>NC_138103.1:44775742-45445429 GCF_964146895.1 Miniopterus schreibersii | reverse complement strand
AAACCCTTTTCATAAAATGAGAAAACATTGATACCAGAACCCAAATATGACAGGAAAAAGAAAATGACAGATCCAACTTTCTTATGAATATCCACGTAATAAATCTGAACAAAACATCAGCAAACAAAGCTCAGCAACACATTAAACAGATAATAAATCATGACCAAGGGGCATTTGATTAAGGAGTGTAGGAATTATTCAACATCAGAAAAAACTATTAACATAATTTACCATATTAATAAGTCAAAGGGGGAAAAATTATATGGTCATCTTCATAGATGCTGAGAATTTATTTAATAATGCTCAACATCCATTCTTTATAAATAACCTATAAATATAACAGGACTCAATAGCTATGCTTTATCATGTTAAAGAAGAATCCATCTCCACCTCCAGATGACATTATGTTAATTTAAGAGTGAATTCTGGAAGTGGTCCAGAATGAGATGAGCAAGACAGGCCTATTTAACATTGCTCCAGAAGTTCCGGTCAACACAATTAGACAAAACCAAGAAACCAAATGAATAAACACTGGTAAAAGGAGGTAAAAGTATTGTTATTTCTAGGTGATATAATTATATACATGGAAAACACAAGAGGATTAACAATAACTATGTTAACACTGAGAGACATCAGTAAGGCATCAGGGTATGAAATTCTATGGAAATAAATACCTGATATAAATAAAGGAACAAGCAATGTTGAGAAACCCAGCTACTAGTAGTGGGCTTCAGTATTTTCAGTAATACCGTTGGGATTTTTTCCCCTTTGTTATGTGGACACACTTCAGAGCTGAATTATCTGAGCCCATTTTTGTTCCTTTATAGGTGGTATGACTTTCCTCTCTGATAGCTTTTAGGATTTTCTCCGTGATTTTGACCTCAGTTTCGCTGTGATGTGGTTACATACGCATTGATTTTACTTTCTTCAGGACTTGGTGAGCCCCCTTTCACTTGAGACTTCATGTCTCTTTACAAATGGAGAATCTAAACCATTTTAATTTAAATATTGCCTTTCCCCATTCTCTCTCTTTTCTTTATTCCTGAAACTTCAATTACATAAATCTTGGACCTGATCTTGCTATCCCCCATCTCTCTCCCTCTCCCTCTCCCTCTCCCTCTCCCTCTCCCTCTCCCTCTCCCTCTCCCTCTCCCTCTCCCTCTCCCTCTCCCTCTCCCTCTCCCTCTCCCTCTCCCTCTCCCTCTCCCTCTCCCTCTCCCTCTCCCTCTCCCTCTCCCTCTCCCTCTCCCTCTCCCTCTCCCTCTCCCTCTCCCTCTCCCTCTCTCTCTCTTTTTAATCTTCACCTAAGGATATTTTTTCCATTTATTTTCAGAGACAGTGGAAGGGAGAGAGAGAGAGAAACATCCACGTGAGAGACACATTGATGGGTTGCCTCCTGCACAAGCCTGGCCAACTGCCGGCTGGGGATCGAGCCTGCAACCAAGGTATGTGCCCTTGGCTGGAATCAAACCTGGGACCCTTCAGTCCGTAGGCTACACTCTAACCTCTGAGCCAAACCAGCTAGGGCCCCATGTCTCTTAATATCTCTTTTATATTTTCTATCTTTTTATCTCGCTCAGTGGGTTTCCTACATCTGTCTCCCAATTTGATACCTCTTTTTCGGCTGTATAGTAGTCCCCCTGTATCTGCAGGGCATATGTTTCAAGACCCTCAGTGGACACTTGAAACTGTGGATCAGAGGGAACCCTATATATACTATGTTTTTCCCCCATAGAAACACACCTATGGTAAAGTTTAATTTGTAAATTTTGCACAGTAAGAGGTTTACAAAAATAACTGATAATAAAATGGAAAAGTTATAGCAATATGCTGTACTAGAAAGTATGGGACTATGGTCTCTGTCTCTTAAACTGTCCTATTGTACCATACTCACTCTTCTTATTCCTGTGATGCCTGGTGGAACCATTCCCTAAACACGGTGACTGTCACCCACACTTTCTGAGTATGTTTCCAGAACATGGGCAGATAATTTTTGTTTTTATTTTTGAGAGCATGTGGGTTTTCCACTCTGGCTTTATCATAAGCCCGGTGGCACTGCCACATGGTACCAGAGTTAATCTGTTCTTCCGTGTTTTATGCTCTGGTGACTCCTTTGTACTTTAGCAGTGTACGTTCTATTGAGCATCTTCAAGAACAGCCCCGTTTCATCACAATTGAAGACTTGCTTTGAATGGTATCTTTCTCCTTAATCAACTTCTTCAACTCTGCCAGAAATGTGGAAGAAGCTTCTTGATTGGCAGACAAAGCCTCTCCAGTAATTTTTATATTTTTCAGTTCAAGCCTGTTCCTGAATCTGTGTAACCATCCTTTACATGCAGTAAATGGCTTGGTGTCAGTCACTTAAGGGGATCCCTTGCTGAAATCTTTGTATAGGCTCAACACTTCCTAGCGCAACGCATTGCCATCAATGGGAACCCATTTTCTGTTCACGTCTTCCACCCACAAATGTAATGCTTTTTCCATCTTAACTAAGCACTTACCACACACTGTGGCTGTAACTTTTGAAGTTTGAGGTGCGACAGCAAAACTAGCACCAATTTCTTTTTCTTTCTTCACAATTTCATGGATAGAAGATTCATTCTTACCGTATATCTTAGCAACCTCAGAATATGATTTTTTTTTCTTTTTAAGTTGAGAACTTTCACCTTTTCACATAAAGGAAGCACTTCACGGCTTCTCTTTGGCACATCTGAATTGCCAGCATCACAATTCTTGCACATTGGGGCCATTATTAAGTGAAATAAGGATTACTTGAACACAAGCACTATGATACTGTAACAGTTGATCTGATAATCAAGGGGGCTGCTAAGTGACAACGAGTGGACTCTACAGGGCATGGAGACACTGGACAAAGGGGTGATTCATGTCCTGGGCAGAATGGTGCAAGATTTCATCACACTAGTCAGAATGGCTCACAATTTAAAATTCTGAGTTGTCTATATTTACATTCTCCATGTAATTTTTCAGACCATGGTTGACCACAGGTAACAAACTGTGGAAAGTGAAACTGAGGATAAGGGGAGGAGACTACTGTATTTTCAGTCTACTGTTCAACTTATGCATTCAGGCTTTAAAAAATATGAAGCTTATTTATGGGTTAAAAATTTTTAAATTAGATTTTAATGTATGGAGGTAGAGGAGGAATACTTCACACAGCTCAAACTGTCATACTGACCAGAAATCTAAACAGTTTTCTTACATGTGAATAGATATTTTTGGTTGCATTAATTTATGGCTATATAATATGCCATTTGTTTAGCATTTTCCTAGTTTTGATTACTGAATTTGTTTCAAATTTTGCTAATGTAAATGATTTTAAAATGAATGTCTTTATGCACAAGTTATATACTTTTTCATTTTATATTACTTTCTTTCGAGCTATTGAACCAAAGGCACACATGGTTTTAGCATTCACAATGCTTATTGTCAAAATGTTCTTTAAAGGGATGGGCCAATTAAAAGGTGATTGACAGCCTGCATTAGTGTGATAGACTCTGACACTTTAGCAGCACTGGGTATTTTAATTTTGTTTGTTTATTTTTGCTGATTTAAAAGATGAAACAATATCTTCTTTGTAAAATTTGCATTTAATGGATTTCTTGTAGGACCAAGCACGTCTCCACATTTGTTTACTATCTGTATTTACTCATTTGAGAATTGTCTCTTTATGCACTTTGGCTTCATTTATTAGAGTCTTACCATTTTTCTTATTGATGTGTATTACTCCTTTCATAATACTGATATAAACCTATTGTTATATTTGTGGCAGTTTTCCTCCCAGCCTGTGGTTTAATTAATCTATGAATTGCTGTGAATGCATTTACTTTCCTTGAAGCAAAACCAACCCTTTGTTCATTTTAGTCAGCTTAAAGCCAAGGAACACATTTTCTTCATGGAGATATAGGAACTGCAGCTCTGTTTTCAGCTTGATGTGATTCAGAACGGCCACGATGCTGAACCTCTGAGGAATGGAGATTACAGTGGTGATGGCCCCAGGATAAAGCTGCGTTGCTGCAGTGTGGGACAAGTGGGGGCTGTCCAGCCAAAAGAATTATGGTCAGTGTAGTGTGGAGTTATTACAAGATCGGCACACAAATCTAAGCTAGCTTGAATAACCCACTTAAGAAGTATAGTCACATAACCATGAAAAATTTCCAAAGGAGTTATTGGACATGCCGAATAATCTGCCCACAGTTAGGTTTCAAAATGTAAACTATGGAAATGCACATATATTGAGGCTGGGTCATTTTCTCTCTTCAAGGAATATGGGCTGAATTATGAAATAAGCAGTTAGCCTGGTTCTATTTTAAGAATGGCTGTGAAGACCCATAGATATGGGAGATACATTCAAACAGGCTTTATAAAATTTGTGAATATAAATAGTGCAAGAGATTAAACAGGGGACATAATTAGGAAAGACATATCATATGTAATAATCAGTATTATTCAATTTGGAGCTAATTGGCCCCAAAAGAGACAAACCTGAATCAATGCCAAAATGACTTACACTGAACTGGCTGTGGCCAACATCACTGATATTATTAGTGAAGCCAGAAGTGGAAGAGTGCTCTCCTTGAGTGGAATGAAAATTACATCTTAAATGTAGGTTCCACTTTCCCTGTCCCAGTAGAGTTGCTTAGGTTTGCCTTCGACAGTGGGGGGTTTTTTGTTGTTTTTTTGAAACTGTAAATGTAAATCCAATTGTCTTTGGGGCTCTAGTCTTTCTGCCCAGCACAGGGTGACTCAGAACAAGTCTTTTGCTACTGTACAGGAGCCTCTGCTGTCTGGAGGTGTCTCCCCTCTGCTCAGTAGTGCCCAGTGACCCTCTCCCGGGCAGTACCCTTCAGACCTCACAATCTCCCTATCTGCTTGCTCAGACTATTGTAATCAAAAGGAACTGCAGCCCCATCCCCATTCTTTTCATCCCTGAAAGCTAACAGGAGCGATGAATTTTATTTCAGACTTCTGACACCGAGCCACAAGGTTTAGTCTCCACTACTTGGCTTCTACTCCTCAGGAAAAGCAGTTATGCTAATCATGGTAATGAGTTCTTTTCACTGGCAATAATGCACAAATATCACAGGTTTGAGTTCATTTTTAAAAGAAGCACAATTTTAAAACCTTTAGAAAGTTGGTGCCTGGAGTCGGATGGTATAATGACCTTGCTTTTCAAACCAGCATTAGATCCAGATTGTATTTCCAAGTGAAAAGGCTGCTGGGCCAGAGAAAGTGACCTTTGGCTGAATGACTACTTGTTACCTTGTCAACTTCAGTGCTGCCTGGCCATTAGGAAGAACTACCAAGTAATAAACTGCTTACAGTCGGCACTTATCTATCCCCTGCAGGGCACTGTCTGGGGAGGGGAAGAAAGGCAATTGATTTTCTCTATTTGATAGTCATCATCTTTATACTTAGGTCATCTAGCTGCCTAACACTGCTTATGTTCAATTCTTAGGGTACCTGATATAACAAGGTCAGTTGATTTTTGTGTGTGACAGGTTTTAGAAGCACAGTGCTTTTGCATAACATAAAATAATACCTAGAGCCATAAACAAATGAGGTACAGTGGCAAGGAAGACCTACAGGTTTTCCTAATCTACAGGATCTCATTTGAACCAAGCTGTGAGAGGAATGTCTGTATTCTTTCCCCATCCATGCGAAACATTTTTATTCTGATAAGAGTTATCTTGAACTCTGAAAATTTCTTTTGGAAAATGTTTAAAAACGTGAATTCACTTAATCTCTCCAGATCTTGGTTTTTGCCTCTGAGGTTGTTTAAGAAGTAGATTTGCATAACATGTAGCAAGAAGCTTTGATTTTTATAGTTTTTCGCAGTGGAACAGACTTTTAGACAAGAAAGCCGTCAGGATAATTTTAAAAAATAGAAATAAATTGTATGTCAGTGTTTCAACTGGTATTTTTTGAAGATCTCTTATTTGCCAGCACCAGGACTGTCTGGGCACCGGAGAGCACCGAAAGCCTAGGACCTGGTTCCTGTCTGTAGGCCTCATGGTCTCTCTGGAGGCACGAGGTATGTAGAAATATCAAATGAGCAGAGTCCAAGACAGCATATATGCATGTGGGATTGATGATAGGCAGGGCAGGACTACTAAGCAGGGCCTTGTGTTGGGAAATAGGTGGGACATGAGCTGAGCTGTCAGGTGCGGTGAGTGTGGTTTATGAGGGAATCAGAAGAAAGCTCCCCACACTGGTCTATAGGACCTAACATTTTGGAGCGGTGGAAGGTGAGTTTAGAGAGAGAGATGGTGAGAGGTTATAGGGGAGAAATGTGAGCTTAGACCTAGATCCTTCGGGAAATGCCTTTTATTTCGAGCCTATAGAGCAATAGTCTCCAGTAGGGTACACATACACTGGGAGTTGCATAAGACATTGGAAAGAAAATGGGATAAATTTTATTTATATTTATTCTGCTTCATCTTTCAAATGGTTTTATTTTTTCGTGGTGTTCAATTCTGTAATACATCATCTGTATATTGTATTGTGTGTTCACCACCCCAAGTTAAGTCTCCTTCCATCAACATTTATTCCCCCTTTACCTTTTTCTACCTCCCCCTATCCCCCTTTCCTTCTGGTAATCACCATATTGTTGTCTGTGTCTAGGAGTGTTTTTTCTTAATTTCTTTACCTTTTTCACCCAGCCCCCAACCCTCCTCCCCTCTAACAGCCTTCAGTCTGTTCTCTGTTTCTGTGAATCTGTTTCTGTTTTGTTTGTTAGTTTATTTTGTTCATTAGATTTCACATATAAGTGAAATCATATGGTACATATCTTTCTCTGACTGACTCCATTTAGCAAAATACTCCTCAGGCTCATCCATGCTGTCACAAAAGGTAAGATTTCCTTCCTTTTTACGGCCAAGTAGTATTCCATTGTGTAAATGTACCACAGATCTCTTATCTAATCGACTGATGGACACTTGGGCTGCTTCCATATCTTGGCTATTGTAAATAATGCTGCAATGAACATAGGGGTGCATGTATTCTTTCGAATTAATGTTTCAGGTTTCTTTGGATATATTCCCAGAAGTGGAATTGCTGAGCCATAAGGCAGTTAGTTTAATTTTTAATTTTTTGAGGTAACGTCATACAGCTTTCCACAGTGACTGCACCAATCTACATTCCCACCAACAATGCACAAGGGTTCCCTTTTCTCCACACCCTCTCCAACATTTGTTGTTTCTTGATTTATTGATGATAGCCATCTGACATGCGAGAGGTGATATCTCATTGTGGTCTTTGTTCTATATCAGCCAAGTGCGATCTTGCACTGTCCCAGCCCTCTGCTGATGTAGAGGAGGCAAGCACATTCCTTCTCTGCACCCCCACTGTAGGGAATGCTGACCTCCCTTTCACTAGCTGGGGTGTAGCTTGTCCTGTCCCTTGAGTTAAAGAGAAAGTTAGAGGCCCTAGGGAAAGGCCAGTAACTGATATAGAACCAGGGGTTTGGGAAGGGAAGGTTTACTTTATTGAAGACCTATTCCATAAGCAAAATAGACACTGTTCCTTCCACTAGAGAACTTAAGAGATTGGTGAGGAAGGAAAAGCACAAGAAGTGATAGAACTAGAGTCTGACCTAATCAGGAAAGTTCTCCCTGAGGAAGCAACATCTGAAATGAGATCTGAAGTTTCAATATAATATACCTCTCTGAAGGCATGGCCACACTCACTGGTCAGCAGATGTAAGACACGTAAGGCAGGAGGAACACTAGTGTTTTCAGACCTGAAAAGACCATTGTGAACAGAGTACAGAGAGCAAAGGCAAGAGTGTGCAAGATGAGACTGGAGAGGTCAGCAGGGCCAGATCACGCAGGTCATCTCAGATCAAACTATTACTTTAGTCTTTATCCTAACAGCACTAGGAAGTCACTGGATGGCTCGAATTTAGTAAGAGATTGACATACCCTAACTTTCATTTTTACGTGCTGCAGGGTAGAGAGTGTAATGAGAGTGGGTAGTGAAGAGCATGGAGAAGCTCCTGCAGGAGTCCCTGCAATTGATAAGAGTGCTGTGGACTAGGATGGTTGTCCTCAAAATGCATTAGGTGCATAGATGTTAAGGATGGGAAGAGGCTCTTACCAAGGATGATTCCTAGCTTCCTGGCCAGCAGCGGTGCACTTGTGCTGTTTATTAAGGTTGGGAGTACTGGAAGATGACTGATTTGAGGGGGAAATATAGACTAGTTTGGAACATATTGAGTTAGAAACACCTTTGAGACATTGGAAGAAAAGTCTTACCATCAGCATGGGTTCTACTGTAGGGCCTTTTCATTTTGATGGTTTCCTTTCCGAAACTTTCTGTTTTTAGGTATCTTCATGACTTATTCCCTCATTTTAACAGGTCTTTGTTCAAATGTCAACTTACCTGAGGGGGCTTCCTGATCATGTTGTCTAAAATAGCAGCCCCCACCATTGCTTTCTAGCATATCATCCAAGGTGAGGTCCCTGCCTTCTCTGGGCTCTGGTGCCTTTGGGTGGGCAATCCCAGCTAATGGTTTCCCAGCACCCTCTCCACCCATGGTGGCCATTCTTTTCCCAGATTTCCCTTGCTACAGCAATGGCCTCACCTTGTTCTGAAGTAGTGGCTGTATCTTCTTCCAAATCATCATAGATTTCCTGGGATGATATTTTGGTTGTTTTTTAACCTTTCCTTGAGTCCTAAGGTCATTTGATTTTTTTCAGGGGTTAGAGACAAACCCTAATGAATATGTTAAGTTATTTCATTTTTCCCAGCTTAATTGACCACTTAATAATGTTCACATGAATGAAAAGATAGCTCAAATCTAGTATTTCCTTCTCTGACTTTCAGAAAAACAATTCTAGGTTTAATTTTTACCAAAGCAGTATATTTATGTAGCAACAAGAACATCTTCTCTTCCAAAAAAAAAAAAGTTGTGTATAGGCTTATAATGAAAAGTAATAATCTCGCAGCCCATCTTTCCTGCAGATGCTGCCAACTAAACATTTTGTTTTTTTCCCTGGTGATTATCTCCATACCACTAAATATGCTCAGAATGCTCTTGCTTGCTTGTCAGTTAAGCCACTGTCTTTTCCTTCCTGCTTTGAAACATGAGGAATTAGATCATTTTCCTTAGCTCATTTTCCACTTCTTATAATTTTGGGTAGTTATTATTTTAGTTCTTCTATTGGTTACATTTGAATATTTAAACACTTATTTAGATATTATCTCTTGTCTGTTTCTCTTTAAAAATATTATTTTATTTAAGGAATTTTTATTTACTTCTGCTAGGTTAGATGAGCATATTTACATTATTAACCATTACGTAAATATGGTCCATTGAGTAGGAAAGAAGTGTGCTGGATCCCAATGTCATGACCCTCGGCCCACTCAAAGACTAATATTTCTATAGTGAATATTCCTACATAAATTCTGTTTTCATATTTTGCAGCAATTTAAGTTTTTTGGACCATGACTTCTATATTTTTTTCTGAAGTTTCAAATTTTTCCCTCTCGAAGGAGGAAATGGTTGCTTTTTTGAAAATAATCATGTCACAAACACCATCTCTTCCCCTGTTGCTGTTTGTTATCTTGTCATTCTATTTTGCCCAAGGACACTTCTGATGGTCCCATTTTCATAGGATTTTTGTTTTATCTATACAGTATTTTCTTCTCTCTCTTCCATGCTGATGGTTTTCTTCTTACGTTTGTGATCTTGCTTGACTGTTGGTTGCACCAGGTAGCTGGCCTGGAGCGCCTGTGCTGTTTTTCTCATCTGTTCACTAGCACAGGGCTGACCAGGAGCTCTGCAGACGTGGGGAGTAGGGCAGGGGGAGACCTGGCCATAAGGCAGGGGTGGCTCCAAATGTCAGCATGCTAATGACTGCAGTTATTAGGCTACCCTAATAACCTAATTCTCCTCAGGCTAAATTCTTAAGAGAAACCTCCCCTGATTTTTGTGTAGGAATAACATTCTGGGTGTCCTGGACAGAGAGGTGGAGAGCTGGGGGAGGAAGCTGCCTGCCCAGTGGAGCTGTCCAGGGGATAGATGGTCCGTTAACTTTTCTGTTTGTGGATCCCACCTACCTTCCCATAGTACCTGCCCTGAACTTCTGCCAGGAAGGTCAGCATTCTCCTCCCACCTCCACAGCACGCATAGAGTTGTCCTGCCATTGCTCTGCTTAGTCTGTCAACAGGCTTTCCTCCTTTTTTATCTTCCAGAAATTTCTAAAAATCTCTTCCCCATTGGCATACTATGAATTTATTCCTTTATTATCATATTTTTGGGGTTTAGGAGAGGATTTCTAAATTTGCTACTTGAACCAAAAGTCCCAATTTGCATCTTGAAATATATGATACATGTATCATATTTGTATAGAATGCTAACTGTTTAAATAAGAAAATTTGAATATTTTACTCATTGTCATTTAGGCTGGGAAATTTTGGCCTAAAATAGAATTTCTTGCACTAAACTCAACCTGAGAAAATCATATTGTATAACCTTCACTGGCTTGGTCTTTTTGGTGAAGTTTAAAAAATGGCATTCAGATAAATGCCTCCTATAAAATAGAAAATGCTGACTAAGCACACCATTGTAAAACACTCATCAGACCCAGTCTTGGGTAAAATGCAAAACATCAGAAGCAAAAGGATAGAAGAAGATGGAAAAGGGTAATGAATTCATGAGTCAGCGAGCAGAACTTCCTGTATCAGAAAAATGAACCCCACATTTTCCATAAACATTTCAGTTCCATTTGAACATTGCCATTGAGTTTACTATAATTACCTCTTTAGGCAAAATGGTTCCACTTTCTGACTGTAATTAGCTCCAGGAATATTTTCCCAATTTCAGTTTGAGTTTGCCCTTTGCTCTTGTTTTACTGTTCTTCAGACCTCTTCAATCTGAAGCCTTTTTTTCTCTTAAATCAGACACTATTTTTAAGTGGTGTTGTTTGTTGTTGTTTTTTACCTGAAATATTATTTTTGAAATCTAAATAAATCAGATCTCTTGACCTCTTCTTGGTAATTTTCTTCTCATATTAGCATCTTTTTTGTTTGTTTCTAGAATTTAAAGTTTCTGTTAACATTTTCTCTCTAAAATTCAATTTTCACATACATATAAGTGAATCTTTTATCCTAATACAAAATAGCACCCTCACTATTAGGTGGTGAAAACTCTTGCATCACCTTTCAAATCACAATTGGGTGAATCTTTCTTTAACAAATTCACATACATATTGTATTTAATGTACTTATAGATATGTCTCGTGGGGTGGGCTCCTAAGACAATTTTGAAAATCACCTGCTACTCACCGTCCTGTGTAAACTCTTTTTGTGCTATCTACCCATACTCTGCAAGTGTTACTTTATCAACTGACACGACCCATGGCTATTCATGCAAACTCTGAGCCCGATCATTAATTAATTTGACACCAGTTATGTGCCACACAATATGCTAAGCACTATGAAGCAGTAGTGAGTTAAATGCAAACTTGGCTCCTGCTATCATGGAGCTAGGTATCCGGTACGAGAGAGAATATCAACTGTGGGAAGTGCTATGAAGGAAAAGCATGGAATTAACTCCAATGGGATGAGAGGTATTCAGGAAAGCTTGCTGGAGATCAGGGATGCGATATACAAATATACTTATTTGTGTGCATGTATGTAAGTGATATTTAAGAAGTATCTGGGGCTTCAGCAACAATAGCTTTTTAAAATAGCAGCTTTATTGAAATATAATTCACATAACACACAATTCGCCCATTTAAAGTATACAATTCAATGGTTTTTTTTGTGTTACTTTATTAATTTTTTAAAATTGTGGCAAAATACATATAACATAACACTTGCCATTTTAACTATTTTTAAATGTACACTTCAGTGATACTAGTTATAGTCACAATATTACAGAAGCACTATCTGTTTCCAAAACTTTTCAACCCCCACAACCAAAACTCTATATGTGTCAAGCATTAATTCCTAATTCCCCTTCCCTCAACCCCTGGTCACCTCTATTTTACTTTTTGTCTTTATGAATTTGCCTATTCTAGGTACCTCTTATAAGTGGAATCATTTAGTATTTGTCTTTTTATGTTTGGCTTATTTCACTTAGATGTATTCAAAATTCATCAATGTTGAAGCATGTATCAGAACTTCATTTTTATATTCCACCGTATATATATATGCACAGTGGAATATTATACACAGTTGAATATTATACAAATCTGGTGTGTGTGTGTGTGTGTGTGTGTGTGTGTATATAAATGACCCAAGTGTCCATCAACAGATGAACTGAAACAGATGAACTGATATCAGTTCATCTGTTGATGGACACTTGGGTCATTTCCACCTTTTGGCTATTCTGAATAATACTGCAGTACACAGTGGTATATGAATATCTGTTTAGTCCCTGCTTTCAACTCTTTTGAGTGTATACCTAGGATTGAAATTGCTGGATCATATATTAATATTATGTCTAACTTTCTGAAGCACCATCAAACCATTTTCCACAGTGGCTGCACTGTTTTACATTTCTATCTGTGACATATGAGTGTTCCAAATTCTCTACATCCTCATCAACATTTGTTATTATTAGTTTTAAAAAATTATAGTCGCCCTCGTAGGTGTGAAGTGGTGTTCTATTTCTAACTTTTGAAGAAACCTCAGGCTATTTTCCAAAGTGGCTATGCCGTTTTCCATTCTCCAACAGTGTATGAAGGGTTTGATTTCTCCACACCCTCACCAGAACTGTTACTATCTGAGCTCTTCGATTCTAGCCATTGTAGTGGGTATGACATGGCATCTCATTGTCATGTCAATCTGCCTTTCTTCAGTGGCTAAGGATATTGAATGTCTTTTCATGTGTTTATTGGTTATTTGTATGCCTTCTTTGGAGAAATGTCTATACAAATCCTTTGCCCATTTTTAATTGGTTTATTTGTCTTTTTGTTACTGAGTCGTAAGAGTCCTAACAGTTCTAATAATTTTAATTCCAAGCTATTGGGCAACATTTTGAAAAGGGGCCTTTTTTTAATCCTAATAATAAAAGATGCCTGTTTATAACCACTGGGATGTTTTTATGAATCTTCCAATACTGCAAGGATTTATAGGGTGTAGTTAATTCTCTAATTTCATTCCTTTGGGGTTTTCACATGAAGTCAAATGATCAGTTCTAAAAAAGAGACTCTCTCTTTAAACCAAAGCAATCATCAGATAGTCAAATCTTACTGTTTCCCCTTATAATTTTACTATTTCCCTGTTCAACAATTTCCCTTGGCTTTTTAAAAATAGTTTTGGATTAGTGATTATTTCCAAAACACTTACATTTATTTATACTAGTCATTCCTTCCTATTTGGTTAGAATCACTGAGTTTTAGAATTACATCATTTATACCACAAAATTGTCATGGGCAATTTTGATTTATGTCAAATGTATTCAGGGTTATTAGTGAGAAATTGTACTAGGAATTTATAAAGCAATTCCTACATACAAAGCACTCCAGATAGTAACAAATTGTATTTTATAATTTATCTGAAAAATAGATTTATTATTAATAATATTTCTCCTAATGTCAAACTCCATGAAGCAACCACTTGACACAAATATAAGTTAATTGAGAAGAACCTTTGCTTTTCAACCTGAAGGCAACTGTTTATCCAGATGTCATATCACTAATCTCTTGGCACATTTTTTTTTCCAAAAGCAATGCATCAAAATGTTACTAAAAGTTGATAAATTATACCTTGTCTTAGTAGAAGAAACATGAATAAAAATCTGCCCTGTGGTATTTGATTTTAAGATAAAAGAAAGATAAAATGATTCACTTTTCTTTTTTTCTTCTGTTATCAATTTAAGAATGATAACAGAAGAACTCGTCTTTGAATAAATACAATTCTGCCATAATCTCAAATTGTTGCAATTTTGTTTTGTCTTTCTGTTTTAACTTTATTTTTAATAAGAAATCTTCACACCCAGCCTGGATTTTAGGAATACCCAAAGTTATAGCAGCTTGGTAGCCCATAAAAATCACAAATAAGGAACAAAAAAGGCTCCAAGTCAGGCATTCCAGGCAAGTGGTAGAAGTATAGTGTGTTCTAGCCTAAATTTGATCAGTTCTGATTTCTGGTGTTGGCTGAAACCCTGGGGAATCATAAAGAAAATGTATTAATTCTGCGAATTTAGTTTTTTTGCCTGATTTACATAGCAAACACACCAAAGACTCCTTTCGTGCATTATTTTAAACTGTCATTATGGCTGATGTCTTCTGTGTAGTAAGACTACCCTGAAAATATCATGAAGTGAGAAAATCAACAGTACAGAGATTAAGAGAAATAACCAGGAGCCACTATATCTGTAAGAGTTTGTACTGACGAGGAAAGAACCTTGCCTGCTGTGAGAGAATTTCACCTCTCTTTGTAACAAGCAGAATATGAAATAGCAGAAGCCAGAAATCCTCTGTTGGACCCCAGGACAAGAATAGCATTATTCTCAAGGTCGATATTCAAACATGGGCTGTGTATGCGCGCTCCAGAAAGCTTGGAGCATCTTGCCGACTTCGGCAACAATGGAGCACGCATCAGCTTTTTTGAGGTTAGTTCAGTATTTCAAAATTCCCCAGCTCATTCCTTTTAGTCAGATTTGACCCAGGGCTAGGTCTCAGCAAAATTCAAACGCAGGCAATGCTTTTTATCCCTACCTTTCTTTTTTTCACTCTTTCCCACATTGTTATCACTCACAACCCATCCCAAAGCGTCAAGGAAGCTTGGCCCACTTCTACTAAAACACCTGAACTCTGGCTCCATCGGGAAATGGAACAGGGTGAAGAGACAGTGAAAACTTATGTTTCTCTTGTATCTCCATGTTACAGCCACTGCATCACCCGGTTACGCAGGCTGGAAACCTGGCAGGAACCTTCATTATCTCATCTAACCCATGACAGATACTGTTCGTTTCTCTTGGGAATTGATGAAGTCTCCTAATTGATCTACACACATTCATTCTATCTTCCTTATAATTATTTTTTATTACAGCCAGAAAAATCTTTTTAAAAAACATATCCTATCATATGAGATTGATTGTTTCTCTACTTACCTCTTTGGTCCCGTCTCACACCAGAATTACCCATCTCTATCAGTGAGGATTCCAGCAAGAATTACGTGATGTAATCAAGTTGGATAATTTTAGGATAGCTTGATATGGGCAATATTAGTAGTCTCTGGGCCTAATAGTAATGAGGAACCAGTGCCATCCAATGCCTGAGGGCAAAGGGGGAAAGAATTACTGTAACCAGGAGGTGGTAAATATATGGAAATATTGCCTGACAGGTGTGTGGCCTTAAGTAGAGGGATGCAGATAATTCATGACTAACTGTCAGGGAAGGTGCTGCAGAAATAAATAACCCAACCCATTCCCAGGGCCTCTCATTGTTTGAATTCAACTGAAAGTCAGAGTCCAGGAGAGACCATTACGACCGTACATCCCCTTCTGGGGCCAGAGCAGGGCAGGGAAGGCTAGACGATGGGGGAAGGGCAAAGGGAAGACAGCCAGGATACTTACTAAAGCAGGAAGAATTTCCTTTTTCTTTCTTTTTTTTTTAAGGTTTTTTTTCCCTTTTTATTAAATTTATTGGGGTGACAGGCAAGAACTTTCTGATACGGAAAGAATATCAAAGCAAAATAAAAACCACCTCATACAACCAATAAAAGACAGTCATAACCACAAAACCTGACCTCAGAGGGAGAGGAAGACCTCAAAGGGGAATTCTAGGTTTCTAATAACTGGGATCCACTGTCACCTCAGCCTGCCTTGTCCCCCAGCTTAGGACAGAATATTTAGTTCATTATTTTCACTCATCTCAGCTTGCGTTTGAGAGTAAGGCTTCTATGTCACCATGTGGCTTCTATAAATGCTACCAGCAGTGAGCCCAGAAATGTTCAAAGACACTAAATATATTTTCAAAGTGCCTTTCAATTCACTAAGGGAGAAAAGAGAGGAAGTGCCTTCCTAACCCTTTCCCTGTCAGCATATTTAGCCAAGCCAAAGAACACAAGCTTCCCCTGTGTGAGAGTCAGAGTGTGCCTTTGAAAAGTAGCTACCCCGATCATGAAAATAAAGTTGAGGGACTCTGGGAGCTCTGCAGGAGGCTCTGACTCGCTCCCCCTGCCTGCCACAGAAAGAGCTCTGGGATATCTCACTTCCCTGCCACGTGGAGCTGTTCCTCTTGATTTATTTTCTTCAGATGAAGGGACATTGAGTGATAACAGCCGCAGCTTTGCATCATCATGACCAACCTTAATCAATCACAGTCTCAGACACGGGGCCAAACAAGATGCCAGAGGAAAATCGGAGTGAGAATTATTTTCTAGGCAAACCTTTACAGCTCTTCAGATTGTAGTTTATCACTCCAGTCTGAGTGGAAGGTGAGTTTGGACACCAGAATAAAAAAGAAGTTTATCGCTGTGAGGAGCTGTGGGCAGGCATACCCTGAGTACCTAGCAATGGAGGGAGATAAACGTGCTCCACCAGCCGGATGTTGCAGTCTCTGGCAAGGAGATGCTGTAGATCCAAATTTGCAGGCCCTGCTTGGCTTCACTGCTTAACTGGTTGTTCATCTCTCTTGGGTAAAAATTTCCAGGCTCATGTGAGAAACTTATACAGATAAATCAAAGATTCAGAATCAAATCACTTTGGTGTTCAAAACTCTGCGATCCTTAGCTCTGACAAATAAATTTTGCTTCAACTGAACTGCTTCCCTGGCTCTTCTCATTCAACAATATGCTATGCTGAACATATTTTAGAATTCTTTCTAAATCAGTCTTAAAAGTTCACAAATAAATAGAAGTTTGTAGTCAGTGCCTTCTGCGCTACCTAAACCAAGCTGAAGGTTCTAAAGACTCAAATGTGCAGATTAAATATGTCCATCAGAGCCATTGGATGGGACAACCCCAGCAGACACCACGCACCTGCCTTCCCTTCAAGTCCTGTCCTTTGGGGAATGGAAAGGGGTGCCCATCACATGCCCCTTGGAGTTGTGGAATGAGGCAAACTCTTTGCTCATCCATTCATGAGCCAGCCTCACGAACCTATCAAATGCCCCTTTTTCACCTATGGCATAGTCTGGGGTGCTACCTAGGGTCGCCTCTTGGCTTTCTCAGGCTTATCAGGCTGCAGACTTTCCCCTTCACCGTGGTTGTATAAATGGCTTATAACTTGGCTTTTACTTTGTTTTTTGAAGTATTGCCTCAGTCTACTTCAGAAATTCTCGCCAACTTCACCTGTCAGATCCAACTCAGATCAAGCCCAGGTGTGCTCGACCCCCTAGAACATTGTGACTTGTCCTGCTGTGAAATCATGCCTAGCCTTGATCCTGCCATTTTGGGCTTATTCCCTTCTTTTAGGGTCACTTTCAAGGGTCTGGTGGACAACACAAGAGATGACATTTTCCTGTTAAAAATATAGCCCTAGCCTCTTTTGCTCAGTGGTTAGAGTGGTGTCAGGTTCAATTCCAGCCAAGGGCACATACTTTGGCTGCAGGCTCGATCGCCAGCCCCCGTTGGGTGTGTGCTGGAGGCAACCAATTGATGTGTCTTTCTCACATCAGTGTTTCTCTCCCCTCCCCCCCCTTTCATTCTCTCTGAAAAGCAATGGAAAAAATGTCCTCGGGTGAGGAAGAAATAAATCAATAAATAAACCCATACAATTGGATTCTTAAGGCCAAATTGTAAATTACTTCAAGAGCCTCTGACAGCAAAGTTTTAAATTTAATTAGTGAAACATGTTAATAAATACCACATCCTTTCTATCTTTGTTGGATATGAAAAGCTCGAAATATTTGGAAGATCAATTCCCAAGCATCAGCTCTTCTTACATTATGTTGGCTAGTGACATAAACTCTCTCATCCTGCACTGTCATTCTCTCCTTTCCGTCCAAGCTCCACTAACTTTCCACCTCAGGGAACCCTTAGGAATTTGTACAAAAGGAGGAAGTTAGATGTAGGAGATGCAAGCCACAGTATCTTCAGTGGTTGTTTTTCTTTGTGGTGAGTAGGATGAGATCTGCCCTTATCTTCCTAAAGGGACTCATAAAGCTCTAAACATAATGAATTCTATTCTGGGAAATAAACCAAAACTTGAAATTTGAATTTTTTTAGTGCTGCACTCCAGTGATCCAAAGAAAATAATGAGTTGAATATTTGCAAATATTGTAATGGGACTTACTCCATTGCAATCTGGACACAGATGTAAGACACATGAAATCCCTGTGCTCCCTGGTGGCCCCCCAGGGGTGACATCACTTGCTATGAGGTTGAGAGGGAGTAGCTTAAAGAATGTAATGGAAAAATCCCAAATGCATATGTAATTGGTTACGAATTTCAAAAAGTTCACTGTATTTATACCAGGAAGACTGACTACATCTTTTAGGAATCAGGAGTCTTTTTGCTGTTACCACAAAACTGTCTGTGGAAGATCCTCTTTCTCTTACGCACCCGGACTTTGTTGGTTAGGAACCAGGACCTAAACATAGGGACCTTCAGCTACTGCTTTTTTGGCAGGAATGGGAGATGGAGTATCTAGGGACAGGGGCAAAATCCCACTCCTTGTCCCTAACAACCTCTCCCCGTTTTCAGAGTGGGAGGATTTGGGTAAGTGGCCAAAGGCTGTTACCCCAGCTCTGTGCAGGGAACACATGTGCTGGGACCTCACTGCACCATGAAAAGAGCCCTGCTTTGGTGTTGGACTCCCTGGCCTGGGCTTAACGCCCTGCTCATTACTAACCAAGTAACCCTGGATAAGTGCCTTAATTTCTCTGAATCTGTTTTTTCATAAATTCATAGCCAATAATAGCCATTGTAAGTATTTGGGATTGTTATCCTATCATCTCCCTCTCCTATCGCTTCCTCCTAGGCCTTCCTTATGAATCCCTTTGTGACAGCCAGGCACTGAGGAACACTCCATTTCTTCTTTTCTCTCGGAGTGGACTCAGTGCTACGGCAGAAATACTGTCCACAACGTCCTCCCCAGTTTACCCCAAGCTGCTGAGAATTCCTCAGCCGAAAGCACACGCCACAAGTCTCCTTACTCAGAACCTGAATGTGCGGAAGCTGTCTTGCTTCACTCTTCTTTGCAGGGTCCCCTCTCCCACGCTCAGAGAGCCCCAGGTTTAGTCTGTACCCTCACTTTACCGGTTAAAATAAGGGCCCCCGCGTGAAGCACGGCATCGGTTCACGGGAGCCTCAGTTAACGTTTGTGCTCTGAAGAGTAAAGGAATTAGCTTAATCATCACACTTTGCTTAGATATCAGAAATGGCCCCTTATTCTAACTTTTAATAACTTTTACACCATAGTCATAACTTTACCCATGACCATAGATTTTAAATTTACATACTTCTCAGGTGTGTAGAGATATAACTTTTTCATGTCTCCATGTTGAATTCAGCTGACTCAGGACCCCACCCTACCCCACTCATCATTTCTTTAGATGGTGGGAAAAAATAATCTGTATTTTGCAGAGTAAAAGTAATTTAGTTACATTCAGTTTAAAATTTAGTCCCTGAGTTAGTTATGTTCAGTTCAGGATTGAGAGTAACACAAGGTTCATAGCCTTGTCCTCCATCCCCCAGTGATTTTGGGGTACAGAGGAACTTAGGGACCACTACAGTGTTGGCCTCAACTCTTTGCCGCCCTCCCCCTGCTCTTCGGGGACCTGCCTCCGCAGCCCGCATCTGCGGCCGACGAGCCTGGCACCAGGCTGGGGCCTGGACAGAAATATGCTGCTGATGTTCGTTGTTCTGCGAGAGCCTCTGGTGACCTGGTCCCTGTTTTCTGTGTTCTCCTCACCCCGACTGGGACATCTTTTAGTCCTCTGGCCCTTAAGGTCCTTCTGAGTTGCCATACAGGGGACACATGAGCTTCTGGATGACCCCCATATTGTGCTCAGGTCTCTCTGGCCAAACATGCCTCCCCTCCTCCCTCCCCTACTCCTCCCACCCTGTGACTGTCCCCGCACATGAAGAGGGTGTCTCCTCTCCCGGGTCCAGGCGGGAAGTGGGGCAGAACCCCCTCCCACACCCAGCCTACTCGCAAACCACCTGGGGTGCATAAGTAAGACCGAGGCCCAGGTGATGGGGGCGCTGTTGGTTGCTATTCTGAGAGCTCTTCTTCTTGCTAAAAGAAACCCAATTTTGTTCAAAGTACAAATGCCATTAGCACTAGCATTCACATATTTAGACTTCTTTTCGCTAAGGATGGGCAATAAGAGATACTGTAAATGGAAATTACTGGGCAGTCTTCTCAAAAGCTATTGTTTCCATGACTTAAAAAAAAAACCCCTAATACCTGATATGTACCTTTTGCCCCCCCCCCCCCCCTTTCTTGCTGATTGTAATGCATACGTGATGTCAGGAGCTAGAGCAATCATCTTGTAACCAACAAGCCATATACCTCGGAGGAGTCTGCGTCATAGATAACTTGAGTACAAACCTGAACTACTTATCTTCAGACATTTTGTTAGCAAATAAATCCCTGTTTACTTATGCCACTGTGATCAGGTCACTTGTACATGCAGCTAAAAGCAATAAAAATTGCTTAACTTGGGCACTTCTATTTATCCTAGGTTTGCTGCCTTTAAATATATGTGGCCTCCCAATCTCCATCTGCACCCTTAAGTATAACAAGTACTTTTATTGTCATTCTAACTGTTTGGAAACCATTGTTACATCATTGCAGGGAAATAAAACTTCCCTGGATTCCTCAGTGCTCCTGTAAAAGCCCTAGTCTCCTGAGACACAGAAATATAAACATCATCAAGATAGAGAATATTAGCTTTCACTCCCCCCCTAGGACACATTTTCACATACCATAAGGATTAGGTCTATAGCCATTTGTTTCCCTAATGATGTAGCTAATTGCTCTGATCCAAAGGATAACATAACTCCTCTTATCTCCCCAAAGCCAAACATCCTGCGATAGGCACCCAGGTTAGCTCCTAGGAATTAATATATAAAAAAAGATGAAGCCAGGACCTCTCTAGCTTGGAACTCTGGGCTATCTGACTCCTGGAGAGATTTTATTTACAATCCAAATAGTTAGGGTCCTTTCCATCCCCGTCTCAAGGCAGCAAATGTGTGTATTTCCCTCCTTTTTCTTCTCTTACTCTGGGAGGGGAGTGAAGGCAGCTGTTTCTCTCTTCTGTATAAATGGAGACAATCCACTATTCTCCACCCCCCACCACTTGAGTTAAAAGATTCCAAGGCTCTCATCAAGAAGCCCGTGGGACTGGGTGTGGGGGGCCTATGCTGCAGTGTTATTCTGATTGTTGATCTGGCTGTATCAATAAACAACTCTTCTCTGGCCCAGACGCCTCATGTCTCAACAGTATTCACATAAAAAAGCAGAGAACTGTTCCCGTGCTGTAACATGTCCCAGCACTTGACAGAACAGTTGTATCTTTACCCTTCCTATCCTATGGTACATTTTATAACCTCAATTTTTCAATTCCCCTAAATTCAGGCTCATTTAAAACTGTAAGTCATCCTTGCTCGAAACACACTGACTCTTCCACACTCTTGTGTGCAATGGACCTCATGAACTTCACTTGGAAGTCCTAATGGGAACATTTAATCTCTAGTCTTTGCTGTATTCTTTCCTCACTCTGAAGAGGGCCTTTGGGGAAGTCATCTTACAGGAATGAAATACGTGTTGTATAATATTTTAAAATATTAGCTTTTTGTACTTTCTTTGTATGAGCCAGCATGGCATTGTCACGTTACATGACGCTGTAATCTTTGACAACATTGTAAGTTTACCCCGTTGTCAGGCTTCAGGACCACGGCGGCAGTAACTCTGCTGCCCTTCTTGTTTATCTTGCATTGCGCCGTTCCCCTCTGTCTCTTTTCACAATGTCTTTCCTGCGTGGACATGGTACTTTGAATCTTGGGGTGATATAATGTATGTCTGTCATCCCTTTCATCTTTATTTCCTTCAAATCTGGTTAGTTAAGTGGCCACAAATTCTATGACCCTTTACCCATTGAGCGGTGAGATCTATTTTCCTTCCCTCTGAATCTGTGCACCATCTGTGACTAATAGAATAAAGTAAAAATGATGCTGCACCAGTTTCTGGGCCAACACTCTAAGAAGCTGGCTACTTCCACTTTATAGGAAACATTCTTGCGGCCCTGAGCCACCAAGTAATCAGCCACTTACCCTGCAGAAAAGATGAGATGACAAGGACAAGGAGTCCAGGCGAGCTGAGGCCTCAAACTTCTGGTCAAGGCACTGAGCAGGTGAAGGGAGTCGTCCCGAACCTTCCAGACCAGGTCATTCTTCAGCCCAATACCTGAGTGACTCTGGTAGATGCCACTTGAAGCAGAAGAATTGCCCAGATGAACCCTACCTGAATTCCTGTCCCCCCCCCCCCAAATTATGAGATATAATTAAATTGGCTATTGTTTTGAGCTGCTAATTTTGAGAGTTTATTATGCAGCAATTGATAACCAGAACATTGCAGCTTATTGTTGTCCTTCCTCCTTGTCACTTCTCTTTGTCACTAGCATCTGTCCTTCCTTTCTTCTCCCTAGCAATCCCCAACATTGGTTTTACCCAAATGCTATTTATTATGATAATAGTGGTTTAAGATACCATATAAAAAGTTAATTGCCAGACAAATTGCTTAATAGCCCAGAATATGAATTGTAATTATTATATTGGATATCTTCAGGATTTAGGCCTGTCCTCTGCTTGGCAAGACAAGGTATTCACTCAGAAGTATATTTTTTTTAAAAGCCCTAATCAACATTATCATTACTTATACTGACGGACATATTGGTATTAATAAACCCTAAGCAGCCTCAAGGTTGGAATTTCTTTTCTATTTAGATCTTTCAGGGGTCATAAAACACAACTTTGATTAATGCAAACAAATACATCCATGCAATGATGTATTTAGTGTCTGAACGTTTAGGGAAAACATAACATTTTAAAAACGTTCAAAGCAGAATAAAAATTAAATTTCTATGCTTCTCAGGGGGATTTAGAGAGATGAAAAAGGAACAGGTGAAGAGGTTACAATACGCTTGCACAGTCACACCGTTTTGATTTTTCTTCTAAAATTGTAGAACTTTTCTTTCTTCAAAGTTCTTTTTTCACTTGAGCCTCCCCGTGCTGCATGGTGGACAAGGCTGCGGTCCCAGGCCCCCCAGCAGTGGGTATCAACAAACACTAGCAGGCCCAAGCCCCCTTATTCCCCTGGAATGAAATTCATAGGTAACATCATCTATCTCCACAAATATTTTAAACATAATGGATAATGCCCTGATTTTAATGTAAAAGACAAAAGGAAAGTAATTTATTATAGTATATTTTAATATGTAAGAACTTGGGGTCAAGGGTACTACAAGAGTAATGAAGACTCAGGTGTTTGCACACAGGAATTACTGTGATGGCGACAGCCACGGGTGGCTCGGGTGTGGTATACTGGCGACACAGGCTTTGTTGCCACAGGTAGCCTGATTTTCAGGAACGGCGGGCAGCTGTTGGTAACACGCAGAGCAAAACAAAGTAAAATCACCGCTTAATTTACAAAGTTGTTGCATTCTGATTTTAAAGATTCCATTGCATGTTAGATCCTTATACATTAAAATCATCCCAGCTTTGTTTTCATGAGTGTCCAGTGGGATAGTCAAAGGTCATGTAGCTGGGGTACAGTTCTCTATTGTGTAAAATTGTCCAACACATGCACCATATGTTAGCATCGCTGTTCCCTCCATCACTGTGATGACAAAATTCCCTCCACAAATTGTGCAATAGCTCCCTCGAGTAGGGTTGTTAGATTAAATACAGGATGCTTTGTTATATTTGAATTTCAGAGAAACAACGAAATTTTTCAGTATAAATATTTCCTGTGCAATACTTAGGACATACTTTCACTAAAAAAAAAACCCCTTGTGTCTCTGAAATTCGTACTTAACTGCGCATCCTGTATTTTCATTTGCTTAATCTGATGAACATACCCTAGAGGGAGGGACCAGTGTCTTGAGAACCACACTGCTCAGCAGGTTCAAGACGTCAAACTAAACTTCCAGCCTCTGGAAGCATGACCCCAGGGAACACTGGGGCATCTCATCAAGAGACAGGCAGCGGGGTGTGGGCACGGCCACCTTCCCTTGGTGTCACCCACTGCCCACAGTGTGCAGAGGTTCTCTAACACTAGAAACTCTGGTTTTCTGGCGACCAGTCCAAACTTGTCTGTGGAATTGCATGTATACTTGTCATTCAGTTCCCCATGTTAGTTTTAATTTAAAGGAAGTTACAGAGGGATCCAAGGCCAAATTTTTCAAAGGAACCATTTCAACCATTTCCTTTGTTAGAAAGGGACAGTTAACCTTTCATTGATTTTCATGTCCGCTCATCATCTCTCCGGAGATAATGAAGAGAAATAGAGAAATAACACAGCACTTTATTGCGTCTTTTGCTGCACATATTTCTTTTGAATACCAAAGCCAGGCACTGTGATATTAAGAGAGCAAAATAAAGATGTGCTCGTCTGTCTCTCCTGCGTGACTGAGAGCTTCCCTGACGAGAGCTGCCATGGTCCTTTCGCAGACCTCTCCCCACAGGTGCCTGGACTAGAACCTCATTCGGTGGAAACTCAGTTTCTCCCTAATGTGACAGGAAGAATCACAGGCAGCAGAGGAAAATAGATGTCATAGTAAATAATATCATGACACGTGTGAGTGAGAAATAAGTCAATTATTTTTACAAGACCTAAAAAACATTTGGAGCAAATTTTCCTCAAAGGAAAATAATAAGATTCGTGTCCTTGTGCAATCCCCTCCTCTTGAGGGTGGTAACTTGGCACTAGGCAGTAGACTATAGCAAAGGTGATGGGATGTCACTTCCATTATTATATTACATAAGATTGTAGATTCTGTCTTACTAGCACATTTTCTTCCTTGCTGGCTTTGGTGAAGCAAACTAGGAAGAGGCCCACATGACAAGAAACTGAGGTCCCCACTCTGAAAAAGGGGCAAGGTAGTGAATCCTGCTGACAATCACACTAACTTGGAAGTAGATCCTTCTGCAGTCAAGCCTTCAGATGAGACTTCTAGATGTAGCTAACACCTTAGTTGCAGCCCTGCGAGAGACCATGAGCCAAAGACCCAGGTAGACTGTGCCTGGATCCCTGGACCACAGAACCGGTAAAATAGTAGGGTGTTGTTTTAAGCTGCTACGGTTGTGGTAGATTGATATACAGCAATAGAAAACTAACTGGCAATTGGGGCAGCACAGAGATTAACCTCCCTCCGGCTAGGTGCCAGCAGACCCTGTGAACATGTAGTGCGACTGAAAAATAAAGCTTTGGTACTTAAAGACATTGTGATTTTAGGGTTGTTACTGCAGCACAGTTTAACCTATCCCAACTGAAATTAGAATGCCGTCTTTTGCTCTTCCTGCCTGGCTACCACAGGATTGAACAAAGGAAAAAATCCAGCTACGACAGTCACCTTGAGTTATGCAGAGAACAGAATGTTGCATGAAACCAAACTTGGTTAAAAAACAATATTCAGCTATTATAATTTCTGTCCTTCTCTGCTCCTGGTTTTTAAATGCGACCTCATCAAAGGCCTATTCAGGTCTCATCTTTGACATGCAAATATCCTAATACGAATGTACTTACATCCTGCTAAATTTCAGAGTAGTTGCCTCAAAATCTAAAACTGCTAGTTGTATCCTTGTTGAAAATAACAACCACCCAGCATCCTGCTCTAGTTTTGTGATTTGCCTTTCTGACATTTTGCGTTTAGCAGGAGGTTAATTAGACACAATTGCTGCACTGCTGTGCTGCCCTAGGGCACAACACAGAGGGCCAATTTGGAGACAACTGCATCTTAGAAACCCTAGGAGACACCAGCTTGATATTTCCAGCAGGTTTAAAACAGAATCTTCTTTACAAATTTAGTAGCTTTTTGAAACCTTAGGTCTGTGGCATAAGTCCTAATTGGACTAAAGTTTCCATTGCAATGCTATGCTCAAGGACATAATGAAAAGTCAACTCTCTGATGTGTTTGTCTACTTCTTGGCTGCTAGGCACAATTGGAAATGCTAATATCCAGATGCCCTTCTACAAAAAGAAATTGAGGGCTTTTAATTTGAATTATAGAAGGCAGGTTTTTCTGTCCTCCAAATTAACTCATAATTAGACCACCAGTGAAACAGAGAGCAAATGTGAACCTGGAAAGTGAGTATGGGAGAGACAACTAACTGCTTAGCTCTCTGTATGTCTTAACAAAAGGAAAAAGTAATCACCCCCTGGGATTGAGGCAGGCAGGCAGGCCTCAGGCTTCCACCTTCCAGTCGTTCATTCCCTTCAGGCCTGACTCAGAAGGCCGAGCTCTTCCCTTGGCCAAACACTCTGTCCTCTAAAACTCTGCTCAGTTTAGTCACTTCTCCCTGCAAAAGCCTAACTGGCCCACTGCACTCAAGTCTTTGGAGAAGACAGGTCTGAATACTAGTTGCAGACCCCTCATTTACTAGTTGCATGAATTTAAACAAATTGCTTTACCTCTAAACTTTAGTTTCTCCAAATGGGGATAATACCTCAGAGGCTGTGGGGAAGATTGGGTGAGACAGTAAGTGGAAGTCCTTGGCCCAGGGTTAGGTGCTTTCTTAAGAATTTCTACCATTTTTTTAGACTGCTCATTCTATTTTTAGCAGCTAACTATATTTGTCCTTGAAATCTCTGAAAAATCTTACACTTGTCACATTTGTATCTTGCTCCTCAGCTACTCTAAGTTTCATAAAAGGACCAATGGGCACAATTCTTTTTTTTTAATATATGTGTGTTTTGGGGTTTTTAAAATTCATTTTAGAAAGAGGAAGGGAGAGGGAGAGAGAGAAACATCAATGATGAGAGGGAATCATCAATTGGCTGCCTCTTGCACGCCCCCTACTGGGGGTGTCAAGCCTGCAACTTGGGGATGTGCCCTGACCAGGAATCAAACCATGACCTCCTGGTTCATGGGTGGATGCTCAGCCACTGAGCCACATTGGCCGGGTGGCCACTATCTTTATATTCAAACCAAAACCTAATGGGAAGTAACAGTTCATTTTATGGTGTAAATGGTGGAGGCAGTTACCTTGCCAGGACCTGTCACAAAACCTCAAGTGACTGGAGGCAATAAATGATTGATGGGACACACAATCAGGAGGCCATAGTAGTGCTAATTTCACTGACCTTACTAAAATATGATAATTTTCATTCAGGTGAATTGTAAATGTGAGCATTGAAATTGTAGGGCTTTATAACGTTAAAGAGGCATTTGATTTGTCCTTATATGAGTGCTTTCAGGCACATTCCTGTCCTAATTAAGTCTATTTTTCAGGGATTTTCAGCAGTACATGCCCCATGTATTCAGCCATGAAAGATAAGATCCTCTTTACATATTCATATATTTGAGAGGAGATATGAGTTCCTCAGGAGAGAGTAAATTTGTGGCAGGAAGGTCTCAGATGCTTGAGGCTGTTTTCTGTTCCAAGGAGAAATTCTCACATTAGTCTTTTTACCAGATTATATAAAGGAATATACATGTCTGTGAAACTTCTAAGACCCAGCATAAACTCTGTGGCGTGTAGCTAAGCAGGATTAGTGAGTAAAACCAGTATTCTAATACTGCATTGCTGCATTAAAAATCCTTGGAAATGGAATTCTTCTGACACACAGAAACCTAAAGATAACTTCACTGTCAGGAACTCCTGTCAGCCTGCAGCTGCCTGAGTTTCTGCGCAGCCAGTCTTCTCGCTTGAGGGTGAACAAGAAGGAGTGGCAGAGAGCAGGCCCGATCCTCAGCAGTCGGAACAGCGAAGGGGTTTACCTAAAGGCATTAGCTGGGTGACGCATGTTACTCCTCTGCCTTTTTGCCCTCTGTGGGTGGTATATTTGCCCTCAAGTCTCACTGAAACTGTCAATTTTAGTTTCAGAATTTATTTTAGTACCAGTTACTTAGCAGCAAATGTGTTTCCAAGAGAGATACAGCCTGCGGTTCCACACTTTATGCACACCTCTCCATGCCCTTTCCTGGTCACTCTTGCCCTTTCCAAAGGACCTGTGCGCGCATCATCTTCTCTCTAATACTCATCTGGGTGGAAGAGGTGTGAAGCCTGCATGTGCCCGTTACTCAGCACAGAAATGCTGCTCCGAACGTACACGTGCTGTCATTGTAACCCACACCACGTATTGTATTGCACTTACGCTTATGTTGTCATTGTTGATTTTTAATATGGTAATCTTGACATGAACAGTGCATCAGTGAATGCATCAGGTGATAATATGTCATTAGGACAATGAACCTGGAGATGATTATGTTGGTGTATACAGTAGTTAAGATTTTTCTGAGTGTGCCATGAGTGCGGACATAAGCTAAGCTGCAGTAACAAAGAGATTCCAAAATAGAGTCGCTAAGATGAAAAGTTTCTTTCCTTTTCATGTAACAATTCAGAAGTAAGCAATGTGCCCGGCCGGGCGTGGCTCAGCGGTTGAGCATCGACCTCGGATCCAGGCGATCGGGGTTTGATTCCCGGTCAGGGCACATGCCCCGGTTGCGGGCTTGATCAATGACTCTCATCATTGATGTTTCTGTCTCTTTCTCTCCCTCTCCTTTCCTCTCTCTGAAATCAATAAAGATATATTTTTTTTTAAAAAAAAAGAAAGAGGTAAGCAATGTTTGTGACTAAAGGGGTGGCTCTGCTCCATCTGCTCATACCAAGAGCAGGCTGCTGGATTGGTCCAACCATCCTTAGTATGTAGCTTCCACCTCTAGGTCCAAGGCAGATCCCCTGTTGCTATTTCCCTCAATGGTTGGAGTGCGGAAGAGGGAGCCAGGTAAAGGGGATGCTTTTAATGGACGTGGCCAGAATGCCCACATCTGTTATGTTCCCAGCCCAATGACCTGAATCCCATTTGGCCTCATACAGCTACAAGGCAGGTTGAGAAATACAATCTCTAGTTGGTCAGTAATGTGCCAAACTAAAACTTAAGACATCTTTCTTATTAAAAGGAACAAAGGAGAATGAATATGAGGGATAATTAGCAGTATCTTCCAAGTTCCTTTCAATGCTAAGTGAAATGGAACAAGGAAATAAGCAGACCTACTGGGAGAGCCAAGAGATGCCATTAATTTTTGTTATGTAATTCCTCTCTAACACTTATATTCACAAATGTTTGATGGTCAAAGTAAGACACATATTTCTGATCTCTGTCTAACCTAATATAGGTTTATGGAATCATTGGATCCACCAAATAAAATATCAGTTCTAGGGAGTATGGAAATAAGAGGCCTACTCAAGCAAAACAATACTTCCCACTAGTACCTCAGGACTTGCTAGATTTCCTGCACAATATGGCAGTCATCTGCCCAGCTGTAGACCCATGAGTCCTATGGTGTGTGTGTGGGGGGAGGGGGTTGGGGCAATGCTATATGTTTCACTTTATGGACAACCAACACATGGAGAACAAAAAGGGGGCAACCAGTAGACATTAACCTGGAAGGGTTAACCCAGAATGCAACAGCAATGATAATAATGATAGATCTTGAAAGCGTGTGTGTGTTTGTCAGCTACATAGAATTATATTCAATTTCAAATCTTCCTTTGGTTTTGTTAAATGGTAAATGAAAGAGGCCACCCTCTCTAGGGCTGAACCTTTTTTCTATTTTCATGAAGCATAAATAACATCAGAAAATTGATCAGTGTATAAACACAGCTTTCTTGTCATTAGCCTTACCGAAATAAAATTTTATGTAGTTTAAATGTAAGACTTCAAAGTCTGTTGATCTAACTCAGGGTTCTTTGGCACCTTCACATAGCAGGTGAAGAAACAATATTCTGATGGCAAAAAATCAATAATTGAAATGTTGGTAAAATTTGTGCAGAAATTTTTTCAGAAAATAAATATTTTTAAAATGTAACTACAAAAAAAAAAAAAGCAAATTATTCTAAATACATTTCTTTGATTGCATTTAATACAATCCCTAAAGAATAATGCATGTACATTTGACTTTTTCCTGCTACTGGATCTATAATCATATTTACATCACTGTACTGAATGAAGCATATTTGCAGTCTAGAACTAGGTAGATATTTTAAGATACCGTGCCACTTATGACATACATCATAGACTCCTTGACTAGTTATTCTCTGTATGTATGATAAAACATCCCATGATCTATTTAGTAAACAACTCCAAACATGGGGGTGGGGTAGAAAAATGTTTAACCTTTAAAAGACAGCATTTAAAAGACAGCATCATACAAACTCCATATATTTTCCAGGATCAACTGTACAAATAATGGTTTCTTTCCTTTTGCCTGTAAAAAAGAACGTATATGCTTAGGTTTCTGAGTATTTAACCTTTAAAAGACAGCATTTAAAATGAATTCCGTCAGCATTTAAATTTGGCCAGCGGGACCCAATCCTTGCCGGGAACTAAAGTTCCCTTTCATCGGATAAAGATTAAGTGTGATTACAGAACTAGCAGAAAAGCTTTCAAAGGAAAAAAAACTTGCTTGTTTTGACTCACAAAGTAATAATATAGAAATTCCTTTACTACAGATGATTGAAAATTAATATTAAACCACTCTTTTCTCTTAAATAAGCACTCTGTTGAATTGAGGTGTATAATATTGCCAATAAAAATTTAACCACATACAGCAGATTCCTAGGAGAAGAGATTATGTGTGATGAAGATAAGAAATTGCCAATTTTCAGATTGCTTTTTGATTTTCTTGCTGTTAAAATAAAAAGTGTCATTGACTTTACACTTCTGGCTTCCTCTCATCCTTCTGTATAGTTAAGAATTTCAGAGACTTAAAGGTCTGGTTGAGTGAGTTTGATAATAAAACTCTTCAAGTCAAATCCACTATAGTGTGATCTTCAAGGACTAACCCAATTCTATATTTATACTGGAATTGAGCCTCAATTTGTAAATAAGCAAATTAAACAAGCATATTGATTGAGACTTAGGGAAATTAAGTCTATAGAGATTTCTATTGTGATGTTGTATCCAAAGTTGGGATTTAGCTTCGAGCCAAAAGAGTGAAGCCTTGTGGTAGGGCCACTGAGTTAATGGTAGGACACCAAGTAAGTACTGAGCGTTAAGGGGAACTAAGCACAAAATCAGGCAATGCTCCCCGTCGGTCACTGATTATTGATAACATCAGCCACAAGCAGGTTACACGCTCAGACAAGAAATATCAAGGAGTGGTATGACAGAGGAGAGTTAGAATGTTCATGCTGCTTATGTGAAAAGGAGAGAAATATGCTAGACTGGCTGTATTTGGAGGACATTTTCATATTATAACCATAGTTTTGTGCATGCATTTTATTCCTCAATACTGTATATATAGTTCACAATGCTAAGTGCTATGTTTCAATATCTAATCTTTCTAATGTTCTGAAGAGCCCAATATAATTAAAAATCTAGGTAGTTAAATAGCATATTTTATAAATATATAACATATATATATATTAAGTCTTTTCTTTAATCCTCATTGATTGATTTCAGAGAGAAGGAAAGCGGGGAAAGGGGGGAGAGGAGAGAGAGAAACACCAATGTGAGAAAGAAAACATCAACTGGTCGCCTTCCCCACATGCCCCGACTGGGGGTGGAACCTGCAACCTAGGTATGTGCCCTGACTGGGAATCGAACCCACAACCTTTCAGTTTATGGGACAATGTTCCAACCATATGAGCCACCCAGCTAGGACAAGAATGGATGCATTTTTGACATTGGCTGTTCTGAAAAGAGCGTGTGGCTGCTGGGCTAATCAGACAATCACTAAGACAAAGCGACAGAGAGAAGGCCCAGCAAGGCTCCGACTGGTACAGCATACAAAAAGGAAATAAAGAATAACGTGTAGGTCTGAGACCTCCCTACCAATGTCATTTGGGTAAACAGTATATTTTGAATCTGTTTTCAGAATATGATCCACAGTATATTTAAAAGGTGCATTTTGGAAGAAAACCTTATGCCTGTGTATTTTCAAATTCTGGAGAAGCGACCCATGCCCATCGGAAATGAGTCCTACAGGATTTATGAAGGCTGGAGGCTGATCTTGAACATGGCACACATTTCCCACAGAAAATATCTGCATGCAAAATGATAGGATCTGAGGAAGAGAGGACTAGTTATGTGCAAAATCATTTAACTACGCATGACATTAATGTAGTATAACTTCAGGAATAGTCCGAACCCCCAAGCATATCATAAATGTGGACCACTGGAGCCTTCAGCTGGAAGAATTGGCTCCCCTGCTCCAGAAAGATCCAAGTTCATTATCTACAGTCTGATTTATGCATTCTTTTTGTTTGTCCCCCAGGACCTCCAAGCCCCTCCTATAGACCACCTCACTGCGAGCAGCTAGGTCTCTAACTTAGGCAAGAGCTTGCCTGGTCAGCTGAATGAACATAGGCACAGACTTGTGGCCATGCCCCCACAGTACCCTGAGTCTGCAGGGCCCAGGACAGCGTAGGGCTTAGTCCATGCATTGAATTAAACACTTGGTATTAAACTAAACTGGATTATTCAAAAGGACAGCAACTCTGCATTGACTCACAGACCACCAGGCTGAGAACCTTCTCCTTATGAGGTAGCAACCCCAAGTAAGAGAAGATTCCCAATCTAAACTCTGTTTTTCAAACCCCTCTCCTTCTCTTGACTGCCCACAAGCATAGGCTGAATGTCCACCGTGGCACGGAAAGCCCCGCTCAAGCAGAGGTGCCCAGCGGGCCTTTTCCAGGGCTGTTATTCACAGTGTTAAACCACAGTGACTCCAGTCTTTGCATCGCCAGTTTGAAATGAAGGCTGAAATTTGAAGCTGAGGAAAGCAATCAGCCCGAGTGCAAAAACCATGCAGATGGCAAAAATGCCGACAATAAAATTTGTCATGATATCAATAGACTCACATGCATCGAGGCAGGGAAGTGCTGGCACACAGGGAATGCTAAGGTAGCTTTCCCGCCGGGTCACTTAGCAACCTCAACAGGAGGAAAAAAGAATTTCCAACTACAAATCTTTATGACTTTTTAAAAATCCTCACTCAAAGACATGTTTTTATTGATTTTAGAGAGAGAGGAAGGGAGAGGGAAAGAGAAAGAGAGAAACATCAATGCAAAAGAGAAACAAAGATCAGTTGCCTCTGGTAAGCACCCCAATTGGGATCGAACCCCACAACCCGGGTATGTGCCCTGGTCAGGAACTGAACCCACGACCCTTCGGTGCACAGAACAATACTCCCACCAACTGAGCCATACCTGTGAGTGCATCTTTATGAATTTTTTCAAAAAAAAACACTAGTAAATCTTCCCAGTGAAGCCTAGGATTCTAAGCTAGCTCAATGGTGGGACAGAGTTGATTGTGAAAGAAAAAAAATGAGATTCAAAATCAGGAGTAAGAAAATCATAGGAAAAATCAGAAAGCATCACTCTTCCCTGATATTTGAAGCGCTGTGTAGGAGCTACCAGAACACTGGCATGCCCTTGAGCAGAGCTGTACTTCCACACATGCAGTTTGCCCTAGAAATTCCAAAATACATTCACCACAACACCCAGAATTAATTCCCCCTGTAAGCCAGGTTAAAAACAATCCTTTGAGCATGACTAAGGAAATGAATTTTTTCCAAAATAATAAATCTACAAACTGGGAATATCCAAATCCATTTTGTAAGTGAGAATAATTTTTTTGGGGAAAAGTTTTGAATTATCTCTAGTGGGGGGGAAACATTGTGAATTATTTCTGGGAAAATTGGGTTAAGAAATTTCATAGCTTAAGAAGGTACCCTTTTATTAGGCTCATTCTGTCCTTCTTATAAACCATGTCTTCCTCTGACATTTTCTCTCATAAGTCAATTTAACCCTGAAATACTATTTATTTGGAATATGCAATTTAGTCAAACACTCTGAGCCAGCAGCATGTATAATAATAATTGAGGTAACAGAGAAAACAAAAAGCTAAGCAGAAAGGAAATATTTTTTACAGTTTACCATTTATTTCAGCTATGGAAAGCACTTAAATAATAAACCCTGATATTTACCTAATAAAAATTATGATAAATCATATTGGGAGGATGAGATATAGGAAAGGGAACTCATGTATGAGCAAAACCCCGTCTGCCATAGTGGAAAGGCAATAGGTAATGCCTAACATAAAAATTGATGGTAGAAATTCAAGCACATTACTTTGAGTCATGGATGTAAATACCAAAATATTCAGCTAAGAGTTGAACTCTGTTTGTCTTGGAGAGGTAAGTGATGGAATGGGGATGGAGAACTACTCTTTTTTATTATAAACCCTGGGGAACTATTTGATTCTAAAATATGTACATTAAAAACTTAGGTTTTATTAATTAAAAATTGAGAAAAGAGTCAGAGAGCTGGAAAAGGGTTGAACTCAGGAAAATAGAACCCGTAATAAATGCATAGATGTATAACCTATTTTAAAAGGAAGGTATAGAACTGTTATAAAGTCTGTAGGGGAAAAAACAAAAACATGAAAACAGCTCTTGCCCTAGCCAGTTTTGCTCAGTGGTTAGAGCCTCAGCTGGCAGACTGAAATGTCTGGGGTTCGGTTTTGTACCTCGGTTGCAGGCTTAATCCCCGCACTGGTCGGGGCAAGTGCAGGAGGCAACAAATCCATGTTTCTCTCCCTCTCTCTCTCTGCCTTCCACTCTCTCTGAAAAGCAATGGAAAATATTTCCCCCAGGAGAAAATAGCTCTTTCCAAAATGTAGTGTGAGAATATTATAAAACATTTACTATATCCAAAATGGCAATGTATACATAACATACATTCAAGCATGTAAGGACCTAAATGGTGTTAAAGAAATACATCAACAAACTACTTCCAGTGGAGAGCTAGGGCACACTGCTGAAACAAAGGTGGGAGCATGTGGGTGAAAAGGGAGTAAGGAACAAAACAGATGCGTGATCAATTTTTAAGAAACAAATGTGATTCAATGTCATCTGGTTGTTCTTATGTCAACAGGTTAAAAAGTTATGGTGCAGCTAGTGAAAGAGAAAAGTTGTAAGCAACTAGAGAGAGAGGAGCTATGTCTAACATAAAGCTGGATCTAAAGAGCGGATACACCTACCAGAAAAACATCCCAAGGAGGAGAGAGGGAGAATGCTACCTAATTGATGGATGTAGGTGTCAATGGATCATTGTGTCTGAGCCCTCCAAATCTTATTTGCAAAATTAATTTAAAACTGGCTTGAATAAGAATCTAGTTATATTAAAAATGCTTGGGTAATTATAAACAATGGACAAATGATTAATGATAGCATAATTAACTCTAGGGCAATGTGTACTGGGGTGTTGTAAGGGTCCATGTTGGGTCTGGCCTAGTTTAATGCCTTTAATGATCTGGAAAAAGGAGTGAGTAAAATTTATAGATGCACTCAATTTTCCACCAAGTTCATGGCCCTAAGTAGAACGTTTTCTTGGCATGGTATGGATGGCACTCAATTTGGCATAGAGAAGGATGGATTATAATCTCTAGACCTTCACCCTTGAATGCTCGCCTTGTATATTAGAATTAATATTCTTTTCACCTGGCCTGTTTTGCAAGCCCTGGCTTTCTCTGAAACATTTTTCCTCTAATCCTCTTTACTTTCTGCTGAAAGAACATGTGAAATGGCTCCCCCCTGTCCTATATGTCAGTTACTATTACTCTCTCAGGGACTGAATTTATGCTCTGGTCTCTTATATGCATTTAGCATACAAGTCTGCTATAAATTTAGTTCAAGTCTGACACCTTGTTCCATGAGTTGGACAGAACTTGTATATATATTTGTGTGTGTGTGTGTGTGTGTATGTTGTGTCTATTGTTTGATCTAAATACTTATGTGCCCCTTTCAAAATCTGATTCTTTAGAATCTCTTCCTTAAATCATGGGCTCACCTAAGCCATCTTATCTCTTGACCAGACATTCTGCCCTCTGCTATCCAACTAGGAAATCATTATTCTCCAGGCACTTGTGCTCCCTCAGTACTTTCATGTTGGTTCCCTAAGACAGGTTACTAACTTGGTTCCACTCCCATATGGTTTTGATAGCTTATTGAAGTCTATTTCATCAAAATGTCCTAGTCATTCAAAGGTGACGGAAGTGCTTGTGCTCTCCAGGCATCGGGTATTCAGGTCAGGAGGAAATCCACTAATGATGCAGGGGCTTTATCTTGGACAGATAGTTCAACCCAGAGCAACTTTTTCCCCACAGTGGATGAACATTGAAGTAAAAGTAACTGATTTTCATATTTGCCTTCTCTCTGTCTTCTTTATTTGGAGAATTAAGGAGGGAAGACTAAAGATTAGGAGGGAAAAAAGAGGTGGGGGTAAAGACTTGAGTGTTGATTAAATTATCTACCTATAGAAAACTGCCCTTAAATACAAAAACCTTGATGTAGTAAAGTTAAAAGAATCAAAATTAAAAATTGGAGGAAAGTGATGGACGGCACACATGCATTTACCTCCCTTCCTACCTCAAATCTGTTTTAAAAATAAAAAATATGTATTTTACAATGAATCAATCTTTAGTAGCACAGGAAATCAAATTTAAAAATTGTGCCATCAACAGTTCAAACATTTTAGAAATGCCTAGAAAACACAAAGCAGATGGGACAAAATAGAGAAAAAGAGCCTCAGATTCCAAACAAATGCTATAACAAAGAAAACAAGCATAATAACAGATTTGAGAGATAAAAAGTATTAAAAGAGAGTGATATTTCAATTTAACAAGAAGTTATCATCCAAGAAGTCATAACAGCCAGAAAACTTTATGCATCTAAAAAATAGATTTGAAATATGTTGACAACCACTGATATGTAAAAAAAAAAAATCAGTGATGAGTTTATCAAGAAAAATCAACAAAACAATTTTAATAGGAAATGTCAACTTCTCTCAGGAAGTTGACAAAATCAATGAAAAATAAATAAGGGTATACATAGTATTTAAATAATAATATTAGCAAGTGTGACCTAATAGCTATACAAAGAATTCTGAAACTCACAAACTGAGAACAAGTGGGGCATGTACTTCATCAGATATCAAAATTATATAATGTTATAGCAATTAAAATGGTGAGGCATTTGTGGGGTGATTTATAAATGTATGAGTAGAACAGAATTGAGAGTTCTGAAACAAATCAAAATATATATGGGTATTTAATAAAGGAAATGTTTCAGAAGAGTGAGGAAAGGATAGGTCATTTTATAATAGTTGGATCATTTGGGAAAATTAATAGGTTGAATTACTACTTTACCTCATATACCAATAGAAATTTCTATGATTAAGGAATTGGCTATTAAAAACATGGGAGGATATTTTTATAACATTGAAGTGAAGACTTTCTTACACAGTACTCCAAATCCAGAAACCATAAAGAAAGAAAGACTTGACTGTATAATAATTAAAAATTTCTGAAAGACAAAATGACAGCTTAAAGTTAAAAGATGAGCCTGGCTGGCATGGCTTAGTGATTGGATGTTGACCCATGAACCAAGACGTCCCCAGTTCAATTTCCCATCAGGGCACATGCCTGGGTTTTGGGCTTGATTCCCAGTGTGGTGTATGCAGGAGGAAGCTGATCCATGTCTCTCTCTCATCAATGTTTCTATCTCTCTATCCCTCTCCATTCAAAATCAATTAATCCCTCTCCCTAAAATCAATTTTAAAAACATATTTAAAAAAATGACTAACATATAACAAAAAACAATCAATATTAAAAATGATATGAATTCTTACAAATCATTAAGAAAAAGACATTCAAACTTTAAAATGCATAAAGAAAACAAACATTACACAGAAAAAATACATGAATATCTAAATAATGTAATTTAAAATTGTCCACTTCTTTAGACATGAGAGCACTGCATGTTAAAATAAATACATGTAATTTATTTTCTATCTTATTTGCAAAAATTGAGGGCAATATCAGCTGAGGGAAAGCATATAAGAGACACAGGTATTCTCCTGCATTCTTGGGTACAATGACCAAGCCTTTATTAGAGGATAGTTTTGTCCTCTGATCTAATAAAATATTTTTATTTTACCTGTTACCTAGAAAGTCCACTTCCAGATATCTATCCTAGAAAAATACCCACAAATGTGCACAAAGAGACAAGAACAGTAATGTTCTTTGAAGCATTATTTGTAGTAGTGAAAACTGGAAACAACTAAATATCCATCAAATAGTGAATACTAAATAGATTATATGATGCATGTATTACTACGCATCATATTGCATGAGCAAATTTTAAAAAATGAGGTGGAACATAATCAGGGAAACTTTAACCAAGATACATCGTTAAGTGAAAAAAGCAAATTGAACTACAATCCATTGTTACATAACTTCAGTATTGTTATATAAAGGCAAAGGAAACAATACCATATTTTTATGTGGGTATATATATATGAACAAAAAAGTAAAGGTCTGGGAAGATACACAGAAAACTTTTAAGAGTAGTTGGTTGTCTCTGGAGCATGGATTGGAATTTGGGAGAAGGGGTAAGGATTATGATATTTTAATATCTTCTGCATTATGTGTATTTTTGATAAGGAGAATATATTTTCAATTTACTTATAAAATTGATAATAAAAATATTTAAAGAAGAGCACTTCTCTGAACAGAAGTGCTATATTTCCTCTTAGGGGTTAATTTTAATTAAGCACCTAACATGTATTGAGAAAAACACACATTACCAAATTAACACTCAAATAAGTGAAATTAGAAAAAGAAGGTTGGCCCTGGCTGGTTAGCTCAGCTGGTTAGAGCATCGTCCAGATATGCCAAGGTTGCAGGTTCAATCCCCGGTCAGGGTACATACAAGAATCAACCAATGAATGCATAAATAAATGGAGCAATAAGACAATCTCTTTCTCTCTCTCAAAACAATAAATAAAAATTTAAAAAGAGAAAGGTAGTTATTAATTTTTTCATTGCTGAGAATTAAAATAAATGCCAAGAAATTTCTCCCAGAGACTACGTAATATTATTATAATTTTAATCCTCACCTGATGATATTTTTTCCATTGCTTTTTCAGAGAGAGTAGAAGGGAGGGAGGGAGGGAGGGAGAGAGAGAGAGAGAGAGAGAGAGAGAGAGAGAGAGAGAGAGAAGGAAACATCAATGTGAGAGAGACATATCAATTGGCTGCCTCCCACATGCACCCTCACTGGGGGTGGGGAGGAAACTGCAACCCAGGTATGTGACCTTGACTGGGAATTGAACCCGAGACTCTTTGGTAGTGGGCCGATGTTCTAACCTCTGAGCATGCTGGCCAGGGAGAGAGTACATATTCTTATTGAAGAAAACACACTGGAAAAATGAGCACTGGCCATCCGGCTAAGTTCCAGGGGCTCTGATGAGTGGGAAGTGGGAGAAAAATAAGGGAGACTGAGATGTTTGGGAATGATGAAGGTGAATTGTGCATTGAACTACAGGTAAGGAGGCATTTATACTTTAGTGATGTCCAAATGCATCTATTTTTTATAGTGATTTGAGAACCTATCCGCTGGGTGAGTATGACTCCACTTAAGGGGACCTAGACCAATTCTCAAATGCATGAGCCTGACGGCAGTTTAGCAGAGTCACAAGAAATGTGTATTTAAAATGAAAGGCAGTGCTGGGCCAGGTGGCTCAGTTGGTTGGAGCATTGTCCGGTACACCAAAAAGGCTGCAAGTTCAATTCCGGGTCAGGGCATATGCCTAGGTTTGGGGTTTGATTCCCCAGTTGGGTTGGGGTGAGTGTGGGAGGCAATCAATCTATGTTTCTCTCTCACATTGATGTTTCTCTTTCTCTCTTTCAAATCAATAAACATATCCTCAGGTGAGGATTAAAATAATAATAATAATAAGAAGAAGACAGGCAGCAGGTAGCTATTTCTCTATTACTTTAAAAAAATAATATACATTTGGATCTGATCAAGTGACTCTTAGACTGAAAATCAGTTCATATTTATTTATTGAGGACCAACTATGTGCTAGGCCCTGGGCTAAGTGCTTTCACATATATAACTAGCTCATTTATTCCTCAGAACAACACACAAATTAACAAATGTAAAAGTAACAGTGCTTACTGCTATTAAAACGTGAATTCAATCTGAAGATAAGCAAAGGCAGTTTAAAATCCTCATCTTTCCTCATTGCATTTAGAGATTTGATGATTATTTTAAAGGCTGAATGATTTTAATGCCAAGGCATCTGCATTTAGAGTTGATTTTCATCCCTCCCCCTCCCTTTTAAAGACTAACTCAGTAGTCCTCAAACTTTAGAATTACTACTTAAAGTTACATACACAAACCATTTTAGCAATTTTCAAAGACTGTTTTGACTACAGGGGATTTCTAACTTACACAAATGACTAAAATCCAATGCTACTGGAAGATGTATTGTCTGAAAGGCGTGGGCTTGGTTCCTAGATATATATATATATACATATATATGTGTGTGTGTGTGTGTATATATATATATATATATTTTTTTTTTTAAATAAAGAAGAGAGTTGTACAGCCCTCTCTATTTTTTTAAAAAAATATGTCTTTATTGATTTCAGAGAGAGGAAGGGAGAGGGAGAGAGAGAAATAGGAATATCAATGATGAGAAAGTAATTGATCGGCTGCTTCCTGCGTTCCCCCCACTGGGTATCAAACCTGCAACCTGGGCATGTTCCCTGACTGGGAATCGAACCTCAATCTCCTGGATCATAGGTTGATGCTCAACTGCTGAGCCACGCTGGCCAGGCTGGTTCCCATATTCTTAAGTTCAATAGAATTGTGGTTAGGTAGTGCTTACGTGGCTATGTCCTTGTTCTTAGGAGATGCACAATGAAGAATTAAGAAATAAAGTGTAGTAATGTCTAAAGCTTACTCTTAACTGGTTTGGATAAAACACATGTATGTGGGTGAAGAGAGAAAAGTGGCAAAATTTAACAACTAGGTCTAGAGTGTATGTGTATCCTTGTAAATAATTTTTCAACTTTTCTAAAGGACCTGTTAACATTTAAGTTCAGGTGTTATTTGATATTTAAAACTTTTTATTGAAGTGTAACATCCATAACAGATGTATAACATTTATACAGCGAAGTAAACAAATTATGAGTGCACAGTTGGATATGTTTTTATATCCAACCTATATGATCAGCACTCAAATAAAGAGACAGTGTATTACTAGGCCACCAGAAGCCCATGTGTAAAACAAAGTTATATGCACTATGTAGGCCCTGCTCTTTGAGTCAACAGAGTGGGAGGGAGGAATGACCATACAGTTGCGCCAAGGAGTTAGATGCTACTTTTCTTACCTGTTTACTACTAACATGAGATCTACTTGTCACAGTTGACTAATTGGTCATATGTGCTCAGAGAGAGACATGGAAGAGAGAACATAAAATTATTAAATGTCTCAAAAGGTGACAGAAGCATACTTTTTCCAAGATTATTTTATTTAATTCAGTGTGGCATTTTTTGTGTGTGACCAGTGAAGTAGAATATTCAGTTGGTAGTTCATTTTTGTATTGTCTGTCTTTTTCTGATTGATGTGTATTATTCTTTTTGGCATACAATATTATATTAGTTTCAGGTGTACAATATAGGGGTTCAACATTATATACCTTATGATGTGATCACCAGACTAAGTCTAGTAACCATCTGTCACCATGCAAAGTTATTACATTACTGACTATACGCCCTTTACCTTTTTCATCCATCCCCCTTCCTGCCTCCCCTCTGGCAACTATCAGTTTGATCTTTGTTTCTATAAGTCTGTTTTTGTTTTGTTTGTTTATTTGGGGTTTTGTGGTTTTTTTAGATTCCACATATAAGTGAAATCATATGGTATTTGTGTTTCTCTGTCTGATTTATTTCACTTAACATAATACCCTCTAGGTCCACCCATGTTGTCGAAAATGGCAAGATTTCATTCTTTTCATCTGACACATCTGATAAAGGGTTACTATCCAAAATACATAAGGAACTCATACAACCTAACAAAAGGAAGACAAACGACCCAATTACAAAATGGGCAAAGGACCTGAATAGACACTTCTCCAAAGAAGACATACCGATGGCCATGAGAAAATGCTCAACGTTGCTAATCATCAGAGAGATGCGAATTAAAACCACAATGAGGTATCACCTCACACCTGTCAGAATGGCTCCATCAACAAATCAACAAATGACATGTGCTGGCGAGGGTGTGGAGAAAAGGGGCACCCTAGGACACTGCTGGTGGGAACACAGACTGGTGCAGCCACTATGGAAAGCAGTATGAAATTTCCTCAAAAGATTAAAAATTGACCTGCTATTTGACCCAGTGATCTCACATCTAGGAATATATCCTAAGGAACCTGAAACACCAATCACAAAGAACTTATGCACCCCTATCTTCATAGCAGCGCAGTTTACAATGGCTGAGATCTGGAAACAGCCCAAGTGCCCATCAGTAGATGAGTGAATAAAAAGCTGTGGCACATTTACGCCATGGAATATATGCAGCTATAAAAAGGAGGGATCTTTTATCCTTTGGCACAGCATGGAGGGAACTAGAGAGTATTATGCTGAGTGAAATAAGCCAGTCAGAGAAAGACAAGTACCACGTGATCTCACTTATATGTGGAATATAATAAACAAAATAAACTGATGAACAAAGTGGATCCAAAGACATAGAAGCATGGAACAGACTGAGGGATCTCAGAGGGAAGGCGGGGAGGGGGGTGTGGGTGGGGAGAGATTAATCAAAGAACCTATATGTTTATAAGCATAACCCATGGACACAGACATTGGTATGGGGAAAGCCTGGGGGTGGGTTGGATGTGGGGTATAGGGGATCAATGGGGATAAAAAGGGGACATCCATAATATTCTCAACAATAAAGGTAAAGAAACTTAAAAAAAAAAAGAAAAAGAAAAAAAGAAAATTGTTTCCCCACTCCAAATGAAAGAGAGGCTTTTGACTTTTATGCTACCCATGGGGTTTTTAGCAGGTCCTAAATTGACTCTATTAACATTGGCCTTACTGTTGATCACAATGGATTTGGCTGATTATTTACCAGAGATGCAGTCCTAGCATCATTTTAGTGAACATCCCATAGTAGCAGTCTTGAGCCTAAGGGGAAAAAAAAAGACTTCATTCTTTTTAATTGATGAGTAATATTCCATTGTATATATCTCTATATATACTTAAGTATATATCTCTATATATACTTATGTAGAGATATATATATAAATATTTAGATATACTTATATAGAGATATACGCACATATGTATATTACATATATAATATATATATATCACTTCTTCTTTGTCCATTCATCTATAAATGGACAAAGTTTGTTATGTTGCTTCCATATCTTGGCTATTGTAAATAATGCTTCGATGAATTTACAAGTGTATATATCTTTTTGAATTAGTGATTTCATATTGTTGTTGCTGTTTTGGATAAATACTGAGAAGTGGTATTGCTGAGTCATATGGTAGTTCTATTTTCTTAGTGTTTTGAGGAAACTATTTTCCACAATGGCTGCTCCAATTTGCACTCTCAACAACAGAGCATGAGGGTTCCCTTTCTCCACATCCTCCTCAACACATATTTGCTGACTTTTTGATAATAGCAATTCTGCCAGGCAGGATGTAGTGTCTCATTGTGGTTTTGATTTGAATTTCCCTGATGATTAGTGATATTGAGCGTCTTTTCATGTCTGTCGGCTGTCTGTATGTCTTCTTTAGAGAAATGTCTATTCATGTCCTCTGCCCATTTTTTGATCAGATGGTTTATTATTTTGTTATTGAGTTTTATGAGTTCCTTATATATTTTGGGTACTAACGTGTTATCACATATATCATTTGCAAATATATTTTCCCATTCAGTAGGTTGTCTTTTTGTTTTGTTTCGTCGTTTCCTTTGCTGTGCAGAAACTTGTTCCCATGTCTTGGTTGGATATCCATTTTACAAATATCTTCTCTCACTGTGATACACAGTGCTTAATCTTACAGTTCCATTTATCTATTTTTTTCTTTCTATAGTTAAATGCTTTGTGTGCCTTGTTTAATAATTTTGCCTGTGCCACGGTCATGTAAATAGTCTCCTAGGTTCTGTTCTAGAAACTTGAACCTATCACATTTGAATCTGCAACCCTCTTAGAATTTATTTTTGTGTATGGTTAGAGAAGTGTACAGATTCTTTTTTTTGTATGGATATCCAACTTACCCACTACCAATTATTGAAAAGGTCTTCCTTTTGCCCATTGCACTGCAGCATCACCTTCATGATGAATGGGTCTGGAGATCTAATGTGCCGCATGGTGACTATAGTTAACAGTACTGTGTTATGTACTTGAAATTTGCTTGTGTTCTTGCCACATAAAAAGGAAAGAAAAAAACTGTGACTATATGAGGTGATGGGTATTTTACTAGCTTGACTATGGTGATTATTTCACAATGTATACATATGTCAAAACAACTTGTACACCTTAAATATATACAATTTTTATTTGTCAATTATACCTCAATAAAAATATTAAAATATACAACTATCCTAGATAATAAATAGTATTCAGGTAAAACCTTCTGATCCCTATTAATCCTAACCTTAACTCTTTACTCTGAGTCCACTCATTTCGTATCACAGGCTAGTCAAGGCAATTAATGGTGATTGAGAAAATAGAAAGAAATCAGAATTCAGAGTTCACATGGAACTTGCTAAAATGTGACATCTTTGCAGTTCCAATCAATATGTTTCACTTCCCTTCATTCTGATCCTTTACACTCATGTTGAAAGGAAACGAAAGCGGAGCCATGTCCCAGCCTTACCGCTTGTTGTTCCGGTCGCGGCTGCCGTCAGCTCCGAGAAACAGCCCCTCATTCACCAGCTGCCCTGTACCATCGCGGCCTGCACCCCTCCACTCTGTCTCCTCCTAAATCGCGGCCTGCACCCCTCCACTCTGTCTCTCCTCCTAAATCGCGGCCTGCACACCTCCACTCTGTCTCCTCCTAAATCGTGGCCTGCACACCTCCACTCTGTCTCTCCTCCTAAATCGCGGCCTGCACACCTCCACTCTGTCTCTCCTCCTAAATCGCGGCCTGCACACCTCCACTCTGTCTCCTCCTAAATCGCGGCCTGCGTATCTCATTCTGTCTCCTCCTAAATCGCCGCCTGCACATCTCACTCTGTCTCTCCTCCTGATTTCCACATTCCACTTGCTGCTCATGGGTTTGCTCTGTGTCACCTCAGTGTTGTTTTGGAGTGAGAAATGAGTGTTCAACTTTCTTTTCATGAGAGTATTATAGTCTCTAAAATTCAGGAAATGCTTTAATATCTCTGAGAAACTAATGTTCATACTGTCAAATCTATGGGAAATTTCTTTAGACAAGGGAATAAAGAGAATAAATCTCTGTCAATAGGCTTCTTTGTCCATTAGATTGGGAATTTCATGCCAGCCACATTTAAAGTCTTGTATGGTATTAATACTAATCAGTGTTTATTAACATTCAGACATGTTCACAACTGTTGTAGCAGCTGAGTGCCTGTAAGTTAAATTGATTTTAGTCCTTAGATACCCATTAACAGCACTGCTTCCCATTTCGGTAATGGAGTGCAGTTGTTTGGAGGAGTTTATGAAATGACATCTATTTGATTTATAAGTAACCTTGACTACGAAGTCTCTGTGGGTGTTAGAATGTAAATGATCACCTTCCTCACTGTGATTGCCACATTGCAGCTGTGCATTCCTATTTCCAAACCAAAAGAGACCAAAAAGATCTGGAAACACAACAAATACTAAGTTAGAACCTCTCAGCCTAGAGCAGATACATTAGAGGAGATGGTGTTCAGATTTGCTTTTAACCAGCCCAACCACAAGCCCACTAAGGGGACCGTGTGATAATGTAGTAAAAAGACCTCAGGAGATTTCTTGCATTCAAAAGAAGAAATTTAAAAATTATGGCTCAATAACATAGCAACCTTAGCCTTAAAGAACCTTAGAGACTGAGCTGCCTTGTATTGATTTGAGATATTTGATCAAAGCAAGCTCCAGAGCTGTAGAGAAAAGAAAATATCACCCCCTGGTTTTCTCCCTAAATGGGACATAAAGCTGGGTCAGAGATTTGCTGAAACTGATCTGGTCACAGACCCCAGGGTCTTAACAGCTCTCTCTGATTCTCTGAAGAATTATGCGCAGAGGGGGTAGAGGGACTGACAGACTGTTCCTCTGCTTCCATGATATTCCCTTCAGGGTACATTAATTTGAAGAAGGATATATATATATATATATTTTGCTCCTGGCAGAATGTTCTCTAGGGATTGGTGAACAGTTAAGAGAGACTCCCTGAGAGGGTTCCCATTGCAACCCAAGCCCATTTTTAGATTATAACATCCTACTTTCTGAGTTTTAGCTTGAGAATTGCATCAATTTTATTTTGAGTACCACAGGAGTCGCAACAATGTTTTGTACTTCAATGTTTTATTAGTCAAGGTTGAATCACAAGGTCCCTTACATAGGTATTGCAAAGCAAGTTTATAGTAGTGCTTCTTTATTTACCAAGGGGCTCTTCATGTACCAGATGCTTCTTTGTATCACACTAAAGGGGGATGTTTGTACAGGACAGGTTTCTACTGGGCTCCTTGTCCAGAGGTTGCCTGTATGCTAATGTCCTGAGTGTCTCCATTTTCCTTTAGAGATAATAATGCTCTATTTCCGCAGATGATAAATTTTTTTTCAGGGAACTTTGTGAAAAGGAGGCAGGTAAGTGCCTGTAGAACTAAGCAGAAAATGTAAACGCATGCAAGTCACATTTGGAATAATATAGATAATAGAAAACACGGCAGGGAATGGGAGGTAAGGGAACATGTAAGATGGGCAACAGCTCGAGTGCTTCAGGAAGGGGTCCAATCAGATTATTCTCACAGAAGGAAACGGCAAAATGCTCCTTCGGGGGGGAGAGAGCAGCTGTTAGCTGTGGGCTGGGGATTACCTTCACTCTTGCTCCTGCCCTCCTCTTGCCTAGATCTCTGCTTCCGACAGACTCTACCCTCTGGGCTCTGCACCTTCAAGGGCAGACCTGCCTCTGACCCTTCCCCCCACATCGCTCCTGTGGAGTGTCAGCCTGCTGGCTTTGTCCCTTGACCTCTAAACCTGGCCTCCCTCAGGACAAACCCTCAGACCCACGCCAGCCATCTGAGTGGAGGCCAAGCCAGTCAAACCGCAGTCACTCCCCTAAGAGGTCCTCAGTTCACGATGAGGTCTATGACCAAAGGCTTCATTCCATAAGGAGCTCCCCAGCCAGCCTAGGGGACACAGATGGAATTTTTCTGAGGGGTGTGTGTGTGTGTGTCGATGCTTTTTGTTGTTGTTGTTGTTGTTGTTGTTTGGTATTTGTGTTCTGGAAGGATGACCTTTGATGAGGGAAGGAATTATATGGGATAGCCTGGACTAGTATTTTTTGGATGGATATGCTCACGTTTTTTCCTAGGATCACTGTTTTACTGTATTGTAAATTCCCATACTTATGCAAATAGGAAAAGGAAAGAGAGAGCTGTGGAAGAGGAAATGCGAGAGAGAAATTTCCATTCCCCAGGTATGAGTAATTTGCTCTGTGAAGGCACACTATTCCCATATATTACTTTCTCTAAAAATTTAGCAGGCCCAAGGTGGGAATGGTTTACTGAAATCTACTTTCTTCAAGTCATGCACCCCAAATTGAAATACGTAATGAAGAGAGCATTGAGTCGGATGGGTCAAATTCTAGTTCACTTATTCCCTGTGCAGAAACTTGGGCAATTTAAATATTGTCAGCCTCAATATCCTCACGTGTGAAAATGGAAATAACTCCTATTTAACAGGGTTTTCTAGGACTATATAAGATAATGTATATGAAAATCCCTCACGCTGAATCCTGGCCCCGGATGGACACTCAGTTTCCCTTCTGTTCACCACCTTTGTGGATGCCAAAATGAGGAAACTAATGCACTTTAATTTATTGCTCCTATTCTTGTGTGGAAAACAATTATCTAAGCACATTAGAATGAATTTTCTGAAAATCACCACTGAATTTTTCCTTGCCAGGTGTCTTTAATAATTAGCCCCTTTCCCTCCAATCATGAGTCTGAATAATATGGGTATTTCACAAACTAAAATTGCCTTTAAACTGCATCTACTAAAAGAGATGGATCTTAAAAATATATTTGGAATTTACCTAAAAAAAGTCAATTAGAGAAGAGCAGTAATCCCAGGGAAATATCAATGCAAATGCAGCAACAGGAACTTAGTTAAAGCCAGCTGACATGTCACTAAGCCTTGTGGCCCCTTCCCTCTTGTGGTTCTCAGATGCTCTATGCCTTAACCTCACAGAGGATGTCACAGTTGGGAAAGGGACTTATCTGTCCCCACACCACACTGCAAATCACCATTTCTATTTATGTCTCTGGCCTGCACTCCAAGCTTGGTGCACCGGACTTCCTAAATGCAGTCTGCACTCTTAGCTGCTCTTAACAATTAAGATTTTATAGCCCGAAGTGACTTGCTGGCGGGAGGGAGCAGCAGCTTTGGGTGTCCTCTGCTGTGACTGGTGGGTGGGCTTTCAGCCTCCGTACTAATGCACAACAGCTGCTGAAGAACATCTCGCTCTAAGTGACACCACATTGGAAATGGAGAACCAGCCTCCACAGTCATTTGTACAGTCATTTGTATGATTGAATTTCCCATTCTGAGGGAGGCAGATGACATTTTTATCTAAAAACAATTTAGCTTGCTTTCTTTGGGGAAGAGGAGCTAGATCTACCAGCAGAATATAAAACAGGTTATGGAGAGAGAAGGTATGGATGAGAGGAAACAAACAAACCAAACAAAGCAATAAAGTGAGGAATTTGCATCCACCTGTTTTTTGTGCACAGTGATGATACAATAACTATTTCTTCCCTTGAATACTTGTTTCCTTAAGTTGGCTCCATCTCAGTGCTCTTAACAAAGAAAGTTTGGGACAGCTGAAAGTTTAATTTGTATTTATCGTATGGTTAAATTGCTGGGCCATTAAGCAACTTGGGAAACAGGGTGACTGGGTGAGAAGCAAGAGCTGTTCTGAGACACCCTGGATGCCCTTGCACTGGGGCCTTGAGCCAGTTAGACGGGTTGTCCATTTACTGAACTCCGGCTGTAGCCAATCCGGCAGGGACGGTTCAGTCGTTCATCTATTGTCAGAACGGGGATGGTGTCAACTGTGCTCTGCTTAGTTGTGACACCTAAATAAAAAAGGGCATTGTGATGGGAAAGGGCTGGGATTTAAGACATAGCTCCACGTATGGTCCCAAAGACTGGCATTTGGAGGGAGAGTTATGAGCTTGAACCACCAAGTCTAATATTGTTTGCTGAGACTTCTGAGTTATTTATATTGTCTTGTCCAAATCTCTCCCCTTCTCCTCTTTCTCTTTTGGAATTTCCCAGAACTTCCTTTAAGAAGGAGGAATGCATTTTCCCTGACGTCCCCCAGGCCTTTTTCTGTACGCCTCTTCATGTTTCACAGACGCAGACACAGAGCCTGGACCTCTGCCTCGGGAGATTTCTAAGTCCACTCTGAGTCCATCTTCCTCATAACCTGTTTTATTTTATTTTTAGATAAGTATGTGTTTGGACATCCTAAGTAAAATCAGGTTTATACATGAACTACTGTAATACTTAAGTTCATTCTTCTTTTAAAGTATGTTTTTATTGATTTGAGAGAGCAGAAGGGAGAGGGAGAGAGAGAGAAAGAGAAACATCGATGAGAAGGAAACATCAGTCGGCCGCCACCCACATGCCCGCTACTGGGGATTAAGCCGGCAACCCAGGCATGTGCCCTGATTGGTGACCTCTCGGTGCGTGGGACTACGTTCAGCTAACTGAGCCACACTAGCAAGGGCTTGAGTTCACTCTTAAGGAGGTGGTTTGAATCCTCGTTGAAGACCAGAATGGGGTTGCCTGTGTATTAGCAGAAAGGAGTAGACTAACAAGAGCTATGAGTCTAAAACACAGCTGTGCTGGGTACAGAGTGGAGTCCAGGGATGCTCTGCAGAGCTGGCCTAGAACTAACGAGCAGACAGCCTCACTGCAACCAGATCTCTCAATTCCAGGGCATGTGTGTACCAGGGTGGTGGCATCAGCCCAACAACTGTTCTTCTTTCTACTGACACCTCTAAGAGCAGGAAGAGGGTCATAAAGAAAGAAGTAATACAATAGTGTGTTCTTTCCTGGCACAACCCTTTTTCCAAGGTTTTCCCACTTTTACCGATAAGCATGCATTGTCCTTCTGTCAGACGTCAATCTGCAAATAAGAAAATTGTTCTACTTGAGGGCAAGTGGAAAAGAGAAATAGGACTCAGAGTTTGGTAAGAGAAAAATCTGCTTAACACAAAGTATCCTGAAATAAAATGCTTATGAAAGTAGATAAGTGGGCTGAGATTTCCTGTCTCCTTATTTTGTGAGGCACTGACATTTTGTCAGGGGTACAGGATGAGTCAGTACATGGGGACATGGAGACTATTAACTACAACTTAGTGTGGACTAGAGCGTCTGTCTGCACTCATGCGACAGAAAGATTCCATCTTATCACGGAATAAGTGCTAAAGCAGAAACACTCGGGTTCATTTTCTAAACCCTAATCTGAGATTGTTTAGGAAGCCACCGTCGTAAATAGTGTAGATTCAGCTCATTCACCTTTCGATTAGGCGGAAGCCAGGCACTCAAAAGCATATTCGAACTTTGAATCTGCTGGAAGAGGCAGGAACAAATGGAGTAAAGGTTAAAGAACAGCGCATTTCAGGCATTGTTGCGTGGCTTACGGAAAGTAATAAAGGTAAGTAAAAATTCAATGAAAGATCAGTAACTGCAAACACCCAAAAGCCCAACTCAAAGTTGTTTCAGCACGGAAAGGGCTTTGTGGCTTACGTCGGGGATATTAGGGCTCTGGGGTGAGGCTCCATCGGGGCTGCGTCCTTTCTCGGTCATTCTCTAGCTGCTCCAACACTGCCAGACTCAGGCTTCCAGAGGCAGCCTCTTTGTGTTTGTATAAGCCTCCTTAAACCTGAGCTTGCCTTTTTATTAAGGGTTATGTTGGAGGCCGCAAGGCAATCTAACCTATTCACTTTTCTTACCAGGTTTTCTGGTGCTATAGCCTCAGCGGGCACGTGGTCACAATCTCTGTGTTTAACCAATTATTTTGCTATCACGTGACAATGATCATCAATTTCTCAGCCTAGAATAAAGGTGTGTTGACTGTCTTCTACCTAATTGTCACTCAGCAACTTCCTCATTTTTGAGTCTTTTACTTTCAACACCTTAACCTGGGATCAAATTCTGAGTCCATTAGGCTGTATCTGGTTGCAAGTAACAGAATATGCAGAGTGGCTTAAGCATCCAAAATGCTTTATGGGCTTGTGTAATAAACAGTGTGTTGGTCCCAGCAGGGTTTGAGCAGGGCTCTGGCTCCGTTTCTCTGCAGCACTAGCTCCGCCTTCCTCCTGTGTTGGTTTGGTCCTCAGGCTGGTTCCTTCGTGGTAGTGAGATGGCCAGCAGTGGCTAACAAGGCTACATGTTCTTGATTTCAAGTAATACATTCATCTCTAAATTGCACAGTTTTTCTGCCACATTAGCAGACACAGAAGCTCTAGTCCACACTAAGCTGTAGTTAATAGTCTCCATGTCCCCATGTACTAACTCAACCTGTACCCCTGACAAAATGTCAGTGCCTCACAAAATAAGGAGACAGGAAATCTCAGTCCACTTATCTACTTTCACAAGCATTTTATTTCAGGATACTTCATGTTAAGCAGGTTTTTCTCTTACCAAACTCTGAGTCCTATTTCTCTTTTCCACTTGCCCTCAAGTAGAACAATTTTCTTATTTGCAGATTGACGTCTGACAGAAGGACAATGCATGCTTATCGGTAAAAGTGGGAAAACCTTGGGAAAAGGGCTATACCAGGAAAGAACACACTATTGTGTTATTTCTTTTTTTATGACTCTCTTTCTGCTCTTAGAGGTGTCAGCAGAAAGAGGAAAAGTCATCCTACAAAGAAGAACAGTTGTCGGGCTGATGCCACCACCCTGTTACACATATGCCCTGGAATATAGAGATCTGGTTGCAATGAGGGTTTTCTAGAAGAACCACCTTGCATCGAGATGTAAGATTTACTTAAGGTATGTAAACAACAGCAGAAGTGCAACTGCGCACACGGTCTACATTTAGGAGCCTTGACAGCTATTCACATGGCGATGCCTCCATTTATTATAAATCCTTGCTGTGTCATTGGTGACAAGTGCAGAATGAATACCCCGAGTCCTATTTCTAACCAGCTCTAAGTGTGGAAAATCCCGAAGCTAGTTTTTGAGGGGCTTCATCATTGAACTTTCTTGCCAGCTGACTGCCTTATTACAATCATAAATGTGGAACACAGACAAGAGCCCCTGAAAAGTGATCATTAGCTGACTATAAAAAACTGGTAGACAAATGTCCACTGGAAGCACAAGGAAGATTAGCTTGGCAATTAATGTGACAGAGAAGAAATAGACATGGGTAATTGCTTCCTTCTTCTTGGTACAAACACAGAGAAATGAAATCATTTTTCAATGTCTTAGAAATGAAAAAAATGCATTCGTCTAAAAAACAAGGCAATAAAATCATGTATCACTTTGGGAGAAAGTAGACTCAGAGTCACACCATCTTGCAGCATAACTACAAATAAGAAATCCAGATAATTTCAAATAGAAACACAGGGTATACAGCATTACTGCCGTGAACCCTGCTGTCTGGGACGTATGCAAGGATCTAAAGTATTGATTCTGGCAACACTTGTATGACTTCCCATTACAGCAAAGTTACTGAAGTGGAAACATGGACTGGCTGCCACTTTGCAAAAAGGATAATCTCAGAAATATGGTCATCTTGAGAATGACAACATGCAGACATTGGACTCTGTTTCTTGTCTATTACTGCTAGATCTCTCAGAATTCACAAAAAAAAACAACAAAACTTGGTTAGCATTGACTAAGATGGAAAAAATAAGCATCTCCTATCTAGTCTGTCAGATTAGTCATTGAGAAAAATGCAATTGAAACAGCCTGTGGGGAAAATATGATGTTCTGTAAATATATCTAGTAAGCCTAAAAAGGAAAGTGCTAGAGCATAAAAGGAAGCTTATAATATTAAGAACAGCTGATGTGCCTTGTCCAAAAATATCTATCAGAAACTTGTATGCTGTGAGCTTCATAGCTTATCACTGAAAATGTCATAGCCTTTTATGAATTAATTAATGGGCATTTATAGGTAATTTCAAATACTAGATTTTTATTGCTTGTGTTTTTTCAAAGCAAAATACACCTCATGAGAAAAATACGAAAATTAAAAATCAAGATAATTTCCATTGTTGAACCAAATAAACCATTTATTTATGAAGTTAAGGAATTTCTTTTAAAGGGTTTCATGTTTTAAATACATGAGTACTGTGTTCCTCTTATCAGTAAGAGATGGGTGTGGGTCCCAAGATTCACGGCTAGAAGATAGCATAAGTGAGCATGGGCATGTCCTCAGATGATTTACAATCATCTAAAAAAAATTGTAGACACAGATAAAAGTTAAAAAAAGAAAGAAACAGAAACAAGTGACTTTGAACTGCCAATAATCATGGAGCGAAGTTGGGTGTGGCCAAAGCTAGAGCGTTAGTATGAAGGCGGTGGAAGAAGTGGTACTGGGGCCTAGAGGCTTCCAATCCAGTGCCCGCCCATATCAGTGGCGTGAAGAGAGACAATGAGTTGATCTGAGGAGGAAATGAAATGAACCGTGGAATGTTTGTCCTAGAAGAGATGTTCAACAGACTCCCACCCTTCCATCTGACAGGCAGGCAGAACAAGAGGGGCTAGGGGATTAGCTCAGGGTCACAGCATCTTTCCAGGTCCTTCTAGCTGAAGGTTATAGTTCAGAGCATCCCCGGTTGTTCTCACAACCATTAACACAACATCTTTGAAGGCCTTGCCTAGCATAGCTTCAGTTTCATTTTTTAAAATCTTCATTTTTCTGTCCTTTATAAAGCAGCTTCAAATTTGTAATATAGAGAACCTATGCTTTGGGGAAGTCCAAAGTAACAGAGTTTTTCATATGACTTGTCTTTTGGATCAGCCCACAGAACACCTGATGAATTTTAGAATCCCAGAATATTTGCATTTAAAAGGCCTTAGAGAATATATCCCTGTTTAGAAATGGAAGGAGCTGTTTTCACAGGCTGTCTCACTTGCCAGAGTCACCTGAAGCTAAATGACTGCAGAGCAGGGTTCCAGCTTTCCTGACCTCCACTCTACTAGTACTTTTACTGTTCCCTGCTTCCTCTCTTGCTCTCAAATTCTTCTCTAGCAAGAAAAAAGGAGAGAGAAATCTGAAGTTCTCATATTGACCTATAGAAATATTTGATTTTGCTAATATATAAAGTCTTTTAATTGTCCGGCATTTTTACCAACCATCTGTAGTGTCTATTTGGGGAAATCATCATTCAGGCAGATAAATCACTAGTCCAGCATGCTCATTTAAAAATGATCATCATGCATGGACCATTTTGGAACTGCACTTTAAGAACCACCTATGAAGCCCAGCCGGGTGTGGCTCAGTGGTCAAGCATCGACCTAGGATCCAGGAGATCGGGGTTCAATTCCTGGGCAGGGCACATGCCCGGTTGTGGGCTCAATCCCCGGTGTGGGGCATGCAGGAGGCAGCTGGTCAATGACTCTCTCATCAGTGATGTTTCTTTCTCTCTCTTCCTGAAATCAATAAAAATATATAGTTTTTTAAAAAAGAACCACCTATGAAAAATGATTTTCATTTTCATGCACTCACTTAGCAAATATGTATTGAGAACTTACTTTCTGCCAGAAACTGCTAAGTATATGGACAAAAAGTCAAAACATAAGCCCTTCCTTTGAACAGCTTACAGTTTAGTGGGAAAGAAAGACATATATCAAACTTAAGTACACTTCCACATTATGGGTGCTCTGCCACAACCACTATGCAATACAGTAACATGCACAGCCATTAAGCCTGTGGATGCTTGACACACCCTGCCAGGCGAAGCATCTCACTTTTGGCACTTCTTAAAAATTACCTAACCTTTCTGAGCTTCAATTTCCTCATTTTTAAAATGTAGACAAATAATAGTTCCTATCACATAGTATAAGGATTGAGCAAGACATAACTTGTAATATTACTGGCACATAGTAAATGCTCAATAAATGTTATCCATTATTATTCTTTCTATACTAGAAACAGAAAAGAGGCAATGTTTTATTTGATATGTGAGGGTTTAAAGATGCTTCTTGGAAAGGCTCTCCTCTAGCTGAGTCTTGAAAATGAAGTAAATTTTGCCAGGTAATTGTGGGGAGGAATAGATTCTGGACAAGAGGAATTATATGACTAGGGTGCTAAAAGCAGGACACAGCCTGACACACTGGAGAATCTTTCAGCCATAGGGAGTGGCCAGTGCTCATGATGTAGTCCTGGCTGCCCTGCACACAAGGCCCAAGTGGAAGGGGGTTTGGGGAGGGAGTCCAGGGGTCTGGGGAGGAAGTCCTCCTCCTGCTACAGAGGAGGACCTGGTTCTGTCCTACTCTTTTGCCCTGAGCCAGATACTCCTATGCCTTGACCTTAAGTTTTTTTCTTGTGAATTAAAGGTAGTAAAACTAGATGATCCCCTACTATCCCTCCTGGCTCCAAAATTCTATAGTGTTAACCTAGGATCTAATCAAGTAAAGCCAGAAGATTTATCTTGCATTCTGGGCAAAACCAGCGAGTGCTTGCGTCTTTCAAATGTGTAAACTTGTTCTGTTGCTATTGCAATGTGTTCAAATGCTTCTGCTTTCGTCATTTTGCAATTTCTGAGTTAATAGATACTAAATGTTCTGCTATTATAATGTGGGGATGACCAGGAAACATTTTTAACTTGTCAAATAAACACTAAACTAGACATTCTAAATGGCTATGAATTGACTTTTATCTCAAGGCTAAAAAACCACCTACACATCCTGAAACTTAAATATATATATATTTAATATATATAGGGTGCTAAAAGCAGGACACAGCCTAAATATATATGTATTTAAAGAAAGTGAAATTATGCCAAGACAGATAAAATGATATTAAGGGAAAGTGAGATGTGCCAAAAATGGAGAAACCTCCCCTGAAGAATGAATACTGTCTTTCTTGGAGCTTTTGGGAGATTTCCTGTATCAGAAGTCTTGTACTGAAGAGGCTGATAATGTGGGAAGGGCTGTGACCAGTCTCTAGCCACTCCCTCACCCCAGTGAGTTTGGAAGCTCCCAGTAAGACAATTTACATAAGCATTTGCATGGCAGAAACTACCAGCAAACTCTGGTTAGTCCTCACAGGCACTGACTTGGTGTGATCCCGAGAGCCTTCCATATTTTCAACAGCTCAAATGAGCTTCATGTTTAGACAGGATTCATTCATCATGGAAGCTACCCCAGAAAGGATACTGGGCATAGGTTAGAATCTCAAAGACAATTCTCTACCCTAACTCAGGGGCATTATCTCCCCTCCACAGCACCAAGATTAAAATTTTGCTATAATTTCAAGTTCAGGAGGAAGGGCTTATTGAGAGTAAAAGTTCATTGCCCTAGTGACTGGCACATGAAATTTTGTTAAAATTAAATTAATTTTATGTAGTGGTTTTCCAAATACATTTTTAGAAAAACAATTGTTCTGAAGTCTTAGGGGTTCTGGGATTTTTTTTTTTAATTTTTCAATCATAAAACAGTTTTTAATTTTTACAAAATACAAGTGTTATATACCAACTCCTAAGAAAATACAAAAATATTCATTTAAATTCTTATTGGTTAATTTTATAGGTAAATGTTACAAATTGAGACTTACAAAAGAAAAGGTTTATTAAGGGGGGGGGACCCTTTATTTGTTGTTTTACAATTGGAATTCTGTCAGCCATCCCATTTCTCTGCTTTTCTTTTCAGCAGTATTTATTGAAAGAATTCGTATTCTGCGATTACATCCCCTAAAACCTCATGCTCTCTTCAGCCCACTCCCATCAGGGTTCAATACCATCCACATCACCAAAGCTACTCCAGTCTATGATACCACTGCCTGGGCCAAACTGAGCCAGCCAAATTTGGGGTCATTTTTTTCTCTCTTATTTTATGTGATCTCCTAGAAACATTTAACATGACAGCTCGATTTTCCAACCTTTTCCCCCAGGTTTCAGCCAGATACCACCTTCGCCTGGCTTCCTTCTGCTTCCCTAACATCTCTTTCTCAGTGCCCACTGCTGGATCTTCCTCCTCGGCGTGGCCCCTAAATATCTGGACAGATCAGCACTCTCCCCGCTGCTCCTCCCAGCCATCCTCTCTTCTTAGGTGACCTTCTCCAGTCCCATGGCCGTAAGCGCTATCCAAATGCTCATAACTAACCCTACCTTTAGTTTCAGACACGTATCAGCCTCTCAGTATCTAATGGATCTCATGTTTAACATGCCTGCAACAAAACCCTTGGTCTTTCCCCTCTCACCCGATTCCTTGGCTATTCTGTGCCATTTTGGTAAATGACTTCATTGTATACTCAGTTGCTCAGACTAAAAGCAGGCGAGTCATGCTTGACTCCTCTTCTGTTTACTTCTCATAGCCAACTTATCAGCAGGTCCTATCAACTTTATCTCCAAAATATATCTTGAGTCACTTTGCCTCTCCCCAACCCTGCTGCCGCCATTCTAGTCCAAATAACAATCATTCCTCCAGGGCTCCTGCCCCAGCTGCCTGCTTCCCCAACTGTTCATTCCCCATACCACAGCTCGGGATTTTAGACTGGCCAGTGTTGTAGGAGGCTATCCCTGGCAAACATTATAGGATGTTTAGCAGCATGCCTGGCATCTACCCACTAGATGTCAGTAACACACCCCAGTTGTGACAACCAAAAGTCTCCAGACATTGACAAATGTCCCCTGGAGGGCAAAATCACCCCTGTTGAGAACCACTGCCATAGCCAGAACAATGTTTATTTTAAAGAATGTGTCCTAATTGGTAATGATAACAAATATTAAAATAAAAAATAAAATAATAAAAAACAAAGTCACTTTTCTACTTTAAACCCCCCAGTGACTCCCCAAGTGTTTACCCTGTCCAGGAAGGCTCCGTCAACTCTGACTTTAAGGCCCCCCAATGGCCTATTTCGGTTCCTCATATCAGTGAAGCTTCTTCTCAACGCAGGGCATTGCATTCACTACTCTTCCTACTTAGTATGCTTCCCCCCTAGCTCCCTAACTTCTGCATGGCCACTCTCTTTCATGTAGGGTCCAGATTCTCAGCAAGTCTTTTTCTCACCCCTCTACTTTACATCATGTGGCCCCATTTTACATTTTCATGTCTGCTTTCCTCCTAGCATCCACACTTCCCTAATTGCCTAATGTGTATGTTTGCTTGTAGTTGGTCTACAATATAAACTCTGTGAGGGGAAGCCTCTAGTCTGCTGAATTCCCCCCCACACATACACACACATCTCCTGTGCTAGGCACCCAGTAGGTGCCTAAGAAATATTCACTGAGCTTTGAAATTCTTCATGTCTTGGACTAACATACTGATGTGGTTAGATGTGAAGCTTTGCGGTCTAATGTTTGCAGGTGTTTTCAACAAAGCAGTACACCAGTGACACGGCTCACATGAATTCTTGTATCTAAATCATGTTTCATGGGACAAATGTGAAGAGTGCCCCTTTCATGAGGAAAAGCTGCTAACCTGATTGGATTATGCTTAGAGCCCAAATGCCAATAAACAAAGTTTGGCAAAGTTAACAACATCAAACTCATCTTTTTAAGTGACCTAAGCTGTGTTGAAGCCCAGTCCCGGAGGTGAAAGCCTAATGAATCTATCTCCTGTGCCATGGAGCCTTCTGTTTGATTTAAGCTTTGTCAGGGGAATGAGGTATTGACGTTTTAATGTCGGTGGATTATGGTAATGTGCTTAACTATATTGATCTGTTCAGCATTCTGTACTTGCTTTGGCTGCCATCCCAAAAACTCCAAGAGAAGGAAGTGTCCAGATGGTCATAACATGGGCTATGAAAAGGGTTCAAAGAAATGGCACATCAGTTGAATTCACAAAATATTACACGTCAAATTTTGACACCTCCCTTAAGCCACAAGCCTTAATGGGCTAAATTAACCCTACACTGGCAAAACCCGTGGGAGAGGAATGAGAACTTCCTGCGGCCCGCAGCGAGGGAGGGCCAGAGAAGTAACTTCCCTTGGCGGAGGCCTTGGGCTCTGCTCTTCAGGAAGGGACCTCAGGAGTAGTGCAGCAATGGGTCACACAGACGGGGGAGGAATGGGTGCTGGGGGCCCAAGTGGGCTGGCGGCACAACCAAGACGAGGGTCAGTGTAATGGCAAGTTCTCAGGCCCTGACACTGGGCAGGCCTGGGCCAGCCCTCCCGGCGCTGCCTCCGTCTAGTAACTTCTTACCTACAAGCCTGCCTGCGGGTATTTTATTTCCCTGTGCTTTAGGGTTTTTTACCATAGAACGAGGAAAGTAGTGTTTTTCTCTCATAAGATGGTAGGAGACTATAATGTGCTAGCGTAAAGCACCTGGACCACAATAGACGTGTGTTAGTTGTCTCTCCTGCTGCCTCCCAGACTGTGTCTGTTCTAATTAAAACGCCATGTGCATTACCTACCTGACCTTGAAATCGGCGAAGACCTTCAGCGAGGGAGCCCAGATCCGCTCCTGTTCTCAGCAGCTTTTGTCAACTGCCTCCCAGGAATGATTAGCTTGCGCGAGTTGCTGACATTGAGTTACCCTCTGTTCTCCAAGGGGAACTAAAGCTTGGCAGGAGCTTGGGGGATGGGAGGGAGCACTCGGGGAAGCATCTGTGCCTACTCCCCCAAACTGCTAGCCCGCAGAAGAGCAGGGAACAGCAGACCCCCGTCCTGCCAGGCTGATCCTCATCACAGATGCTAGAGACACTTCACAGTCATTATAATAAAAGCTGAGGCTGCCAGCCCTGGCTGCATAAGACGAGGGAATAAACAATAGCTAGCAGATTAAATAACACGGGACATTTTATATTCACGTTTGAGAGTTTAGTAGAAACCGAGAGCATAATAAATAAAAAGGACTGCGATAGCCTTTAATAAAGCAAACAGACCAAGGAGTCATTCATTTAGCATAGGAAGGATTTGTTTTCCAGGGCAATCATGCAAAAAGGCTTAGCCTATCCCGCAGATGAAAAACTGGCCTGACCCCATCCTGCCCAGCTGAATGAACTCTGCAAACAGGATTTTCAAAGTGCCCTTTTTCAATTAATGTTTTAATATTTTGAGCCTTTTCATGGAAATTATAGCTTTAGCTGTTCAAGATGACTTAGGCGACTGCCTGATTTACAAATGCACCCAAGCAATGCCAATGGCCTTTGCAAATTAGATTTTAAAAATAATTCACATGGTGGCTTTTTAATGTACTCAAGTGCTTCCCATACGCCACCTTCTACCCTCATTCTGAAGTACAGATTTGCAAAGCCTACATTTCAACTCTTTTTTCATACTTTTCTCCTTCCCTTTTAGACAGCTTCAACACTGCTTTAATTTGTCAGGATAATGAAGATGAGGAGATGTCAATCATCAAGGCTTCCTTCACAGTGAGTTTCAGATTGTCACTAAATCTCCAGCCTTCTATCATCTTGCACCTTTATTTTTGCCACAGCCTCTTGCTGTTTTGATCCACTCTGTAAATCGTGGCCAAGATGTTCTTCTCAAAATGTTGTTTATACCACATTATTCCATGTTCACGGAATATGAAAGCATCCTGCTGCCTCTAGTCCAGCGATTTTTAACTGGTGTGCCCCAAGAAATTTTACAACATGCAATACCTGACTATTTAGTCAGGGGCACTGACCTCTTTTCCCTTAGATTGTCAGATAAGAAAATGACAACAGCCAACACAACAATAGCCATCCAACGTGAATGAATCAGAATTATACCTATTTTTTGTCATGTTGGCAAAGATTATATTTTTTGGTGTGCTGCAGAATTTTAGTAATTAGTTTATGTTGTACCATGAGATGATAAAGGTTGAAAATCACTGCTCTAGCCTAAACTTTCAACTCTTCATCCTGGCTTCGCCTCCTGTCCCCATTTCTAAAGTACACTATATTTAAGAGTACTTTTAGGGTCACAGCAAAATTGAGAAATATGAAGAGTTCCCATGAACTCTTTGTCCCCACACATACACAACCTTCCCTATTATCAAAATCCTGTGCCAGAATGACACATTTATTATAACTGATGAGCCTACATTGACACACCATTATCACCCAAAGGCCGTAGTTTACATTAGGATTCACTCTTGGTGTTGTACACTTGGGTTTTGACAAATATGCAATGACATGTGTCAACCCTTGTAGTATTGTACAGAGTAGTTTCACTGTCCCAAATCCTCTGTGCTCTTTCCATTCATCCCTCTCTCCTTTAACCTCTGGAAACCACTGACTTTTTTTTTCTTTTACTGTCTCCATAGTTTTGCCTTTTCCAGAGTGTCATATTGTTGTAATCATACCATAACCAGCCTTTTCAAATTGGCTTCTTTCAGTTAGTAACATGCATTTAAGATTCCTCTATGGCATTTCATGTCTTTTCATTCTTTTTAGCTTTATTTATTCATCACTTAGTGAAGGACATCTTGGTTGCTTCCAAGTTTTGGCAATTATGAATAAAGCTGCTATAAACATCCACGTGCACGTTTTTGTGTGGACATAAGTTTTCATCTCATTTGGGTAAATCCCAAGGAGCATGATTGCTGGATTGTACATTAAGAATGTGTTTTGTTTTCTATGAAACTGCTAAATTGTCTTCCAAAGTAGCTGTTCCTTTTTGCATTCCCTCCAGCAAAGAATTAGAATTCCTACTGCTTCACATCCTTGCCAGCATTTGGTGCTGTCCTGGTTTTGGATTTTCGCCATTCCAACACGTATGACGTCTAACTTTCAAATCCCAATTTCAATTCACCTTGTCTCTCCAAATGTTTGCACTTTTCTCGAACAAGAGCATCCTACTACTGTCCCACTTGTGTTCCAACTGAACTCCCACCAGCCTCAGTTTCTGCTCTTTGCCTTTGCCCAGCCTTTTCCTCACTTGCATGTCTATCCCCTTCTTCTGTGCCAAAAACATCCTATGCTCTTCTTTGTGGAATCTTCTTGACAATACCAGACTTTTCCCTTCTCTTGCTATGAATTTTTCCAAGGACATAGTTCTCAATCCCAGAGAGCTTTAAGAGAGACTGATGCTGTGTCCCATCCTCAGAGATTCTTATTTCTGAGCTGGGTGCAAGGACTTTTAAAAGTCCTCCAGGTGACTGTGTTGCCAATGTTGAGAACCAAGCTCTAAGGCTTACAGTCCTCACCAGACAATCAAATACAGTTGACTCTTGAACAACATGGATGTGAATTGCATGTATCCACTCATGAGCAGATTTTTTTCAATAAATGTATTGGAAATGTTTTTGGAGTCTTCTTACGAGCATGAAGCAATCATTGATTATACTAGGCTACCGTGAAGCAGTCATGTTGCTGCTGCTGCTTCATTTTCAATGCATGAATCATTATTCCTGTGAATAAATATGAGTTTCTTTTTCACATTATATTTTCAATATTGATGTCTAGTATTAGTAATATGTGTAACATATACAGTGTTTTGTATCATATAAGACAATATTGATGTAGGTACTGACAGACAATTCATCTTGTAAACAGACGATGCAAACTTATGGTAAATACAGTACAGTAAATATATTTTCTTCTCTTTATGATTTTTAAATAACATTTCCTTTTCTATAGCTTACTTTACTGTAAGATACAGTACATAATACATAAAACATACAAAATGTGTATTAATTGACTATGTTTTCTGTAAGGATTCTGGTCAACAGTAGGCTATTAGTAGTTAAGTTTTGGTGGAGTCAAAAGTTATGCATGGACACCTGAGCGAGTGCAGGTGATTTAGTATAGTCTCTCTCACCACGGAGGAAATAAAACTGTCAATGAGAAAGGAGGGGAAGGAGCATTCCCATTCATTACTAACTTTTTGTTTTGAGAATTTTGCTGCTTTTTGTCCACGGTTGTGTTATGATGCCATCATTGCCACTTGCTGACTTAAAAAATAAAAGACACACTAAGATAGTCAACCAGACAGCAAGTGCTACTTGCTGGCCCACCTGTGAACTGAGCTTCTAGATTTTTCTCACCAATATCAGCCCATTCTGAAAATATGACTCAGCCTTCTAGAAATTGGTCTTCATTTCTTTCCCAGGCACAAAGCATATCAGGAAAAATCCACTGATGGTCAGTCTCAGCAAATCTTCTAGGGAAAGAGTTCTTCCCCAGATAGTGAGGCCACAAATTAGTCCATTGACTTCGTTGTCTGCTGGAGTGGTTGAACTTCGCCTTTCCTAAAATTCACCTCCTTTAGAGCTTCCTGCTCATTAGGATGCTGCTGCAATACCAGAGCAGTAAGATTTATTTTGTGAAATATATTGCTTTAAAGGATGCAAATGATGTTAAAGTGGACTAAGCCCTTCAAAATGCAGAAGCTAGGTGCTGGCCCAGTCAGGAAGTTGACTGAAAACCTGTATTTACTACTTCTTCCCCCATGTCCCATAGAAATGACAGTCAAGATATCTGAATATGGGTAAATCCACAATAATATGTGACATTCCTCATTTCTTCCCCCAACCCTTTTTATTTAAAATAAAATCTTCAAGAATCCTTCACACATGTCTCTCTAAATAACTTACGTCATTATAATGAACCATTCATTTTGGGAACAAAGTGAAATACACAAGGGAGAAAGTAGGACATGGAAATCCATGAATCATCAGGAGTAATGAGGAGCCATAAACAGAACCCATGTTAAAGAAAGAAGGAAAGTGGAGAGAAGTTGGGAAGTAGCAGATAAAAAGTAGATGAATGGCCCTGGCTGGTGTGGCTCAGTGGGTTGGAGGATCATCCTATTCTCAAGTTCGATTCCTGGTCAGGGCACATACCTAGGTTGCGGGTTCAGTCCCCAGTCAGGGTGTGTACTGGAGGCAACCGTTCGATGTCTCTCTCTCTCTCCCCTCTTCCTTCCCCTCTCTAATATATATGTATATAAAATCTCTCCTCGGGTGAGGATTTTTTTAAAAAGTAGATGAATGGGCCAGTAGAAGCTGGATGGGGCTTTGGGGAATCCTTTTTAAAGAGGTCAGCATGCTCTTTGGCTTTTAGCCTGTCCTGGAAAGTCCCACATGAAAAAATATCAGTGAGGAAGTTGGAAAAAAGCATAGACTATCTAGAGTTCCTTTTCTAAGCTACTTACCAGACAAACATAACCTTCCTGATTTTTTTTTCTTCTGCTAAACTATAAAGAAGCCCTTCAAGTAGATGTAGCTTGCGGCACTGAAGCAAAAAAGGTCTGGATTTCAGTCACAGGATTCCTTTTGAATTCAATGTCTTATTCTATAGGTTGTGTTTATGTGACATCAAAGTAACTATTTTAACTTAAGGACCTTGTAAAGTGGGCCTTGGCATCACATAGACAGGAAATTCAAGGTGTCTGGCTTTTTCTTTTTAGCCACTTGGGTCAGCATTTCTAGAAGGAGCCTCTCTTCTGCCAAACTGCGGTGTCCTTACTTTCCTCTCCCACAGAGGAGCCGTAAATCACTCCGAGGGTAAACTGGCAGTTGTTATACAAACACGGAATGCAACTGAACATTCCTTTCAGATGGTGTCATAGTAAAACCAACAGGCTGGAAGAACTTGAAATACTTGAAGAAGAAAGCAATACAATAGCTTCAGAAATACTGACACTGCTAGTGAAATAAATCTACAATATTGACTTTGAAAAAAAAATCCAAATATAGAAACAACAACAACAGAACAATAAATTCTCTGTGTCAAAGGAAGCACCAATATTAAAGTAATCAAATGTCTTCCTGTGACCAGAAGTTCTGTTGCTTCCCACAGGTTCCAACTAAAGTGCTTTTATGCTGCAAAATTATAGTTTACAATGGCATGTGTAATTAAGGGAGTAGCAGTGAAAATGCCTACCTGTCTGCTGCAAGAAGCAAAAGCCAGAAAGGAAAGCAAGCTAGTTTCTGTTATTTTTCTCAGGGCTTAGAGTCTATTGAATCCAACAAGTGTTAGTTTCATTTCTATGTGTAAAGCCCTTTATTTTCCTTTGGTCCATTTATACTAGTTTATTGAGCATATAATATGGACCACTGGTGAAACATGCTGTGTTTAATGGCAAAGAAGACTCCATTGGGGGAGGGATTCAAAGAGGGACAACACTCTCTGTGGCTGAAGGGCACAAAAGACATCAGATGGGAGGTAACATCTGAAAGAGACCTTAAAAGATGGGGCTGATGGAGATGGCTGCAGACTGTGTTCCAGATAGAATAGCAGAAGCAAAAGCACGAATATGTAAATCATTATGCGTTTGAGACAAGAGCAAATAGTTCAGCATAATTATAGGGGTGTAGGAAATGTTTGAAAAGATAGACAAAAGCTGTATTGATCAGGATTCTTTAGGTTGAGGTGACTGCAGCACAATTAAAGCTGGACTAATTTCAGAAAGGTATGCGTTGGCCCACCTACCCGGAAACCCGAGGGGTGCTCTGGCTTCAGTCAGGGCTGGATCCAGGGACTCCCACCTTGCTCTTTAAACTTTTCCTCTTTCCTCTGTGCTGGCTTCGTTATCATGTTCTACTTGTTAGCTCTTGGCAACTCCAATCTTTTTTCATAGTTACTTCTAGCAGTCGGAACAGAAAATGAGCTTCTCTTTCCCAACAGTTCAGACAAAAGCTTTAGAACAGAGACTCATTTGGCCTGATTTAAGTCATTTCTGCCCATCCCTGAACCAATTACTGTGTCTAGAAGGATGTGTTTTGCCCTGGCCGGTGTGGCTCAGTTGGTTGGAGCGTCATCCCATACACCAGAAGGTGGCAGATTTGATTCCTGGTCAGGGCATATGCCCAGTTGCAGGTTCCGTCAGGGTTGGGGCATGTAGGAGAGGCAACCGATCCATGCTTCTCTCTCCCCCTTCCTCTCTCTCAGAAGGATGTGTCATGTCTTCGCTCCTGTAGCCAACAGAAGGGGTCAGCGCCAGCCAAACCATGGGAATTAGGGAGGAGGGCATGAACGATCTTAAAGCCACCTACCAAAAAAGGAACTAGCTTCTGGGTGGGGAAAAAGGCAGGGGTCCCCTCCAGGGGTCGTATTTGAGGGGTGTGAAACCAATTTGAAGAATATTTGCCTGATTCAACACTGGAGAGCCACTGAACGTTTTAATGCAGAGAAGCAGCCCCGGAATGATGCTGTCCCAGGACAGAAAACAAGTCAGAGTGGGGAGTGACTGAAAGAGCTGAGAGACGAGAGGATCCAGTGACAATGTCTGACCCAGAAAGTGAGGGTCCGAACTAGAATTGTGGCCCTGAGGTTTGAAAGGTGATGTACCGGTTATTGGCTGAATTCTGTAGAAGAGAAAATGAGGCATCGAAACGATTGCTGTTTTCAAATCTGATCAACTGTGGAAACGGGGGGCTCAGGATTAGTGGTGTGGGGGTGAAGCTAGTTTAGCCCAGCAGGGCTGAGTGTGAGGACAGGTGGTGCTCCTGGTGGAGATTTTCACCAGGCAGCTGGGACGTGAAGTCTGGCCCTAGAAGTAGAGCAAAGTTCAAGCAGACAACAGCAGGAAACACCAAGGGGACCCCAGGGGGCGGAAAGGTGGGAGCAGGGCAAGAGCAGCCCTGGAGCGGGAGTGACCAGTCCCTCTGGCTTCTCTGTTCATGCCCAGTGGGGGTGGGATCCCTGCAGGTACTGAAGTGCAGTCGAGGGCCTGGGGTTTGGCCCAGCCGGCCACTGCGGAGAGGTAACAGAGATAAGGAGCCTATGGGGCAAACTGTGTGACCAGCTGATTCTTTTCTTGATCTCTCCCCTAGCAATTGAAAGTCTTCGTTTCTCCCTCTCACTTGCTTACCTTTCATTCCTCGTGTATATCTCAATCCTCTAAATTTGTTTGCAGAATCTTTCCATTCCCTAGTCTCTAGCTGTTTGTCGGTATAGCTCCTCTGTGGATGACCAGCTCCCCCATCACCGCTCATGTCTGTCACATTCGTGCCATCAGGCCTACGGAGCCAGCATCCCAGGCACGGGGCTGAGCAGGGTGTGCGCTCTGGTCAGCGCCGCCGGGTGACTGTGCCCATGTTATTGATTAGTTTTTTGAAACCTCAGTTTCCTCATCTGAAAACAAAGAGTTAGTAACCGTACCTCCTCGTTGTGAAGTCCAGGTGGTGCAGAGGCAATAGTGTTGTGTTTAACTTGGCTAATTGTGTCTCCCGGAGAAAAATAATTTGTGAGGGAGCAGTTTGAACCTGGAGGAGGACCCAGTCTTACTGTTCTTAAATTTTTTCATTTCGCCCCTCGCAGGACCCTCCTCCGCACCACCCTCCCTAGGGTCCCAATCTCGGCTGAAACGTGTTGCTGAAATGACATCCTGACTTATTTGTAAATCTAGTTTTGAGATTATCTCTTTTACAAGGCATCTCAGATAAAGTGACTTTGAAAGGAAAGGAAGAGGGGAGGGGAAAAAATAAGGAAGGATGGGAAGTGAGGGAGCCAGGACAAAACCAAGCTGGCTCCTGTGCTTCACCCCCTCCTCCGAGGAGCAGGAGAAACCGCCTGGGCTGCGGGTGAGGTCAGAGGACAGTCTCCTGCCCAAGGCCAAGCTGACGGGTCCATCTCCCCCAGGCTGCCCTTCCTCAGAACCTCCTGGTGGTCAACCGCTCTCTGCTCACTACCCTGCTACACTTACCTAAAATGGTAGTTCTCAAAGTGTAGGCCCAGGACCAGCAGCGTCAGTGCCTCCTGGGGATTAGAAGAAATGCAAATTCCCAGGCCCTGCCTCAGACCTAGCGCAGCGACACTTCCCAGGGTGGGGCCCACACTGTTTCAGCAAGCCGGCCCTCTCATTCTCACGGGGCTGACATCTGAGAGCCGCTGACCCACCCGGGAGGAGCCCTCTGAGGGCTGGGAGGTGGCTGCTTTGTTCCAGAGGCACTCAGGTGAGCCTCCGGTCTGGCTGCCCCAAATGGATGCCCGCTGGTGGCCAAACTGCTTCAAGCAAATGGCAAACATGGTTGAAAATAAGTTAGGACGAAACCTTACTCCCTCTGTTGGCAGGGGCACCACGGGAGTGAGATTCCTTCTGGCCCACCTGTGGGAACCCCGTGGGCTCCAATCCTCAAGGCAGAGGACCTGCAGCCAAATGAGGTCCCACCTTGTGCTTCAAGTTCTTACTTTGGGGAAATGTGGCTGCATATGGTCTCGCCCTGCAAGAATCACTTAGAAAAGCTCAGTTTGAGATTCCTGTGGACAGGCTTCATTCCCACCAGGGCTTCTCCCCAAGCTCTGGGGTCACAGCACCTGGACAGGTGGAAGAGTGAGGTGACCTCCCTTCACCTCCACTGAGGGTGCAGTGAGGCTGTGGTCATGGCGAGGACCTTTACCGGATTCGGGGGTGCAGAAGCAGAGGAGGGTAAGAGGAGCTTCCAAACCCCTGCCTGCCATCTCTTCCTCTCAGCCTTCGTGAATAAACCACACTACTTTAGCATTAGTTCCAACCAAGGTGGGGACACAGAGGCGTGCTGTGGGAGAGTGTATTGTTGTTAGAGACAATGAAGGAGGGACCCTGGCACATACAGTAAAGGGGACAGGTGCAGGAGTGGGAACCTTGGGGCAGTGGGGGAGGGGTTATGAGCACACTGCAGGTGAGTTGGGGAAACAGGTGATAGGAAGGCAATGGTGTCATCCGGGAGAGAGGCTACAGGCAGGACAAGATTGCCAAAGCCAATGTCATGTGCTTCCCTGTGTATCTGAGGCCAGCCTCCTGCCTGGCCATTAATCTCATTCCTGACAATACAGAGCACAAAAAGGAATAGGAGGGGTTAAGGAAGTCCAGAAATATCTATTTTAGAAAAATGAGCTTTATTGGACTTTCTACTCATTCATTTGTTGAAGGTTAGAGTCCAGAGTCTGTACCCACCTTGTCTTTTTTTAATATCTTATCTTTATCATTGAAAGTATTATGAATGTCCGTTTTCCACCCCCATTGATCCCCTCCACCCTGCACCCCACCCCTCCAGGCCTCCACCACACTATTGTCTGTGTCCACAGGTTATACATATATGCATATAAATTCTTAGGTTAATCTCTCCCCACCCTACTTGTCTTTTAAATGTTTTGGTATCTTGCCAAAAGAAGTGACGAAGGAGCACCTAGACAGCCACTGCAGGTGGCCTTGGACAGAAAGGAACAGGAGGTCTCCGTGTGCTGCAAGTGGAGACCAAGTACAGCAATGGTGGGGATTCCTCATTCCCACAGTGGGGCCAGGCCAGCACCAAGCGCATGAGTAGGAGTAACTCTTTAATGAATCTTGCTATTCTGATGTGACTCTGGCACCCAGCAAGCATTTATTTAGCAGTGCCCATGAGAAAGTGAGAAAAGGCTGTTCGTTAGTCAGGCTGACCCAAGACAAGTACAACTGTCACAGTTGGAAACCCTGAAGGAAGCGCTTCTCTTGGGCACTCCGCTTACAGCTGGAGCTGACATTCTGCAAAATGAATGCAATGATTTATGCAGCAGGAAGATGACTGGCTGCCGGCAACAGGGGGATTTTCTTCTGCAAGAATTTCTGTCATAGCCTTTCCTGACCCTTCACCCTGGTGATTGGAATTTAAAAGTAAAATGAATGCCTGTTTCATGAGTTATGGAGTTTTCCTACCCTGCACTTAGCATAACTTGCTACTTAGAGGAAAAAAGGAATAAAGGGCTGTTCAGTCAAACGTCTGAATTAATGATCTCTCCAAGCATCTTGGATTTTAACGGTGGATTTGAGGATGTAGAGAATATGGGTGTTTTCTGAGAGATGCAGCTTTATTGGGGCTTGTTATGGAAAGAGAAGCTCATCAGTACATGGGTGATGGGGCTCCTGTGAGGAGGGCGGCCCCGCTGGGGGCTGATTTTAAGCTGTTCCAGTGAACGAGGCAGTCTTGGTTTCCGAGCCCTCTCTGCTCCTGTTGACCCAGTTTTAGGAAATTGATTCACAGAAGCCCCAGCCCTGACCTTACCAAAGGGGTTAGTAGAGAGAAGACAGATTGAATTCACCTCAGATTTGCCAAAACAAATCTGGTGATATAATTGAAAAAGAATGGGTGTTAATTAGATCATGGGGCAGATGAGGCCAAAAGGAGCCGTATGGCAGTTTTTTTTATTTCCATGAAATTGCGTTAGAGATCATTTTTATATTTAAACCAAAAGTTTCCAAGATCTTTTCACGGTAGTCACCTGGCGTTACAGGACAGGCGACATCGGAAAGTCAGAGAGAATGGGGGCACGTTGTAGTGCCGTGGGCAGAAGCCTGCGCACTCAGCCCCAGCCTTGGTTGGCTCGCTCTGTTCTAGCTGGAAGCTTTCCCTGAAGCCATCAGCATCCATGACAAGGCAGCTTAAAGAAAGGGAGGCTAGAGATACAGATGTCCGCCTTCAACGGCTGGGAAAAGCAGTGTAATCCAGAGAGAACAGTGTCTGATTGGAACAAGGCAACCCTCCCCTACGAAGGCGGCTCACACGGCCCTCACTGCAGCAGCCTCACTCTGGAGGACAGAGCTCTGAACGAGAGGCTTCCTACAATCCTGTCATTCACCTGTGCCAGGTGCCAGGGGACAAGTCATAGAAGCAGCGCACTTAGAGTTTGATGAGCCAGAAAATACATAAATAGCCGTAATGAAAAGCATAATATGGTAAATATCTTAAGCATACAACAATCTGACAGCTAGCTTCCTGACAGTATCTGGAACCCGCTTGGCCCTTCAGATTCTGTCACTACTCAGAGCATGGCAAATCAAGATGTGACTCTGGCACCCAGCAAGCATTTAATTAGCAGTGCCCATGAGAAAGTGAGCTGCGCAGGGCAGGGGACTTTGTCCGGCACACTGTTGTATTACTGCTACAGTGAGAACAAGGACAACTACGATAGCAACTACTCCTTATTGAGGTCCCGTCATGCCAAGCACTGTGGTACAAAGTTTACATATATTAGCTCACTTGATCTTTTTAACAGCCTTACAAAATAGATATATTTATCCCCATTTTATGGCTGAGGAAATTGTGAATGAGATTGGAAAATCAACTTGCCTAAAGTCACACAGAGCTGAAGGAGAGAGAAGCGAAGATGGAACCCAAGCCAACCATAGAAGAACAGGTAGGAGGGGGACATGAGGTTGGCCAAGCAATCAGAAAGTACAAGATTAGTCGGCTGCAAGTCATAGTGCAGCCACGGGTTGGCAGCTGGGTCAAGGCTGCACAGACGATAAGACATAAAAGAGGACGTTCTTGCTGGGAAGCATCCAGTCCAAGGCTCCTCACACTCTAATGTGCATACGAATCACCCGGAATCATGTTAAAATGCAGACATGGATTCGGCAGACCTGAGATGCAGCATTTCCAACAAGCTTCCAGGGGATGTGATACTCCTGGTCTAAGGCTTCAGTTTAAATAGTGTCTAGTTCATTGATACCAAATGCTGGTGTAAGAACCAGTGCTCAGTAGGCTATAGAGTCCAGAGCTAAATGAAAACAGTAAAGACAGCAAACTGAGTCTTTTATACAGTTCATTTTATTATGTTTTTTCTTGTTATTTATGTTATGATTCACTTTATTGGCAACTCAATACTATTAAGATAAACTGACTCTATGAATATTAAATTTAATCATAGACTAAAATGCTGGCAACTGAATGTCACTGTCCAAATTGTAATCAAAAAGGTAGGAACCATGGATCTAATCCAACCTCTCATATTATAGATGGGGAGACTGATGCCTAGAGTGTCAAAAGTGATTTGCCATTTAATAGAAGATGCAGGCTGATAGCTTCCTCAGCTAAGGCTACAAAGGTAAGTACATTGGAATAGACTGCAGAAAGCAGGACTTGTCACATTGAGAAACCTGGATTTTATTGTATAAGCAAAGGCAAATTACTGAGTATTTTGATAAGGGAAGTGTCATAATAAAAATTATGAGTTACAGCAACTGACCTGGCAGCAAAGTACAGCACCAGTGCCTAGAGGAAGGAGATCAATTCAGAATCAAATGCCTTATTACCTTGATCTATAAAATAGAGTCTAAGATGCCATCAGTTATGAAAAGCACTGTATACCTCAAGGAAAGAAAAATTCCTGTCAATAAAACTACGACAAAATGATTTCTTATCACTTTGGAATTTTTATTTTATACTTATCCAATTGCTCTTATATACGTATTTAGACATGACCTTTTATCATATATTACTCCTATGCATTTGTAAAACTAAACTATGAGCCAAATAGAATGGTTATGGCGGTGGTTACCAAAACATGCACCAAGCTCCTCAAGGAGCCACATGACTCACAGGGGTGCTGTGGGATAGTTCATATTTTCAAGGGAAATGCAGCGATTCTTGACATCTGTTAGACATGCTACGGCTATGAGCTTGAGATTATTCACAATTCCAACATTCAATCAGGCTGCATTCCTTTCAATGGCATTGTATTTTGTGAAGCTGGGTTATTGACAATTGCTGTGAAATAAAAGCAAGTACTTAAAAAATAATGTGTGTGTGCTCTCTCTTTTTCCAGAACACTCCCACACCCCTCTTCCCTCTCTGGTCCCTCAAGGTGTGAATCTCTTTCCCTCTTTCTCCTAAGCTTCGAGGGCCCTTCTACTACCTCTGTGACTTTCTAAATAAAGGTTCCCTTATAAAAAACAACAGTAAAGTGGAACAGGAGAGATGGGTTCAGGTGTCCAATCTGATTCCAAGTTTGGAAGTGGTGTAGTGCCCAAAAAAGCATATCCATCCCATTGGTAGGTAATTCTAGTTATTTAAGAATGAAATAAAAACATTTTTTTCAAACGGTTACTAAGTTATTGGACCTAACTATTTAATAAATGGAACAGTTGGATATGTTTTTTGGCTTACGAGTGCTGAGCGAAAGCACTGAGACCCTAGAAATGCCATGAACCAAGGAAGCTTGGGTTAAGGTGTTCCTAAACATTTAATTTACATTCATAGTGCAACTCTCCAGACTCTGATTCAGAATGGTCTGCACTCATGTTTTCTCTACACAGCAGCGTTCTCGGTGCCATAGACGCATTGGTGATGTGCCATTTTTTAGAGAGTGCTCCATTATTGTCTCTGTAATGTTTTTCAAGCCCCATTCCTTCTGAAAATTTTGTTATTGGGAAATTCCTCAAGGCGTTCAATAGAAGATGTTTTAGGCAGTAACCAGGACACATATTCCTTCCTTAAACAGTCTGTCAGGAGCAAGCAGTTGAAACCAGTGAGTTTCATGCACACCACCAGGAAAAATATGTCACACTGAGCTAACGTAGTTAATGACAAGTGCAGGACAACTGCTCTCAGGCCAATAGCAATTGTAAGTTGCCATTGAGGATAAGCCATATTCTAACTGCAGACATGTTAAAATGTGTAAAAGATATATGCATCAACAAACCAACAAAATATGTTGATATCTACCTCCCAGTGTTGTGAGAGTTGAGGTAATAGTGTAAAAAGGTGTTTTGTAAACTATAAAACAATTATTCTGATTAAGCACCAGGTGATAAGGGCCTGAAGGAGGGTGCTAGAGGCTGCAGAAAAAGGGCTACAAGGTTAAAGAGGCACTGAAATCAACAGGGTTTTCGGTAAAAACATGGGTTGTTCAGCAATTCCTGACTTAAGAAGGCTGTCCTGTCAGGGCTCGGTGAGCTGCCTGCCCCATTTCAGAGCTTCTGAGAAACAGACAATCCACCTGGCAGCCCCTTGCTTCTAGTTCTATTCCATTCATTCCAAAGTCACGGCCACAGACTCGAGTTAAGGGCTCCTGCCCCTGATATTTACTCAGTGGTAGAATCGAGAGTCCTGGGTAAAATTATGATGGTCAGGAAGAAAATGTCCTAGATATTTACAGCCAGTTACTTATGCCTTTCTTTCTCGAAAGGCAGTTAAATTTTAAATTCTCTGGTTTGATAGAAACAGATCTGGGTTAAGATTCTAATTATACCTGCTATAAGCTGTGTGATCTTGGGTTCCTAAGCCTCAGTTTCCCCATCTCATAAAATGGGAATAATTATAATATCTCCTTCATAGGGTTGCAACGAGAATTAAATAAGATAAAGCATAATTCACAGTGCTTGGCTTACATTTAGTATTTAGTCAGAAAGGCAAAGATGTCCCAGTTCTTTTGCCACCCCTTTGGCAGTGCTGGAATAATTTCTCATGGGAATTTATGAATCCACACCTAAAATTTTATTTAGAGAAGTTTCATGAGCAATTAAAAAACAGCAGACAGATGTGATTCATATGTGGAATCTTCCTACTGATTGCATCTTCACTAGTATCGTCCTGGTCTACGCCACCATGATGTTTTTCCTGACCCAAAATCATACCTTCTAACTAAAAATCTCATTTATTTATTCATTCATTCATATGTAAATATTTATTCATTTAAAATTTATTTTCCAATTACAGTTGATATACAATATGGCTTCAAGTCTCGACTCACTGGAACCTGTTCTCCACCCACATTTCTAAGTGTTTTTCAGATTCTGTCACTACTTAGAGTAAAATCTCTCCAACAGCTCCCCACTGCACTAAGAATAAAATCCAAACTAACACCTACACTGTCCAAGTCTGATGTTCCACCTTGCCTTCTACCACTGCACTCATCACTTCTCTCCAACAATGTCACCTTTGTTCCTTCAACATGCCAGGCCTACTCCCACTGGAGGGACTTCTATGTTCCCCATGCACTTTTCAGTCTCTGATATTTTTCTTGTTCATCAGTTTATTTAACAGCCATGTTTTCTCCCTCTACCACCAGCTCCAGCCTTTAGAATGTAAACTTCATGAAAACAGACATTGACTCATTGCTATATACCCAGTGCCTAAAACACTATATGGCATGTATGAGGCACTCTGTAAATAATTCCATAAACATACACAAATTAAACATCAGCAAAATACCACTATATATGTACCCTTGGAGGTATACATTTTTTTAAGAGACAACATTTTGTAAGCAGTAAGTAACAGCATATGTTATAGTTCATATCCGATAGGGAAGGACTGGAGGCGTCTTGGCCAGGTACTGACAGACTGAATCTGCACAGAGCCAAGGAAATGATGTTTTATTGTCACTTCCAATTGTTTTAAAGGTGTTCAGTATCCAAGAGCTTACGGTAGTATTTTTCCTTTTATATCTAGAAGGTTTTCTGAATCTGGTTCCTGAAAGATTTCCTTGTCAGTTTCTTTGAGCAAATACACCTCAAAGATTGACATTTCATAGCAGTTTAAATCCCTTACAGCCGCTTCATTCTTCCAGCGTTTAACAAATAAGCGATTCCAAGACACCAGGCTAGTAGTGTGCTCTGAGTGGCTATCACATGGAAGAGAGATTTACCTCTCTGTGTATCTATACACATAGGAATCTCTCTTTCTCTCCCTTTCTGTCTCTTTTATGTCCTCTCTTTGTTGTTAGTAGAGAATATGCCAATTTGCAGTAGAGATTTATTTCTTCCAATTCTTTACTCACAAAGCTGGCACAAACCAGGAGCCAAATACATTTATTCCAGTCTAAAGGACACTAGTCTCTTTTAAGCCATCAGCAGTAACAGCATATATATCTGTCAGCATAATAGTAGTTGTTCAAGGAAAATCTGTAACTTAATTACTGAGATGGTACAGCAGAAGAAAATGCTCCTCAAACTCCGAGTCAATGTAATAAAGATTCTGTTCAATTTATTTAAATAAAAATGTTCATTGAGAAACCACTGTCACTCTCTCCAACTATGTGCAGTCAGCCAGTCAGACACTCACGGTGGAAGGTGAGCCTTGGGAACAGCATGTAAAATGCCAAGCACAAGGCGAGGCACACAGAAGGTGCTCAGCAAACCCTGGCTTCCCCCTGCAGTTTCCTGATTTCTCCAGCGACTCTGGTTATGTGTCCTCAAAAGTACTGTGACTCAGTAGACTGATACACAGAGAGGTGGGCCAAGGTGGGGGCCGCAGCCCAGTGACATCCATCTGTGCCCACCACGGGCAGGACACTTCCCATACATGAAGGCTCATTTCAGTCCTCATAGGTAGGTGTTTGATCCCCATTTTCCAAAATAGGAAATGGAGGCACTGAGACATTAAATAAATTGCCCAATAATGTGTGGTAGACACAGAATGCAAATGAAATTCTGGTCATTCATAGGCATATTCACTTCACCCAGAACACATTTATCGATCGCCTGAATCTCTGAGGCTGAGGATTTGAACAGATAGGACATGCTCCACATGCTTAATGAGCTTTCCCCTAATGTGGGATGGAACGTGTAAAACGAGTTCCTTTTTAGAAGTGGAAATATTGGACAGAGGTACTCCTGGTAGGGCAAAGGAGAAAACGACTCATTTTGCCAGGGTGAAGTGAGGGTGAAGACTTCACTGGGAGGTGATAACAGATGAACCCATGGAGGAGCTGGGTGTGGTGTGAGGCTGGGGTGAGGTGTTGGGAATTGCAAATGTGAGGTCCCTGGTGGTGTTGGGGTGGGGGGTTAGGGAACAGCAAGTCATGAGTGTGTGAGGGGGTAGCAGGAGATGAGCCTGGACAAGTGAGCAGAGGCCAGGCAGGAAGGGCTTGTGTGTCAGGCTGAGTTTAGACTTTACCTTGAATGTAATGGGGACCCAATAACAGATTTTAAGCAAGAGGATTGCATCCTCAGAATGGTATCTTCTAAATGTCCCCCATCAGTGGTGTGGAAGAAATACTAGAAAAGAGACCTATTGAAGGAGGCAGAGAGACCTGAGGAGAGGCAAGGGAGGCTGAGGCCCTGAGTCAAAACAGTGGCCCAGAAATGCACCCCTGGGCCCTCTCTCCTGCGCAGTTCAGCTTGGTGAGCTCCTCGCAGCTCTGTCCCCTCAGCCATGTGAACCACCTTCACGGGGCAGGAGCGCCCTGCTCTCAGCCAGTGTCTGGCACTCTCCCGTTCTGTTCTCCGATTGGATTTTATGTAGGTTGTTGTCCCAGTGATGTTGACCTTGCAAGGGTCTTGAAATTAGCCCATTAGTCACTCCCCTGCACCAAGGTAAGGAGGCTCCTATTAAAACACAGCAGATCCCCTAGGAGGAATGCAGCATAATCAGCCACTAATGCCCTGACCTTAATTGCTTCACCAGATTAATTAAGTAGCTCCCCAGCAAGGCCCTAATCAAAGGGGGCGAGGGGGCAGGAAGAGCAGGTAAATGTTGATGAAATGAGAGAGCAAATGAGATTCAGAGCATTGGGCACAAGCGGGGGAGAACCATGCTCAGCAATTTGGGCAGAAATGGAGCCCTGAATACACAGGAGGAGAGAGCTGGGAAGAAGGGAGCGAAGAGCTTGAAAGACAAAGGAGGCCAGCTCAGCTCCCGGGCGTGAAGCCCACTGACGATATCCTTTTCACCACCTACGACAGGTCCTCTGTCTAAAGAGGGACACTCCCGAGCCGGGAATGTGAACTCACCAGCGTCACGTCTACATCTCATCCAGCTACATACTTGCTGAGCGGAGTACCGGTTGCTTTCTGTACATTCTGTCAGCCCTCACTGCCGTGCTATGAGCGAGGATTACTGTTTCCAGGTTTCCCAGGAGGAAACTGAGGCTTAGAAAGCTTAAGTAAATTGCCCACAGTCATTCAGCTGAATAGCAGAGTCAGGATTTGAGTCGAGACCCATCTGGCTCCAAAGTCTTAACTGCTAACTCAACTGCTTCGCATCTCACCACTGCAGCAATCACTGCCGCAAGTCTTCCGACTGGTTTAGGCTTCCACGGCCTGCAGAGGCAGTCTGGCCTTCAAGAGTCCTTGGATGCATTTTAAAAGGCCCAAACGCCAGTCCAGCTCTCACTTGTACCCAGTCTACTCTCACCTTACTGCACCCTTATTACCACGGCCTGGAGCTGCACTCTGGGGCTTCCCAAGAGACTCACTGTCCCTGTAGATTGAGGGATGCGCATGAATCTTACCACATGGACTCCCATTTGCTAAGGCTGACCTAGCTGCCGCTGTCTCTGAATGTCCAACCTGTGGGCATCGGAGACCAATCAGTGCTGATCCCCCGATCTGGCACTGCCCCCCAAGCAAACCATACATCTTCTTGGTGGCAAGTTAACTACAAGGAGCCCCTTCCACTTTTGAAGGACCAAAGCAGTTCACCCTCCCAGGGATGGATGCCTATTCTGGATATGGGTTTACCTTTCTTCTCCACAGATCCTCAGGCAGCAGCACTACCTGGGGGCTTACAAAGTGTTCGATACGTAGGATGGAATCCGCATCACACAGCATCCAGTCGGGAACCACTGTCTGCATCACCCACGGCACCCTCCAGAATCAGCCAGCCTTTCGGGTACTGAAACAACCTATTGAAGGCACATCCGAAGTGTCATCCCCAGGTGCAGTACTCTGCAAGGAGGGGTGCACCAGAGACGTCTAAGTGGCCTCAGTAGGAAGAATATATGGGTCTGGAAACCAAGGAGTAGAAATAGAAATGGCCTCACCATCACTCTCAGTGTCTCTGTGCTTCTCAGCCTTTCGGCTCTGGACTCTGCAGGGCTGGGGGGTCCTCATCACCAAGGGGTGCACTCTTGTGAGGAAACAACAAGGGTCCCCATGAACTACAAGCTGTGGCTGCTGCCAGATCATGATGGACTCCTTGTGTCCAAGGACTGGCCTGTAGGATGAGATCATTCATTCCAACCATCAGGAAGAGATAAGGCTGCTTTGATAAAATGAGGGCAGCAAAGAAGATGATGTCCCAGTTGTAAGTGAAGGCACATGGGTAGCCACCCTTGCCTGAGAAGGTTATGATTTTCAAGAAATCGGACCTCTCAAGAATAAGGTTTTGGGTTTTATTACTAGGTAACCCAACGAGACTGGCAAAAGAGATAGCTGAGGATGAGAGGAATTTAGATGGGAGGAGGGAGAGGATAGCTATCATTGAAGATGGAGATCAATGGTAGCAACAGGGGCTATAGTTTATCCCTCTGCTGGTGTAACTCCCTCTGCTAGTTTCCCTTCAGGAACAGAGGCACATGCAGACCCTGGAGAACATGCATGGAGAAGTGAATCTGTGCAGCAGATGGTGTAGACTGTGGTGATCATGGAGATATGCTGTGCACATCTCCAACCTGCTGTAAGGAACATAGTTGACTGGTAACTTCTACCTTTTCCCCCCGGGGAACACTGAGACCCCACTTTTAGAGGCTTCTCCCAATCACTGACTGAGCACAGCAGGAGTAGTAGAGACAGCCCACTTTTGCTCAACACAGGATTTCTCTAACAGGAAACTTGTTCAGTGACATCCCATCAGCAGAGCTGAGATTTTCTTAGAGCTGCACTGTGGTCTGTGGCTTTTCCCATCCAACCCTTCCTTCCTTCTCTCCTTTCGCAGGCATCAGACCTGCAGTGTGATCTAAGAGCTCTCCCCGCCTACTTTAGCTCCTTTACCTTGCACTGCCATTTTCCTCCATAAATGCCTTGCACATCTAATCTCATCTTTTCAAATGTTTCTCAGAGTCCCAAACTGACACAAGACGAGGGCAATCATGTCTGCCTTGTTCGCTGCTATAGCCCCAAATGCCTAACACCATTGCTAGTAACTGAATTAATCAATGCACTCATTAATCATAGTAGCATCAATAACATAGTAGGGAGTGGAACCCAGTCTGGATGGAAATAAAGATGAGTTCAGGACACTCTTTCAGGAATGCTGGCAGTGAAAGATAAGATTGGTGGTTGAAAGTGGTTAGAGGTGATAGCAGGATTGACAGGAGCTGTTTTTGGATTGGAGAGGCTTGGTCACATTTATAAGCTGAGGAAAAGTCGATGAAGAGGGAAAGATTGAAGGCACACTAGAAATGGGATAGCTCGGCCGGGCGTGGCTCAGCGGCTGAGCATCAACCTATGATCCAGGAGATCGAGGTTCGATTCCCGGTCAGGGCACATGCCCGGGTTGCGGGCTCCATCCTCAGTGGGGGGCGTGCAGGAGGCAGCCGATCAGTGACTCTCATCATTAATGTTTCTATCTCTCTCTCTTTCCCTGTCTGTTCCTTTCTATGAAATCAATAAAGATATATATATATATTTTTTAAAAAGAAATGGGATATTAAATGAGGAACAGAGCTAGAGTGGGGGAGGGAAGAAGGTGGGAGGTTGAGCACCTGCCTTGGGGTTTCCATTTTTCTAGTGTTATAGGAGAAAAGATCATCTGCTGAGAGAATGAGTAGAGACAAAGAGGGGACTGAGTGACAGCCCCAATGGCGAATGGGCACAAGAACACTTGGGGATATGTGTGAGGCTGAGGGAAGGGGCTCTCTGAGACTGGAACCACCAATCTGTGATTCCAGCCATGGGATATTCTTCAACACCCCGGATCAGAACCAATGATGTCAGACAGTGGCTCTGAGGGGCACACTGGGAGGGAGCAATGGTGAGTGAGAGGAGGGTTTTTGTGACCTGGCTTTGCGTCAGCTTGGACTCTCAGCGGCTCTGTGAATGAGTGACATCCACAATGTCCTGTCCTCAACAGGGAGGAGGGTGGTGGTAACTTATTTTAAACAGTGATTTACCAAGGTCCAGGTCAGGAGAAAGGAGACCACTCCCAGTTAAAGGACTAATAAACTGATCACCTTTACTTACGCATCTTGTCTAATTACCCTACATGTAAGTGCCCACGATTGAAGTCCTGGAGGCTCAGAGAGGGTCAAGGAACATGCCCAAGTTTCCTCCATGTCTGTGTATTAAAAGGTTTAGAATTGGCTGGTGGGAGGAGAGGGGAGAAGATGTTTACATCTCATCTTCACATTAATTTATACTTACTTTTTAAAATGTGTACTTATTAAAGATTTTATACACCTTCTTAGGAGTATTTAAAAAGGGAGGCTATGACTTACATGGTTATAATCCTAGGTGATTAAATAAATTAATAGTAACTACATTGACTTTTCAAGAACTGATGAGGAAATATTTGAGTTAAATTCCACTTTTCCCTTCTCTTTTAATAAAGTTCAGGCTATTTTATTTTTATTTTTTAAATTTTTTAATTTTTAAAAAAATATGTCTTTATTGATTTCAGAGAGAGGAAGGGAGAGGGAGAAACATCAATGATGAGAGAGTCATTGGTCGGCTGCCTCCTGCATGCCCCCGACTGAGGATCGAGCCTGCAACCGGACATGTGCCCTGACAGGGAATTGAACCGTGATCTCCTGGATCCTAGGTTGATGCTCAACCGCTGAGCCATGTCAGCCGAGTGTAGTTTATATATAAATAAAAAATGATTTTTATCAAGTAGGTAGAGACAGTTTTGTAGGTGGGCATGATGATCTTTGCTATGTGTGGAATGAGACACCCTATTTTCATGATGTGGTTGCCAATATATGTGAATTTCTGACTTCTTAAATCTGCACCTATTAAGTGAATTTATGGTTTTTCATTACATGTTGACTATAACATATCACAAATATTAGCAAGGTCAATATTTCTTAAAGTGAATAGAGATAATTGCCCTGGCTATGTTCAAAATGGGCTCTGACGAGAATTTTAAGAAGTTTTGCAAATGAGATTGCTCCTGGAAACTTGTTCACTCATTATGAGGCCCCTCATTCATTATCTGATGAAGATAATTTCAGTCAAGTAAAGGCTGAAGTTCAAAATGAAAGCAATAAAGGATTTATTTTCACATTGGATGATGACTGTGCTCCCATAAGCATTCTAGTGCATTTAGATTTATGGGCGTATGTGACTCTGCACCGTGTCTTAAAATTAGAGTGGTTCCCTGTGGTGCCATCTCAGACAGCTGGCCCCATGCAAATGTGAGACTGGACTACCAACCACACAGCATTCCAGACAATATGAGAAGCACGATTCAGGCTGCCATTAAAAAAATGTTTTTAAATAAATTAGCTACAAGATATGTGAACAGATTTATTATATACATAAGAGGAAACAGAATTGCTTTTTCTGGTGTTTTTCCTATTGATGTTAAAAGAAGTAGTTCGCCAAAAAAAAATAGTTCACTGAATTATGTGTAATGAACAAACACTTCTTCGAGGAATTTTATTTAAATAATATTTTAAAAATCCAAAATTAATCTGCCAAAATTTTGTGAATTGTTTAAGAAAACAGTTCAATAAAAGTGCCAGGAAGAATTTGTGCTGCAAGCTGATTCAGAATCACCATGTAGTAAAACCCTCGCTTATTAAAAGTAATACCCAGTTTACAGCGGGTTTATGTTTTCATTTACTTTGTATGTTGGTAGTTCACAGGATACATACTGCTAAAGAAAAAAATACTGCCACAGAACCAATACAGGCCAGACTCATATCACGATAGGAGTTTTAGATACCTAATCCTTTGGACACCTAATCCTGCAAGGCTGCCTATTTTCTGAATAAGCGTGGAGACCCAGAGGTAACCTGCGTGGAGCTACAGTCAAGACGAGCAGTGTCCGCGTGGGCTCCGTGTCCTGTGAGAGGGCCATGGCGTTCGAGAGGGAAAACATGAAGCTCAAAGAAATTCTGCCCAATTCTTAGTCCCAGAGGAGGAAGAAGTTCAGTGAACCGTTGCCCCTTCCCCATGCACACCTTCCTTGGGGGCCTTGCTCACCTCAAACACCTCCTCAATCTCTTTTTCAGAAAACCCAAGCTGTTACTTGCCCAGGCTAGAACCCAGTTCCCAGCAGCCTGCCCAGGGCTAGAAATAGTGTTTGTCCATGAGTTGTATTCAGTACACAGAGCTGCAAAGAGTGGTCAGAAACAGAACCCACACAGCTTAGTGCAGAGAGAGGTCATCCGGATTTGGAGCAGTGGTTCCAAAGCTGAGAGCTCCGCAGAGAGGATGGGAAGCGTTAGGTGGATGGATTGCTGAGCCAGAGTCTGCAGCAGCCTGGTGCTCGTGGGTGGACACGAGGAAGAAGGGTAACCTATTGAAGATCAAGTCATTTCTTCTTTATTGTCTTATAAGGTCTTGTGTTGTTTTTTAAACATGATCACAAGTTATTTCACCTTCTTCCCATCACTGGTGGAGTCTGTGGAGCCTCCCCTTGAACTTGAGGGGATCTTTGTGAACAGAATACATTGGACATTAACACTGGGTCATTTCCAAGGTCACGTTAGAAAGGCCCATGCAACTTCTGCTGGTATCTCTTGGGATACTTGCTCTACTCTGTCCGGGAGGCTTTGAATTCTGCTGTGTGAGTGAAAAGGCCTTCAGGGTGACCCCAGGCTCAGCCACCTTTTCACGGCAACCGTGTGAGAGACCCCAAGAGAAACTGCCAGAGTCCTTCCAACTTTCATATTTGAATGCAAAGTAAAGAACTGCTGTTATTATGAGCCGGCTCGGTGTGGTTGTTACCTAGCAATAGGTAACCTGAACACAATGGCCCTATTAAAGAGGCCAGCCTTCTTTGTTCAGGGGAAGGTTAAGAAGCTTTTGTTTTCAAAAGCCTGCCTTTTTGTTTTCTTTTAACAGCGGCATTATATGTGAGGGGGTGGGTGGGTTGGGCTCTGTTGATTGAACAAGACGGAAGAATGGAGGCCTTCCAGAGCCTGGACGTGGAGGGGTGGTGGGGCTTGGTGGCTGACAGGTGTGCAGACGCAGCAGATGCCTTGATCAGCAGGAAACCACATAAGCAGGAATAATGAGGATCTCGGTGCAACTGTGATGAGCTCAACACCAGGCTCTCCCCCCCAGGTTTTTCGAACAGCACAAGCTACTTGGGGTTCTTATATAATGCTAGAGAGGAGGACGGCCTCCTAGACATGACCGATACTGAGTTTCCTGCCATGTGATATGATTTTAAAAACTTAAGAAAAAAATATCCTTGCTTGTCCCAAAGATTTATTAAACCAGTCCTGCCCAGTGATATGCATCTGTGTGTGAATGACAGCAATTACCTTGACCATCCCAGAGGTGTTTGCTATCCTTCTAGGAGACTTTGATATTAATAGAGCAAGTGAGTGTCTTTTGATTGATAAGAACTTTAGGCAATGTAAAAAAAAGAAAATTTAACGATAATCAAGCCATGGGAAGATAGTCGCCTGGGGTTTAAACCGCCCTCGTTCCTGAGCATCTCTCTTCCTCCCCTTCTAAAATGATGAGATCTTTCAAAGCTCCAGGATGGTTTGAGGGTTTAGAGCTCCAAGGTGATTTTTGTCTGTTTATTGTTCTCTCTGGCGGAGATGGCAAACGCAGACGTTTGTGTGACACACGATGTCCAGGTACACCTAGCTGTTGCTATGAATCAGGTCCTCTGTATAGCAAGCGGTTCCCACTTCGTTTCCAAGGAGGCTTTAAAATGGCCAAATGAGATTAGTCACTTGGGATTAAAGACCCAGAAATTGATTTAAATACTGGAAGCATTTAATCCTTAATGTTGCCTGCTCTTCTTTCTAGGTCTTCCTCAGTAAAATGAACCGGTCATTTGTCCTTGTTTATTAAATAAAATCAGATCGGCTAAAGTTTCTTTTCAATATTTTTTCTCTCTCTTAACTATTATTACAGTTTATCAGAGCAATTAGCGATCCATTTGAGGCAGGACGGTATTTTCAAAAATCTCACGACTTGTCAGAATTCCAGCTCCATGGAAGAGACTTGTCCAGAATGCTGTCGGTGTGTTCAAATATATTCACTGTTCAAAATCAAAGAGAAAACACACTGAAATTCTGTTAAAGGTGGCCCAAGATGAAGGCACTGAAACTCCTGTTCCTGAGAACGGCTGCTGAGTTCTTTCAGGGTGAAGTCAGCCCTAGCATGCACACAAGACAGAAAGGGATCAAAGGAACAAATAAATAAACAGAATGTATTTTCAGAACTCTTAGGCTGATTGTCTCAGTGAAGAAGTAGAAATAGATCAAATCAAGGCTTGGTTAGAAGATGCTGAGGTGGCCTTTTAAAGATCAGCATCCTAAATGTCAGATGGTTAATGAAGATCAGGCAGGCAACATCCGTAATTTGTCATTATAAGTGTGCCTTTATTAGGACATGATGGATAACTTCCTACTTAGCAAATTTTAGGGAGTATTTTTTCCTATAATATGTAAAGTTTAAAAACTATGAGTAGAAAAGCATAGCATAAAAGGCAATTAAAAAAATGTTTTTTTCCTGGTTGAGCTAAGAGGAAATTAACCTCACAATAGCCATATTAATGCAGCCAAATGAGATTAATTGCTTTACCTACTCCTGGAGGGATCTTTGTGAATATGAATCACATTTTTGCGGACTGTTGACTTCAAGAACCAAAGATAAAGCTGAAGCAGATGCTGTTACAACGGCCTTTGCAGTACAGATTTCAGAGGCTAGAGGGCATAATTGTTTCAGCGGATCCAAGGCGATGAAAAGCAAAATCTATTCATCTGTTACACAGTGACCTAGAGGTTTTAAAATTTGGATCATGAATGCAAGTTTGTTTCTCATTAAAAATCCAAAACAGTATCTGCTAGGAGCAACAAAATAAAATGTGCATTTTCTATGGTTGCTGTGGATGGTTTTTTCGGAGGCTCTGGGCTTGTTAGAGAAAATAGAGCACACTCCAAGGGGTCCTTTGGTTTAGTGTATTTTCTTGTCTTGGGTTTGTCAAGCTGTCCATTCCGTCTTTACTTGGGATTTTTCCTCTCCCAAATAGTAGCCCTCCCCCCCACCCCGCCCCGAATATGTACGTATGTATGCATGTGTACATATACATATGTATGTATAATGTACTTGGCAAGTATCTCCATAAGTATTTGAATATCATGAAATTACAGGGTTGATTCAGGGAGTGAGATGTCTTTTATGAAAATGGTTTCTTTTTAAAATGTACATCTCTCATTAAGTGTTCTTCCAAAGAGTTTAGCTAGTTGATGACCTTGTGTGGTCCTCACACTGTTTCCACCTCTATTTGGCCTTTTCTTAATTAGGACTCCCTGAGTCCTTTTTGCCATTTTACCTTCTTTAATATAATACACTTCTGGTTTCCCCTCCTCACCTATGTGACCCCAAGCACCAGATGACCTTCCTCTTCATTTCTTCTGCTTCTGTTCATGCCAGCACACCCATATGGAAGGAGACAGTGACTTAGACTCTCAGAAATTCCTGCCTAATTTCACCATGTCTTTGCCACATAAACCGCAATTCTTATTACCACATTCAAATTTTTCTCGACTGATAGTGGCCTCTCTCCTCCTTCTGTACACTGAAAGCACCCAAGCAGTACAGGGTGGGGCAAAATTGGGGTCACAGTTGTTTGTATGGAAAATAATACAATAATTAATAAATAACAGTATTAAGAATAAACTCTGTGTTTCTTGTACTCACTACTGTAAACATACTTTTGCCCCACCCTCTATGTCTGTAGACTAATGAATGTAAGTCCTAAAGGAAATTGGGAGGGCCTTTAATAAGTTCTGGACAACAGGTAGATGTCTCGTGAGATAAAACGTTAAACACTTTTTGACGCACGTCTTTTCACCTTTACCTCCAAAATATATTCCAAATCCACCTACGGTAGGCAGAATTTAGGGCCCCATGATCTTTGCCTTCTGTGTTACTCTTGTGAATATGTTACTTTACATGGCAGAATGGATTTTGCAGATGTAATTAAGATTATTAATCAGATGATCTGAAAACAGGAAGATTATCCTGGATTTTCCAGTGTAATTACATGAGCTCTTAAAAGCAAAGATATCTCTCCAGCTGATAGAAGATGAAGGCAGATATTTGAAGCTTGAGAAGGACTTGATATGCCATCGTTTGTTGGCTTGAAGGTGAAGAGGGCCATAGCAAGGAAATGGGAGCCTAGTCCTGCAACCCTCAGGGAGCTGAATTCTGCCGACAACCTGAATGAGCTTGAAAGCAGAATCTTCCCAAGAGCCTCCAGATAAGAGCCCAGTTCAGCTAATACCCCAATTTTATTCTTGTGAGGCCCTGAGTAGAAGACCCAATAGAGAGGTGCTATGCCCAGACTTCCGACCCATGGAACTGTGTTTGTGGTAATCATTTACAGCAATAGTAGAAAACTTTTACATGATTCATTCCTGTTATGTGGAATTTAAAAAGTCTTTACTGTTTAAGCTTTTTACATTTTAGCTCTTCTGTTTCTTTAAGAGGAACTGCCTGGGACTCCAGCAGCCGCCCCCGCAATCCACGCTGGTTTTCACAGGCAGAAGTTATGGGGACTTCCCTTCCAGGCACTGGACCCCTGGGACGTGGGGCCTCGTGGAGGGTTGGACCCCTCACTCCTCAGGGGGTGCCTCTGCAGCCAAGATATCCCTCCAAATTTTAATCTACCACATGTGGGTGTGGGACCAACCCATTCGGTGTCCACCCCTCTGGCTGGTTTCAGTGTGGCTTCTTCTTTAATTCTCTATTTGTCGGACTCCCCCTCAGCCAGATCTCCGGCGGCTCTGCCTGATGGTTGTTCTGCAGTTTAGTTGTGATTTTGATGTGGTTGTGGGAAGAGGTGAGTACTGTGTTTACCTACAGCACCACCTTGACCAGAAGGTATACCTTTCTTAATAATTACATTTTAAAGGGATGTCTTCCATATCCTTAAGAAAGGCATTGCTGGGTCGTAGAAAATTTCAAAGAGGTGGAGAAAGGATTTGCAATTCCAAGTTTTCTAAAGTAAATGCTCTAAAATGAGGCAGTCAGGAGCCTGTGGTCAGGAAGAAGCTTGTCTAAAGTTTAGTCAAGCCGAGGGGAATGTTAAGGCCATGTTGGTCAATCCCCATTTTGCTTAGCCTTCAGAAAATCTAAACATAGTCTTTTTGGAGAGGTTTACTTTCTACCTACAGGACTCATTCCAACTCCTCTCTCCCTCCCACCAGTTGGGGATGGTTCAGCCACGCAGGGCCAAGACGGAGCCCCCTGAATAGCAATTGTCCACCCGCCCAGTTTATGGCCGAGTGGCCCACGGTGCTGGTTAACACAGCTGCTTCAAGACCAGAAGCTCTGTGCAGCTTCTATACCACACTGGGGCACAGTAAAATGTCTTGTAAGTGGACTATGACTTGGTCGGCCTGAATACCCGTCACATTCCTCATCTCATCAAAGGAACACTTAGACCGAATGGAGAGAAACGGAGTAGAAGACACAAAAAGGAAAAAAAACAATATAGGTTAATTTCTCAAACACATTTCCTGCCTCACATTCTAAGGAACAGTCTGACTCATTCAACAAACACAGAAAACATTAAGATGCTAATGAATGCATTCACATGTTAATTCAAGAAACCACATTCATTAGCCTAAATCATTAGATTCCGAGTTGAACCTGCCCTTCAGCGCAGTTGACTGGATTGGAGCAATCAATCTAAACAGTAAATACTTTTTTTCCTCAGTAGCACCCAATATTGGAAATTATAGTTGTCAATGTAAGAAATGTCCAGATCTGTAGAGAATTTTCATGAGTTTATTTGAGCCCAACTGACACTTGCTGGGAAACAAAATTAAAGGGTTGAGAAAATGCTCCAGAGAAGGGCAGTTTTGCAGCTTATTGTAACATTAGAATCAAAGGAGGAGGCTGACGGAGGGTCATGTGAAATCCATTGGTAGCTGATTAAGGAGGCAAGAAAAAGCAAAGTGGGGACATCTCTGGGACTGTATAAAAAGTAAAATGGAGAGACACATACTTCTTTTACATTGATGGATACACGATAGTTAATAATGAACATTTACAGCACATGGAGATGGTATTCGGGGAAATAAGAAAACAATGAGGGGTTCTGTGGGCTCCTGCTCCTGGTCTTCTGCAGTGAGTGTGTCCTGAGGGGTCTGGAAGAGGAAATTACTCTGATATTTCCAAGGTGTGTTATCTTAGATGCAAAAAGACAAGAGACAGGCTTATTTAAGGTAAAGATTGACCCTTGTCAAGGAAGCTACAGGCCTAGGATGTGACTAACTGCCAAGACCAGCTTTTAGTTAGGAATTTTTATGATCAGATCATTGTATGTGGTTGCTTTTGGTCTCTGAGTTTGTAAGACCCACCATGCAGGCCTCCCCTGAGCTAGTCAGGGTTACTGTTGTCAGTGTTTTTTCATCTGCATAGTGATTATTTATTTTTAAAATAATCTCTTAACTGTCATATTAAGTGATTGTATGCTACTGTTAGTTATGATTTTCACATTTGAAGTTTTTTTCTTGACCTTTCTGATAATCACATTTAGCGAAAAAGAATAAGGCTGTGTACATAAAAAATAATGAAATTTTACCTTTTTTTAAAAAAATATATATATCTTTATTGATTTCAGAGAGAGGAAGGGAGAGATAGAAACATCAATGATAATAGAGTTGTCATTGATCAACTGTCTCCTGCACGCCCCTGACTGGGGATCAAACCCACAACCAGGGCATGTGTCCGGACTGCGAATTGAACTTCCATCTCCTGGATCTGCTGAGCCACACCTGTCTGGGCTGAAATTTTATCTTTTGCAACACCCTGGGTAGACCCAGAAGGTGTTATGCTAAGTGAAATAAGTCAGACAGAGAAAGACAAATACCATATAATTTCACTTATATGTGGAATCTAAAGAACAAAATAGATGAACAAATAAAATAGAAAGGCTCATAGTTACAGAGAATAGACTGATGGTTGCCAGATGGGAGGTTTTTGGGGGATGGGTGAAAAAAGTGAAGGGATTAAGAAGTACAAATTGGTAGTTACACAATATCATTGGGGTGTAAAGTACAGCATAGAGAATACAGTCGGTAATATTGTAGTATCTGTTTGGTGCCAGGTGGGTACCGGAAATATTAGGGATATGTAAAGTATATGGTTGTCTAACCACCATGCTGTAACCTGAAATTAATACAAAATAATATTAAAATTTAAAAAAAGAATAGGGCTGTGTATAACATATCCCACAGAATGCATCTACTTGTGTAATTCTGTAAAAACAAGGTATGGCTTTGCACATAATCTCTGTACATGAATATGAGGCCTGTGCTAAAATGCAAGTTGAGCTACTCGGTTCATGATGTGGTCGTGACAACAGATCTTGAAAACTGAAAGCAAGGATAAAGATGAATAACAATTTGGGTGGTAGACCTTATCGAAAGATCAAATCCTTAATTTTTTTAAAAAGATATTCTCCAACAGACAAGGTTTCTGTAGGAGATCCCTGCGCCACAAGGGCCCCTCCCTACTGAGTTTTACTTTTCTTTTTGCCTCCTAAGGGTTTCCTGATGCTGCCACCCCACCCAGCCTCCTGAGTCTTTCTACTTCCCTTGACTGTTGGCTGAAAAATTGCAAAAAAAAAAAAAAAAAATTCCATTCCTTCGTAGCATAACAGAAACAGCTTGGAATGCTCCAAGAGAGATTTTAATAAGAAAACAGAGTCAACCAAAAAAACAATGTGAATATATTTTAGCTCCTCAAGTCATTTTTCAATGAAATCCAGGTATGGCTCTTGACTCGAGCAGTTTTGGAACTGTGACCAGGGAGACCAACCTGTCCCAGCTTACCAGGACTTCTTCCAGGTTTAGCACTGAAAGTCCCACATCCAGGGAAATTTCCTTGCCTTGGGCAAACCCAGATGATTGGTCAGGGGGGATACCCTACAAGCCTTTTTTCCAATCCTGTACTTTTTCCTAGCCAATTCCTCCAATTTCCCTTTAAGTTAAACCACAGATAGATGATAAGAAGGTTGAATGAGCTTGTCCCAGTCTGATAATGGAAAGGTCCCACTTATTCAAATATGCTAGTGTGGCAATAGCTAGTCAGAGGGGCTTGTAAAGAAGTGTTTCAACATAGACCTCAACCAGTACTCTTAGAAACAGAGGTCATCAAAATATTAAAATACCATATACAGTCAGTAATTAGAAGTAGAGGATTGACTATTCTAAAATTAGAGCTGCCATTAACCTCAAATATGAGTGAAATTTTTATGAATAAAATTACTTTTATTCTTTTCTATGTGTACTGTGTAGAAAAAAAGAGAAAAATACAGAAAAAAAATAGAGAAGACAATAAAAATCATCAATAATCTTATAACATGGAGATACCCACAGCTCACATTTTATCATTCTTCCTGATTTCTCTCTGTATATACTAATACATATGCATATGTATTATATAGATTTCTAATCTCCTTTTTTTTTTGACATAGCATTTGTTATGGACTGAATGTCTATGTCTCCAATGTGGTGATATTTGTTGATAGGGCCTCTGAGAGGTAATTAGGGTTAGATAAGGTAATGAGGGTGGGATCCTCATGGTAACATTAACTGCCTTATAGGAAGAGACACCAGAGAGCTTGCTCTGTCTCACTGCCATGTGAGGACACAGCAAGAAGGCAGCCATCTACAAGCCAGGAAGGGAGCTCTCACCAGGAATGGAGTCAGCCAGCACCTTGACCTTGGAATTCTCAGCCTCCAGAACTGAGAGAAATAAATTTTTGTTGTTTAACCCACCTAGTCTGTGGTATTTTGTTATGGCAGCCTTAGTAGACTAAGGCCACATTACCCCATGGAAAGCTTCCCATGTTAAGCGTTCTTTAAACACAACATTTATAATGCCCAATCATCTACTACACGGCGTGAATGTACCATAACTTATTTTACCAAACCGTTAGCTTAATTTATTTAGATGTATAATGTGAACTTTTGGGTGCCCTTTCTATTAAAAAAAAAAAAAAAATGTTTAGACATATACTCCTCCTTCATGTAACCATGTACCTCAAAAAGAAATGAGCTCCAGGAGTGGACCTGATTGTTCTAAGAATAATACAGTTCTCTTTCCCAGTGACAGGTTCAGAAATGGCACATGGCCACTTCTAGCCAATAAGATGTGAAGGGAAGTTCTAATGGAAAGAGGTGGCGAAGTTTCTTCATATCTAAGACACAGTGACAAGAAGAAATGGTCTCTCTTCTCCTTGTAGACATTGTCAATTGTGGATATACAAGCCGTCTTACTTTCTGCCAGCTCAGAAGACTGCAGAAGAGGTAAATGTTACCAACTGTCTTTACAACATTGAGAAACCCTGAAGCCCACCTCCTCTTCTGTACTTTCGGTTATGAAAAATACATTTCCTCTTTGTTTAAGTCTGCTAGTGTCAGAGTTTCTGATACTTGGAGCTAAAATTATTCTGACACAAAATATTTTATAAATTTTGTGGTCATAACCATCTTTGTGCTTAAGTCTTTGCCCATATCTCAGATTATTTCCCAGAATAGAATCTCTGAAGAGAAAATTATGGGCCAAAAGGGATGAACATGTTTAATATTCTTCATACCTGTTGCCAAATATATTCTGAGAAGGTTGCATCAGTTTACACTCCCATCAGCAATATATGAGCAACTATTTCAGTGTATCTTTGCTAGCATCAAATATTATCTTTTTAGAACTTTTTATTGATGTGATGGTGAAATAACGGTACCATGATGTAATATCAGTTTGTGTCTTTGTTATAGGGGTTGAACATATCTTTATATACAGTATTTATTTATATTCATATTTACCCATCTGTGCATTGTCTATGCATGTCCTTGGCTGCTTTTTCTTACTGTTAGTATGTGGAATTTGAGGATAAGTATTCACTTTTGAAAGTTGATTATAATGTACTTTTTGTTTTTAATATTTTTCTGGTTTGGATGGAAAGGCATGTTGTTGTTACAACACAAAAATTTATCTTGGCTTTTTAGTTCATAAAATGAAAAACAAAAGGCTGAAACTCACTAGAGACACAAAAAGCTCCTCTTCTTTAAAAAATGTTCATATCTATTGAGCTCGGGTAAATTTGTGAAAGAGTTTAATAGTTATAATCCAAATTCACATGGAATCTTCTAACTTTTTTATTTCTCTAATCAGTACTCTTAGGCTACCTAACGACTCATTTTAAAGCTACATTTATGACCTGTTCAGCAATATTTAGGTTTCTTTCCACTGCTTTAATAACCCACTACAATTTCCCTCATGCACCTTCTTGCTAAAAATTGTTTTATGTCAGGACTTAGTAAATTTGTGATCAGCTGGAGAGAAACATGGGTATGTGAAAGAAAAAAGAGTCCTCATAATAATACATACTCAAGATATAGGAGGCAATGTGTGTGCATTTTTATTCTGAAACTGCCAGCTTTCAGTGTGTCTGCAACCCTGGAAAACAGCATAATGCAGTCTTCATTATGAATGTGTTTGATTATGCCTTTTTATATAGGTTGGCATTAGCTAGACGCTCTCTTGAGAGAAAAGGGGAGGCATGATGAATGAGACTCATTCCCTCCCTGTCAAACTCCTCCCGTGACTTTGGCTGGATTGGAAAGAAGAGTATCGCAGCGTGGCAGCCGGCTTTGCCCCAGAAGTTATGTCAAAAGGAAAATCTATGTCACCTTTATGTCTGGCCTTGAATGTGGGAAGAGTGGCAGCCTCCTCAGTGTGATTCGACAGATTCCCCTGAGGCAGGAGCACAGGAGCCAGGAGTCCTGGGTGGATGGTCCCGAGTCAGACGGGCCTTATGCTGGAGGTCAGTCCACAGACGGGGCAGAAGGGCTGTGACCACTGAGGTCTGGGGGCAGGACTTGAGTGACCTGGGAGAAGCTGGCAATGGGAAGACAGGATAGCAGGACCAGGGGGAAAAGCAAATCTTAGAACTGAAATACACAGTGAGCCAAGTTTGCCCTGCCATTTCTTCTGTAATTAAAGTTCTGTGGGAACACAGCCAAGCCCATTTGTTTTCCTATCTCTGTGGTCCACAAAGACTAAAACACTTACTCTCTGGACCTCTACAGAAAAAATTTGCCACCCCTGCCTTGGAGCAACGACTAAAAAAGCCAAAGAAGTGTAGCTAATGAGTCAATAGTGGAGATAAAAACAGAAACATAAAAAAACTCCATTAATCCAAAGAAGACAGGAACAGGAATAAGGGAATAACCTCCCTGCTGTACCTCGCACAACCGAGGGATCCTCCCTTGCCTTTCCCTCTCCTCCGGCTGCTCCTTCTCAGTCTCCCCAGGTTTCCCCTCCCCTGCTCCTCTCTGAAATGCTGCCCCCCCCAACCCCCCCTGCCCCCCTCCCCGTGTACCTCGCTAGCTTGTCTGCTGCTTGCCACACGCATTCTCCTTCCTGGACACGCACAACCGTCTGCATTTCTAAGCACCCGATGCTGTCTTATGCACCCGAGTCGTGGTTCGCGGTATTCCCTCTGCACGGACCCCTTCGTTCCTTCTGTCCCCCAGTCCCCACCCCCTGCCCCTGCCAGGCCTAGTTAACTCCAGCCCAAGCGCGGGGATTCAACTTAGCCACGAGCCCGGCCGTCCCGCAAGCCTTCCCTCACACCACCCGCTCAGGCCCAAGCTCCTTCCTGGTATTCAATCATTTACTGCACCGAATCATAATTATTTACTTACTGGTTTTTCTTCCCCATGAAACTCTAGTATCCTTGAGATCAAGAACAATGTTTCAGCCCCGGCTGGTGTGGCTCAGCCGTGAGCGTTGACCCAGGCACCCAGAGGTCTCTGTTCAGTTCCTGGTCCGGGCACATGCCTGGTTTTCGGGCTTGATCCCAGTACGGACCATGCAGTAGGCAGCAGATTGATGTTTCTCTCTCTCCTTCTCTCTCTAAAAAAAAAAAAAAAAAATCAATGAAACATATTTTTAAAAAGAATAATGCTTTATTTGATTTTTTAAAATCCCCAATACCTATACTGAGTGCTGAATAACAATTTCTTAGATAATTACATAGGTATTGTTATTATCCTCATTAACTGATAGGTTAAGTAACTTTCTTAAGGCAGATAAAGAAATAACCAGGATTAAAACCTACACATTCTGATCCCACAGCCTCAAGGCTGGGATGTTAGAGTTGAAAGAAACCTTGGAGAGTGTGTGTTCTAACCCCCTCACTTTACAAATGAGGAAGATGAGGTGCACAGAGCTAGTGTGTTTAACCTTCAAAAAGAATAACAACGTTTAGAAACATTTATACATTCCTTGTCTCATCTAATCTGTAAACTAGAGAAAATGGCTCTGTGTGGTTCCAAGCAGATACAGAAAGCTACTTCGAACAGCTACGGTCCTAATGAAAGAGTGCGATGTGCAGAACTTAATAAACATATTGAAATTTTTGGAAAAGAGAGAAATGCTGCCAAAGATAGAGGGAGAAGGTTAATTCAAAGAGAATATAAGGGTTGAAACACAGCAGCAGAAACGTTTGTACTGAAAATTGAAAATGAAGGAAGATAATAGAGGACAGGAATACAGTAACTATAAATAAGCACTCATAATTGACACTATGTGAAACATTTGTGCTTGTGTTTATGAAAATATAACATCCTAGAAGTCTACATGCTGGAGTTATTTTTCCATTAATGTTGACATAGTGCGGTAAGAAATGAAGTCTTGCATTCCTACCCATTCCACTGTAGTTAGGTTTTGTTTTTTCAGCTTTGAAAACAAAAAGGATAGGCTATGAGATTGGCTATTTTTACAAACCATTTAAGTAGGATTTAAAACTTTTACATCATGTTTTAGAAATGGTTGTATTTTATTATCTCTAGTAAGGGTTTTTTTCATCTCAAATATTTAGCTATGTCTATAAACAGATATTAATTGCAAAATAACCCTATATAATAATTCTAATGGTGAGACTGTTGAGACCAGTTGCAAAGGACAGGTAGAGTATATTCTGCTTTCCCAGTGTCCTAACATAAGCAAATTATTAAAATAAGTGGTGACTGAGACTAAGAAATGGATGCAGACATGCTGGCAGGCAGAGAATTTCTCAAGGGTAACCTTGCATTCACAGGATACAAAATCTGCAGTTTTTGCCAAATGAACTTATAGTAAAAAGACTCTTCAAATTGCCAAAGGATAGGCCACTTAGGTGGGTTCAAATACTGAATGTTAAAATAGAAACGTGATTGTGACTTTGATTATGATGGAAAAAGCAGAATCTTCATTATTCATTCTTAATTTATTATTCAGCCTAATTATCCTTTGAGGTGCTTTTATAGATTTAAAGAAAATATCCATGGTGACAACTGTATATTAAATAAAAATTACATCCTAAAGCACATTTGGATCTTTTGCCTACTTATCTTAGAAGGCAAAAACAATTAAAAAAAAATCTGTTTCCCATTAGCGAGTATAGTCTTTAACTTTTCAAACTCTAGGGACTTTTAGTCCCCTAAAACCAATTTCTGGATTAAATATCAATCTTTCTCCTTAAGGAAATAGGCTATAGGTACTTTTTTTTGAGGCAATAACTGCAATCTCTACTAAATAAACTCAATGGTTGAGGTACTTATAGAAATAAATTCCAGGCTAAAAACCTAAAGGGTTTTTTAGCCTTGGGTATGATGACAATTGAGTATTTCCAGGTGTGCACACTCAGGTTAACTCTACTATATTCAACTGGCATCTTTCTCCACCTTTCCATTTTTCTTCAAGATCTTCTCTCCACTTTAATAAGCTGCTCTTTTTCTCCATAACAAATGCTTTATTTTTTAACTGCCCGTCCTTAACCCTCCTGTGAACTCACTAGTTATGGAGTCATTATACAGCATTCAAAATTCAAAGGAAAGCGCTTGGGCCACTTCTTCCTCTGCTCCAAGAAGCATAAGGAAAACATTTCCATGATTTAGAATAAATTAAAAATTTTAGTCTCATGATAAGGAAACAAACAATTTAAAAATAGCCCTAAGCTCTGTCTTTTGGGGAAATTGTGATTTTACTGTTTGCTACCTTAGCTTATTTTAGTTCTGAAATCCAGTTTGTTGCCTATATAAGGAAAACAGGATCTCTGCTACATCATGAAAAAAGTAGATGAACAGATTTTCACCAAATTTGTAGGGCATGCTTGGGATAGTCTGATGTAAGAAAAAAACACACACAAAAAAATTAGGTTTCAGTGGTGCACACATAATTTATTTTGAAAAGTCATTAAGATGGCACTTCAAAGAGACAGGAAAGTAGTCTCCAGAACAATGGCAGACTTTCCGATTTGCAAGGGCGATCCAGTCACATGTACACACACATCCATGTATCTCTAGCGTGAGTAGAAGCAGCAGTGATCTATTTATAATGGTTAGTGATTGTCCAGAGCAATGCTGGGTTGGCCTGGTTGATGTTGCAAATATTTTTTAATACATAAATCTATAATTAATTCTAGTGTGTTCTTAGAAATGGATATCATTTTAGTTCCTTTAAAAAAAAATGAGTCCCTTAAATTGGGAATTTGGAGGGTGAAAGCTAATTTACTTTATGATGCAATGTCGCTGAAACAGAACTGTTCTGACACAATATGGAAACTTTCTGGTTATTTATTGTTTTGAATTAACTTGTATCCTGTAGCAGGTTCCTTCAATGTTCCACTCATATCCCATGTGCTCAATATGAACTCACCTGTAACTTCAGTGGTAGATCCCATGTACGCCAAGGGCCTCCTTCCTTAAGCACCTGCAATCCTGCTCAGCCCTCATATGCTGCAGGCCAGAAATGTCAAGGAGTCATCTCCTTAGGAACAGCAGTCAGTGCATGAGGGATGAGAAGTGGTGGATGAATGTGCCAGCCTCCTTGCCCCTTGGCGGGTCAGCTCTGAGCCACCTTCTACAGCCTCTGAGAGTCCTCAGGGGGGCTGAGCCCACACAGGGGTGTATCAGCACACCCTTTACTGGCTGTCCTCCCCACACTGTGCTTCCCAAGGGCACCTCCCGGATGGGCTCATGTATCCAAAACCTTGTCTCGAGTTTGCTTTGAGGGGAATCAAAACTAAGATAAACTTAGAGCCTTGTCAGTTTCTTATCTTGCTAGTGTTTCCTTCCTTCCTTCCTTCCTTCCTTCCTTCCTTCCTTCCTTCCTTCCTTCCTTCCTTCCTTCCTTCCTTCCTTCCTTCCTCCCTCCCTCCCTCCCTCCCTCCCTCCCTCCTTCCTTCCTTCCTTTTGGAGACAGTGGAAGAGAGAGAGAGAATCATTGATGGGAGAGAGACACATTGATTGTTTGCCTCCTGCTCAAGCCCCCACCAGGGCCGGGGATCGAGCCTGCAACCGAGGTACGTGCCCTTGGCCGGAATAGAACCCGGGGCCCTTCTGTCCGCGGGCCCGCTCTAACCACTGAGCCAGATCAGCTGGGGCAGGAACTTTTACCAGTATATTTTAACAAAATCGCTGTTGTTGGTAGAAAACTGGGATGAGAAGCGCATGTAATTTTCAGACTTGAAGACTGACCTGAGCATATAATGATGGGCTGCGAAAGTTAGCCACCGTCAGAACCCCTTATAGGTTTTCCCCTGTCAAACAACCCACAGGGATAGGTTAATAAAGTTACAACTGTGTGACAGGAACAAATGATATTTAAAACTATATTTTAAAAAGGATAAACATTTTTAAATTTCACAAGGACATTGCAAAGATGCTGTGCTTTCTTGTACTCTAATTCAAACGTTTGGTGTGTATTCATCTACCCTCTTCCAAGTGACTGCAAATTCCTTAAGAGCTTAAGGGAGGCTGTCGCTTGTATTATTTTCTTAGTCCCCATGGCCTCCCGTGTGCTGGGCGTAAGCAGCTAGTTGATGAAGGAATCACTGGCCGCTGGCTGGCTGCATAGACGCATGCGCCGTACACATTGCTTTTCCAGCAGTAGGTTCGTTCTGACCTGCAGTCACTCTTGCTCGTCGGCGTGATGGGAACCACTGGCATGAGGTGGCGTCTGCGGCTGCAGAACGTGCTGTGGATTTCCCTGAGGTTGGCTTCTACCCTGTTTGGCTACACCAAAGACTAGTTCCTTCGCCTCAGCCAGACTCCTGTTTCATGAAGTCCTGCTTAGTCACGAGAGGGGACAAATTCACAGTCCAGGCAAGGGCAGCCGGCGACCTTGGGCAAGTTCTTCACCTGCAGACGGCTAGTTTCCTTGTTTGTAAGGGGGGGGCGGGGGAGGAAGGACATGCCTATTCCTCAGGCTCATCGCAGGGGTTAAATGAAGGAATGAGCTGGCCACGGGCAAGCACTCCAGGAATGCTAATGATTGTTATTACTCCTGCCTGTGGGTGGTGTAGGTGGTGAGAATACTGCACCAGGGAACTCATCGGTTCCAGCCCTGGTGGCCCAGTTATTTTGCTCTGAATTGTTGGCCATGCCCCTTGTGGTGCTGTCCTTAGGGCAGGATTGGTAAACACAATGAAGCCACAGCCGGGTAGAGATTTTGGTGGGAGGCTTGAACCTGTCAACCCAGATCTACTGTATATTTTAAGATAGGGGAGTGAAGGTGTTTCTAAAACATTTCTATATATCACAGCGATAGGAGAGCAAATGGGGATGTGGCGCATTCTTTTATATGATCACAATCTTACATGATTAACATTTAAAATTGTTTACACCTATCCTTGAGGATGTAATTGAGCTGCTAGAGTCATTTTGTGTTTCAGGCAGTGTGGCATGTGTTTTTTTCTTTCTTATTATGTAAGGATGTGTACAACCAACTGGTAAGGCCATTAATTTTACTTCTTAGAATTTGATGCTCAAAGACATATTTTGACTGATATTTATTGCCTTATTGTTTGCAATAGCAAAATGCTTTTAAGTGGCCAACATACCTTCCTCCCCACCACACACACACACACACATAACTGGGGACCAGTTAAATAACTTATAGCCAACGGATTCTGTGAAACACTGTGCTGTTTATGGTCCATTCACAGTCAGCATCCATTTCTACCCTCCTATGTTCCTTCCCACAGGAAGGAGCTACTTTTCTCAAACTCTCTGGCAGGTAGGGTTCTGACGGAGAATCTGCCTCCACCAAGGAGAATCCCCTGAAGTTGGAAGCAAGCTAGAGGCCTCCTTGTTTGTAATAAGCTGCCAGCTCATTAGTGTTTGCAACCAGACTTAGCATCACAGTGTCGAGCGATCAGCTTCGTCATTGTCTACAGCAGTGGCTCAGGTGCAGCAGTCAGTGTTTAGTCACCAACTTCAGGGGAACTGAGGCAGTCGTGAGGCTGGAGCAGCAGGAACAGCAGCAGTTTGCTGGCCTCTGGATTACAGTGAAGTGCCCTTGAACTCAGTAGCAGACCACTGTCTTTTCCTTGAACCCATCCTACAGCTGTGTAAGTACCTTATTTCCTGCTTTAAACACCTTTCTATCTGAACTACTTAGAGTGATTTCTGTTTCGTACACTGAATCGTAACAGATAAAAATACTATATGGGTGTCAAAAATTATTAAAATCTATAGGAGCTATAGAACAATATTCATGTTATAGCACTAGAGTATGAAAATAAAAGTAGAGAATAGTATGTAAAGTATACTTTCATTTGTGTAAGAATAAAGTGTGTTCTTTATACACTATAAATATACATACACACACGTGCTTGTTTATGTATAGAAAAATTCATGAAGGTTATTTATATAAGAAAATGAAATCAGTAATTGCTTCTAGAAAACGAAAGTGGGGTCTGGGATCAGAGAGACATTTCATTTATACCCCTTAAACTGTTGATTTTTTTTTTACTATGCTCATGAAATACATCTTTTTTTATTAAAAAATTTTAAGTTATAAGAAAGTGGCAAGTTTCTGTACCAATTTGCAAACAGACAGAAAAATAAATCCATTAACCCTCCAACCTAACATAATATTATTTGTGTGCCAGGTGGTCACTTGAATTGTCAGAGGGAACACTTTGTAACCTATATGAATATCTATCCACTGTGGCATACACATGAAACTAATACAAAAAAAGTGTTGAATGCAAATTGTAGTAAAAAACAATGTCATTTATGTTTACATATTCCCTCTAAATCTTTGTTGATTAAATTTTACAGTGATATATGTACACATACAACTTGTTAGTCTTTTTTTGGTTTTGTGGGTGGGTGAGGGTTGTTTATTATATATAATTGACATTTAGGAAGTACTTATCATGTTCCAGGCACGGTAATTAGATTTTCCTGAATCATATTTCATTAGTACTAAGATATTATTGATTGCAGGATGCACTATTATGTTATTTGTCATTAAGAAAGAACTTTAAAAAATTACCTATTAAACTCTAACACAAACAACACACAGACTTTTTCCCTCAATTAAACCACATGTCTGTGATACCACTGTTTAGCTAGTTATTAATAATAGAAAGGGAGCAAAAGGAAGGCCAGACTTTATAAGCATGGCCATCTGGGAAGCTGCAATTTCACACTCCCCAGGGAACCAGCGGCCCATTCCTCACAGATCACTGGGGGAAGGGGTCCAATAAAGGTGAGATGGACTCATGCATAGTAATGTCGAGATGACATAGGGAAGATGCCTGTCAGTCAAACCTGGGAACAGAGATCATTGGCCAGAGGAGGCAGGCCTACTACAAGCCCATAGAAATTTGGGAATACATAGTCCCAAAACAAAGAAGTTCACTCTCTTGGCTCTTGGTTCTCTTGGCTCTCTCGTTCCTTCGGCTTTGCTCCTGCCCATGTTCCCTCTGAAGCCATGTGGCCATGGGGATCCCCCACACAACGGACTAATGGACTGCAGCTGGGAACACAAACTAAGCTAGCTTAATGCTGGACTGGACACTGCTCCAACATGGAGTGAAAGCTCTGGACACTGGCTTTAATCCTAGCTTTGCTGAAGCTGAAGCTACACTTCTTCTATGGTGGGACAAAGGGAAACGGGACTCTGCAAACTCAGGGGTGTAATTCCACAGAAATAAAGCTTTTTACAATACCTCATCCCCCTGTGGGGGCCTCTGGAAATTCTTATTCTAGCCTTATCCCAAGAACCCCACTTCCACCAATAACAGGGCATTCTGACACACTGATGTTTCACCCTTTAATGATGGTTCTACACAGTGTGACTTGGTCACACCAGGCTCTCATTACTTTGAAATGCCTGTCACCTATTTAGAGGTATTTCACAGTTCTCAAGCCTTCAGTGGCATCGGCTGATGTATGATAGGCTCATCTCAGTCACAAAATGTAAGGCAGCTTCCTCTTCAAGGTTGCTTTGCATGAAAGTGTGGAATGGTGGTGGGCAGTTAAACAGCCATGAGCAGAGCAAGGACGATGGGGCAGGTACAGGTCACCAGGATGGAAAGCCCTAAGTGCCTAGCAACGGACAATTGCAGGGTAGGACCTCATCCCCAGGGTGACCTTTCCTCCCCTGGCATATCACTGGTCACGTAGTTTGGACTCCCTGAAGATAACATCTAGGCCTCAGTTGTATTTCAGCTCCAGACCCAGAAAAAGAGCAAAACCAGATAAGCGACACCACAGCTGACCTCAGGACCAGCTGCCTTGGATAACGACCCCCTGCCCTGGCACTGACCAATCAATCAGTGGAGACTTAGACCCTGAAAGGAATACTTGGAAATCTGCTGAATATTCTATTGAGATCTTTCCCTGGGACCTCCCCTTAGGACTCAGCAGGCTCTCAGGAGCATGCCCGCGCCTTTCTTCCCCCCTTGCCCACCCTCCAGGTGGGCCACCTTTACCTTCCTCACTTTTAAGCTCCAAGGGCCCTTCCTTGGCCCCTATACCTTGTTTCCTAAGCCCATTTCTCCTATGAATTATTTCTCTACCTCTGTGATTTTCTAAATAAATGTTCTCTTATAGTTTGAGTCTTGGCTCTGCATTCTCTCCTAGCCAGAGCTCAACTACAGAGGTTGCTGAGCCCAGGTCCGGTCTGACCCACCTCCACCAACAGAATGACAGTCTTTCCTTCAGGGACACCTATTTGCTTTGCTAATATCAAATTTAAATCCTCCTGCTCTACTTCTGTACTTTTGTCCATGCACAAAACTTGTTGCTTGAAAAATGGCTTGGAGAGATGGGACATGAGGATGTGACTCTCACGCTGACAGGCTCTGTGCTCTGTGCGTGCCACTTTCCTAAACGAGGCTGGACAAGTTTGCTTCGGGTCTGTGTTCAAAACGCAGCAAAGCAGAGCTGGAAGATTTCCGATACCTGGGTGGATATGTCCTTAGTCATGTTGCTTTGTGAAGGAACTGACGATTCGTCTGTGCTGAGTTTACAGACGGCTGACCTCTGCGCTCAGGCGGGGATTCTGAATGTAGAACCACCGTTCCCAGGTGGAGAATGGGTTTGCTGGAGAGGCAGTGCTGTGGGGCGTAAGGAAATAGGGACCCAGGCTAATCTGGACTCAAATACTGGCTCTGGCTGCTTTCTTTTCTGTAACATTGAGCAATTTCACCTACTTTGGAGGTCGAATGTCATTTTTTTTTAAAAAAAAAAGAAGATTGTAAAGATTATTTTAGACAGTTGTGAAGATTAGAGATAGTGTATGTCAGAAAATATTGCACAGCCAAATTATTTCATACAGCAGACTATCCTTACAAAGACTAAGGCGGTCGAGGGGCCAAGTGAGGACCTGTTCCCCCCCCGGGGGCCGTGAAGCTTCCCTAGGGGTGCCGCCCGCGCCTGCATGCTAAGGCTGGGCAGCGTTTTCCGTTGTGGGAGGACATCGTTGTTCAGGATGTTCTTCGCATACAGAACCTACTAAAGTAGTTATTTTAACGTATTTGCATTTCTGCCCTTTTCCCCTAGCGTTCTCTGTGTGTGATATTGATTCATTAGACAGAAAAGGGAAGCATATTAAACTTATAATTAACCTTTTCTCTTGACATGTAATTAGCTAGGATTTATGAGATGCTAAAGGCTGCCGTGTCTGAGAAAAGGAGCATAAATAGTGGTATTTTTGTTTTACTGAGCTTGGAATAATACAGTCATTTGTTTTCATGGAGACATTATGTATCTGATATACTTTTATTTAAAGTGGCTAATGATCTAAACAACTTAGATATATTATTCTAGTCCAATCCTGGAATAGAGATTTGATTTTAACTTTCCTCCACCAAAATTGAGGATCAGATCATGTTAAATTCAAGTAAAACATTACAAAGTGTGAGTTCACTTTTAATCTTTATTTTGTTAAGATAATTTCATTATTGTGCTACTATCATAATTCAAAATTATACTGCAATGGAGTAACATTTTAGATGAACCAAATGAACCTTAAAGGAAAAAATGTATTAAAATTTATATTAAACTAGGACATAACTATTTCCACTGTTTTACAATATGCTGCAAGCAAATTTTTACCAAATTGTAGTTATTTTGCATAAGATGGAATTAATTTTTAAGTTATCATTTTATTTATTTAGGGAGAATTATCTTTTTTCTTAAATTTAGTAGGCTACCTTTGAGAGAAAAATGCCCATCATTAGGAAACTATTTAGAAATTATCTGATATTTCTCTTATTTGGGGGGAAAAATCTAAATCACTTGCCAAATGAAATATGAAAAATTCTTAACCTTAGGAATCTTTCTCTTAATCTTAAAAATGGCTCCTATCTCTATGTTGTCAAGAACATAGACATCCTACCTCACGCAGAACTGTCGCTCACCTTCCAGTTCTTGAGCTTCTAAATCTTGTGAAAACCTGTCTAACATCACTTAGCTCAGATGTTTTCTTCATGTTCTATACTCCAGCATGCCACTCAGTCATGGAGACTGAAATGAGCAAGCCAGAGCTCGTTTAAAGTATCAGTTTTCCTTGCCCACACTATGGTAAATCACTCTTTTAATATCTTTTTAACGCTAAACTTTAAACCAGAAATAGGAGCTGTCTGTTCTATACTTTGCAGTCTTCCTTGGATTCCTCTTTATTTCAATTCTCAGTAGGATTTTAATCGTAAATATCATCATTATTATTACTGTTATTAGTCTTTCCTAAGTACAGCTTAAATTCTGCTTATCTTCTTCCCTTCTTGCTGGTTAGATGTATGAGATCTTTCACTAATAGGCGTTTATTGTCTTCTCACCCCTCCTTTCCCATATTTACTTTCCCCAATCATTTGAATAACATTTATCATGATTTAATCATTGCTAATAAACTATTATTATTGTTTCTTATAGTAAAGACTTTAAAAAGAAACACATTTTAATAGCATAAAACATGTGAGTTGAAGGAGGTAAAAATGCAATAAAAACAAGAAAGATATATGATAAGGAAGTTCCAACGCTTAGTTAGCTGAACTGTGGTCTCTCGTTTAGGACGTTACATACCTTTCTTATGAGACCTGCCATAAGTCAAAGATGGGCTGGTCTGGATTCTTTTAATTTTTGCTTTATGATGGGGAGGAAAAATGGCTTCTAATCAACTATTCCATTACCTATTCCCCTGGAATCCGGGTATTAGTTTCATTCTACATTCGGACTACTGTCCTTGGGGGATTTCTCTGTTGTCTACAGTAGCAATGGTTTGAGGGTTGCTGATTCAAGGTTAAAGTTGATTATGCGTTTTGTTAAATGGCACCTGTCTGTGCTTAAATATTAGGTAACAGTGCGATTAGGAAGGAAAGCTAGGAGGATGGTAGGCATAAATATCATTGTCTGTGATGCTGGGACAAGGTGACCTGGAAGACAGTCACTGTAGTAATGCTAATGAGGATAACTGCAGCAAGACTCGGAGAGCTGGGCCCCATTCGCAGCGCGCCAGGCTCCGTGGTCAGAATCCAGAGACCAATGAGGTGCTCTGTCCCCAAAAGGCTCATCTAACTCCTGTTTTTCCTGTGACTGCGGCAAACCCCTGTAAAACTGGGGCATCATTATGGAAATAAAGTAGTGGAACATGCCCCGGATAAGAAAGGTCAGACTTTATGTGACATAGGATTTTTAGGAAAAATGGGGCTTTTAGCAATAAAAAGCTATCCATGTCCAACGTTTCACTACTGGACATCATACAGCTGAAATGCCACTGCCATCGGTGTTTCCTCACCGCTTCATTCCTTCACCTCCTGAGATCATCTGGCCTGATCGCTCCCCTGGAACTACATTCTAAAAGGTTATAGTTTCCTGATTGTTATTTTAATGGTATAATATACACAGAAAAGGGAGGCCAGAATGGGCTTTAGAATCTGGCTGACCTTGATTAAAATTCTGATTTTACTACTTACTAATGAGCTCTGTGACCTGGAGAAACATCTTTAAAAACGTCTCCTTGAAAGGGGATGATAAAACCTATCTCCTAATATTATCGTAAGTAAAACATCTAGCACAGAGCAAGGCACATCATTTGTGCTCATTAATTTCATGATTTTATTGTTTTAAATTTATTTTTCAATTGCAGCTGACATACAATATTACATTTCAGGTGTACAGCATAGTGATTAGACATTTATATACCTCACAAAGTGATCACCCCAGAAAGTCCAGTACCCATCTGACGCCATACGTAATTGTTACAATATTATTGACGATATTCCCTGTGACGTACTTTACATCTCCATGACTGTTTTTATAACTGGTAACTTGTACCTAATCTCTTTCAACTTTTTGCCCGTCTCTCCATCCCCCCTCCTATCTGGCAGCCATCAATTTGTTCCCTGTATCTATTGTTATAGGAAAGTAAGAAGCTAGGGAAATTCCAGGACAAGCCGAACAGGGAAACTAAGACAGTTAAATAGCAGTTTGCAGCCATCTAGCAAATCTAGATGCCAAGCAGTTTGCAGCCATCTAGTAAATCTTATTTTCCCTAAACCAGGGACACTTAAGAGTAAATGGTTTGCACTTCTCCTCCCCAACCAGAGGGTAAATAGCTTAAATCACCCTACTCAGGGAGACAGATAAAAGAAATCCAGCCCCAGCCCGTTTTCCTCAGTAGTTAGAGCATCAGCTCTCCCTCCCCTCCCCACCCCCCCCAGCCCCGACTGAAGGGTTCCCTGTTAAACTCCAGCCAAGGGCATGTACCTCGGTTGCAGGCTTGATCCCTGGCCCTGGTTGGAGTGAGTGTGGAAGGCAAGGGAAAAAAATATCCTCAAGTGAGGGTAAAAAAAAAAAAAGAGAGAGATCCAATTAGCACCATTTGCCAACCACACCCAAGGACAGACAAATTAAGAGAATAAATCTCATTTTGGCACATCAGCATGAAGCTGATGAATATTCTATTGATCCTTCCCTAAGACCTCCCCTAAATGCCGAGGTTTTAACAACCCCCCCCCCCCAACGGAAGTCCCAGCACACTCTCCCTCCCAGAGAGCTTGCCCTTGCCATTCCCTTTCCCTCTCCTTCGCCGACAGGCACATAGCTCCTAAATTGGTAACGCTATGAGTTTGTTTCTGTTGTATGCTCATTTGTTTTGTTTTTTTTTTTAGATTCTACATATAAGCAAAATCATATGGTATTTGTCTTTCTCTGTCTGACTTATTGTTTTATTTGGGGCATGTTTCTTTGTCTCCCCATTTTGGCCACCGGTCTGTATTTGTTTCTGTGCATTAGGTAGATCTTCTGTCTCTCAGTCTTGGTAAGGTGGCCTTAGGTAGTAGGTGTCTTATGGGGCTCAGTAGTGCAGTCTCCCTCACCACCTGAGCTAGGTGCCTAAGGAATGAATGTTCCTTGTGTGTGTTACCAGCGAGACGACAAGTTCTTATCTTCTTGAAGAAAAGATTTCAATCAAGAGTCAAAGTGTAGTAAAGTAAGTAAGATATTATTGGCCCCAGCAAAAATATACTTAGGACAGAGAAACAAGGAAGGGCATAGAAGTAATAGGAGAGCCTAGGCTGGGCTGCTTTGGCTCACTGAGAAGTCAGAGAAAAGGGGGCCTTGGTGACAGGATCAGGGGGTTAGCCCATGATGAGCTGCTGCTGCCCTTTGCTCCACTGGTTGCAAGTCTTTTGGGGTCCCTTAGAGGGAAGAAAGGGGGAAGGAAATGGCACAGGTGTGCTCCCCTGGGGGGGGTCCCTTATCCTGAGCTTATTTATCTCTCTCTTGCAGGTGGAAATCTTAGGGGGAGTCTCAGGGGAGGGTCTAAATAGAATATTCATCAGCTTTCCAGGTGTGTTTTTTCAGGGTCGTGGTCCCCACTGATTGGTCAGCACCAGGGCAGGGGGTCATTAGTCAATGCAGCTGGTCCTGAGGCAGCCACAGTGTCACTTGTCTGGTTTTGCTACTTTTCTGGGCCTGGGGCTGAAATACAACTGAAGCCTAGGCGCTCTCTTTAGGGAGGAAATGCTCAGGGGGTCTAAACCGCATGACCTCCATATAAAAGGTCAGGGGTCCAAACCGCATGACCAAGTGATACACTAGGGGAGGAAAGGTCACTCTGGGGGCAAGGTTCTTGTTTTCCCCTTTCTAGGCATCTGGGGCTTTCTGCCCTATTGAGTTTCTGTACTTGGCCCATGGTCCTTGCTCTGCTCATGTCTGTCTAACTGCCCATAACACAGCAAGGGAAGAGTTTATTTTGGAGAGGCAGCCAGAGGAGTATGCAGAATCACTGGTAGGGTAAGTTGGTGTTTTTTTTCCTGTGTTAAATATTTTGTGTATTTTCTTTTTTATTGAATTTATTGGGGTGACATTGGTTAATAAAATTATATAGGTCTCAGGTTTCCATTAGCATTTATCCCGGCTTTGTAGTTCGAACCCAAGCTCTGCTGCCTGCCACCACAAAAGCGAAACTCATTAGACAGATGCTGGTGAAAGAGGAAAGATGTTTTATTCAAGTGCCAGTCACCCAAGGAGATGGGAGACTTTTGTCACAAAGCCTATCTCAACATCTCAGTGCAGACAGAGGTTTTTATAAGCAGGGGGAGGGAAAGCAAAACAAAGAAATCGAGGAGAGGGGGTTGAAAAGTTCTCTATGTGCAGGCCAGCACAGGCCATTCCAGGAAGGACCTCAAAACTGGTCAAGTGATGGTCTGGTGTGCGTCATCCTGGCCTATGCTAACCTGCTTCTACGGCCGGAGGTCAGCAAACCCCCCGAACTAGAATGACTGAAGGTAGGTCTGCATCTTCTGAAGTTAGTTCCTAGGATTCTTATACAAACGTGCTGTTTATCTACATGCTACATATTAGTCAGAGGTAGCATGTACGGAAAGTGTCAAAAGAATGTGGGTGGGTTACAATTTTCCATTGTTACACTATACCCTCCTCTTCCTCTCCTACCCGACCTTCCCTCTGGCAATCACCAGACTGCTGTCTCTGTCTGTGATTCTCTTTCTCTCTTTATTTTTTGCTTAATCCCATCATCCAGCCCTGCAACCCTGCTCCCCTCTGTTCTCTATCTATGAGTCTGTCTCTATTTTGTTTATTAGTTTATTTTGTACATTAGATTCCACATATGAGTGAAATCATGTGGCACTCGTTTTTCTGTTTTATTTCAATTAGCATAATGCTCTCCAGGTCCATCCATGCTATCTTTTTTATGGCTGAGTAGTATTCCATTGTGTAAATGTATCATAGCATTTGAATCCATTCATCTACTGATGGGCACTTGGGCTGCTTCCAAAAAGTTTTAATTGAAGGACCTTGGAACTTGCCCGATAAGGGGTTTCAGCACTGGATCTTTCTGGACAATGGACCCTTCACTTCTGAAAGGGTTCCAGTGTTCCAATTCTAGTTATGCCCTAGTCCTTCCCTTCCTTTGGGGTGGGGGGTATGGCAGGACAGGGAGAGTTTGGTTCTGTTGCAACTGGAGGTCTAAGTTCTCTGTGCATTCATCAGCTGACTTGTGGCTTTGGCTTCTTAGTTCTGAAAGGCAACTCACTATCTTGTTGGAAACAAGATAGGTAGGACCTGTGGTTACAATCTCAGAACACCAAGTTAATTATATATTATATTTATTATTTCTATATTTTTATACTTTGGAATAATATATAAAATTAATCAGCATTTTTTACATGGCTCAACTGTGTTTAGTGTTTTGCATATATAATATATATTACATATTCTCCATATATTATTCCTCATTCCCCAACAACCTGAAAGTCAGACATCACTATCTTCACTTTTTAAATGAAGACACCGAGAACCTGAGAAGTAAACCATCTACCCCCAAATAATCCAGCCACCTAGGGGTAGAGCCTGCCGATTCCAATACAGCCATTTCATTGATGTGCATCTGACCTACAAACTGGAATGCTTCCCATCGTATTACAGGATGGTCCTGTTCCTCCCTCTTCTGTAGTCTTTGGGCACACTTCTTTTATATTTGTTACCTGAGGAAGCTTTATGACTTCCTAGGAAGAAATTATACCAAAGCTATGGACACTGGAATAAGTTACTTATTCCAAATTTAGTTTCTTGTCCAAAATGAAGGGTCTAACAATGGTTTGTTTAAACACTAAAAGTCTATGTTATTTAACCATGAAAATATAAAACTGTCATTCACTTCCAGGCAGCAGTGTTCCTTTTCTGGATAGAATAGAACACTGGAAGCTAGGTAAAAATAAAATCATAAATACAACCCAGGTTCTCACAGGAAAAGGCCATTTTTTCCTAACATTTATTTGTTATGATAACTTCTCTCTAGATCAAGGAACTTTGATACATCCAGGATAAATTCATGAAAAGCCTGAATTACATAATCTGTTTGACAAATAAATGTCCTAGTTCCAAACTCAATTTAGAATTATTCAATCAAGCTAAAAGTACAATGCCTAGTGTTGGAGAGCAAAGTTTGGAGACCCCAAAATGTGTCTCTTTGGCCTGAGGATCATTTTAGACTGATTACTTTTCAGGAAACAGAAGACTCAGGAAGTTTTTCTCTTTACCTTCCCCCTTAACTGCTTAAAAGATCTTAGATAGGGAGCCACATTTTTGCTGCTGCCAAGGTTCTAACAGAAATGCAAATCTAATCAGCCATTTCTTTACTTAAGACTACACTGTGGTTCCACCGGGCTTTCATCATTCCCCTCTTATCTGCTTCTCCAGCCCCATCACTTCTCTTTCCCTACTCACGCCTTATGCTCAGGCCAGGAACTCAGGATCACTGAAGATTTCTGAGTGTGGATTCTCTCCTATGCCTCCGTCTTTGCTGTTGTCTAGGCCAGGAATGCCTTTCAACCCATCTTCAGTGGGCCATAGCTTATTCATCCTTCAAGATGCACCTCAGTTGCCACCTCCTCCAGGAGCCTCATCCCCAAGCCTGGATTAAGAACACGCTGTACTTCTCCCTGGCACACCTCTTACCACACTGTACTGAAATGGTCTGTCTCTTCCACGAGACATGGGGACTCCCTAAAGGCAGAGAAAATGTTGTTGCCCTCTGTAGTCTCAGGGACCTGGCACAAGGCCTGTAATGTGTTAAACCCTCGGTTAAGTTTAATGAATGTTGAGCTAATATTTTCATTCGATCTTTTTAACAATCTTGGGAAGCTAGTATTATTTCCAGCAGTGCTGGTGGAAGTCAGTGAATGCATTTAATTTAAGACTAAGGTTAAAACAACCGTGAAAATGATGGTTGCAGAATAGAATGTAAAGTTTATGAATCATGACAATGTAAAAATAATATAATTAACAAAAGAGGAGAGGCCAAAAGGAGTGAACAGGTGGGATGTATGCAGGACATTGCTTTTCTCTCTGTTATAGCTGAGGTTATAAAGTTAGGTTTTAAAGCTGACAGATTGCCCTAGCTGGTTTGGCTCAGTGATTAGACCATTGGCCTGTGGACTGGAGGGTCCCGAGTTTGATTCCCACCAAGGACATGTATCTTGGTTGCAGGCTTGATTCCTGGCCCCAGATTGGGGTGCGTGTGGGAGGCAACCAGTTGATGTTTCTCTCTCCCCCTTCCACTCCCTCTGAAAAGCGTGTAGTTAATTAAACTCTTTTAGAGGATAGGAAATAGAATAAGAGGATATTACGCATGGTGGGGAGTGTATACAGGAGTTGGCAAAAGTAGGTTTACAGTTGTATGTGAAACAGAGTTAATAAAGCTATTGTAATAATCATAACCTGCATATCTTTTTCCATACAAACAACTGCATATAAAATCAAAAGAAATAGAGAATAAAATATATAAATTTATGGTAACTTTTAGCTTTTTAATGACCTAGAATGCAATTTTTTTACATTGTTAGAAGAAACACATACATATAAATATAGAATGCAAATATAAAAATATACAGACCACATATAGTAAAAGATAAAACTAGAAAAGATAAGAAGGGATAGCTATCATATTAATAAATTTACCTATGGAAACAAAATGACCCTCAGAAAGAAATAAGAAACAAAATCTAATTAAATGTAATACACTAGAGATATACCTAATCCAAAGTACCTAGAAAAGTTGAGAATTAAAAAGCAAAGAAGCAAGTCAAGAGTGAAAGAAACATAAATAACCCATATGGAGAAAATACTTATTACAAAATATTAAGAAAAAGACTGAAGGAGAAAAATGGGCAAGAAAGTTGACCAGACACTCTCAAAGAGGCACATGTTTCGATGGCCACATGGAAAGGTACTCTCTCTCATTATTAATCAGAAAATATAAATTAAGACCCTTACAAACCCATCGAAATGACTAAGTATTAAAAAGACTAAAAATACCAAGGGTTGGTGAGGATACAGAAAAATGAGAGCTCTCATGGGCTGTTGGTTGGGGGTATAAACTGGTAGAACCACGTTGGAAAACAATCCTGTATTGTGCCATAATGTTGAATGTGTTCTCTATGATGCAGCAACTCAATATCTAGCTATATACCCATTAGAAATGTGTGCACATGTGTACCAGGAGACATGCATAAGGATGTTTAACAGCCAAAAATGTGAAACAATTAAATGTCAAGGGCAGTGATATACTCATACAGTGTAAACCAATACAACAGCACAAATACGTGAATTATAGTGTTAGCAACGACACAGACAAAACAAACATAATGTTGAGCTACAAAGACTACACACTCCATGATTCCATTTTTATAAAGTTTAAAAACTCTAATGTAAACAGATGCACACTTATGTGGTAAACAAATAAAAAGAACAAGGAAGTACCTACATAGTACTTTCCATAAATATCAGGAGAGCGCTGCACTTAAGGTGAGAGAGGCAGCTGTGATTGGGAATGGGCCCGGAAGTAGGGGTACTTTTTGAGCTTTACCAATGATTTACTTCTTGACCTAAATAGGTGATTACACAATGTTCATACTGTAGTAATTCATTAAACCGCATATTCATGTTTTATGCAATTTTCTATGTCTGCTTTTCATTTAAGAATAAAAAATTTAAACTATCAGATTCTAAAAACTGAATTTTTTTTTAATAGCCTTTGAAAGATATTTTTGAACTTTTAGTGTAAGAACATCCTTATTTTAGAAGCCTTTTGAAAACTAAAAATACAAAAGAAGTTGCAACGATAAAAAACTATCAAACACATATCTGTGCATGAAAACTTTATCAAGGTCACTCATTTAGCAAATTCACTTTTCTCAAAGGCTATCAGTCCCCACACTTTTCTCACGACACTACTATATCATTGCTTTGAGATAACTTATGCTTTATATACTCACAGTCAACTTTGTTTTAAACAATAACAAATCTATGAGTCATAAAGAGGGCATATTCTAAGATGAGAAAAATTCTGAGTGTGATGGCATAACTTCAAAGTTTAATAAAGAGTATAAAACATCTAATTTTAAAAATTTTCTAGTATTCAATTGATATTGACTATTTCTAAAGCAAAATATAAAATCACAAAGCAAAGCATTTACTATTGATTTTCTAGTAGCCATTAGGTAGAACGGTGGAAAGAAAAGAAAAATGATTGACATTATATATTATTAATTTTGTCCCCCAGGGGATATTTGTCAACATCTGGAGACATTTTTTGGTTGCCATAGTGAAGTGGGAAGTGGTACTAATGACATCTAATAGGTAAAGGCCAGGGAAGCTGCTAAATGCCCTACAACGCACAGGAAAGAGCCCCAGCCCCTTACAACAAAGAGTTATTTGGCCCCAAGTATCAATAACGTCGAAGCTGAAAAATGCTGGAATAAATGAATCAAGGGAGAAGAGTTATCACATATTAAGCAAAAAGGGAGATTACAAATGACTAAAGTTAGTGTGATTCCATTTTTGTGGAAAACAGTGTGTCTGTAATGTGTGTGTGTGTTTATATATATTATGTGTATATATGTGTATATATACATACGTATATATATGTAAGTATGCACAAAAATATTAACAATGGTTGGCCTTGAATGATGAAATCATGGATAAATTTTATTTTCTTTTGTTTTATTCTGCTCATCTGAAATTTCTAATGTGTTCTATCATTGATTATATTACTTGAACAATAAGAAAATACAAACTTTGGTTTCTACCAAAGAAAGAACACTGGCTTTGGTATCAGAGGAAAAAAATGAGTTCAAACACTGGTTTTCTTTCTAAGAGTATGACCATTTTTAATCTTCTGAGACTGTTTTCTTGTTGGTAAAATGGGGAATGGATACCTCACATACTTGCTCCTTCTGTTTAGTTCAAATACAACTACACACACTCAAACATGCACGCAGCATACACCCAACTCAATGTTTGAGGGAAAGTTCATTTATTTAGAGGGTAAGAAGATAGATGAAGACGTGTGAAGATTCTGAAGAGAATTTCTAGGCATTTTCAGACTTTAGAAGTTAGCCTCCCATTTACACCTATCTCACATAAATGATTTGACTTAACAATGAATTCCTCTTTTATCCACTCAAAATACATTCACTGAGTACCTATAACATGGCAGGCACTGTGCTAAACAGGAGGAAAACAAATGAAAAACAAAAACAACTCCATCTCCGTCCTTAAGGAAGTCTAATGAGTAAGTGGAGAATAATACACCTAGTCATCATTCAGTGCGGTAACCACAACCACAGACATTCACAGGCTAGCATGGACACAGAGGGGGCTCAGTTGGCCATACTAGCTCGCATTCCCAGTATCCTGTAGTACTAGGCTCTTGCTACCTCTTTTTTGGTTCATAAATAAAACAGATTGATAAAGTAATTTTAAAATCATAAACGGAAAAGAAAAAGGTAATGGATGTGAATTCTACTAAAGTAGAATTATACAGTGCTGTAGAATTATAAGCAAAGGAAATTAAAGAGCAAGGTATGTACACCATCTCCCTTAAGGCAGGAAGGGAGATAGGTGGGTGCAGTTGAGCCGGCCTCCACCCTGTCACAGTCCTGGTCAGATGGCTCTGCAATGCCTGGGTGGCGCCTGCAGCAGAGGAATAGGAGAGGACAGGCTCCTAAGTGGGAAGAAACGGAATCAGTGCCCAATAAACAATTTTTAGTTGGACTGGGGTAGAATTTTTATAAGTAAAAAGGGTGCCTCTGTGCAATAGTTGCAAATATTTAAAGTAGCCGTTCTTGCTCTGTTGTGCAAGTAGGGAGTGGTTAAGGAACAAACATTTTCTGGAGGTAAGGAGACATGTGGGACTCCAGGCGTCATCGTGCCAAGACCACAAGCGCTTGGAACAGCTTGTCATCAGAGCGCTGGGATGAAGATGCCCAGTTCCAAAAGTCAGCGTCAACGGAAGAAAACAGCGAAGGGCCATCAGAGCAGACGCTGGAACTGAGTGTGGACGCCCGGTGTGACAGCGCACTTTTCAAGCGAGTTAGCTCTTTACACTTGATCTGGAAGGCAACGAATGAAAAATCATAGATTGATATAAAACTGTTTTCTTCACATTTTCAAAAATACCTATGTTGGTCAAAGAGGAGCTAGGAAGAACCTGCATGGTGCTTATGATAAGGAAAGACAATTAGGGCCAAAACGGGCATCAGTTCCACCGCCCCGCTACGGCGAGGGGAGAGGGCCGAGCGGACCGCAGCCGGCGGCAGGGCGCTGGGGCGGCACGCGGCTTCCCCGCGCCGTCCGGAGGCCTGGGACACTGCTTCCCCGCCGCCCCCGAGGCCCGCACGCCGCTTCCCCGCCGCCCCCGAGGCCCGGGACCCTCCGGGAGCCTGGCTGACGCGTCCTCGGCGCTCAGGTCGAGTTCACGCAGGGGTGCCTCCGGGAAGGCATCCCGTCTGCCCTTCCCCATCTACACACAGCGCCTCCCCACGGAAACCCCCTGCTCTGAGCTCTCCCAGGTGTAAGCAGTGTTCTATGGCTCAGTATTTAAGAGTCCGTCTCCCTTCCATACTCCAGCCAACTTTTCAATAGGCCGCAGGAGGGCGGCGACCCTGACAACTTTCCTCACCGAGGGGGGCGGTCACCGCCGCCGGCTGTGCCGACCCGCAGCCCGCCCCCAGCGAGCGTGGAACGAACGAAGGAACGAATGAAGGAAGGAAGGAACGAATGAATGAAGGAACGAAGGAATGAATGAATGAAGGAACGAAGGAAGGAACGAATGAACGAAGGAACGAAGGAATGAATGAATGAAGGAACGAAGGAAGGAACGAATGAAGGAATGAATGAACGAAGGAACGGGCGCCTGTGTTAAGGAGTAACAGCGCCAGGCCCGTTGGAAGTACTCGACAATATCCGTGCACTTACTGATACATTATGTTATTTAATCCCCCCCCCCCCGGGGTATTAAACCCGGTATAACGTGGCCTAGGAAACTAAGGAAAACCGAGCAGCCCGCCCGAAGTCGGGCGACACCAGCCAGACCCGGACCCGTCCAATCCCCGGGCTGGGTTTCTCGAGGTCCCCCAAGCGGCGGCCCACAGCCCCCCTCAGGGGCAGGGTCTTCCCCGGCCCCAGCCCCGGATGAAGCTGGATTCCGCGGTCGGAAGGAGGCTCCCAGAAGAGGCGGCGCCCGGGGCGGGGCGCGGATGATCCAAGGCGCGCGGGCCGGCGCGGGAGACGCCCCGGAGGGCGGCGGCCCCGCGGGCGGGAAGCGCGCTGCTCCAGGGAAGCGCTCGGCCTGAGGGTGGCGCCCCAGCGTGGGAACGCGGGGGCCCGGTCCCCAGGACGAGAGCAGCCCCCTGCCCTCGAGGGCCCGGAGCGGGCGGCGAAGTCGCAACGAACGAGGCGGGTCCCGGGACCCCGGCCCGGCGTCGGCTCCGCGCGGTCGCTCTAGGACGCCGGAGGGGCCTCCTCTCTGTGGTTGGGACGGGGCTGCGGGGAGCTGGGAGCCGCCCCGCTTGGGGCCGGGCCGGCCTGGGTCGGGGGTGGGGCCCGGCGCGGGTCCCGGGGCGCGAGCTGCTGCGGGAGCCGGGAGGGGGCGAGAAGAGGAGGCGAGGAGGAGAGGGGGCGCTCGCTGCCTCCGGGAGGCTCTGGTTTCTAAACGCCTCGAGGACAACGTGGTCAGTTTTTGCCAAAAATTCCACCCTCCTTTTTTGCGTGGCAAAAAATAAAAATAAAAACGACTATTTCCTGTTTTGTCTTTATTGTTTTTAAATGATTTCTGGCGTGCTTCCTTAGTTTTGCTTCTAATTCTTGCTATAGAAGCTTTGACGCGGTGGAAGCCAATAAAAGGAGCCTCACGACCACTTCCTAAGCAGAGCAGGGCACCAGGCCTTTTTTTTCTCCTTACAGAGCTAACAGCCTTATTTTAAAAACTTAAAAAAAAAGATCGAACTTTTGCTGTACTACTACACACAGCAGCCAGCTCAGTAAGTACACAGTGACCAAGGAGAGGGGAAATTTTTACATCATTAGGATCATAACCATGAAAGGTGAGGAGTTCACAATTCCCAAAGCACTGGAAATGAGCACACATCCCATTTGAAACGTCCCATAGAGTCACTCTAGGAGGTTAATGTAAATTAGCAAGGGAAAATGAACTGGTATGTGTATTTCAAAACAATGTCACCTAAAAAACACACCCCACAATACTTTCATGGCTAGGTTTATTGAGGTGACAGGCAATAATTCTTAAGTGTTCAGCAATTAGAGGAGCAGAGTTCTACATTATGAAGTACATTTAGAGGATTATAGCAAGATGGTGATGCATGACTCCTTCACATGCCTATTCTTCATTCAAAAGGCTTTTGTCATTTCCCCAGGTCTTTAAAAAAGAAGCCTAATTTCACTTATTTTCATAGAGTACTCTGTTAAATACCAATTCCAAAATACAATGTTGCTTTGCGTTTAGCTGGATATAGGTAGAATCACTCTCACATGGCTCAGTGAGAGGTATGGATAATTTAATTAAAAAGGAAAAAATAAAGTGGATGCCCCTGACTAGTTAAGTACCCTAAGGAATTCAGGTTCAGTTGGAAAATCTTAGAGCTATTTCAGAATACTTATTAATGATCTTATTATAGTATCCATTTTAGGAATCTGTCTTGGCACTCTTTTATTCTTCGAGGCTCCCTCTAATAACTTCCTCATTTTAATGCTGTGCGCATAATGGTGCTCTTTAGTATATCCAAGAGAGTTTTTGATGTTGGAATATGCAATGACTCAAATTTCACTCCAGCAGCTTGAAAGAGTGATAATGAGGTGCTCTCCTTGTTACATTTATACTCCCCTTCCAGGTGTATAATTTCATTTAAAAGTTGATATTGTTCTTCTACATTTTCTAGTCAATAATGTAATGCAAAGCAATGATTGTTCCCCTAAGAACAACTTTAAGTTTTCTGGAAGGAACGATAAGGACTTTGCCGCAAACTCTAAAGGTATCATTTGGGAATTTAACACAATATGCTTCAAAGCCAGATAAAAGGGAAATTTCTAAATTAAAATGTGTGGATAAAAATCTGTAATGTGGCAGTAAATCAGTAGAGATATAGTGGGTGGCAAATAGAATTGCAGGAAGAAAGCGAAGATATCTGCTCTCTGGAGCTTTTACTAGTAGGGCTGTCAAGGCTTGTGCGGGAGGCAGTGGATCAATGTTTCTCTCTCATATTGATGTTTTCTTCTCTCTCCCTCTCCCTCTCTCTAAAATCTATAAAAAAAATTTTTTTTAAAGAAAAGAAAATACTAAAGGTAACAGTGGATAACATTTATGGGGCATTTATTAAATGCCAGGCACCATGATAAATATTTTATGTGTATTATTCCATTTAATCCTCACAACCACCCTATGAGGTTAGTGCTCTTATTACCCTCATTTTACAAATGAGAGAATTAAGACTCAATTAAGTAATTTCCCCCAGGCCACATAGCTGGGAAATTGTGGTGCAGGTTCTCAAACTTAGGTTTGTCTGACTTTTAGAGCTATAAAGAGATTTTTATATCAACTATGTTCTTTTTTACTTCAGAAGATTTGATCTTCCCTACTGTCTTGTCATTTTGCACAGATGTTGGTCATCCTTTCCTCTCAAAATCACTCCTCTACTTCTAAATTAATAGACTTAACTGTCAAGGAAGCATATAATGGTTAAGTGGCTCTTGCATTAGATCACCTAAATTCAAATCACAATACCTATACTAACAAGCATTTAACCTCGCTTTCTCTCTTTACAGCGTCTTCTTTTTAATGTATGTCAATTGGGATAATGTTAGTGCCTACCCCACAGGGTTTTTATAAGACAGTTTGTGTAAACGCACTGGATACATATCTGAGAACATAAGTACTCCATTTACATTATTTTTATTGGAACCCAATAGTGCATTCGATAACATTCTCTAAGAAGAGCCTAGGAGGAAGCAGAGGCCAGCTAGCGTTTGCTGTTGGGGAAGGAAGTGATACATTTACCTCTAGCCTCCTTTGGACCTTGAGTAGTTCATTCAGCGTTGAGGGAGAGGAGATGAATACAAGGTGACTAAATACAATCTATAACTGCTATAGGAAAAGCAGTTTCTTTGTATTTTATACCACTGATCATGGACTAACTACTAATGAGTTCTTTCTAAATTTGGGCATTGATTAATATCATTAAATAGGTAGCAGAAGCTCAGGCACACTTTACAAGAACAGGATTTGTAAAGAATGCCTTCTCCAAATCAATCAAACCTTACTTATCAGAGTTTCTGGTAGCTCCTTCTCACATAGATAATATTAACAGTCAGTATTGATGCACTGCAGCTTGAAGCCTAGTAGTTAACATCCAGATTCAGAAAACAGATACATCTGGATGTGATTAGTCAAAGTTTTTTTAAAAAAGGATTCACGAAAAGATTATTTGAACACCCTGTTTGTAACCTTTTTTGGCATCTGGATTCTGTGACTCCAATAGAATAGATAACAATAGATAATGTTTATTGAACTATTGTTACCGTTTAAGCTTCTATGCATATTAGTGTATTTATCTTCAATACAACCTTCTGAAGTTGTTCATACTATTATCCTCATGTTGTAAATGAGGAAACTGCTTATATAACCTGAGTACTATCACCCAGAAAGAAAGTGACTGACTGACCTATGATTTAACCCAGGCATGCTGGCGTCAGAGCCAGAGCTTTGCTCTTAACCATTTCCCCAGGAAAGTGTACCTCGCTGCCTGCATCTATATCATATAATTTTCCAATTTTCCATACAGTTTTAGGACACATGGATCCCCTGACTCCCATTTATAAATCTCACTACAAATAGTGAATACCTCTAATGTATTTAAATATATATTGATTCCAAAAATATAACTTATAAACAATATTTTAGAGAAAAAAATAATTATAGAAAGCTTCTAATGTTTTGAAATGAAAACCACCATCCAGAATCCTCACACTATCTTGTCCCCTTGTAGTAAACCATAATCAGTCCTTCTGTAGCTGCTGTACTGCAAGTCTAAGGTAGTGATCAGCACCCACCCCTTCTTTTGAGAACTGCACTTGTGCACCTAAACTATGTGATTTCAGCAGAAGCTGCCAAGCACTAAGCTGCTAACATTGTCTGATTTTAGCTTGCATATGATATATTTCCTTTAGTGACATGTTATCACCCCTTGACTTTGCCTATTGTAAGAATCATGCTAATAGAGATTTGAATGTTTGGTACAGTACATCTAAAGAAATCCATTACATCCATTTCTCTATTTTATTTTGCTTTTATTTGCATAAAATCTTAAAAGATTATGCTTATTTTACATTAAAATATTATTTAGTTGATATTACGGGTGTGAATCGATGTCTTGGCATGTGCATTAGTTTGCTAGGACTGCCAAAACCAAATACCACAGACTGGGTGGCTTAAACAACAGAAATTCATTTATTTAGTTCTGGAGACTAGAAGTCTAAGATCAAGGTGTTGGCACTTTTGGTTTCTTCCGAGGCCTCTCCTTGACTTGCAGATGGCTGCTTTCTTTCTATGTTTTCACAAGGTCTTTCCTCTGTGGATGCACATGCTGGTGTCTGTTGTATGTTTGAATTTCCTCTTATAAGGAAACCACTCAGATTGGTTTAGGCCTACCTAATGGCTTCATTTTAACTTAATCACCTCTTTAACAGGACTATCTCCTAATAGAGTTATAATTTGAAGTACTGGGCTTCAATATATGGATGTGGGGACACATAATATATCCCATAACAACATAGCTTTTTTTTTTGCATATTGTAATGAATGCCAATTTATTTTCTTTCTGGAGCATGCCATGGAGTCTCTTTCTAAAGATTGCTTAAGACATATTATCTTTTAATTTTATATGTTGTTGTACTCCAGGGTTCCCAATGATTATTTAGACTTCTGTAAATTTTCAATATACTCAAAAAAAGGTGTCTGAATCTCCTCACATGCCAGCAGTTTGACTGAGAGAGAGAGAGACAGAGAGACAGAGAGCTGAGTTCAGACTTCTTTTCCTAAAGTTTCATTACTTCTTTTAGAAATAGTCTGGGATAAAGTTGTTTTCATTTTTAAATTTTTAATCAACTTTTTATTTGATAACGTTTAAGAAATGTCCTTTTTTGGAGATTGTTTTGTCACTACAGCTATTTTCACGAATATAATACTGCTTCTTGAGAGCAGAAATACTTTGTGAATTAGGATTCATATAACACAAAACCTGGGACACATGTAATCAATCACTGTTGGCTCAAGTTGAATTATATTTGTAATTTTTGGTTGAAATTGTGTTCATTTGTAGAATCGATTCTTTCACAATAATAACGTCAGCTTGAAGATACCTCTTAATATATCCTGAGTCCCTAGCATCCTCTTCATCCCAATGTGCCCTGTTAATCCAAACCAACCCCCATCACCACTTCCTAGACCATTTCAGCAACTCCGAAGCTTATAATATGGTACCGTACATACAATCACTATGCTGTGCATTAGTTCTCCGGGACTCATTTATCTACTAGTTCCAAGCTTGCATCCTGAAACAACATATCCCTAATTCCCCCACCTCTCCGGCCTCTGGGATCCACTAGTCTACTCTCTGTTTTAAAGAGTTTGGCTTTTCAGATTTCCCTTTCCTCCTATGTCACCATTTAGTACAAGTATTGGCTAATTCATGACATGAGTAAAAAAGAATATGAAAGAATTCCTTGGATGTTCATGTTTCTTAGAAGGCCATCGCCTTCTTTCTGCGTTTGAAGCAAGTTCTGGTTTGAATGGAAAGCATGGTTTCTTGGTGTGTCAGCAGCCCTGTCTGCTCGATCATAGATGTAACACACTGACCTTATACTCGCTTTGCACTAGCTGAACTTTCCAGTGAGTCCGCTGGAAAGCTGTACTCATGAGGCATTGGGAATGCTAATGAGAACAGAGTGGCGAGGAGTGGCGGACACGCATACCGCGCGTATCTTCTCTGTTTACACTTTTGCTCCAATGTCCCTTTAGACTTCACTTACAAACACAAGTTCAAAGGTAAAGTTATTAAGAATTTCAAGATGAGGGTGGGAGAGCACTAAGGACAGGGCCCCTCTGAGTGCAGGGGCCTAAGCAACGGCAGTGTACCTGTGCCAGGCATTGTGCTTGTGTGAACCTCCCCGAATGGATCCCCTTTCCTTTACTGTGCATGTATGGGGAAGCTCTGTGTATAGTAAACCGATTGTCTTAAAATCTTTTGGGGAAACATCAAGGTTATATATTTTCCTGGACCCTTGATATACCACTGCTCAGGACATTAATTTATTAAGGGCTCCTCAGTTGGTCCTTCGCACTAATACAGGCCTAGCAGAAGAGCTGCATTTAAATTGAACAGATCAAGGATTTTTGTAAAATGAGGTTAGACTAAATGGTTTTGACAAAAGCCAAACGTTCTTATTTTAAAAGAAAATAACCATTCAACAGTATATTTGGCAAGAGCTGAATCTGAATAGAATTGCTATTCCAACAAAATAAGATACATTACTTGAAATTTTTCCAAAATTTTTAAACACTCTATAACTGTATACTGAGACAAATGCATTCACAGATCCACACAAGACATTATACACAGTTACAAAATATATGGTACCAGCCCTGCCCTCATTGAATATATATCTGCCCTAAGGCTACGCCTAAATGTGTGCAATTTGGGATCAGTAAAATGATGCTGTCCATCCATGGTATTTATTATTAGTTTCAGTCAATAAAGTTTCATTTCATTCCATGGTAATATACTGTGGTATGTCAAGTGCCTGGCAAATATATGCAGATTTTTAGTTGAAAATGGGGCCAGAATATTAGGGTATGTTTATCAGAGTATATTATTTTACAGGAAAGTAATAATCATTCATCCGCTAATGGTCCAAACATATGAATTCTAGCTCATCTGATCTTTGCAGGTTTCACAGAGATGAGAATTGAGTTGAGCCTGAAAAAATGGAAATAATTTCTTTAAAAGTAGAGAGTTTTACACTGGCTTCATGCCCTTTATGTGTTATTTGCAAATATTTCCTGTGGCTTGTCTTTTCATTCTCCTGCCAGTGTCTTTCCCAGGGAAAAAATTTCTAATTTTTATCAAGTCCAATTTACCACTTTTTTCTTTTATGTATTGTGCTTTTGGTGTTGTATCTAAGAACTCTTTTCTTAACTGAAGGTCATGAGGTTTTCTCCTATGTTTTCTTCTAAAGGTTTTGTCATTTTACATTTTATACTTAAGTATGTGATCCATTTTGAGTTAGTTTTTGTATAAGATGATAGATATGGGTCAAAGATAAGCCATAGAAAATTTTTGTATGTTGACGTCTAATGGTTACAGCACTCTTTATTGAAAAGACTATTCTCTCTCCACTGAATTATCTTTGTAACTTTAATCAATTAACCATATTTACATGGGCATATTCTGGACTTTTTATTCTGCTCCATTGATCTGTGTGTCTATGTTTTTCACTGATACCTCTCTCTTGATTACTGAAGCTTTATAATAAGTCTTAAAATCAGGTCATAGGAGCCCTTCACTTTTGTTCTTTCTTTTCAAAACAACCACCTAATTTTTAAAATGGGCAGAAGCTTTGACCAGACACTTCACCAAAGAAGATATTGGATGGCAAATAAGCACATAAAAAGATGTTCAACATGATTAGCCATTAGGGAATGTAAATTAAAACCACAGTAAGATACCACTACACACCTATCAGAATGACAAAACAAAAAACCCACCAGTCTCCCTCCCTCAGAAAAGCACCAGACAATACCAAGTGTTGATAAGAATGAGGAGAGATTGGAACTGTCGTACATCACTGGTGGGAACGTAAGATGGTGCAGCCACTTTGGGAAAAGTTTGGCAGTTTCTTCTAAAGTTAAATATGCATTACCACAGGGCCTAGTGATCTCACTTTTAGGTATTTGCCCAAGTGAAATGAAAATTTATGTTCACACAATAAAATCTGGCCCAGCCAGGCGTGGCTCAACAGTTGAGCATCAACCTATGACCCAGGAGATTGAGGTTCAATTCCTGGTCAGGGCACATGCCCGGGTTGCAGGCTCGATCCTCAGTCTGGGGTGTGCAGGAGGCAGCCGATCAATGATGGACGACTCTCATCATTAATGTTTCTACTTCTCTCTCCCTCTCCCTTTGCCTCTCTGAAATCAATAAAGATATATTTTAAAAAATAAAAAAAAATAAAATAAAATCTGTATGTGAATGTTTATAGTAACTTTCTTTATTCATAGTTGCCAAAAACTGGAGTCAGCCAATCCATGTGTCTCTCTCACATCGATGTTTCTCTCTCCCTCCCCCACCCTCTCGCCCCTCCCTCCCTCCTTCCACTCTCTCTAAAAATCAATGGAAAAATATCCTCAGGTGGTGAGGATAACAATATCCTCATCACCTGAGGATATTTTGTTAAAAACAAACAAACAAACAAACAAACAAACAAACATCACACAAAGGGACAGGGGCATTTGGAGAGAGTATGTCTTGATTGGGAATGTTGGTGTTAGTATTTCTCAGTGGTGAGTAGGAGGTCAGGGAAGCAGGGGAACCAATATTGGAGTGCTAGGAGAACAGCCGACTTCTTGCTGGGAGGGATGGTTGTGAGATGATGTTAATGGATTTGACATCTAGTTTGAAGGCAGAATAGAAGTTTTCCTCTTCCCATTCTACTTCACCTTTGTTTCTTTCCTCCTTTCCCTTCTTTATTTTCCTTATATAGATTTGTACAGTAAAGGAAGGTACATAGATATTTTGAAATTTCAAAAACAAACAAAAAAAAGTCCTAAAGAAAATTTCACACAAATGTCATCTTTAGTGAAAGTATTCATTCAAGAGAACAATTTTCAAAATCAAGGCTATTTATATGAAAACAGACACCTGAAGCACATTTAGAAAGATAGGTATGATTTCCATATTGCATACCTCATCACTATCTATATTTTAGGAGTCAGGTATGAATCGTGGATTAGAGATAGCAGAGAGTCACAAAGCAAAGGCATTGGCAGAAAGGAGGAAAAGACAAGAAACAGAGATTAGAGAAAAAAGGGAGGGATAATTTTGGTATTAATTAGGTGGCACACAGCCAAGATTTCTCTTGAAGCCTATTATGAGAAACTATTAAACAGGAAAATGGGGAAGTGGGGGTGATGGAGATATGGGGTAAAGGAAGAACTTCTAAAATCATTTTTTACTAATTGCCTAAGGTTTGATATCCACGTTATTGTATTCATTTGTCCAGGTAAGTAATGTTATCAGAACAGACAAAAATCGGTATTGAGAAAATGGAATATATACTAAGGACTTAGTATTTATCTATAGTTAGGCAGTACTGTGGCATTTCAGCAGCTATGGTGGTACCTGGTATAGATTTAGATCTAAATTTTAATGATAGAAGATGAATCTCTTAAATCCTATGCTAACAACTTCAACTGAAATAATATCCCTCCAGGCCCTATGGGGGTGGCTAGTATTTTATGAAGCCCATGGATCATCTAGACAGGAAATTATTTTCCTTTATTCTTCCATATTTTCCCTACATTTACAAGCTGTAAGGAAATTGCACAGTGTATTTGAAATCAGGTGAAAGAAAGTGCTTGTTAAATGTGTTGCAATGCAAAGCGATTATAACAGTGGGAAAATTTTATACTGGATTCACTATATATTTTTTTTTATCAGTTTCAAAAATGCAGCATAGATTTTTGCCACATCCATTTACTTTAAGTACATTCATTCAAAATTGCAATTCTTAGCACAGTGCTTGGCATATGCCAGGGAGTTTTTAAGTTTCTTGAATGAACAGGTGAGAACTGAAAAAACTGTTGAAGAATTAGGAAGATTCTTACTATTTTCAGAGATTTGAGTTCCTTGAAACACACACACAACATAGATCAAACAGTTCTATTATTACCATCAGACATGTATTTATTTTAAATATTTTTAAAATTGATTTTTAGGGAGAGGGAGAGAGAGAGAGAGAAACATTGATGTGAGAGAGAGGCATTGCTGCCCCCCCCTCGCAACTGCAAGCACAGAGATTGAACCAGAAACCTGGGTATGTGCCTTGACTGGGAGTCGAACCAGTGACCTTTCAGTGCACTGGACAATGCTCAGCCAACTGAGCCACACTGACCAGGGCTTCAGACCTTTATTTAAAGCTACTTTCTGGAAATATGTGATAACTAATTTATCAAGTACATCTTTTCAGATTTAGATTCCCTTGTATAAAGGTAGAGAAATCCTGAGATCCTTGAAAATGATATGCCTTGGTGAAGCAATCCCTGAAGTTGCATTTTGACTGTATCTAAGCATTTAATGCACATTCATTTATTTCATTCATATTGACATGCCATATACCACAAAATTTAATAGTACAGAAAATTAATTTTTTTAATATTTTGAGTTTTTTTTTTTTTCTTTCACGTAGGCTTAGTTTGTGCAGTTAACAGTCACTACAAAATACATAACAAACATTAACTATGCTATCATTTTTGACTTTATTAAAATGTACTTGGCCCAGCTGGGTGTGGCTCAGCGGTTGAGCATTGACCTAGGATCCAGGAGATCGAGGTTCGATTCCTAGTCGGGACACATGCCCAGGTTGTGGGCTGGATCCCCAGTTGGGGTCGTGCAGGAGGGGGCAGATCAATGACGTCTCTCTAATCATTGATGTTTCCATCTCTCTTTCCCCTTCTCCCTTCCTCTCTCTGAAATCAATATATATATATATTTAAAAAAAAAAGTATTTGTAGTTTAGTGTTAAGGTATCACTTAATGTAAGATCATCTTTGAAAACACATCTAAAACTACAAAGTAATTACTTTCCTTAACTTTATAGTCTCAATATTTTGGGCAGAAGTGTTGATGGGGAAATAAAATCAACAAAATCTTCTCCCAATCCAGAAATCCTGTCCACAAAGGTAGTGGAGAAATAAAACACTTTTATTATTGAATAAGCATTAAACCAGAATGTGATGTGTATTATAGGCAATCAGCATAGTGATTGCAGAGACAGAGAGAAATCTCACCCTTTATATAGCCAAGCAGATTCAACTCATTACACGTTTTAAACAAAAACTAGTTCTCAAGTAAGGCTTTGACATCTGGACACATAATGCATCTTAACTTTATTTGGTAGTTGAGTTAACTGGCAGTTAATTAGCTTTATCCAGAGGAAAAACAAACTTCTCATATTTTTATGACAGAAAGTAGTTTTACAATTTGGAGCAATCTGCCCCCAAGCAAGTTAGGCTTCTCTCCCATAGAAGCTGGGAGATAGGGGTGCTATTTCCCTCTCTCTGTCTCTCTCCTATTTTATGGAATTATAATCTTCATATAACATTAGTTTCAGGTGTACAGCATTTGATATTTGTATATATTGTGAAATAATAACCACAATACATCTAATTAACACCCATCACATGGTTACAAAATATTTTTTTAACTTGTGATGAGGGCTCAAGATTTACTCTTAGCAACTTTCAAATATGCAATAGTCACTATGCTATGCATTATATCCCCATGACTAATTTATTTTGTAACTGGAAGTCTGTACCTTTTGACCCCCTCTACCCATTTCAACCCTTACTCCCCCAGAAACCACCAATCTCTTCTCTGTATCTATGAGCTTTTTTTTTTAAAAAAAAAAATTCCACATACAACTCTGGCTGGTGATGCTCAGTTGGTTGAAGTGTCATCCTGTACACTGAAAGGTCTCGAGTTCAAGTCTCAACCGGGGCACATACCTAGGTTGCAGGTTCGGTCCTGGTTGGGGCGAGTATGAGAGGCAACCAATCCATGTTTTCCTCTCACATCAATGTTTCTCTCTCTCTCTCTCCCTCTCCCTTTCTCTCTGTCTAAAATCAATGAAGACATACCCTAGGGTGAAGATTTTAAAAAAATCCACATGTAAGTGAGAACATATGGTATTTTTATTCCTTTTTGACTTATATCACTTAGCATAATGACCTCAAGGTCCATTCACGTTGTCCTAATTGGCAAGATTTCCTCCTTTTTTGAAGACTGAATAATATTCCACTGTATATATACGACCTTGCTTTATCTATTCCTGGGCAATATCTCTCTTAATATTTGCATGTCAGAGGCAGCTCCCAGGTCCTTGAGAAGGACATTCCTGGGAAGTAAAGCTGATGGAAGACCCAATTAGTAATAAGAAAGATTTATCTTCATTTCAAAGAGATGAAAAAGTACTCAACAATTACAAGTTGTCTAAGGTAAATGATCTGAGAAGAAAAACCTTTCTCCATTTTTAAAATTTAATTAATTAGTTAATTAATTAATTAATTTTTAAATTCCCTCCCGAGGACATTTTTTTTCCATTGCTTTTCAGAGAGTGGAAGGGAGACAGAGAGAAACACTGATGTGAGGGAGACACATCGATTGCCCGCCCCGGCGGGCCAGGCAGGGGGATGCAGCCTGAAACCCAGGTACCTGTCCTTGGCAGGAATCCAACCCCGGGACCATTCAGTCTCAGGGCGGACGCTCTAACCACTGGCCAAACCGGCTAGGGCTCTTCATTTTCAATGGGGAGAATTAAGTCTCTTATTTTAAAATGTGATTTGTCTTTACAACATGTTTTGGGTTCTTTGACTTTGAAACAGTAGACAAGAGAAGTCCAATTAAAAATTCATGTTTTTCTGTGTGTAGGGCTTTCACTGTGGTCAAGCAAATAACCCTGCTTAGAAAGAAATATTCACCCCTCTTCTTTGGCTCCCACATAAAAGTTGTAAAGGGCTGTAGTGTGGAGATGAGGGTGACTGAAGTCAGATTTGCTCCGGGTAAAGAATGTGGTCCAACCCAAGTACGTGATACAAGGCCTTAAAAGGTCGGTTCCAGGAACACACCCTGGAATAGTGACTAATGCCTGTCATACAGTGACCCGTCGCCTAGGTATCACTTTTAGCCCACGTCACTCACTTTCCACCGAGTTCTCTTGGCGAAGGACGCTTCAGTCTCGCTGGAAGAGCAAACCAGTGTGGGTTCTTCACGCATGCTAGGCTCTGGGAGAGGTAAGGGCTTTTATTATAAGGACCACTTATCGGATGCTTTTTAAAAAAATGTATATTTTTATTCATTTCAGAGGAAGGGAGGAAAGAGAGAAAAAAACATCAATGATGAGAGTCATTGACCCACTGCCTCCTGCACGCCCCCTGCTGGGGATGGAGCCCGCAACCCGGGCATGTGCCCCGACCGGGAATCCAACCGCAATCTCCTGGATCCTAGGGCGCTGGCCGGGCTACAGGAGGCTTTTACATTAAATAGCACCTATCACAATTCCAGCCTTTTTATTGTCTCAGGCACGGGAATCACGGAGATGAGAAAGACGTAGTTCCTGCCTTTAAGGCACAGTCCATTGAAGGAGCAGAAAACCATACTAAAGTTACAATTGTTGCAAGTAAAATGTGCAGGAATAAGTGGTTTTGAGGGTGAAAAAGGCGTATCTTGGGGTCGGGGTCCGCGTTCCAAAGCAGCCTCGGTTCTCGGAGATTTCAGTTCCCGGGACGACCGGCAGCCGCCAGCGCACTTCGCATTTCGATCCCGCCCCCGCGCCCCCCCCCCCGCCCCCCCGAATTCCATTCCGGCTCGGAGGGCCGGGCAGTCCCTTCCAGGCGGCCCCAGCTTATCACGCCCGGCCCGGCCACTTCCCGGCCAGCGAGTCTCCCAAAGTTTCCTGTGACGCCGCCGCCCGACTCCGGCGCATCCCGCCCTCGCTCCCAGCCGCCAGCCCGGGACACCCGCTAGAGAAGCGGGCTGCGGGGGCCGGAGAGCAGCGCAAACAGCAGGACCTGGGGACCCCGCCCAAGCCGGGAGCGGGCCCGGAGGGCGGCGGCCGCAGCTCCACACCTCCCGGGCCGCGCCCGCTGCCAGGCTCCGCGCACGCCCGCCCGGCCTCCAGCCCGAGTCCCACCCTCCGGGGCCGGGGCCAACCGGCCGCGCCCCGCCTCCTGGGAGGTGGTGGAGGAGGGGGTTGGGGGTCTGCCGGCAGCACCGCCTTCCGCTCGTGCCCATTGGCTGAGGCCTCCAGGGTGCCCGGAGACCGGAGTGCAGCTGGATTGGCCGCAGAGGCTCGTGACAGCGGCGCCCATTGGCTGTGGCGGCCCCCGTGACGCGGGGTGGTGACTGGCTCCCGTGTCTGAGGGGCTCCTGCTTGTCAGGTTCTAGGTAAGTGAGTTTCGCGCCGCCGGCGGCGGGCGCTGTTGCCCGGGGCAACGCCGGGGGAGGGGGGAGAGGCGGGAAGGCCGGCGGAGAACGGGGGTACGCTCCCTGCCCGCAGAGGGGTGCCTGGGACTCTGCCCCGGCTGCGGCGGCTTCGCCGAGCGCTCTTCCTCCGCCCTCAGCCGCCCCCACCGCGCCCGCCCCAGGCTGCGCACTCTCCCGCTCGCCCGACGCCCGCGGCGGAGCGGTCCCGGTCGGGTTTTGGGCCGGGCCGCCCACCGGCCCCGCCAGGCCCGCCCCTCCCACCGACCCGGGACCGGAGGCTGAGGGGGCGGGTGCCGCCGCGAAAGGGCTGAGGCGGGCGCCACGGCCCCGCCCCGTCGCCGGGTCGGGGGGCTGCGGGGTGTGGGGAGGTGGAAGGAGGGGCCGTAGGCACCGCCCATCACGCCCGCACCCCCTTTTCTTGGCTTGCTCCTCTCCTGGCGTGGCCCTCCAGCTGTGGCGTCCACCCGACCCCCCCCAACCCCTAGGTACTCCCCAATTCCGTCCTAGCGCCCCTTGACACCCCGCCGCAGGACGACCCCAGTCTTCCCCCTCTCCTCCCGCTTTTGTCCCTCGCTTTCCGTCCCTGGTCTTTTCTGGGCCAGAGGTGACTCCGAGGAGGCAGTCAAGATAAGTGTGAAGCTCCTGCAGCCCGGCAATTGCTGCTCTGTTCTGTCCTGGTCACTTAGGGTTGAGGGTGTGCCGGGAGGCACCTTGGGGTCAGCTCTGCGCCGTTGGCATTCCCTTAATATCATCTTTCTTAAACGCGCTATTTGGGTTGGTATTGGTACCGCCTGACCGGGGTATGGCATGCACAAGTGATAAGGAATTAACTGTGAAATTGTGGCTTTTTGCTTTGTACATTTGTGATGTTATCTAGTGCTGTGCAATCCCAAATCTAAAAATTTAATAAGGCGCCCTGGCCGGTTTGCTCAGTGGTTAGAGCGTGCGCCTGCTGACCAAAGGGTCGCGGGCACATACTTCAGTTGCAGGTGTGATCCCCGGCCGTGCCCAGGTGCACGTGGAGGGAACCATACGTCTCTCTCACATTGATGTTTCTCTCTCTCTCTCTCTCTTTCTCTCTCTCTCTGTCTCTGTCTCTCTCCTCCTTCCTCCCCTCCACACTCTTTAAAAAAAATCAATGGAAAAAATATAAAAAATAAATAAAAATTTGTTAAGGCTTGTAACCTTTGATTTTCATTTGCCTTATGGTTAAAAGGAAGCCTCAATCTTTTTAATTGGTAAGCAGCTGCATATAATCATAATGGTCCCCCTGTCACTTTGACACTAACTGCTGTATTTTTTCTCCAGGTATTTAAAAATAATAAACGTTTCTCAAATGGAGTCACTGTATATAAAAGTATAACGTAAAAATCAACAAGAATAGACAAACTATTTTAGTAATTAAAGACTAGAAAATGCATTTCAACCTATGGAATGGTAACAGGATTAAAAAAAAACCACGGTGGCAAAATATAATTATTTCACTAATGCAGTGTTGTAGTCCTGGTATATCTACATGGTATTAAGAGAGACATTTGTGAAGAGCCACAGTTTGTCAGTCAATGCAAAGGAAGGCTGACTATATCTTTGTAATCCAGGAACACTTTTCTGCTAGTATTCTTGAGCCAAGGGAACTATGTCTCCAAAGGTAGTGGGAATGTGTTGAGAGTACATAAGCATCCGTGGAAACGTTCTCTGTTTTCTTCCATGAATGTGGAAACGTTTTCTGTTTTCTTCCATGAATGTGGAAACGTTTTCTGTTTTCTTCCATGAAAAATCTTTTGGTGTCTGTTTCTGTTCCACACTGATGGTTGGCAGCATTAAACATAAACCATGTAAAATCATGTAGGGTACAGTTAATGCAGCTTCTGCACTACTTCAAAGGTTGATGTCAGTAGTTTGGAAGAAATAGTCCAGGCTTTTGGTAGAAAAATCACTTTCAGATCATCTTCAACTGGTAGGTAACTATAACTCTGGTCTGTGACCATTTCAAATTTGCTGTTTTTTCCCCCCCTCCTGTGTTTCACTATGAAAAATTTCAAAAAACATTGCAGAAAACTTGAATTGTCCAGTAACTACCCAACTACCTACACAGCAATAACATTTTAAAGACAGTTGTTAAATAATAAATATAAGGAACAGAGGAACTGAAATTACAAAGTTGGAAAAACAGTGTAAATACATATTGTACCAAAAATATTGTAAGTTGCTTATTTCCATTTGTAGATGGAAGTAGTGTTTGTAAAACCTGTAGCAATTTAATTCCATGAGACTATTATAAAGCAATCTTGTACGTCATCATCTTTGTAAATAAAGGCCCAGATGAGTAAATTGCATTTTGTAATCAGAAAAAAATGAAAATCTAATGAACTTGTTATACAAATAAAAGTTTTGTTTTAAAATTGGACTCCTGTGTTAATAGAGTCTAGTTTTATACTTGATTTTTAAATAAGCATCTCTTTTTGAACACAAGTCCAAGGGACTATCATTTATGCAATGCATTGGTATAATATGCATACATAATAAATTGGATCACTTTAAATACATTGTTTTGGAATAAGAATGTATTTTTGTAATGGAAAAGAAAGCTTACAAATGTGAATTTTTGTTAGAACTATTTCATGGAAGATGAAGTAATGACCTACAGAGATTTATATTTTGATAGGACTCAAAACTTTGTTGGGTGTTTCATGGTGTTGCTAAAGGAATATTTTAATATAGAACTGAAGCTTATAATAAAAGAATAAGAAATGGCTGTAAGTTCACATATGTGTTTATTGTATTTGTAATTTTTCCATACTTAGGAAGTTCCTGCACTCTTTAAGTATTTGAATCCTGTTTATCAGTTTTAGTTTACCCCAAATCTGTTTTTCACACTTACCTCATTTTTATGACTAATTTCTTAAATACTACGAGAGCTATGCCTCAGAATTTATAGATCTTTGGATGAACGCATTTTTTTATATCTCATTTGTCTTTGGCATGCTTATGTGTGATTAATGTATCATATAACAGAGATTAAAGGGAACAAGCAGGTCATAGTTTTGGAACTTTGGAAGGAATAAGATGCTTAGATGTTTTTAAATTGAGCTCTAGATTTTCCCCTCCTGCATTCCTGTCTTTCCTTCTTCCTTTGTAATTTTTATTATAAAAGTTAAATGCTTTAAAGTCAGTTTAGTAAAACTATAGAAAAGAAAAGTCACCAATAATTCCATCATAGTTAATGAAAATAACTGAAACTTTTGTTTTTTCTGTAGCACTCTACTAGTCATTACAATTTTATGGTTTTTCATTGCAGTATGTCTGTGCTTGCATCTAAACTTGCAGGAATTCCTGATCAGTTACCCTAAATTAGAAGAGGGCTCCAAGACCTGGAAGAAGAATGGAAAGGAATAAAGAGAGGACATGCCAGAGTCAGAACAAAAGAATCAGACCCAAGCAATTATATTGTATATTATTACATATAATATATGTTATTATATTTCATAAGTATAAATACAATCCTAGTTACACATATGAAACTGCTTTATGGCTGACACAGTATGGGGCCTCTCAAATTTTTTCTTTGCAATTAAAAAAAGCTAGGTAAGATGAAGTTTATTTAGTGCCTTTCTACAAAAATTTTCAGATTTCTTTAGTTTTAGGATATTACATATTCAGCTTTGAAACTTTAATATCATGCAAGATTTGGAATTGTTTCCTAAACATTCACATATACTTATGAAAGTATGACTAATTTTTAGTCTATACATCATCACCACTTACTATAAGCTTGATATTGCCTCCTCCTTTAGAAGGTTTTAATTAAAAATGTAGGTGTTTCTTGCTGGATCACAGTGTGTAGTGAAAGAAGATTCTTTTTTTTTTTTTTTTTTTTGAGCCAGGTAATCTGGGCTTCACAAATTTCTTTTGTGGGGATTTGGGCAAATTATTTAATCTCTTTAAACCAGTTTCCTCATCTGTAAAATGGGGATGATTAAATTGACTCACAAGGTAGTTGTGAAGAAGAAATGAGACAATGTAGGTAAAATGCCTGAATCTAGGGAGTCCTCAACTTCCATATTGTGTAAGTTCCTTACATTATAGTTTTAATTTTATCTCTCCTAGTATTACTGTGTTTATTCCAGCATTCTAAAAGTCCCTACATTTTGGACTTAGGAAATGAAAATAATTACATTAAGCTTACTTAAACTGAATGGCATTTGAATTTGTATTGACAGAGCATATAATTAGAAATATCTCTGATTAGCTTGCTATTCTTTCATAGTTCTTTGATTACTCTATCTCAGTATAGTCAGAAATTTAAATACTTTTTACCTCAAAATATGTCTAGTTGGTCTGAATTCCTGAATTATTTTTCTTTCACCTTAGATTATTATCTATTGTTGGATGGTTTCCCAAAATTTCTTTCATTTAAACTGCAAATATTTGCTTAAAAGTGGTCCAGAAAAACTAAATATTACTTTCTTAGATCTCTAGCGTTCCCCCTCCCTCACCTTAAACCACATTTACTTAATCTGTTTAAAACTTAAACTGTATTTTCAAATGTAATGTTACATAAAACTCTTAGTTGAGTGTTTACTGCCTTCCTGCTGATGTATAATTATTTTTTAAGGAGCAATATTTTATAAATATCCGTATTTCAAAATGTGTGTTCTATGAGTATAGGGTTTTAATTCTTTTATTTATTTTAAAAAAATATATCTTTATTGATTTCAGAGAGAGGAAGGAAGAGGGAGAGAGAGAGAAACATCAGTGCTGAAGGGAGAGGGAGAGAGATAGAAAGGTCAATGCTGAGCTAGTCATTGATCGGCTGCCTCCTGCTCGCCCCCTGCTGGGAATCGAGCCTGCAACCCCAGGCTTGTGCCCTGATAGGGAATCAAACCTCGATCTCCTGGATCATAGGTTGATGCTCAACCAGTGAGCCACGACTGGCCGGGTGGGTTTTAATTTTTAAAAACAGACAATTTAAATGCACAGACCAACCTGTAGTTATTGGGTGTTGTGAAGCAGGCTCTGAACTGAGTGAAGGAGGAGTTAGGAGTTGAACCAGATAGTCCTCATTGCCTAATCTAGCAGTAAGACAAAGATTTGGTAATCTAAGTAAGTGATTGTCAATACTTTTTCCCATCCAGTAAAAGATATTTATGTGTGTGACATACACTAATGTGTAGTTCCCTGCCATGCTCTCTGTAATTCCATCTTGTTCTCTTTTGCTCAAGAAAGCATACCAGAATACAAGTGACTGAAAATTACGTCATCGTAGGGATAAACTTGAATCTACTCTGATTTATTGATGAAAGTGAGCCATTAAAAAAAGTGTGTAACTATTATTAGTAAGCAAATACTTGAGACACACTTTATAGTACTACAGTTGATACTAAGTTACATATTTTTCTGAAATGAATGCCTTTTTACTTTTTAAAATCAGTATCGTACCCTGGCTGGGCGTGGCTCAGCAGTTGAGCATCAACCTAGGATCCAGGCGATCGGGGTTCCATTCCCGGTCAGGGCACATGCCCGGGTTATAGGCTCATCCCCAGTCGGGGGCGTGCAGGAGGCAGCCGATCAGTGCCTCTCTCATCATTGATGTTTCTGTCTCTCTCTCTCTCCCCCTCCTTTCCTCTCTCTGAAATCAATAAAGATATATTTTTTAAAAAAATCAGTATTGTAATGCTACAGAAGAAAAGATTACTAATTTTATGTTAATTGATAATAAAGAGTCTTACATTTCAAAATCAGAGTAACTGGTAAACATTTAAAAATATTTGAATAACAGTACTATGGTCTTTATTGTAAGTAAAATAACACTAGTTATTATAGAAAAGTTGAAATTAGTTTTCTAGTATAAGTTATTTTATTTGCAGAAAAAGTATTTCCATAGTAGGACAAATGGTTTTAGAAGAAGGGGAAACTCAGTACTAGAATATTTATATTCTAGGCATTTAATATGTAAAGATGCTTTTTACATTGGCTCAGTCAGAAAAGTATGTTTAAAATTACATCGCTGTGAATGAGATTGCTTTTAAGTAGCTCATCCTGTGTGAATGTAGTACGTATAATATTCAGTTAGAAATGAAGACTTACAAAAACAATGTTCATTAGACCCTTGGAATTAGCAAGTGGTATTTCTTGAAACCTTTGTGGACCTAGGACATAACTAGTTCTATAAAATACAGTCAAATTTAATTGAAAATTTTAAGTGAACCCTTCAGACCCTTAACAATTTTATACTAGGACTTGAGTCATTAAAATTGTTAAACCATATCTGGCTTCCAAAATGAAGGCTGATGGCTTTGCATTATGTCATTAGTATACATGCAAAGGTTCTTATGGGGTTTGCAGAACAAGAGTATTTCTAGCATTGGTTCAAAGTCCTTGATCACTGTAAGGCTTGCTCCTTGCTGCTGTTTTTTGGGTATTGTCTTCTTGGGGTTGGAGACTTCTGTAGTTTGTGTCCCTTCTGCTCTCTTTAATGCTTAGCTTTGGAGGATTTTCCAAGTTTCTTTTGTCAGTTGGTGGGGCCCTTTTGTTAATTTTACATTATACAAAGTAAAATGCATCTGACTTTTCTACCAATATTCAGTTTTGGTAACAACTGGGTCAGTAGCCACCCTGGCAGCCACACCACCTCTTCATGAAAAGGTTTATACAGTGTCCTTTCTCTTGAATTATATTTCCTTCAGAATCACATGCTTTCTATACACTCTTATACAGGTTAATCATTTCAACTTTCACTAAGGTTTTGCAAATTTTGCTTTGCTTGGAATCAAAGGAAACATTTTCAAGCATCAACTTTTTGTTTCACTGTAGAGTCTATGTTGTATGGTGGACTTTCTAATGACAGAGATCCAGTCACTTTCACATGTGCATTCCATGTCACTGTCATATCCATTCTGAATGTACTCCAAACTTATATATTCTGGTTAACTACCATCGCTTCGTCAGGCTTCTTTACTTTCTATGTGTTGAGTAAATATGCAGTCGTAGAATAATTAAAGGGAACTAAACAATGCAGTTGTCTCAGATATTTATTAATGATAAATAACTAGTTAGATCACTATCCCAATTCCTTATAAATAGTTATGTTGGAAAATTATATGGATCTTTATGTAGATTTATATATAATAGGAACTTTTTACAAAGCATGAGGCTGATTTTTCTCTTACTGATATATATATATATATATATATATATATATATATATGACATTAGATTTGTTTAATTATTAGTCTATATATATTCCTTTTGTCATTCCTCCTCAACATTTTACCTCCAGGGTAGAAATAGTTTCTGTCAGTAAACATTTTTTTAGTAAATTATGTGGATTCAGATATTGTTATGGCGGAGGGGCTTTAGTTTTTGTTTAGTGCTTACTAAAAGTTCTAGGCACCTTTTGTGCATTTGTTTTTGTTTTTATGAAAACACTGTAAATTGGATAGCTTGTACATGTTTTCTTTTTGTGATCTGGAACCAATTTCAGGCCACATTATTCATTCAAGGAGACTCAGGATTTGAATTTAGGTATTTCATATGCTAAACCTGAAATGAATACAAATGGTAAGTGTCTAAATACAGGGACCAATTAGCAGTCCTGGATTTAACATCAGTGTTAATTGTTTGGGAGTGACTCTAAAGGTCCATGTTGAAATATTTGCAGTTTTGCTGAAGTGAATTCCTGTTCCTGGAAGTGAAACCCTAAGATGTGCATGACCTTAGCTAACTGCCCAATGTCCGCATCTTATCTTGGCTTGTTCTCTGTTTGAGGTTGTCCTATATTATAACTCTTGTTAAGTGATTTATATGTTGTTTCTTTGTAAAATATTTTCCTGTTAAGAAAGCCAGCTGCTAGAAGTGAGGAAAAAGTAAAGAGGCCTAAGAAAGTGGATCTTAGCCAGAAAATAGACATTTTTGAGTAAGTTTAAAAAAGGAATGTTGAATCCAGTGTCTTTGATCTGGATGTGAACCAGTCCACCACACCTTCTAGGGGAACAGAAGTTGACTTGTGAAACATTGTTATTGAGTGTTCTAGCTCTGACAAAAATATGCATTATTTTTAGATGGATTTCTTGAAAATGTCATGGATATTTTATTCATAAATCTGCTTTCCCTTCCCTTCTCTCTCACCCTCAACAGTAATATTTGAAAGAGATTTGACTGTTTATAGATAGCTGATACTTTCTAGAAGTTAATGTAGTTGTTACAAATATCTTAAAATGTTAACATAAGCAATATGTCACAGGATGATATAGGTGTCCTTTTCTGAGTTTGACAATTAATTATAACAGAATAGTAGCTAGACTTTGGTCATGGCCTCCTTCTAAGGTTCTGATTCCTGTTTGTATTTTGGATCTTGATTTACCCTGTGACTGGAACTGGCATTCTGTGATTGAAGTGACTTAGCTTAGTTAGGGAAATGTGCTATTATATACAGTAATATCATAGTTTTTGAAAGAAGATAAGATGGTAAAGAATTAGGCATGTCCTTGAGGCAACCTACGTTCTAAAAATAACGCAGAAATGCTCTGTGTCACACAGGAGGCGATGTGTTGCAGGAATGGGACAGAGCAAGAAGACACATGATTCTTCCTTTTTTGGTCATTCAACAAATGTTAATAGAGTACTCACTCAATGTAAGGACTTACCTTATGGTTACAAATGATTATAAAGCATAGAGGAGTTTCAGATTTTTTTCTTAGAGTATGATGTATTGGAAAGAGCATGGATATCAGAACCAGACCTGGCTAGGGCTGAAACTATGCCACCAGTAATTGTATAAATTTAGGCAAATAATTCAATTCTTATGACTTCAGTTTTTCCATTTGAAAACTGCTATCAGTTTCATCTGATAACTGGTAATAATATTAGATTTTTAAATTTCATCAGTTGTATGAGATCAAAACCCTACTCATACTAGTTTAGGGCACTGGGGTGCACAGGAATGTACTTTCTTCAGGTACAGATGGATTCGGTGGGCTCAGACATGGCCTCAGGACATTCCCAGTGGCTTTCTCTTGTGTTAGATATACTTTCAGATAAGCTTTCTCCATGTGCCCCTCTCTGATGGCTCCAGGCTAACATTCTTTCAGTTCAGCAAGCCCAACATAATAAGAGCTTCTCTTACTCATTTTAGCTTAGTCCCGGGATTATATCTCATTAAATAAATTGGGTTATATTGCCACCATTGATTGGTCCTGTGGTCAGGGAGATAAGATATGATGACAGGCCAGATCTGAACCAGGTGCTAACTGTTGGAACAGGGAATAGAAACTGTGGTCAGCCACATGGTCTGAACCACATGGACTGACAGTCAGGGTGGGTGGGTCACTGAAAGAAACAGAAGGTACTATGGCCATGGGAAGGGGCAGTATACTCTGGGCAATATAACCAAAAGATATTCACTATAAATCCTCCCAATGCGCATACATGTCCTCCATTACATACATTTGCACCCTTGAAAAAAATGCCCTCACTTAACATAGTGCAAATCTTTGACTTAAAGCTTACTATTATTTTTAAAAAATATCTTTATTGATTTCAGAGAGAGGAAGGGAGAGGGAGAGAGAGAGATAGAAACATCAATGATGAGACAGTCATTGATCAGCTGCCTCCTGCACACCCCCGACTGGGGATCGAGCCCGCAACCCGGGCATGTGCCCTGACCGGGAATCAAACCTCAATCTCCTGGATCCTAGGTTGATGCTCAACCACTGAGCCACGCCCAGCTGGGCGACTTAAAACTCCTGAGGCATTTATCACCTGCCCCCCAACAAAGGAAGACAACTCCAAGACTTGTTTAATTGCTGTATCTAACTTTAAATCTAGGATCTCTGGGAAATTCTCTTAGTTCTGCATGAATAGATAGGCTGAGGATCTAGGAACTTATGGTTAAATGATAAATATAACTAATTTTAATAAAGCCAGTATTCAGTGATAGAAGGAAAATAGCATACAGACAGTAAAAATTCTCAATTAGAAAAGAGAAAAAGGAGAAACAACCTACAGAGGTTTTTCTAATCCATGATATATACACATTTCATTTGACAAGAATGGCAAGATCTCTTTGCCCTGGCAGTGGAATAAGATTTTTGATTATCCAGTATGGCCATCACTGGTTCATCCTGGGAATATCTTTATTCTTTTTACCCCTGGTCACAGCCAAGATGAGTGTTGAGAAGGATTCCCTTAATGGGGACTGCACTGCTTCAATAGTCTATTTTCTGTTGATGAGAGACTCAAGTCCCTGGGAACCATCTAATGAATTCAGCAGTAACAGATCTTTGTTGGGAGTTTCTTAGGCAATACAACTTTTAAAAACTAAGTATATTTTATTTTGTTTCTTTGCATTTGATCAACTTCTCCCAAGTACCCAAAGCCCAAATGCTAGTCCTGAATCAAACCATTGTCTGGTATGTCTCTGAACAACTTTGCCCATCTCCCTAATCCAGTGGTTCTCCAACAGGGGGAAATTTATATTTCAGGGGACGTTTGGCAATGTCTGGAGACATTTTTGTTGTCACAGTGTGGGGTTGGGGCTGAGTAGGCAGGTGTTGTTAGCATCTAGTAGGTAGAGCCCAAAGATACTCTTAAGCACCCTACAGGACAGCCCCCGCTGCCCCACCCCAACAGAGTTTTCTAGTTCAAAATGTCAGTAGTACTGAGGTTGAGAAACCGTGCAATCCTAGTCATCTCAATTTCCTTCTTGGCTTCTGTCTCTAGGCCTTTCAGAGCAACTTCTTGAGGTAACAACGCACAGCTAATTTGTTCCTGCTCCCAGGCTGTTTCATAGTACAGGGTTCTTTATAATGGGTAAATATCTTCTTTGCTAGAATGTGTGGTCAGGAGCCTGGAGCATTAGGCTTTTCTCATTTTTTGTTTTCTCTTTGTGTGGTTAAGGGTCTCATTTTAGTTTAGGGATACTTGATTTTCAACCTTGTAAGTTGCAATATGAGCCATTTTGGATTTGTAATGAAAAACTGAAAAGATCCTTCTTTTATTACCACCACTCAAAGTATGCTTCTTTTTTTGAAGGACTTTTGGAGACTGCTATATAGTAGGCAATATACCAGCATCCTAACATTTTTACTAAGTACTGTATAGTTCCATCCTTAGTAGGCACACAGCCCTACTTACAAGAGTTGGCAGTTTACCAGCTCTCTTTGCTTAAGGATTGCTGACTTCTCACATTACAATAGAGCGTTACCAGATTCCCTTCCTTTTACAATTAATCCTTCCCATCTCTGTAAGTGGCAGCACTTCCCTTGTTTTTGCTCAGTCCCCAAAACTTGAAGTTATTCTTGACTCTTTCTTTTACTTCCCTCATACAGTCTTTCAGCATATTCCTTTGGCTTCAAAATAAATCTGAATCTGCCAGTTCTCACCACCTCTTTTAGGGTCATTCTGGTTCAATACCATTCTTTCTATCCTTCTATGTAACTCCTAAGAAGTCTCCCTGCTACTACTGTTGCTCTCAGAATATTAACTTCAGAATATTAGTGTTATCCTTTTGAAAAGAGATCACGTCACTTCTTTGCTCAGAATGTTTCAGTAGCTTCCCATGTACTCAGAGTACAAGCTCAAGTTCCTCAAATGAACTAGTTTTGTGGTCCTGCTCTCCCTCCCTCATGTAAGATCTTTCTCAGAAGATTTTTCTTCTTGTCTCTACCATTCACTCCCCGCAGGCCTCCTTGCTCTTTCTTAAATAGGTGCTTTGCACTAACTGTTCTTGCCTGGAATGCTCCTCTCCAGGTATTCACATAACTTCCTTATCTGCTTTAGGTCCTTGCTCAAATACTACTTCACCTGTAAAGTCTTTAATGACCTTACATACATTTGAAATCTCCTACCTCCCCCACACTTCTTGTTACCTTCTCCTGCTTTTTCTTTTTCTTTTTCTTTTTTTATTATTTATTTTTTCTTTATTGTTGAAAGTATTGCAGATGCCCCCACCCCCACCCCCATTGGTCCCCTCCACCCAGCAACCCTGCCCCCCAGGTCTTTTCCACACTATTGTCTGTGTCCATAGGTCATGCATATATGCCTTTTCTCTCTTTCTAACACTTATTACCACTCAGTACTGTGCATTTTACTGATTTATTTTGTATTTTGTTTCCTCTCTCTAGAATGTAATTGTGATGAGGGCAATAATTTTCATCTATTTTGCTGTGTAGGAAAATGCATGGCACATAGCTTAGTAGGCTCTTAGCGAATATTTCTTGAATGAATTAATAAATAAGAAAAAATAATTTATTGCCTCATGTACTGATGGGAAGAGAATATCCTGCAGAGGGAGAGAGATTACTCATTAAGCAAATTTCTCCAGGGGAGAAAGGGAAAGTGTCTTTAGGTTTATTATACTAGAATATAAGTAAATATAAATAAAATATAAAGTAACATAGTAAACATAAGTTAATAAAATAATATAGGTGAATGTCTTCCAGGGAAGGGAAGGAGAGGGCTTTATTTCTCCAAAGCTCATTGGAAGTCTCCATCTGTAGGGAGACACTGTCTCTAGTTTCCAAAGCTGTCTGTCTGTCATGCAAATATCCTTGTAGTACCTTTTGCTAAGAAGGCTCTGATTGTGCAGGAATGTGATAAATCCAGAGAGAATTGTTTCCCAGCAGTAATTCTAAGATGTAGCAGGTATATCTGTTAACACCTGAACTCCCCTGAACTCAGATGTGATTAGATCTAGGGGCAAAATGTTTTCAGAGTGTTCTTCCTATCTCTTTCCATCTCTTAGCAATTCTTTTTTTCTGGTTGGCTTACTGTGAAGTAGATACTTATCATGTTCTTTCAGTTTAGCAACCTCAGCTGAAAGATAGCTTCCCCATTAGTTCTTGCAGAATTGAGCTTTATCAGTCCTCTTGGGTTACATACCCATTCCTGAGCTACTGCTTGGGGGAGGGAATATGCTGATTGTCCATACCTGGGTCATGCACATATTTCAGGAACTTTGCGCTCATTCCAGAAACTTGAGAGTGGGAATGATTAGTGCCACATGGCACTAATGGATTGAGAATAAGGGAAGGAGAGTTCAACAGAAAAAATTGAGATGCTGCCACCAAAAGAAGGGGAGTAAAAAATAACATGTCTTTTACTTACATGCACATGTAACTCACGCTCATTTGAAAAAACCCCCCACCAAAATCTTATTGTATATAGGCATTCCTGCCTCATCTCTTTTTCACCTAACATCACATTGTGAACAAGAGATTTTATTTGAAAACATAATTTTAAGTGAGTGCAAAATTATATTTAAATTCATTGCTTAATTTTAGATATTTGGTTGGTCAGAATTAGCTTTTGGCTTGTTACTTATTAGAGAAGTAAGAGGAGTAGAGGTGGGACAGAGAAGTAGGGTCAGGACTAGGGTGAGACATGAGAGATGCCTAGGACACAAAATAGGACTGTGCTCACTTTTAGGGTCTTGCAGCTGCAGAGTGGACGTGCATGACCTCGAGAGTGAATGTCTCCATAAATTTTGCACTCTAGTTACCTCTCTTGCTTCACTCTAGTTGTAGTTGTAGGGGAAGCACAATTAAGGAATAGGAACTATATTTGGCTATGAGCGTGAGTTAGAGATGGCAGCCTGTGTAGATGGGGAAGTTGGTGGGCAAGATTAAGGGGTACTAGAAAATCATTATTATACATTTTTAATTCGTCTGTAGAAAGCCTTTGTTGAGTTTTTATAAGGATAATAATACTTTTGAAGTATTAAAAGGACTATCATTTTTAATCATAGGCTTACAGTAGGTTGGACAAAGAAATGTTTCATTTAGAGATTCTACCAAGGAGGTTGTTACTTATTTTTAACCACAATTATTTCACTATCTAGTGGAAAGATACTGTTTTTTTCATTGAAAGATAAAAAGTATAGAAAAGACTTGAGTTGGAGAATGATACATAACATATGGGAGCTCTGACTAGCTTTCTTGAACAAGACATTTCACAATGCTGAATGTTGGGCAGGGAATGCCAGTTGAATAGCTTTCTTTCTTGTTTTTAGGTCTTTGAAAATAGCTGTTTCTGTATCACAGTGAGAGACCAGAATATGGAATTCTAGATAACTCTGAACTATCTTTGCTAATAGAGAAGAAAGGCCAAAAATTTTCAAATTAAGTGGATTGCCCAGTAACTTTGGGGGGATCTGTCTTTAGAGTGTAATAAGGTAACATATGTAACATGTACATTAAGGTACACACTATATTTTGTTCCTTGGAAATCTTTATAAGTAATACTATTTACTATTTCTGGAGATTCAATTGAAGATACTCTTTTGAAAGCAGTATGAATAAGAAGTCATGATTAAAATTTTTTGTATTTAAATATCATTTTAGTCATGAATTTTATCATTTCATACGAAAACTCCTGTCAAAGCCTTACTTTACTCCAAAGTGTACAAATTGGAGGAAGCTGTAATTTGCCTTGGAATTTTATTCATTCAGTAGTCACTTGTTTGGGGGCTGCATTGTTCCATGTATTATGTAGGATGCTGGCTAAGACCTGGAAGGGGGAAGCGGGGTGGAAGGGGTGAAAGGGGGGACATCTGTAATACTTTCAACAATAAAGGTAAATTAAAAAAAAGAGGTAACAATCCTTGTCTTCGATCATATCACAGCTTAGCTGAAGTAGAGGGATTAATAACACTTTCATTATATGCAGATTAGATTTCCACCCAGTTCTAACATTGAGAACCTTGCCAAATCTGGAAGAGAATAAATCTGGAAGAAAATGCTTGTCTGGGAGGCAAAGGAGGAACCCTTTGAAAATGGGTCAAAGCTTAGAAGAGGAGGAGACTTGGAAGGTATTCCTGTGTTTGGTCAGTTTCCTGGCCAGAAGGAAAGGAGTGATCTTATTGGTAACATCAATGAAACGTCCTCTGCTTTGTATGAAAGTCAAGGAAGTAAGGGAGATGACAGGAAACAGAATAGGCAAGCAAAAATGAGGAGCTTGAAAGAAGGGGAGAGCTGAGTATAAACCAAGAACTTGGGACTAGAAATATGAGGGTGTGAGGCAAAAAATGAGAAACAGTGACAGGGCTGTAATCTGCATATATTGACATCAGTGATAAGAGAGCCAGTGACCCATAAACATCTTAGAATTTCTAGTTTCAGCCCTGGCTGGGTTGCTCAGTTGGTTGGAGCATCATCTACACATTAAAAGGTTGCGGGTTTGATTCCAGTCACGGCACATACCTAGGTTTCAGGTTCGATCCCCAGTTGGGGCGCCTATAGAAGGCAACTGATCAATGTTTCTCTTTCACATCAATGTCTCTCCCTGTCTCTCTCCTTTCCTTGCTCTCTAAATATCAATAAACATTTCCTCGGATGAAGATTAAAAAAAAAAAGAAGTTCTATTTTCAAGGGTTGAGAGAATAGCCCGCCAATACAAGTGTCATACTAAAGTATGTTAGAGAAACTATGTGTGTGCCCAGAGAATCCTTCCCAAACCTTCCCGGCCTTTGGCAACAGTTTTCTTACATAGTTAATTACTTCTTTAGGCTGTAGTAATATTTTAACAAGTGTAGTTTCTTCTTCTGATGTGCTTCAAACTTGAAATTAGTTTTATGCTGTGAAAAATGGAGAAAAACATGAATTACCTATTCAAAACTAAGGGGCTAGGTTAGAAATGAAGGTAAGGTGAGTTACTCATTGGGAAACTTGTGGAAAGAAAGGGGAGAGAGTAAGCAGTAACGAATAGTGTTATTATTTTTAATGTGGTGAACGTGAGGCACTGCTGCAGTTGATTTCCTGTAGTAGCCTACTATACTCCATGTATACATTTTAATCTTTTTCTCTGGAGTGTACAGTTCTGACTCTTTGAATTTCTTCTTGCAGCTCATGTTTTCTGGCTAGACCTATGGTCATTCCTGTGAGACTTCACTGAAAGTTTTATCAAGTGTCTTCCTCATCCCTAATGCGAAACCCGTCGGCATGGACCTGCTACTTTAGCTCAGATGTGACCAGCAATGAATAGTAGTAAGGTAGGATTATATTACTCTTTTTAGTAAATCACTACAATAAAAGTAAAATATTTATTTTTATATTACTAAATATTTACTAAAATAATTATTTTTACCTTTGAAAGTTTTGAAAGAGATGCTGGTCAAAGGTACAAACTAGCAGCTATAAGATAAATAAAATCTGGGGATCTAATGTACAGCCTGCTGACTAATTAACTACAGTGCTACTGTATTATACATTGAAAGTTTTTAACGAAGTAGATATTAAATGTTATCACTACACATATACAGTTGTAATTATATGGAGTGATGGCGATGTTAACTAACATTATTGTGGTAGTCATTTTGCTATACATGTATGTGTTGAATCATCACTTTGTACACGTAAACTTACCTATGTTATATATGAATTGTATTTGATAGAGCTGAGGGGAAAGTAAAAGAAAGGAGGGAATAGTGGGTACAAAGACTTCGAAGGAAGGAAGATTTTGGTGAGCTTGAGGAACAGAAAAAGCCTTGGTATGGCTGATTTAGAGAGGCCAAGATAGCTAGGAAGAGGTTGTAGAAATATTCAGGGCTTTGAACGGTTTGGCAAGAAGGTTATATTTTTTCTAAATAGTATTAGTTGCTGTGTAAGAAATGGACTATCTGGGATGAAAGTGAATGCAGGCAGTTTTAGGAGCTGTTGTGAGAGAGTGGTGGCTAGATAAGATGCTAGCAACAAGAGAGAGATGGATGGATTTGAGATGCATTTTTTTTGAGTCAGAATTTGTGACTTGTGGGTAGTTTGGATGTGGAAAGAGAGAACATACTCAAAGATGATTCCAAGATTTTTGCTTTTTGAGCAACTGGGTATGCTGACATTATGTACAGAAACCTTTTAGACGACTGCCTTTCCTATTATATCAAGGATTGGTTATGTCACTAAAAGGGAAATTCATTATAATGCTAAAATTAATGTTAGTGCTGGGAATAAAATCTGGCAAATTTGTACTGTGTACTAGTTAATACTTTGTTTTGCTTTTCTTTCTGCAATTTAATTTATATGACTTTTAAATAATTATGAATTTAATTGCATTTCACGTCAGAATCTTTCTGGAAGTGAAAATAATTTGCTATACTTTTATATTGAATCGTAAGCCTTTTCCCCCCATGCTCTCTTTTTAAAATAGTCTTTTAAGATTTTAAGCCAGTGTGAAATCTTCCCAGAGTGTTACTTAAAGTTCTGATATACGATTTTAAAAAAAATATATTTTTATTGATTTCAGATGGAAGAAGGGAGAGGGAGAGAGAGATAGAAACATCAGTAATGAGAGAGTCATTGATTGGCTGCCTCCTGCATCCCTCCTGCTGGGGACGGAGCCCACAACCCAGGCATGTGCCCTGACAAGGAATCGAACCGTGACTTCCCGGTTCATAGGTCAATGCTCAACCACTGAGCCATGCTCACTGAGCCTGATATGTGATTTTATCGTTATTTCATTTTGCAGATTCTGGAGCATCATGCCATTAGATGTATATCATACTAAGTTCACTTGAAAGCATTCAGCTTGGCTAAACTCTTAGGATGTCCATTTATTCTTATGTTTGTAGCTTCATCAGAGCATATTTATATTCAGCCTTTTAGAATTGATATTTTAGGTTTAAACTGAAGTTGAATAGATACTAAAATAAATCTTTACAATTCTGTCCTACTTATTTCTTTCAAGTTTAATTAGGACTTATACCTTTATTTTATTTTTTCACTGAAGAATTTTAAAGATATTTTTTCAAAAGAGAGGAATTTGTATTCTTTGTGATAGGGACTTGGCTAGCTGTTTAAAAGATTTTATTTTATCCTGACAACAGTTTGATGAGGTTTTTCACTTTGCATATGGTTATCTTTTTAGAGCTGAAAAGAAGTAGTAGAATAATGGGCTAAAATTTTATAGATGGAAGGTACCTCAGAGATCATTCACTTCCTTCTCTTTCAGTTGAGATCTAGAAAGATTCTTTGATCTGTCCAAGATCATGCAGCTGGTTTTCATGTTTGCTCAGACTAGTGTGGCATTTACTATTTAAACTTCAGTCAAGCTGGCCTCCTTTCATGTTTTCTATCTTCCCACCCCTTCAGTATTTCACTTTGAAAATGTTCAGTGCTATAGAAAATTGAAAATATAGGGCAATAAACACCAATATTACCTTTCATCTGTCTTCAGTCACTGTTAATATTTTTCCACATTTTTTCTCTTTGGAAAGAAATATATTTACATATTATTTTATATATATTTATATATTTATAAAGCCTTTTGAAGCTGTATTAAACAGATCATGATATAAATTTCTTAGCATGCACATCCTAAGAATGTGCATTATTTCCTGCATGATCATAATATCAATATCACATATAAGAAAATTAACATTAGTTTAATAATATAATTAATGTAATGGTCCTTATTCAGATCTCCCCAATTCTCTCTAAAAATTTTTTAAAGGTTTTTGGATACAGGATTCAATTAGGTTTGAACAGTTAATTCATTTTTTTGTTCTTCATGATCCATATTTTCTTTTAATAGATATAGTTTGAACATACTTAATATCTCATGGGAATTGCATGGTTTCTTGGACCATTATTCATCCAAAATGGATTGGCAATTTGCTTTTTCCTTCCATTCTCCGAGGTTTCTAGAGGTTTATTCCAAGCTTTTTAAAAAAACATCATTTCAACATTTTTTTTATTGTGGTAAAATTGGAATACTAGATTATATATATTTCAGGTGTACAACATTATAATTCAGTATTTGTGTACACCACATAGTGTTCACCTTTGTTAAGTCTAGTTTACACCTTTCAGCATTTAAATGATCCTTTTCACCCATTTTGCTCTCCCCCTACCCCCTACCCCTTCTGGTAACCACCAGCTTGTTCTCTGTATTTATGAGTTTGTTTTTGTTTTGTTTTTTGAGTTTGTTTTTTGATTCTACATATAAGTAAAATCATCCAGTATTTGTCTTTCTTCATCTTACTAATTTCATTTAACGTACTACCCTCAAGGTCCATCCATCCATGTTGTTGCAAATGACAAGATTTCATCTTTTTTTATGGCTGAGTAATATCCCATCACACACACACACACACACACACACACACGCACGCACGCACGCACGCACACACACTTGCGCGCACACACACATCTTGGCTATTGTAAATAGTGCTGCAACAAATACATATATTGTTCATTGCATATATCTTTTTGAGTTAGTGTTTTTGTATTATTTGGATAAATACCCAGAAGTGGAGTAGCTGGGTCATGTGGTAGCTATTCTCTTAATTTTTTTTAGTACTCTCCATACTATTTGTCATAGTAGCTGTCTGTACCAGTTTTCATTCCCACCAACATTATACGAGGATTCCTTTTCTTCACATCCTCTCCAACAGTTGTTACTTCTTGTCTTTTTGAGAATAGCCATTCTAACCATTACGAGGTGATATATCATTGTGGTTTTGATTTGCAATACCCAGATAATTAATGATGTCGAACATCTTTTCACTTGCCTGTTGGCCATCTGTATACCATCTTTGGAAAAGTGTCTATTTAGATTCTCTGCCCATTTTAAAATTCAGGTGTTTATATTTTTGTTGAGTTGTGTGAGTTCTTTATATACTTTGGATATTAACCCCTTATCTGATTTGTAAATATCTTCTCCCATTCAGTTGGTTGCCTTTTCATTGTGTTAATGGTTTTCTTCACTGTGCAGAAGCTTTTTAGTTTGATGTAGTCCTATTTATTTTTGCTTCTGTTTCTCTCACCTTTGGAGTCATATCCAAAAAAAAAAAGAAAACATTGGTAAGACCAATGTCAAGGAGTTTACTGCTTTTGTTTTCTTCTAGGAATTTTATGATTTCAGGTCTCATGTTAGTTTCATTGATCTTTTCTATTGTTTTTGTAGTCTCCATTTCATTTATTTTTGCTCTGATCTTTATTATTTCCTTCTGTTTACTAACTTTGGGCTTTGTTTGTTCTTTTTCTAGTTCCTTTAGGTATAATGTTAGGTTGTTTATTTGAGATTTTTCTTGTTTCTTGAGGTAGGCCTGTCTGTATGGCTATGAACTTTCCAGTTAGAACTGCTTTTGCTGCATTCCATATACTTTGGAATGTTGTATTTCCATGTTCATTTGTCTTGAAGGAATTTTTTGATTTTACCTTCGATACCTTTTTTGACTTATTGTTTGTTCAGTTGCGTGCTGAACATGTTTGTGATTTTTCAGTTTTCTTTTTGTGACTGATTTCCAGTTTCATTTCTCTGTAGTCATACTTGATATGATTTCAATCTTACATTTATTGAGACTTGTTTTGTGGCCTAACATATGATTTATTTTGTAGAATGTTCCATGTGCACTTGGGAAGAATGGATATTCTGCTGCTTTTGGATGGAATGTTTACTGTATATCTATTAAGGGGATTAACTTTAATGTGTGTTTAAGGCCAATGTTTCTTTATTGATTTTCTGTCTGGATGATCTGTCTATTGTTGTAAATGGGGTATTAAAGTCACCTATTATTATTGTATTGCTGTTGATTTCTCTCTTTAGGTTTGTCAATATTTGCTTTATATATTTAGGTGCTCCTATGTTGGGTGCATATACAGGGGTAGGTAAAATTAGGTTTACAGTTGTGAGTATGCAAAACAAAGTTTATTTTTGTTTTATGTATTAGTTATTTTCTTATTTATTTCTACAACTGTAAACCTACTTTTTCCTACCCCTGTATATTTACAAATATTGTATCTTATTTTTGAATTGACCCCTTTATCATAAAATGTCCTCCTTTGTCTTTTATTACAGTCTTTGTTTCACAGTCTATTTTGTCTGATATAAGCATAGCTACTCCTGCTTTCTTTTGGTTTCCATTTGTGTGAAACATCTTTTTTCCATCTCTTCACTTTTAGGCTTTCTGTGTCCTTATATTTGAAGTGAATCTCTTGTAGACAGCATATAGATGGGTCTTATTTTTTTATTAATTCAGCCACTCTACATTTTTTGATTGGAGAATTTAGTTCATTTACATTTAAAGTAATTCTAGATGGGTATGTAGTTATTGCCATTTTGTTAATTGTTTTCCAGCTGTTTTGTTGTTTTCTCTTATTTTTCTTTCCTTGTGGTTTGATGACATTCTTTAGTGTTACGTTGTTTCCATTTTCATTATCTTTTGTCTATCTACTATAGGTTTTTGCTTTGTGGTTATCATGACGCTTACATATATCAGCCCATGTATATTCTTGTCTATATTAAGTTGATAGCAAGTTGAGTATGAACACATTCTAGAACTATGTTTTTACTCCCCTCTACTCATGTTTTGTTATTGATGTCAGATGTTATATCTTTTTATTTTGTGACCCTTTATTGATTGTTGTAGTTATTATTTTTACTACTTTGTCTTTTATCCTTCATATTAGTTTTGTAATTGATTTAGTTTGCTATCTTTACTATATATTTACCTTTATCAGTGAGACTTTTACTTTCTTATGGTTTCTTGTTACTAATTAGTAGCCTTGTTTTCAGCTTAAATAAGTCCCTTTAACATTTATTGTAAGGCCCATTTAGTGGTGATGAACTCCCTTAGTTTTTGCATTTCTTGAAAAGTCTCTCTCTTTTGATGCTGATCGATAATCTTGCTGTGTAGATTATTATTCTTTGTTTGAAGTTTTCACTTTCAGCACTTTAAATATATCATCTAATTTCCTTCTGGCATGCAAAGTTTCTGCTGAAAAATCTGCTGATAGTATTCTAACTTTAAATATACATTGTCTGCAGTTTTTACATTTGGTTGCATTAAGAAATGTTAAAGGTAAGAAAACTAGGAAATTCATGTTATATTTGGTACATTGCCACCAGTTAGGGATTGAAATTTTTTAAAACAATAGAAGTCTGCAAGAGTTCCTTCCCTCCCCACCATTATGCACCTCCATCAGATTCTAACCAGTTGGTTATACCTAGGAATATATATCTAGTGACTGTAGCAGCCTAAGTATTCGTTTTTGAAAAATGCATAATTTCAAATGGGAGGTAAATGATAAGCAAGTTAGTAGAGACAACCAGAGCTAGGCACAATGAGAAAAGATTTAAGTACTTACTCTCTCTGGTACTTGTGTAGAGCTGGCATTCAGTGAGTATTTATTTTTCTTTACTTGCTTGCTTTTGAGTTTCACAGATTTGGTTGGTTTTCTTTAAGAATTATATGACATTTACGAATAATTGGAGTTTTTTTGGGAAGGATTTGGCGGTAACCTTTAAGCAGTATTTTCAAAGGGAGGAGAGTCATCTTTTGGTTGAGAGGAAAAGAGAAAAGTGTCAGTGAAGAAGGGACTACTCTAGATGACTTACAGACGTCTGTGAAGACTTTCCTTCCTTTTGCTCCAGCGAGGCTTGGATTGTACTTCTGTGCTTGTACTACTCTTTGTATAGGAATTCCTTGTAGCAATTATTGTTATGTGTTTAAACTGCCTCTCCTCTACTAAGCTCCCTGAAGCTGCGACCAGTACTTTTTATCTGTGTGTACTCAGGACCTCACTCAGTGCCAGGCATGTTACAGACATTTAATAAGTACTTATTGGATGAATCAATAAATGAATGAATGAAAGACTTTTTTTCTAAGACAGAGCAACAAGATAAGGATTCCTTTGCTGGGCAACAACAGTAATGGTTGGACCTCTGGTTAGACTGATTTATTATCGAAGTGCTCAATTAGAGCTAGAATTGGTTCAGGAGCCTGGGTTATAATGAATAGAACCTCTTTCACTCTTAAAAGTATCCCTGTTCTGGATGATAAGTGGCATGTTCACCTTAGAAGAGAGAGAGGATCTAGGGGGAGTTGATACATTTTAGGGAATATAGTTTGATGAGTGCGTGGCTAGAGATTTCTTTGAGGTCAAAGAGTAGGTATAGAAGCAGTTATGACACCAGAGAGATGGAATGTAGTAGGTTACGGCCTAAAACTAGAATATTAAAATTCTCTGTTGCAGAGATGGAACAGTTTTAGATTCAGGCTAGTGCAATAGCAGGGGTAATTGAAATGGAGTTGGATCAAATGAGTCTTTAGAGAAGAGAAAACTAGAGGTTAAAATCTCCATGGATGAATATAAGAGTTGTGTTAGAGAATAGAGTTTTGGGACAAGTGGAGATTGAGAGGAAGATTTGGAGACCAATAACAGCTAGGTGGGATAGGACTTGGTAAACCTGAATGATGTAAATTTCAATGGAGAAGAGATTTTTCAGTAAGTTTGGAAGAGCAGTGATTTGGAAATGACACTAAGGAATCAGGACAATGTTACCCCTCATTCCCCCACCCCAGACTCATGAGTATGGGTGGTAGAATGTAGGGAAGGTGCAGTCTCCACCTGAGAGCACTGTGTTTTGGGGGAGCCAGATTTCAGATAGGGTAAGGAGTTAGAGAGTAGAGATTTAGGGAAGTTTATTTAAAAAACTAAATTCTAGAAGAACAATTTGGGAAGAAAACACATTTGTTAGGGTGTGATTATAGAGAAAATATGGGGATTGGGGATCACACCTTACTTTCCTCCATGTTCTCATCTGGAGTTGTCTGATCTGGGTCCCCTGAGAGGCTGTCTTACTGTAGTGTGTGGGACTGGCGTTGGCTTAGTTCATTTAACTTATTACTGATGGGACCTTGATGGTTGCTTTCTGTTAGTGTGTGCTTTTAATGAACCTATGTGAAAGTACACATATGGAGTTTGTAATTATTTTGACTTCTCTCCACACTGCTACTCTCTTTGAAGGACAAAAAGTTGTTTGATCTTACTTTGAAACTTGAACTCTTTTATAATAATTGATCATATAGAAAGAGCAAAAGGTTGAGTTATCTAGATAACAGTCATATTTCTAGAATTTAGGGCATTCAAGTTTGTATACGTTCTGGTCATATGTGATTTTTTAAGCCTTTTGTTCCTCTTTTCCTTCCAATTAGCCGTGTTTCACAAACACATTCCCCATTTTTCTACCTGTATAGCATTGCTCATGTTTAAACTACTTAGAAAGAAATGTTCCTCCATCACTTGCTCTGCCACGGCCTCTCTTGTGTGGGTATTTTTTTAGTAATGACTACTTTTTAATAAGTCTCCCGAAGGTCAGACGCATTAACTACTTTATCTCATCTAACCTTCACAACAACCCTGCAACATAGGTTACTATCCCCATTTTGAAGATAAGAAAGCTGAGCTTCTGGCAGGTTAATTATCGTTCCTTGTTACATAGCTTACATAGTAGAATTAGGATTTCAGCCTGGGGCTGTTTCCAAAGCCACCTACCTCCGACATACACCTTTACAGATAGGCACACACGTGTGTGTGTTCCTTTTGTAAGTATCCCTCAAGGCTTGTGGAGATGTTATTTTTTTAAAAATTACTATTTTCCCCAGCTTTAGTGAGATATAATCGGCATACAATATTGTGTGAGTGTAAGGTGTACAGTGTGATGATTTGATACACATATGTATTGCAAAACGATGTTCTCTACTTTAACAAAGGCTTGAATCCTCTACCCAGCTATGCTTTCCTTTCTCCGTGTCTCTGTAACACTTTGTATCTCACGCTTTTATTTCTGTGAACCTCTCCCTGATGGCCATTAGGAATGTCATGCATATGAACTCTGTTTTCCCAATGAACCCATAACCAATTTGTATTTGTGAACCTGTTGAATTATATGACATTTGTTTCTAGGTTTGTCACCCCTAATAGGTTGTGAGCTTCTTGAGACTAGGGACGGCAGTCTTATGAGTCTTGGTATTGTTGGCACTGAGAAATATTCTTGGCAAATAGATGTTGTTGAATGAATTTTGAATGAATTGTATCATCATTACCTGTGAACTTACCTCTTTATTCTTCATACACTGTAAATTGCTTGAAGGCAGTAATTAAGACTTTATTCATCTTTATATCCCTAATATTATCTCTTCCATGGTTACTCAATAAATACTTGTTGATTTATATTAATCCTTTAAAACAGAGAAAAAAATTCTGTTAAGAATTCTGCTCTCCTTAATTTTAAATGTCAGTACTTTCAAATACACTTTTAAAATTAAAAAAAGTTAATTTAAAAGCAAACGTGTTTACTCGTTTATAGACTTGTGCAGTGTGTGTGTAGTCAGTGTTCTTTCTCAGTGGGACATTATCATCCATTAATGCTGTTCCAATAGGCTGCCCAATCCAGTGCTGTTTTCGTTGAATTTAATTTCTTTTTAAGTTAAGCTAGAAGCAACATTTTCAAATAAAGAAAGCATACGAGGAGTTTTAAATACTGTATCTGTAAGGTGGCCAAGGTCAGCATATTTTAGCTGTTAATGAATGATGTTGTCTTCAGAGTGAAATTGACTGTTCATTCCTGCCTGTTTAACTTCTTCTGAAACAGCACCTCACTTTGTATTCACATGTGGTCAGTTTTTTGGTTTGTAACTGTGGTTATTACTTGCATAGTGGGTGGTGACTTTGTTTCTGTCTTGCTGCAGGCAGCTTGACATTTTGTTCAGATAGACTCACCGTTTCTGACTTCTTTAAATATTAAAGCTTATAAAAGGTAAGCAATACCATTAGATAATTATTTTCGTACTTTAACTGGTTAATGATTTTATAGTCTTTATCAGTGAACAAACATGTTCTGGTAAAATAACTTGAACCACAGAATGGTTTTGATAGGTTTTATTAGTCAAGGATTATTAATTCTAACTCTTACAAAAAAGAAATAAGGCAGTAAAAAAATAAATTCAAGCTCTATTGAATTCCTTGCTTGCTCATGAGAATACTTGGTGAGGAAGAATGAAAGATTTCCTGTTTCTGTTACAAAGTTTTTATTCATTTGTTTGCTGATTTTTCTAAATTAGCATACCTTTAGTGGTATGTTTCTTTATCAATATTAAAATAAAGGAAATAATTAAAGAAATATAATGTTTATAAGACATTATCTGTGTTAAAATAAATCAGCCTTACTTGAAAAAAAATTCAATATATATTAAACTTTATTTATGCTATATAAAAACAATATTTCCATCTGTGTAGTTGGAGAATATAAAAGTCGCCAGTTGTTGAGCCAAAAGTTGAAAAACAGGAGGTATTTGTAACAAATACTTGCATATACCTTTATATTTACAAGAAATACCATGGGAATTCTATTATCCTGCCAAGGAAACTTGTTATGTGTTTTATATTTTGCTATTTAATAACTTCCATTTTTGTTTTAGAAAAATGTGTTTGTAGAGCTATTTTATACAAAATGAACTTGTAAGTTTTGAGAATATAGCAATTTTTGATGATTCTTTTAAAGTTTTTAATATTATTTATGATGAATTGAAAATTCAACATAACTTACTTGATCCTAAATGCCAAACTGAACACCATTAAATAAGATAGATTTAAATAAATCTAAACAGTCAGTAGTTTATTAAGATTTTTACTACTTTCACTTTTTTAGATATCTTTGCTAATAACATGAGTACACTTTTGTATAATACTCTGTTTCTTCCTGATTTGTACTTACTATCTACTAAATTACATAAATTTTTATTTTAAAATCTCATTTACAAATTTTTTTAAAAACTGGGTTTGCTCTTGTAATTATTTGTAATAAATTGAATACCTCCTGTATTTTTGTAGTGATTTAAGCCTTAGTGATATAAAGATGAAAAATCCATGATGTTCTGATTTCTATGTACCTCATAGTTTAATGGGAGAAATATATCTGAACAAATACTTTAAATGTACTGCGAGAAGCATTAATTACCAATAAATATGTGATCCCTGAGACCTGAGAAAAGGGAACACCTAAGTCGCCCTGGGATGGTTGTGTTTGTGGTTGTGGGGATGGTCAGAGAAGGCTTCACAGAGAATACAACTTTAAAGTTTAGTTGTTGATAATTCTCCAGGCAGACAAGGAAGGAAAAATATTTGGACTGAAGGAACAACATTTGCAAAAGCACTGAGGTGTGATCATAAGACATTTAAGGAATCATAAGTACTAAGTTGTGGCACTGTCACTGAGGGTGGAAGGTTGTCTGGGGCCAACTTCAATTACCAGGTAAAGGAGTTTGAATTTTAAGCTGTACGTTAGAGTTGTACAAGTAATGCCTAATATTCAAAGTAATAATAAAATTAATACCTGGTGTTACTGAGTATCCTAAAGATTGAAGAGTGCAAAGTAGGGGCCAGTTAATTAATTTAACAGCTTTTTTTGTGTACTGTATGCAAAGCACTGTTTTAAACACTGGGGATATGGTGAGGAACAGAACAGAGTAATTCTCTGCCCAAGTGGAATTTATATTACAAATCAGTTTGATATAATCCACCCTTCTCACTGACCCCCCCCTTGTTCTCTCTCATAATTTTTGGCCTACCTCATGACAGACTGTGTGATTCTTTTGCATTTCTTTTCATCTTCCTAATGGTTAACCTAGGCAACTCTGTCCTGTTACTTCTAGAAGAATATTGCTGAATTTGTGACACCCTCCCCATATTATTATTCTTTCTCTGACCTATAGTTTGAGGTCTGGGCATTACTTTTTTTTAAATGGAAATTTCTATTGAGGTAATTATAGATTAATATGCAATTGTATGAAATAATAATCTCTTGTGCACTTTGTCCAGTTTCCCCCAATGGTAATATTTTACAAAACTATAGTACTGTATGACCACCAGTATATTAACATTGATACAAATCCACTAATCTTATTCATGTTCCTCTTTTAATTGTATTCATTTGTTGTGTGTATATTAAGTTCTATACAGTTTTATTATATGTCTAGGTCCATGTATCCACCACTACCATCAAGGTACTGAACACTTGGAACACTCCTGGAATCCCTTGTGTTCCCCTTTTATAACCACACTCCACCCCCCCGCCCCCTGCCCCATGCTGCCCCCCTCCCCCTGCCCCTTGCTGCCCCCCCCCCCCCCCGCCTGGCCTAAGACAAACCCTAATCTGCCCTTTTTCAAAATTTGTCATTTCAAGAATGTTATATAAGTGGAATGTAGTATGTACCTTTTTGGAATAGGCTTTTCTCATTTAGCGGGATTCCTGGAGATTCACCCAAGCTGTTGCCTAGACTTTGTTCCTCTTTAGTGTAGATGATTGTATTCCAGGGTAGAGCCTCCTGTTGGCTGAGTCCAGTTTCAGGCTATTACAAATAAAGTTGCTGTGAACATCTGTGTGCAGATTTTTGTGAGTATATGTTTTCATTTATCTGGCATGAATATCCATGAGTGCAATTGCTGCGTCATGTAGCAGTTGAATGTTTAGTTTTATAAGAAACCAGAGTGGCTGTATCATTTTGTCTTCTGACCAGCAACAGATGAGTGATCCTGTTTTTTGATGTCTTCAAAAGCATTTGGCCGTCATTTGTATTTTGTTTTAACCATTCAGACAGATTAAAATAGGCATGTAGTGATATCTCCTTGTGGTTTTAATTGCATTTCTGTTATGGCTAATGACGCTGAACATTTTTTTTCATGTGCTTATTTGCTACTTTTATATTCTTTTCTGTGAAATAGGTGTTCATCTCTTTTGGTCATTTTCAAGTTAGATTTTCTTTTTAGTTGTTGAATTTTGAGAGATCTTTTGTATTCTAGATACTAGTCTTTTGTCAGATATGTGTTTTGCAAATATTTTCTTCCAGTCTGTAGCTTGTCTTTTTAGCCTTCACATGGGCTTTCACAGGGAGAAAGTTACTTTTGATGAGGCCCAATTTATCATTTATTCTTTTATGGATTATTTTTGTATCAAGTCTAAGAACTCTGTCTAGCTTCAGATCTTGAAGATTTCTTCCCGTTTTTTTTTCCCCCCCGTAGAAGTTTTTTACTTTTATGTTTACATTTAAGCCCGTGGTCCTCTTGAGTTAATTTTTGTATAAGATGTTAGATCAAGGTTCTTTTTGGGATGGGAGCAGGGGCCTATAGCTACCCAATTGTCCCAGTATCATTTGTTAAAAAGATTATTTTTCCTCTACTGAATTGGTTTTGGACCTTTGTCAAAAAGCAGTTGAGCATATTTGTGTGGGTCTGTTTCTGTTCCATTGATCTGTTGTCTATTCTTTACCAAATACCACACTGTCTTTATTTCTGTATCTATATATAGTTATTCACCAAGATGGATACATTTCTTTGAATACTTTTTCAGGACAACTCTCCTTCTCTTCTGGAACTCACATGATACAAATATTGGATCTTTTGTTGTTGTCCCACAGGTCTGCAAGGCTTTGTTATGTTTTTTGTCCCCCCGCCCCCAGTCTATTTGATTGAATTCTTTTGCTCTGTCTTTATATTCACTGATTGTATCCTCTGTCATCTCCATGCCACTGCTGAGCCCATCTAGTGAGTTTTTAATTCCTGTCATTAAACTTTTTATTTCTGCAATTTCCATCTGGTTATTTTTATAGTTCTTATTTCTTTGCTTAGGTTTTCTATTTTTACATTTGTTTTAAGTGAATTTTTAATTGATTAATGAAGTATTTTTATGATGGTTGATTTAAATCCTTTTCAGATAATTCCAACATCTGATTCATCTTGGTGTTGGCATTAGTTGCCTTTTCTCCTTCAAGTTGTGTTTTTTTTCTGGTTCTTGGTTTGACAGGTGATTTTCAATTGAATCCTAGATCTTTTATTTATTATGTTAGGAGACTCTGGCTCCTATTTCAATCTTTTCTTTCCATGGGCAATCGTTTAGGTTTAGCTTGCAGGTCTAGGCCTATTTTTGTGGGCCGCGCTTCTAAGGATAGTTTAATTTTTAGTCTTTTTGCTGCTATTTTTATTTATCTGTTACCACTAGGGCTTCCCCTGGTTCCTGCTGGTGCTGCTTCAGTGAGTAGATATTTTTCTTAGGCTGAGCTACTGGGTATCTATTAGTAGGGAAGGGATAAGATAGGATTTCATTACCCTGCCCCCTAGCTGCCCTGATGTCTTTGGGAAGGAGAGGAGAGTCTTGGGCCCATGGAGAACAAGGAACTTCCTGGCCTGGTCCTTTTATTAAAGCTGAGTCTCTCTTGCTAGTCCTGCTTGCCTGCTCTGATTTCTCTGGGTAAGGAAGGAGATCCTTGGACCTATGGGGACAAAGAGAGTTCATGACCTGGCTGCTTGCTATAGCTGGGTCTCTCTAGCTGGTTCTTCCTGTCTGGTTTGATTTCTTTTAGAGAAAAGGGGGATTCTCAGGATTATCAGGGAAAAGAAAGTGCTTCCCCTGAATGTTTATTTTTGGTGAGGTTCATAATCCATCTGCCTTGCTGGTGGTATCTGGCTTGCCCAATGTTGTCAGAGGGACGCCTTTTAGATCCTGGGAGGAGTTAGGTTATATGGGCTGCCTTCTGTCACTAGACCCAAAGTTGGGAAAAGTTGGGTAAAGTTGGGTCTGGGTGACCTTCTGTTGGGGGAGGGAAACACAAGACACTCCCTCTGTGCTACTCTTCCAGTCCTAGGGCCAAAGGAGTTTGCCTTCTTTCCACCTTTCAGAGTTCTTTGTTTGTCTCTTGCACCATTTCCAGTGTTTATCGTTGTGTTTTGTGGACTGCAGCTGGAAAATGGTCTGCGGCATCTTGTCTGGACCAGAAGCTGGGTTTTGCTTTTACTTTTGGTTTCTTTGTCATGTGAGCATGGAGGTAGAGGAGTGGGATGATATTGGCTGGGGCTGAGTTTGGCCTTGTTGTTGCCCTGAGATTTACCGTCTCTTAAGAGAGTCCATTAAACATCTGTACTCCTGGGTTTAGTTTCATACACCAGTTCACAGAGCCCTGGAAAATGGCAAGCCCAGGCTGCCGTCCTTGTGCTTTCTAAGGTTTTGTCCTGGTACAGAGAGTCTTCTCTCAGATATATTCTTGACTTTCCCTAGGTTGGCCTACTCACTCTTCTTTTTTATTGGTGTATCTAAGGTGAATTCTTGCCCTGTTGGTGTGGCTCAATTGGTTGGGCGTCATCCTGTGCACCAGAGGTCGCTGGCTCGATTCCATTCCTGGTCAGGGCACATGCCTGAGTTTCGGGCTTGATCGCCAGTAGGGGCGTGGAGGGACAGTTAGCTGATCGATGTTTCTCTCTGTTATCGGTGTTTTTTTCTCTCCCTTCCTCTCTCTCTAAAATCAATAAAAACATATTTAAAAAAATAAAGTGAATTCTCAGGATTTTGTTACCTCTTTTTACTTAGAATATCTTCTTGAAGTTGGGGTCGTTTGGACACATTGCCATGCTGCTGAGAGTACAGAATTTTCCCTTTTTTTCTTTGATACCATGCTGTAAAACTTGTGGCATATAGTTGTACTTCTTTGTTTGCTAATGATATGTTTAAATGTTTGGATTTTCTTAAAAATAATTTTTATTCTTTTCGCTAGTTTTATTCTTTTATTCTTTTAACTATACCAACTTTATGTAAAAATTTGAGAATAGGCTTTTTTGTGGTTTTCACAACTCCCTCTGACATTTGATACAGCTACTTTTTTTTTTTTCTATCCTGGCATCTGTAACTGCAAAATCTCTCTTCTTCCTCTGCTTACTTAATCTCTGTCCTTTGTTTGGCCTCTCTTCCTCTCATTCCTCAACTGACAGATTCTCATGGGTGTTGCCTTTGACTCTGCTTTTCCGTCAGCATTCAGCCTGTTGGTTTCATCTGTAACCTTTAAGCAACTGACTCCCTATAATTTGGATGTTTGGCCTTAATATTTTATTTCCTGCTGCAATGAATGCATGTTCTTTAAAGTAGCTCCATAATCTCATTCTTCCATATCTATCAATATTGTCATCATTTCTAATTAAGGCTTTGAAGTTGTCCTTGGATTGTCTGCCTCTTTTTTGCCCCCTAAATCCATTCACCAGGTCAGGGCTCTTTCATCTTAATTCTCACTGACGCTGTCAATTTCTCAAGCTATATTGCTATAACTTATTAATTTGCCTTCTTATGTTTCATGTTTTTTCTCTCCTTAAGAAATTCTATAGGTAGTTTCCAGATTAAAATCTATCTCTGTGCCTCTCTTCATTGAACTATAACATACTTAGAGAAAAGTGCACAAATCACACACAGGTGCTCACCTCAGCTTGAAATTTTACAAGCTGAACATACTTATGTAACACCAGCAAAAGAGTAATTTTAAAAATCACATTCATGACTTTGTTATTTTGATCTAAAAGCCAGTTAATTCAGGGAGTTTGAGCCTTATTAATTTCCTTAACAGTGGAATAGCAGGGGGAAAATTGGCATGTCATTTCCAAATGCTTGTCGCATAGAGCTTGATTTCAGAGACATTTATTTCTTTACTTCACCTCATACCCACTTTTTTTGCCTCATAATGCTCTTCCTCAAATATGCTTCCTTTTTGATGTTTTATAGTCTTAATCATGGTCGTTACTCTAGCTCCAGCTCATATCTTGCCATTTCCAGGGAACTTTGCTTGGCTAGTCAAGCTTTAATTTTTTTTCTTTTTCTCTTAAAAAATTCTTTAATTAATTTATTTTTAAAATAATATCAATAGATTAACTTAGAACAAAATTCAAATGCACAAAAGGGTATTGAGTGAAAAGTCTCCCTCCCACTCCTGTGCCCCAGTGACTATGGGTTCTTCTAGAAATACTTTTATGCACTTAAAAGCAAAATAAATTTTTATTATTCTGCCTTCTTTTTAAACAATATCAAGTTCTGTATTTTACTTTTTTCAGTTAGTAATTCTTAATGATAGTTCCAGATCAATACACAAAATGTTTCCTCGTTTTTATTAGAGTTGAACAGTATTCCACAGGATGAATATACCATGATCAGGACTCCCACATATGGTTGTGAAGGTTGGACACTGAACCAATTCACATAGATTATGATTTGAATGGTTCTCCCTAGAATTATTCAGTTATAGTTGAATATCACAGCCTTGATTGTAATTTACTTGGTCAGTTCTTTTTGCTGGATAGTTCCAGGACTGTCTTTCTCCCTCCCTCCCTCCCATCCACCAATCCATCCATCCATCCATCCATCCATCCATCCATCCATCCATCCATCCGTTTTTTGTTTTGTTATTTCAAACACTACTGAAATGGATAGTGTTATAAATGTCATTTGACATCTATGATGAAATTATCTGTAGGATACTATTCTCTTAATTCCTAAAGTATTTATAAGCTCTACCAAGTCAACAATTAATTTATTATGGAGTTGTTTTAATTTTTTATTATTTGTTGTACTTTAAAGAGTGATACCATATATTAAATTATTTTATACTCATCCAGACCTAGAATATTGGTATATGTAAATAAGTACTTAGGATAGGCTGGAGTGCTTCTCATATACCTTCCAGATTTTGTCTTCATTTTATACTTCTGAGCTCCTTCTGAATTTCTGATAACAAAAGAAAAAAATATTGTCAAAGCTTTGTTTTCAAAGCTAGATGTATTTAGAAGTAGAAGTGATATTTATCCCAGTACTGAATAAAATGAGCTACAATTTCATATATGGTTTAAAAAAAAAGTAAACCCTTTCCCTTTCTTCAGCCTCAAGTCATGTTCCTTATTCTTTCATTGAAAACATTGGACCAGATAAAGTATATATTCACTGAGACTTAGTTGAGCTGTAGGTAAAATAACAAAAGTGTTCCAAAAATTTTGTAAATTTTTGTGCCCATTAAAGATACAGCACATCAAAATAAAATATTCAGAGCTACTACATACAGAATGAAAAAAATGAAACTGGAATTATCCTACTTTCTGTTAAGTAAGTCAATTACTTTACATTGACTTATTTATGTTAAGGTCCATTTAGTGTCCTGGTTGCTACTTTGGAAACTTTGATGAAGTGCAGTTTTCCACTATGCCCTCCCCCACATATTTGCTAGATCATAAAACTGGACAGTTTTCAGTTGGGGAAAAATTGTAATTTGTTCTCTATTTGGAAAACCCACATTTTTACCATCTGTTTAGATGATATCACTGAGGTTAGGGAGATAAACCTCTTCTCATTTTTCTGTGTAGCTTAGAGGCTCACAGCTGAATTAACAAGAAATTGACTGTTGGTATGGATGAGCCGGAACTAAACATAAAAATCGTGTTTCTTCATTTCTTCTAACTTGCCCTGAAAGATTCACTGCCTGAAATTCTAGAAGGCTGGAGAGTAAAATAAATTCTGTCATAGTTTTCAGAATTTATAACAAACAAGCAGAATATTTTGGGGAAGTTGCTGATAATGGACCATTAGATGATCGTGTTAAGCTGTAGTGATTTTTTAAAACAACTTACTGAAACATAATTCACATGCTGAAGAGTTCACCCATGTAAATTGTACAGTTCAGTGATTTTTAGTCAGTTCAAAGAGTTGTGCAATTATTATCACAATCAATTTTAGAACATTTTCATCACCTCAAAATGAAATCTGGTATCAGCAATTACTCCTCACTTTGTCCCAAATTTGTCAGCCGTAGGCAGCCACTAATCTACTGTCTGTCTCTATAAATTTTGGACATTTCATATCATAGAGTATGTCAGTCTTTTGATTCTGACTTCTTTCACTTAGCTTAATGTTTACAAGGTTTATCCATGTTGTAGCTTATATCAATACTTCATTTCATTGCCAAATAATATTTCATTTGTATGGATATCATGCTTTATTTATCTACTTATCACTTGATGGACATTATTTCCATTTTCTGGCTATTGAAAATAATTCTGCTTGAACATTATGTACAAATTTTTGTGTGGACATATGTTTTCATTTTTCCTGGTTATATACTGAACAGTGGTATTTCTGGGTCATATAATAACTTTATGTTTAACTTTTGAGAAACTGCCCATTTTACATTTTCCTTAGCAGTATGTGAGGGCTCTAATTTCTTTACAGTGTCCAGCACTTGATATTATCTGTCTTTTTGGCTATAGACATACTAGTGGTGTGAAGTGGTATCTCACTGTGATTTTGATTTGTATTTTCCTAATGGCTAATGATATTGAACATCTGTTCATGTGTGCATTGGACATTTGTAAATCTTTTTGGAGAAATCTCTTTTCAGATCTTTTGCCCACTTTAAGTGGTTTGCTTTTTTTATTATTGAGTTGTAAGACTTCTTTATATATTCCAGATAGAAATCCCATGTCAGATAGGATTGAAAATATTTCCTCCCATTCTGTGTATTTTCTTTTCACTTTCTTGATGGTGGTGGCCTTTGAGGTACAAAAATTTTTAATTTTATTAAAGTCCAGTTTATGTATTTTTGTTTTGTTGCTTGTGCTTTTGTGTTGTGTCTAAGAAACCATTACCTGAGCCAACGTTATAAAGATTTACTTTGTTTTCTTCTGAGAGTTTTATAGGTTTAGATATTTAGATCTATTATCCCTTTAAAGTTAATTTTTTGTGTATGTTCTAAGGAAGGCATCATGCTTCATTCTCCTGTATGTGGAAATCCGGTTATCCCAGTAGCATCATTAGTGGAAAAGACCGTTTTCCCCATTGAGTAGACTTGGCGCCCTTATAGAAAATATTTTAGCCATAAATGCGAGGATTTATATCTGGAACCTCTGTTCTACGTCATTGATGTCTGTGTCTATCCATATGCCAGTACCACATTGTCTTCATTACTGTAGCTTTTCAGTAAGTTTTGAAATGAGGACGTGTGAGTGCTCCAATTTTGTTCTTCTTTTTCAAGATTTTTTTTGTTTATTTTTGGTTATTCTGTTTCCCTTAAGTTTCTATGTAAATTTTAGGATTAGCTTGTCAATTTCTGCAAAAAAAAGAAAGCTAGCTTAGATGTTAATATGTATTGAGTTAAATCTGTAGGTCAAATTGGAGAGTATTGCCTTCTTAACAATGTGAATTCTTTAGGGTCCAGAAATATGAATCTTTCCATTTATTTAGGTCTTCTTTTATTTATTTCAACAATGTTTTGTAGTTGTAAGAATACAAGTTTTGCATTTATTTTGTATTTTTTTTCTAAACATTTTATTCTTTTTGATGCTGTTGTAAATAGCATTTTTTTAAAATTTTGTTTTTGGGTTGATCAGTGTATAGAAATACACTTGATCTTTGTATATTGATCTCATACCCTGTAATCTTATTGATTTATTTATTCTAATAATAGTTTTAATACTTTTTTATTGCATTGCTTAGGATTTTCCATCTAAAATGTCTTGTCATCTGCAAATATAGTTTTACTTCTTCCTTTCCAGTTTTAATAGAAATTACTTCATTTATTTCATTGTACTGACTAGAACCTCCAGAACAATGTTGAAGAGAAGAGGTGAGACTGGACAATCCTTATCTTGTTCCTGATCTTTGGTGTGAAAGCATTCAGTTGTAGTGATTTTATTTTTTTACCCTAAAATGAGCCATAACTTTGTTTTGAGGACTAATTTTCTTTTGATTTAACATTTTTTTCTTCTGTTTACATACACAGATATGTGCTGATTAGAAGGCTCCCTTGTGCAGTGTGGAGGAGAAGACAGTGCCGTACAAAAATGGGGTTTGGGAGTGACCTGAAGAACTCACATGAAGCTGTGTTAAAATTGCAAGACTGGGAGTTACGGTTACTGGAAACAGTAAAGAAATTCATGGCCCTGAGGATAAAAAGTGATAAAGAATATGCATCTACTTTACAGAACCTTTGTAATCAAGTTGATAAAGAAAGTACTACCCAAGTGAATTATGTCAGCAATGTATCCAAGGTAAGAGGAATAATTTCATCATTTATGTATAGCCTCATAATTGTGCTTAAGGCAAATAGGTCATACTATATGTGGTAAACTCCCAACAATAGCTTATTATTATTAAGATTGCTTTAGGTAGTTGATTATCTTTTTAATAATTTAAATAATAAAAACACAAGTCTTTATATTTGCCCATTGTGTTACAATTTACAGTCCCCTTATTTCTTGGTGTATATCTAGGTGTCCATTTGGTATTGCTTCCTTTTGCTTGAAGGACTTCCACTGACACTCTTATAGTGGAAGTCTGCTGATAATTCATTTTTTCAGGTTCTGTAAGTGTGAAAATATCTGTGTTGTCTTTGTTTTTGAAAAATATTTTTGCTGTTTACAGAATTCTAGTTTGTACCTTTTTCTTTCAATACTACTTCAAAGTTATTGTGGTATTATTTCCTTCCATTGTTGCTGATGAAATATTTATGTTTTTTCCTCCCCTCTGGCTGTGCTTGAACTTTTCTCTTTATCACTGATTTTAATCAACTTATGTGCCTTTGTGTAGGTTTCTTCATGTTTCTTCTGCTAGGAGTTTGTTGACTTTCTTATATCTGTGGGTTTACAGTTTTAATCAACTTTGGAAAAATATCAGCCATTATATAAAAACAATATTTTTTAGGCCTCTCTCATCCCTCTTTTCCCCTTTGGGGAGTCTGATTACATATATATGTGACCATTTGAAGTTACTCCACAGTTTACTGGTACTCTTTATTTATTTTTCTGTCTTCTCTTTGTGTTTCATTGTAGTTAGCTTCTATTGTTATGTCTTCCATTTCTCTAATCCTGTTTTTATGCATTGTCAAATCTGTTGTTAATTACATCCCATGTATTTTTTATCTCAGACATTTTTCATTTCTGGTGCCCTTTAATAACACTGTCAGTGAGATGAACTCTAACCATTTCCCTGACCGCTCTTCTTCTGGCAGTGTCACTTTTTCCCTCCTTCCTTCCCCTCTGGCAGCCTCACTTCCTGTCTCGCCAATATTTAAATTTAAATATGTCTATGGTGCCATTTCTTTGTCTTCTCATACCTGCCAAACTCAGCTCTTTCTTTTATCCCAAACCTGTACTTTAGGGTGAGGGAATTGGAGAGAAGGAAACAGAAATTGAGTAGTTGAGCCATTTCCACATTGAAAAGGAGCAAGTCTTAAATAAATGAATTATCTGTAATAATTCAATTATCTGTAATAGTTCAATTTGAATCTTTTTATATCATTCATGTCTCTACTTAATAATAAGTTTCTTGAGCATTGGAATACAGCCATAGTTACTGCTTTATTGTCCCTGTCTTCTGTCATCTGTGCTATTTCTGGGTCAGTTTTGATTGACTGATTTTTCTCCTCATTTTGGGTTGTATTTTTCTGCATGGTAATCTTTGATTTGATGCCAGGTATTATGAATCTTACCTATTTGGGTACTGAATATTTTTGTATTTCTTTAAAGGTTCTTGAGCTTTGCTTTGGGATATGGTTAAGTTACTTGGAGACATTTTGATCTCTTTGGCCCTTGCCTTTAGGTTTGTTAGTTGATGCTAGAGTTATGTGTAATCTAGGGTGAATGTATCTCCTCTAGTGAGGCAAGATCATTGTCAGTGCTCATAGGATGGTCTCCAAATTATGAAGTTTTTCACTCTGGCTGTTGGGGCCTGGCATGATTTTGTGGCTCTATGTGAGCTGTTCCCTGTGATCCTTATGGGCGAGTTATTTCCTTGGCGTAGTTTCCTCACATGCTTAGCTAAATAACCAAGGGGGAGTCTTTTTCAGTTCTCCTGAGTTTTTCTTTGTGCAGTTTTCTCCTGTCTGGTACTCTGTCCTAGTCTCTTCTCCAGTACTCTGACTACCTTGGTGTCTCTGTGCTCTGAACTTAGTCTCTTTAACTCACAGAGATTAATGAGTCCTGCTTGGTTCTTTCTCCCTGGGCTGTAGCCTGAAAATTTTCTCCATTCAGTAGCCTGGGATAATCTTAGGGCTAGGTTAATTTATTTATAGCTTCTCAGGGTTGACTGTTTTTCATTGCTGGGGTCCAGTGGCTTGAATGCTGTGTATTGAATATGCTTTGGTCAGTTTTTAGTTGTTTTAGGCACGAAGATAAAGCTGTTCCTGTTTCTCTATCTTGACTGGAAGAAGTCTTGCAACTAGTGATTTTTATGTCTTTATTTAACAAAACTAAAATGTACAGCAGACTTCCAATAGAACAAAGAGTTCCCTATGCCCTCCATTCTATTCATTAATTGTTAGCATTTTGCTATATTTGCTCTATGGCTTCCTTTCTCAGTATAATTGTGTGTGTGTGTGAGTGTGTATAAATTTGAATGATTTGCAAGTTAGTTGAAGCATTATACCCCTTTATTCTAAAATATTTAAGCATGTATTTTCCAAGGAAATATCCATAATACAATATCAAATATGGGTAATTTAGCATTGTTGCCATGCTATTAACAAAAATACATTCCATATCCAACTTTTGTCAATTGTCCCAATAATGTCCCCTTTTGGCAATTTTTTCTTTTCGTCCTGATTCAAGATCTAATACACAATCTGTCATTTCATTTAGTTATATCTCTTCAGTTCCTTTAATCTGGAACATGAGTGTGAGAAATCCCACTCTGTGCTTTGGTAATTTTTTTATTTCTTACTTAAAGTTATTTTGAAGTGTGTCCATCTGTCTTTAATCCTGAGGGCATGGTTTTCATGTGGTTTTATTTTCCCGTTTTTGTTGTTGGTATTGGTTTTAGAGGAAATATTGGGAGATAGAAGCCTGGGCAGTCATGTATGCTTTCCATTACCTGGACCGTTTCCCCATTATGCTGTGAACACTTCTTGATTCCTTGCAAAATAAGATATTTCCATGCTCATCTTGAATGCTTTCTTTTCCAGTCCAGGAATAAACCCTTTACCCTAGGAATCCTGGTTCCTTTTAGCAGAGAGAATAGATACTTAACCAATTTACTATGTATGGGATTATATAGCTCACAATATTTTGCAATCACATATAATGCTGCAGTGAATAACTTTGTTACAGATGTGTTTTTGTATCATTATGAGTGTCTTCAAGGGTATATTCGTGGAAATGGTATTTCTAGGTCAAAGTGTAAATGTATATGTAGTTTTGTTACATATTGCCAATATAAGTGTAACATTTTAAAGTATATCTTACCATTTTATATATCCACCAAGAATATAGGAGAGTGCCAGTTTCTGCTTAATCTGGGCCAAAGAGTGTCTTGTCAAACTTTTGAATTTTTGTTAATCTGGTAGGTAAAATGGTATCTAGTGTAGCATTACTTCATATTTCTCTAATTATGAGTAAAATTAAACATCTTTTAATTTGTTTAGTAGCTGTTTTATTTTGAGAACTTGTTTTATTCTGTACTAAAGGTAAATTTTACTTTGTGTTTTCTTATTTATCTAAAATTACAACTGTCAGAAATAGAAGAAATCCAAATTGTGAAGAAGTAAAATTGTCTCTGTTTGCACATGTTATGATCTTATATATAGAAAATCCTAACGACTCTACCAAAAAACTGTTAGAATAAGCAAATTCAGTAAAGTTGCAGGATACAAAATTAACATACAAAAATCAGTGTGTTTCCATACCTAACAACAAACCATCTGAAAAAGAAATAAAGACAGCAGTTCTACTTATAGTAGCACCAGAAAGAGTAAAATACTTAGGAATGAATTTAACCATGTAGGGAAAGATCTGTATACTGAAAATTATAAGACATTTATGAAAGAAATTGAAGAAGACATAAGTAAATGGAAAGATATTCCATGTTCATGGATTGAAAGAATTAATATTTTAAAAATGTTCATACTACCCAAAGCCATCTATAGATTCAGTTTAATCCCTACCAAAATTCCAATGGCATTTTTCACAGAAATAGAAAAAAAAACAAAAAATAGTCCTACAATTCATAGGGAACCACAAAGACCTGAAATAGCTAAAGTAATCCTGAGAAAGAAAAACAAAGCCCAGAGGTATCACAATTCCTGACTTCAAACTGTATTATAAAGTAATAGTAATCAAAACAGTATGAAACTGGCATAAAAGCAAACAAAACACATAGACCAGTGGGACAGAATTGAGAGTCCAGAAATAAACCCATGCATATATAGTCAACTAAAATATGACAGGGGAGCCAAGAATAGTTTTTTCAATAAATGGTGTTAGAAAAACTGGATATTCACATGCTAATTAATGAAATTGACCCCTATCTTACACCACTCACAAAAATTAACTTGAAATGGCTTAAAAATTTAAATCTTAACCCTGCAACTGTAAAGCTAATACAAGGATACATAGGCGAAAAGCTCCTTTACATTGGTCTTGTCGATGACTTTTTGGATACGACACCAAAAGCACAAGCAACAAAAGCAAAAATAAGCACAAAGGCAAAAATAAAAAGCTTCTGCACAGCAAAAGAAAGAGTCAGCAAAGTTAAAAGGCAACCTATGGAATAGGAGAAAATATTTGCAGACCATTTATCTGATAAGGGGTTAATATCCAAAATATAAGGAATTAATACAACTCAATATAAAAAAACCAAACAGTCCAATTAAAAAATGGGCAGAGGATCTGAACAGACATTTTTCAAAGACGACATACAAATGACCAACAGGTACATGAAAAGATGCTGAGCATTACTCATCATGAAGGAAATGCAAATCAAAACCACAATGAGATATCACTTCATACCTGTTAGAATGGCTATTATCAAAAAGACAAAAGACAATAAATGTTGGCAAGGCTGTGAAGAAAAGGGAACCCTTGTCACTGTTTGTGGGAATGTAAATTGGTACGGTTACTTTGGAAAACAGTATGGAGGTTCCTCAGAATATTAATAATAGAACTACTATATGATCCAGCAATTCCACTTTTGTGTATATATCTGAGGGAAATGAACTCACTGTTTTGAAGAGATATCTGCATCTCCATGTTCATTGCAGCATATTTATAGTAGTCAAAACATGGAATCAAGCTAAGTGTCCATACATGAATGAATGGATAAATATTTTATATATATACAATGAAATATTCAGTCATAAAAATGTTTCCATTTGTGACAATATGGATGGACATTGAAGGCATTATGCCAAGTGAAATAAGTCAGATGGAGAAAGACAAGTACTGTATGTTTCCATTTATATGTAGAATCTAAAAAAAGCCAAATTCAGAAATAGAGAGTAGAATAGTTGTCACCAGGTGCTGGGCTTTGGGAGGAATGGGGAAATGTTGCTCAAAGGGTATAAATGTCCAGCTATAAGATGAATAAATTATGGGGATTTAATTCAGAGCATGGTGACTATAATTAACAACAGTACTGTATTATATACTTGAAGTAAAGAGAGTAGATCTTAAATGTTACCACCATAGGAAAAAAAAGGTAATTATGTATGGGGATGGAGATGTTAACTAAACTTTAATGTGGTAATCACTTCGCAATATATACTGTATCAAATCATCAGGTTTTACACCTTAAACTTATGAATATGTTATATGTTGTTACTAATACTGCAAAAAAGCTGAAAAGAAAGTAAAAATAAAATTACACTTGTCAGAATAGTCAACTCTCTTCTGAAATCGTATAGTGATATAGATAATTCTGAAATAATGTATTTGAAAGGAGATATTGGCTTACCACTTAAACATGAAGTGGATTGAAATATTGCTTATGTTCCATATAGTACATGGGATTAAAAGTAATGAAAATGTTTTTTGATGAACCAGCTTTATTGTTTAGTGTTGTATATACATACAATGTAACTTGAAGCCATATAACTAGAGTTTTAAATACACACACACACACACACACACACGAAAGTAATACTTAAACCTGACTGTAGAGTCCATTCTGCTATAATGCTTGATTTAAAAACATGAATTTGTTCCAATGCAATTGACATAGTAGGAAGCAATTTGAGCATGATGTGATTTTGTATTTGCTTATGCAAAAATGCAGAGGAAAGAAATAATAGCTGAATGCTGAAAACTACCCAGCTGAACTGAGTTTCTTAGGAATATATAAAGCACACACAGACACATACTACCGTTGTTGACTGGTTACCTGTGTTTACTCCTTGTGTTATGAGCCACACTATCCACATGTTGTATTGCAACTCTCTGTCCAAATTCAGCTAGTTCTTTTTACCACTTTACAATAACTCACAAACTCCAACTCTGCTGACACCTACTTTGACAAGCAAACATCAGGTCTTTTTAAGGTAAAATGCCTTGTTTATTGTAGTACTTATATATTTCTTCATCAGTTAATACATGTAAACCTGCACAAAGTTTTTATTAGTTTCCCATCTTTTTTTTTTAATGTGTCCCTGATGAATTTTTTGAATGTTGTCCCTGTGAGACCATTTTCCCATGAGCTCTATGATTTTTATTGTGTGATTTTGCACAACCCAGTGATTATTAGGGATACAAATGTTTCATTACAGCACAACTTGTACATTAGAATTACTTGGGAAACTAAAATACTGGTGCCTGGACCCCTTCCAAAACCTATTAAATCAGAAAACTGGTGGTAGGGTTCAAGAAATGGTATTTTAAAAAGCTCCCGGTTGATTCTTATTGCAGGCAGAGTTGTGAACCACTGGCCTAAGGGAACTAGAAAATGAAGAAAGACAGGCTCTTCTGAATGGAAAGGACCTCAGGTTTCCTTTGCACTTGTAATTCAGTCTTTGAAAACCTCAGTTTTAGAAAAAGTTAGTAATGACTTATCTTCCTGATTTTTGTATCTGATGAGAACTCAGAGATTCCAGAGCATTCTTCTTATGTAACAGGCAAACTCTGAATAAAAACTTTTTGTTTCAGAGAACCATTTATTTTGAGTCATTGTGTGGTACAGAAACATGCATTCTTCATGGCATTTTTATGTTGTATTTTAAAAAGATTTAAGCAAGAAGAAAGGAAGCAAGTAGTTGGAAGATATAGTCTGCAGAGAAAAGCTATTTATGAACAACTATTATTTAGGTATTTTTCAAGCTTGAGTCATCTTGTTGATTATTTTCAATGCTTTACTGTAATTACAGCTCCAGGAGTAGTGTGCTCTTTGACTCAGTGCCTCAGAATAAATACTTTTTGGTATAATGAACTCAGAACACTTAAATTGCTACCTGTTTATGGAATACTGATTTACATCATCACACGTCTGTTACTTCAAAGATGGAAAGCATGGAATACTTTCCTAAAAGATACAAATTTTTTCCTATGTGTACTTTTCTTTTGAAGAACTGAATGCAATGTTTCCATTGTATATTCATCATAGTATAACTGATACTTTTTACCTCTATTGATTTCCTAAATTAAAATAGGCATTTTAGAATTTATGCTAATTATTGTAGAAACCTGCAATGCTATGTAGTGTATGAAACTGATCTCTTTTTTTGGCAGGGAGGGGAGAGGGGAGAGTAAAATTTCTGTAGATTGAATCATTATTCCTCCTTTTTTATTGTGAAATAAGAGATGCATTTATTTCTAGGAACTATTTTGGTCACAAAACAACGTACAATCAAAATCAATTTAGGAATTCAGAAAGTCTTAAAATAGCATTTCAGGTAAAATAATATTTTATTATATAATATCAATATTACTCAATATATAATTCAGCATTCTGAAAGATGTTCTAAAATTTGAGTCCAACAGCAGTAATTTTGTTTCTGTGGGACATAGGGAAAAAATGTACTATCCATGTGCTATCTTAAAGTGGTGCTATTTCTAGTTATCTCATATTATATTGGGGTTGATTAGATAATAAGATGATTTATTTCTTAATTGTTTGCTTAGGGGATTTGAGCTTAGGGTCATTATTCTGGATAGAAACTCAAATACAGTGACAGGCCTCTTTCATTTTCACCTTTATTTCTTCTAACAGAGCATGTCATATCAAGAATGACTCACTTATTGTGGCCTAGAAGGACTTCTGTTTTTTTAGATTACAGTTGACCTTCAATATTATTTTATAGTAATTTTGGTTGTACAGCATAATGGTTAGATAGTTATATAATTTATGAAGTGATCCCCGTTTTGTTCCTGATCTCAAGGGAAATGCTTGCAGTTTTTGCCCATTGAGTATGATGTTGGCTGTAGGGTTGTCATATATGGCCTTTATCATGTTGAGGTATGATCCCTTTATTTCTGTTTGGTGAGTTTTTATCATAAATGGGTGCTGGATTTTGTTGAGTGCTTTTTCTGTGTCTATTGATACGATCATGTGATTTTTACCCTTCATTTTGTTTGTATGATGTGTCACTTTTATTGATTTGCTGATACTGAACCAACCTTGCACCCCCAGAATAAACTTCACTTGGTCATGGTGTATGATCTTTTTAATGTGTTGCTGGATCCGATTTGCTAATACTTTGATGAGCATTTTAGCATCTATGTTCATCAGGGATATTCACCTGTAATTTTCTTTCTTTGTGGTGTCTTTATCTGGTTTTGGAATTGGGATAATGCTGGTTTAGTAAAAAGGACTTGGAAGTCTTCCCTCCTCTTGAATTTTTGGAATAGTTTGAGGAAAGATAGGTGTTAATTCTTCTTTGAATGTTTGGTAAAACTCACCTGTGAAGCCATCTGGTCCAGGACTTTTGTTTGCTGGAAGATTTTTGATTACTGCTTCAATTTCATTAGTTGTGACTCTTTTACTTCTGAGATGGGGCAATGACTGAGTTAATGCAGCTCAGCGTATTTATTGCCAGTCTTTAGAACTTAACTGTTGACTTTGATTATATTAATTCTGTTTTACTTTTAAAAGATTTATTTAATAATTTTTCATCTGCATAGTATTTTTATTCAGGATTCATTTTGGTTATTATGTTAGTGTTTAATAATCTGAGGCTTTATAGTACTTGAAATAACAGAGGTCAAAATTTCAACCCCTTCATTCTTAGAGAGGCTTTAATTACAGAAGGTGAAATTCTCCTGACATTGAAAGATGACCCATGTCTTGCTGACTCACCAAGTATCCTCAGTCATTTGGTTCTTTAAAAAGCTCCGCCAGATGAGAATAGATCTGCAGTTTTGGATAATGTGACATGAAGTAGGCACGGAAGGAGACTAGTCAATTCCTGTTGCATTTACAGGGGAAGAAATTTTAAATTCTGTTAGAAAAAATAAGATATCCAGGAACTCATCAAAATGAGTTATAGAATTGATGGGGTTTCATGTATGTAACTAGTTTATTAAAATTGTTATGTGATTTGCATGTCCCAAGGCTATCTGATTCAGATATGGTACTGAGAGTGTGGTTTTTCATTGTTCTTGTGCTTGGGTTCATTGAATTTCTTAAATCTGTGGGTTTTAGTTTTTAAGTTTTGAATGTTTTCAGCCATTTTTCTTCAAATACTTTTCCTTCTCTCTGTCTCCTTTGTGGTTTCTAATTACAAGCAAACCTCGTTTTATTGTGCTTTACTTTATTGTGGTTTGCAGACACTCGATTGTGTTTTTTACAAAAGAAGTGGATGGATTTGTGGTAGACGTGGGAGGGATAATCAGAAAGACTTGATGATGGGTTGTTGATGGGAAAGGGTGGCTAGAGCTTCTAAGGAGCAGAGACTTTTTTAGGAAGAGAGGGAATGTTTATTAGCAGTATTTGGAGGTTGGGAGTAGGACAGAGCCAGGTCTTTGCTAAACCTAGAAGATAAATAGCAAGTTCTGATAAGAGGTATAAAGAGTTTTCTAATCACAGAACAGGAGTTCTTGAGGGTGCAGGATTCTATAGATAGTGTCCTGGGTCAGATGAGGAGATATTGAGGGCAATATGGGATTGACAGTCAGGGTGATAATAAATACTTGGGAGGCTTAGACTTCCTGCAGTGACTTGGTGAACAGGGCTATTAGGTAGCATAAGATGTGCCCTTCTGGGAGCAGGAGGGCAGTCTGCTCTAGTTCTGTGGTCTTCAGTGCTGGCTTCCAAAAAGACTGCTCCCCTATGCTGCAACAACTCCTACGCAGAATCACAAAAAATTTATTGTACAGAGCACTTAGAAGTTATTTATATTTTGAAGATAAAGAACTGATTCTTCTCCCACCCCCCTTTTTTTAACCTTAACATAATTATCCCCATGCTGTAGAATGTTTTCCTAACATTGTATTTTTTAGAATGAAAATATTAAATGAAAAAGGTAAAGCTATAAGTTATTGGAGCCATTTAGTTTATGTCTTATTTCATTTCTGTGTAGTTTTAAAAATTGTTTTTATGGTTGTTAAAATTTTGGTTTTTTTTGGAAGAGCTCCATAAATTGCTTTGTGGTATAAATATGATGCGTTCATAAACCACATGTCTTGTTCCATGTTCTTAATAGCATTTAACAAACTAAAAATGCCCCCTCCCAACACAGGCTTTATTTATTTATTTATTTTCAGAAATGTATATTGCAATATATTTAAAACAAGATTATCAACTCAGACCTTGAGTGTTTTGACTGTTACTAAGAATTTGCTTTCTTTAGGCTATGGTTTTGATTTAGGATTGTAAATTTGATTTAGGATTATAACAGAAAGAATAATTCTGTTCATTCACAGATTAAAAGTATTAGAGTTGAAAGATTAGTTTTGTAAATATCTGAAACTATACCTTGTCCATTTTTTTGAATCTTTAATGTGGATCCTCCCTGACTCTGGTAAGTCTCCAATAATTGTTTCTGAATAGAATTTTGAAGAGCTATAGCAAAGGGCATTCCTCTGTTACGTTTTTCAGTATTTATGAATTAGAAAGTCTAATAACAAATGACTTGTTTTTTTCCAGCAATATCCATATGCCCACTGTGTCTCCATTACTGAGGCAATATGCTCTGCTGGAAAAACCATTGAGAAGTAATGGCACTTATTAAGAAAAGAGAAAGACTATAGCTAGAAATCCAGAGAATACCTGCATTTAAGACATATGCAGCAAAGATGAGTAGGTAGAAGGACTGAGAAAGCATTTTTAGGAAGGGAGGAAGACAAGCTGGTATGTGGGATGATAAGAATTCATGAAAGCCAAAATAGAAGAGTAGCAGGAAGAAGTGAGTCAGCAGGATTAGATGCCAGGGGGCAGTGTGTGTGTGTGTGTGTGTGTGTGTGTGTGTGTTTAAAACGAAGATGGGAAAATTCTGTTGCATTAGGAAATGGTGACCTTAATGAGGAATTAGAATGATGTGGGTAGAAACGATTTATTAATGTGTTGAAAAACAAATAGAAGACTGCAAGTGTGGATTCTCGGAGTCCCTTAATCCCCTTTCTTTGTATTCTGCATAGTCTCTGATTACTTTTGAAGCATTCAGACTTGAAGTTGAAGATGTTAAATATGAACCATTTATAGCTTATTGGGCAATTGCCAGAAACCTGCTATTTTTATCTTAATGTAATAATTTGTATAAAACTATATATTTAAGCTTCTTGAACAGTTAAAGCACAGCTAAATGAAAACTAACAAAGTGCTTATTTTATTTTTTTATGTTTTTAAAAGTCTTGGCTACTTATGATTCAGCAGACAGAACAACTTAGTAGGATAATGAAGACACATGCAGAGGACCTAAATTCTGGACCCTTGCACAGGCTCACCATGATGATCAAAGACAAGCAGCAGGTGAAGAAAAGTTATATAGGTGTTCATCAGCAGATAGAGGCAGAGATGATCAAGGTTTGTGTTTCCATTCTCGAATTTTCCTTTCACTGATTTTTAAACTCACTGAAATATATCTTGTTTGACTTTTAAAAAATGTTTTCTCTATATTTCCTGACAAGAAATAAGCTTTGGTATTTCTAATAAGTAATATCTCATTTTTATTGAATATAAGACATTATTGATTATAAGATATACTCCTACAAAAGAAAAAATACTGCCAATTGAAATATAATATGCTTTTTTATCACTTAGAATTTTTTTCACTTATTGAAATAGCTCTTTTAGGCTTTAAAAAATTTTTGTGTAATGTAACACTATACATAAAATAAAAATGAAAATAGAAGCAAAATAAAGTAGGATATTTCTAAATTTCTCCACATTCAGTGTGTCTTTCCTGGATAACTTTTTTAATGTTTTTAATTTTGAAAATTTGCAAATGTACAAAAGAGGACAGAATAGTAAAATGAACTCTCACTTACCTTTCACCTACATAGTAAATGTGTTGTTTTTTCATTTTTTCATCTATACTCTCACCTGCTTTTCCTTCTATATTGGATTATTTTAAAGAAAATATAAGATATCATTTTATTCATAAATATTTTAGTATATATTGGTAAAATATCTACTATTTTAAAGTAAAACACAATTACATTATTATTGATCTACCTACACATAACAGTAATTCCTAGTGTTATTAAATATCCTGACTGTGTTCAAATGTTTGCTGCTTAAATGCTTTTTATACTTGGTTTGTTTGAATCAGGATCTGAACATGGCCCACGTGTTACATTTGAATAATTCTCTTTAATATAGGTTTCCCTCCTCCCTCTTTAAAATGCCACTTATTTGTGGAAGAAACTGGGTGATTTGCTCTGTGGAATTGAATTTCCTCTGCTTTGGATTTTGTTCTTAGCGCCTTGTGATGTGACTTCACATGTTCCTTCACCCTCCAATTTTTCTGTAAAGTGGAAGTTAGATCTAGAGGCTTGATAGGATTTATTCTTTTTTTTTCTTTTTAAAATATATCTTTATTGATTTCAGAGAGAGGAAGGGAGAGAGAGAGAGAGAGAGAGAGATAGAAACATCAATGATGAGAGAGTCATTGATCGGCTGCAGCCCTCAACCCAGGCATGTGCCCTGACCCGGAATCGAACCCTGATCGCCTGGATCCTAGGTCGATGCTCAATCGCTGAGCCACGCCCTGCTGGGCAATAGGATTTATTCTTTATTTTCATTTTTGGCAAGTATAGGTGCTGGTATAAACTTCCTCTCCCTTTATGTTGGGAGGTATATAAGGTCTTTATCTACTTCTTTATCTTTTTGTGATGTTAAACTTGAGTGGTAGGTTCCAGTTTTGCCATCCTGATCAACCTATTAATAAAGTTTCCCTACAGCTTTTCATCTATTTTTAGAAACAATTGACGTCTACTGCTTAATCTATTATTTTAGTGGGGGTTGTAAAATGGCAAGATTTTTCTCCTGTCATCCCTAATACAATTATTAGCTGGAATTTTTCAATAAAGAATTTCTCTAGGTTGATCATTTAGTTACCCTGAGGCATAGTTTATATAGGGAAGGCAGGATAAATGCTTGCTTTTTGCTGTAATTTGCCAGTGTGCAGAATTATTGGTTCTTTACAGCTTCAAAAGTTAAGACCTTCAGTTTCTGGTCCAGCATGTCAGAGGTTTGGAAGTTGCTACTTCATTCAAACAACAAGTTAAAAGGCTGAAAAAATTTGGAAAATAACTCTTTTTAGGTTTTAAGAGAAGCGAAGTCACAGGGACCATGGCTGCCGCCAAAATTAGAGTGACCGACAAGCCAATATAGTGAATCACAACTTATCAGAGCAGCAACCTTTTCTGGAACCAGAGCTGGGTGTGGAAAAACCTGAGTGGTAGTTGACAAATTCTGGAGGCTCAGTGTGGACAACTCTGACAGTGAAAAACTTCAGGAGGACCCAGCCCTTGAGGGGCCCCCACACTTTTGTGAGTTTTACTTTGCGGATCTCTACCAGGTTCTCACAATGAATATTGGAGAAAAGTCCCATGGAGGGGAAGAGAAACCATTTTGCCATATGCCATAGTATTCTGGCCTTCTTAACAAGGTCTGCCTTCAGGAAAAACTCTTTAATCAGAGCCTAATAATCTGGGGGAAGGGAAATACACAACTTTGGCCCACTCTAGCCATTCTGTACCATGTAAGGGGGTTTGGGGACTGAGAAGCCCTTGGAACATTTACAGTCCAGAGGCAAAGACTTAGTATAAGACTGATACCTAATCACAGGACTATAAAATGCTTCCCCTGACAACTTATCACCACATTAGTAAAGGCCTATTTACATCTGTTCCTTTTACTCAAAACCTCATGCCTGTCAAACAAGAAAAAAATGCTAAGACCTACCAAAGGCAAAAAACATAGTTGGAAGAGACAGAGCAAACATCAAGACCAGATATGGTAGGGATGTAGGACTATTACACTGGGAATTTAAAACAATTCTCTCTTTGTTTTGTATATTAAGGGCTCTAATGGATAAAGTAGACAGAATGCAACAACAGGCAGGCTATGTAAGAAGAGAGATGAAAATCCTAAGAAAGAAGCAAAATGAAATGTTAGAGATTAAAAACACTGTAACAAATGTGAAGAATGCCTTTGATGGTCTTATTAGGAGACTGGACACAACTGAAGAAGTAATCTCTGCACTTGAAAATATATCAATAGAAATCTCCGAAACTGAAAAACAAAGAGAACCAAGACTGAAAATATATGAATAACATGTTTAAAAAACTGTAGGACAACTACAGAAGGTATAACACGTGTAACGGGAATACCAGCAAGAGAAGAAAGAGAAAGGAAAAGAAGAAATATTTGACACAATAATGACAGAATTGTTTCAAGTTAATGTCAGACACAAAATGACAGATCCAGGAAGGTCAGTGAAAATAAAATAGAATAAATGACCAAACAACAAACACAAAAATCAGCATAAAAACACACCTAAGCATTTCAACCTGACATTACAGAAAATCAATGATAAAAAAAATCCTGAAAGAAGCCAGAGGAAAAAAAATCTTACATATAGAAAAAGTATTATATCTTACTTCTCAGAAGTAATGCAAGCAAAAAGAGAGTGGAATTAAATATTTAAAGTCTAGAAATATCTACCTTATGAAATTATCCTTCAAATGTGAAAGAGAAATAAAGACTTTCTCAGGCAACCAAAAATTGAGGGAATATGTTGCCAGTAGACTGAGAAGGAAAATGATGCAGGTCATAACCAAACTCTAGATAAAGAAAGGAAGAACATCAGAGAAGGAATTAGTGAAGATAAAATAAAAACTTATCTTTTCATTCTTAATTGATTTAACAGATAACAGTTTATTGAAAATAATAATAATGTATTCAATTATGTATGTTCATGTATATATCTTGTGTGTGTATGTGTATATACATATATATGTTTATGTATGCTTATATATGAGTGAAATTAATGACAGCAGTGATACAAGGGGCTGGAAGGAGGAATTGAGATTATTTTGTTATTATAAGGATAATGTTATTTGAAAGTGGACTTGGATTTGTTATAAAGGTATATTGTAAACTTTGAGACAACCACTAAAAGAAGTTAAAAAAAAAAAAGTATAACTGATATGCTAAGCAATGAGAGAGAATGGAATCATTAAATACTCAATGAAAACACAAAAAGACATAATAAGGTCGGAAGACAAAAATAGCAAATAACAAGGGTAACAAATAGGAAACTAACAAATATGGTAGATATTAATCCAAGTATATCAATAATTACTTTGAAGGTCAATGGTATAAATGAATCAATTAAAAAACAGACATTTTCAGAGTGGATCAAAACAACAAGACCCACATATATGTTGTCTACAAGAAACCCACTTTAAATGTACAGACACACATAGATTAATTGTAAATGGATGGAGAAAGATATACCATGCTAACACTAATCGGAAGAAAGCAGAAGTATAGCTGTATTAATTTCAGACAGAGCAGACTTCAAAGGAAGGATATTTATCAGGGATAAAGAAGGGAATTACATAATGATAAAGGGGTCAGTTTTCCAAGAAGACAATAATCCTTAACGTCTATGTGCCTAACAATATAGCATCAAAATACTGACAGAACTGCAAACACTAATAGAATTGTAAGGAGAAATAGGTGAATTCTCTATTTCAGTTGGAGTTTTCAACACCTCTCTGTGAGAAATGATCCAGTAGGCAGAAAATCAGTGAAGACATAATACCATCTATCAACTAGATATAATGAATATCTATGGATTACTTCATTTAAGAACAGCAGAATACACATTCTTCTCAAGCTCACATGGAAGATTCAACAAGGTAGATCACATTCTAGACCATAAGTCATACTTTAATAAATGTAAAAAAAATCAAACGGTGTTGGCTCTGTGGCCACAATGGAATTAAACTAGAAATCAGTAACACAAAGATAGCTGGGAAATTCCCCAATGCTTGGAAGTTAAACAACAAACTTCTAAAAAACACATGGATCAAAAAAGAAATCTTAAGAGAAATAAAATAAATATTTTGGGCTAAATGAAAACGAAAATAAAACTTATCCAAATTTGTGGCACTCAGCAAAAACAGTGCTCAGAGAGAAATATCTAGAAATGTATAGCATATCTTAGAAAAGAAGAAAGATCTAAAATTAATTATCTAATCTTTCACCTTAGGACAGTAGAAAAAGGAGAGGACATTGAAGGTCAATGGTATAAATGAATCAGTTATGTATGCTCATGTATATATCTTGTGTGTGTATGTGTATATAAATATATATGTTTATGTGTGCTTATATATATGTGAAATTAATGACAGCATTAATTAATTTATTCTAAAAAAATATTACAAATGTCACCCAGCTGGGTGTGGCTCAGCAGTTGAGCATCGACCTAGGATCCAGGAGATTGGGGTTTGATTCCCGGTCGGGGCACATGCCTGGGTTGCAGGCTAGGCAGCCGATCAATGACTCTCTCATCATTGATGTTTCTATCTCTCTCTCTCCCCCTCCTTTCCTCTCTCTGAAATCAATAAAGATATGTTTAAAAAATATATATATATATAACACAAATGTCCCTTTATCTCCCCAGTGACCCATTCTACCCCATCCTGCACCCCTCCCCAGTTCCCCTCCCCACCATTGTCCGTGTCCTTGGGTTGTGCATGTATGCATATAAATTCTTTAGTTACTCTCTCCCCCTCCACCCACCTGCCCTCCTCCCTCCCTCTGACATTCGTCAGTCTGATCTGTGCTTCCATGTCATTGAATCTATTCTGTTCATTAGTTTATTAAGTTCTTTAGATTCCACATATAAGTGAGGTCATGTGATGTTTGTCTTTCTCTGCCTGGCTTATTTCACTTAGCATAATTTTCTCCAGTTCCATCCATACTGTCCCAAAGGGTACAAGAACCTTCTTCTTTACAGCTGCGTAGTATTCCATGGTGTAAATGTCCCACAGCTTTTTTATCCACTCATCTACTGATGGGTACTTGGGCTGTTTCCAGATCTTAGCTATTGTAAACTGTGCTGCTATGAACATAGGGGTGCATATATTCTTTCTGATTAGTGTTTCAGGATTCTTAGGATATATTCCTAGAAGTGGGATCCCTGGGTCAAAAGGCAGCTCCATTTTTAATTTTTTGAGGAAACTCCATACTGTTTTCCATAGTGGCTGCACCAGTCTGCTACAGAGAACTCTTAAAAGCCCACTAAGAAAACAAACAACCTGATTAAAAATGGCCCAAAACCTTAACAGACACCTAACCAAAGACACTATACAGGTGGCAAATAAACACACAAAGAGATGCTACAAATTCTGTGTCATCAGGGAAATGCAAATTGAAGCAACAGTGAGATGCCATTTCACACTTATGAGAATGACCACTCTCTAGAACACTGACACCAAATGCTGGTGAGGATGTGGAGCAGCAGGAGCACCATTCATTGCTGTGAGAATGCAAGAGGGCACGGCCACTTTGGAAGACAGCTTAGCAGTTTCTGACATAACTAAACATACTGTTGCCATAGGATCCAGCAATCACACTCCTTGGTATTTACTCAAAGGAGCTGAAAACTTTGAGTAAAAAGCCCAAACACATGGGTATTTATAGTAGGCTTATTGATAATACCAAAACTTAGAAGCAACCAAGAAGTCTTTTATTAGGTAAATGTAGTATATCTAGACAATAAAATATTATTCAGTGTTCAAAAGAAATGAGTTACCAAGCCACAAAAAGACACGGAGGAACCTTAAATTTATATCACTAAGTTAAAAAATCCAATCTGAAAAGGCTAAATACTGTTTGATTGTAATACTGTATGATATTTTGGAAAGGAAAAACTGTAATTACAGTAAAAAGATCAGTGGTGGTGACAAGTGTGCACTTGAAATATTGGGAACTCACTTTGTAAAGTATATGATTGTCTAACCACTATGCTGTACACCTAAAACTAATACAAAATAATATTGAATGTAACCTGTGATTTGAAAAAAAAGATCATTGGTTGCCAAGGGGTTAGAGGGGAGAGGGAGATGGCTAGGTGTAGCACAGAGGATTTTGACAGTGGTCCACTCTCTATGATACTATAATGGTAGATACATGTCAGTATATGTTTCTTCAAACCCATAGAATGTACAACACCGTGAGTGAAACCTAATGTAAACTATGGACTTGGGTGATGATGATGTGTCATTTTAGGTTCATGACCTGTAACAAATACTCTTTTGGGAGATGCTGCTAATAGGGGAGGCAATGTGTATGTGGGGGCTGGGAGGAATATGGGAAATCTCTACTTTATGCTCAAGTTTGCTGTGAAAGTGAAACTGGTCCAAAAAGTAAAGTTCATTTAAAAAAAGTTAACCAGTGAGGTTTTTCTGAAGGGGCTGATTTGAACTCACTTATATCTGTATTATAGTTGTTGATATTTTTGTTCGTTTACACAATGTCTTTACACCGTTAAGAATGATGGTGATGCAGTATTTATTGCAAGTGGGCTCTGATACTGTCTTCCAAGTTGCTCATGCCCCTTTTGCAAGTTTCTCATACTGCTGATTTCTTAGGCTTCTCAGAAGCTGTACCAGAAGTTTTTCATTTTCTAAGATTCTTAATTTTTCTCTCAAATGCTTTTTAAATGTCTTTTTGCCAACAGAGTCAAGGACGTGCATTTGTCTTGTCTTTCTGTAGGAATAATCAAGTTCATGCATGCATGTAGTGACCACTGATGATTGTTGCTTGGCCAACAGTGATTGTTAGATGCATCTTCTTTTCAGAGATGTTACAATGTAAAAAAAAAAATTCATGTCAGAACTGGTGAATTATGGCAACTCAGAGTTACTCTGTAAAATTACAATAAATATTTAAATTAGCTTTTTATTAGAAAAAATATTAAATTAATTTATTGGTCTTTTAATTTTAGATGACTGCAGCACTGTTTCTGGATTTGCTTTTCTTTTTAAGAAATTTTTTTTTTATGCTGTTGAATTTATCACTGATTTCTAAAATAATATTTAATCCTCACCTGAGGATATGTTTTTACTGATTTTTAGAGAGAGAGGAATGAGTGAGAGAAAGAGAGAGAGAGAAACATCGATCGGTTGCTTTCCCTGTGCGCCCCCAGCAGGGACTGAACACAAAACCTAGGTATGTGCTCTGACTGGGAATTGAACCTGCAACCTTTTTGGTGTAAGGAATGATGCTCCAATCAACTGAGTCACCCTGTCAGGGCTAGGGCTAAAGTAATTTTTAATTTATTGTCTGTAATTGTATATTAAAGAGCAACTCTGACCTATAAGCAGTAAGATACACATTAGTTAATGCTTTAGAATTTGTTCTTGATCATGTAAACTTAAGTTTAAAAATTTTTTGCATTTCTTTTTTTGACAGGTTACAAAGACAGAATTAGAAAAATTAAAATCCAGCTATAGACAATTAATAAAAGAAATGAATTCTGCCAAAGAGAAATATAAAGAAGCTTTAGCTAAAGGTATGACAAAATTATGAAAAAATGTTTTAGTGATTTTTATTCTTATCATCTATTATCTTTATAAATAGTGGAATGATTCCAGTTAGACCAATTCACATTAAAAAAAAATAAACCAAAATAGATTGTGAAATTATCTAATAATTCATCCTTTTAAAAAAAAATGATGCACAATATTCTTCAATAGTGCATACTAAATGCTAAATGGAATTACGTAGCACTTATGTAATAGAATTCAAGGAGTGTTTAAATTTATCTCTAGCATCAGATTTAGTTAACTAGTGAGTACCAAATAAGAAAAATACAGTTGTATTTGTTTAGAAGCCTTTTTAATCCCCTTCTAACCTATGGTACTTAAAAAGCCATTAAAATCACAAGATCATTTTATAGCATTATTTTGCATTTGTAGTTTAATTTTATGTGTCTGTAGTGTCCTAAAATTTTTATTAGATGGTATGGAAGTAAATGGAAAGAGAAACCAATGTTTTAAACAGAGATTTATGCTTATAGTTTTGAATTGTAGCTAAATAGTTTTCATATTTCAATTTTTTTAAATTATGAAAGTTGGAGTTTTAAACATTTCTTTCTGGCTAAATATAAGCCTTATTAGAAACTCTATTTTCTTTTGCTTCTTAAATTTACCTTTCTCTTTTAATAATGGGTTTTTCTTTGTCTTTCACGTGTATATTATCTTGCTGTTTTTGTAGGTATGTATTTTGGATATACTTGCACATTGAAAACACAGTTTTTGTTATTATTCTCAATAGACTAGAAGAGATACTGATTTAGATGGAGTTCTCGCTCCCTCCCTCCTTTCCTTACCTCTCCCTTTCTCTCTCTCCACCCACCTTGCTCCTTCCTGCCACTTTCCCTTGTTCCTTCTCTGTTCCTCTTTTTCCTTCCTTCTCTCCCTCCCTTTCCTTCCTCCCCATCTTTCCTCCACCATCTACTTTTTGTTTCCTTCACTCCTCCCACATTTATGTCATGTTTCTGCTTCTCGCAGTGTTTCTGTTGCTTTTTTAGAGATGAATCCATGCTCACAGTGTCCTTATTTTTCCTTATCTTATTTATTTTTCGTGTACCTCAGCCAATATTTTGAGATAATGATCTCTTGACTAATGTAAACATCTCTTTTAAAGTGCTTTTGTAATTTAATTATCTGTTATTTAAGTGAAGAAAAGAAAAAATGGCATAGACTTTGGAGTCAGATAGTCTTGGTTTAAATTCCAATATTGTGTGATTATTTTATAGATTTTTCAAACTTCATTTTCAAACCTAATTACTTCTCCTTTGTTATTTTTAAGAGTGCTTTAGATAATCAAGAAGCACTTACTGAACGCTTTCTATCTTTAAGTTATTGCAATTGAAACAGTATTTTCTAAGCATTCAAGGAGTTTACTCATTTCTAGTTGATATTCTAACTTGGGAATTCCAAGTCTAATCATCTTTCAAAAGTTAGCTTTTATATGAGGGATATTTGCTAAACCATCAAGAGTAGTTCAGAAATAGTTTTGTACCTTTAGCATTACTACTCAATCTGTCAAAATAGTTAATTTTATAAAGTTCATTCCTTAATGACTGGCTAGCATTCTCAAATTTGTGCCCTATATTATAAATAATTGTATTTTAGTTCACCGAGAGCAAGTGATGACTTAACTGTATTATAATCCAACTATGCTAAGTATTGCTCACTAGGTCTGTATTGGTTAGAGAATAATTAGCTAGGAAAAGAAATACATAATTTCTTCTAAGTCTTGATACCTGTTTTTAATGATATTGTTTTATTTTTGTTTAAAAATTGAAATCTAATTTGATGTCATAAAGTTTTAAATGTTCTTGTACTTGATGCTTATATTATCAAAGATTATTCACAGATAATAATTGTTCTTTTTTACTTTGAATCTAGGTAAAACACTGTTAAATGTATTAATATTAGGAAGGCAAGCAGAAAATCTCAAGACTGTAGAGTTTTAATTGGTATTAAGTGGTGTATTATTTGATTGAATTTCCTGTATTAAAATATGCAAACTTATTTACATTTCTCTTTCTAAAGATATTAATCTTTTCCTATTTTCAAGACTATGATTACTCCCATTAAATCAACTTATAAACTATAGAATATACATTTAAAAAATAAGTTCTTATGTAATTGTGTTTTATGCATGAGGCATATGTCAATTTCTCTTCTATAATAAAACCAATGGAAACTTACTTTATACTCATGTTTACATGAAAAAGTATAAAATTATATTTCTGAAAATCTTGTTTCTGTTTTCAGACTGCTTCTATGTTTAACATGGAATTAGTTCTTTTGTGCAGTTATTTAGTCACTGTAAAGATAATGTGATGGTAAATTTCCCAGTATTTGCAGGTTTTATGTCAGAACCTCCGTTCGTCTGGATAGGTCAGACAAGGGCACTCTGGAATGAGTCCTAGGCACTGCTAGGGTGCTCACAGTGGATGCCCAAGCTATGGCTCTGGTGTCCAGAAATTACCTTAGATAGAAGGAGGTCTTAGAAAAGCTATTTAAAACCGCAGACTGACATAGCATCCAACTGAAGACAAGGCTTTGAGAGAGACAGGGCCTGGAAATATTTCTTATAGTAAGGGTTAAGTTCTGGATTTGATTGAGAATGGGTTCTGAGTTAAGGCCTCAGTTACTCCAACTGGAGGTTCAGCAGTAGCAGCAGATCAGCAGGAAGACTGTCAAAGCTGAAATTCCAAACTCCTGACCCCTGCTGGATAGATTACATAAAATACTTTAAATTTTGAATTGTTAGAATTTATATCCAATGGGACCTTAGTTTATGTTCAGTCTAAAATAAAAACTCATTTGCAATATGAATGAAACATCATTTAAATTAATTTTTTGTAATATAAACATTAGTCTATTATTATTTACAACATGTGCATGGAGAACAACCATAATAATTGTAGCTTATTGAGCTGAAGTTAATAATTTATATTGTTTCTTGATAACAGCATTGAGTTTTAGAATAACAAGTGCTTGAATGCAAAATATACAGGTTTTGCTTTTTAATTGTAAATTGAGTTCTGAACATCTTAGTTGGTCAAACACATGATTTAGCTTTCAAACAATTTTTTGAATCCATATAGCTTGTATCTGAACAAGGGTTTTGCCATAAATAAATGCCTATAATTGTTGGAAGAATTTGCCATCCGATCATCTTTATAAAAAATAAGTGACTTCCCAGAAGAACTCCTGCAGGATCACGTTGTCTGTGAATAAAGAGTTTTACCTATATTGTCAGCTTGGTCCAGTTGGTTAATTTTGTTATTCAAATTTTTAATGTTTTTCTGATTTTCGGTCTACTTGTTTTATCAGTTATTGAGATAGGGCAATTGAAACCTCCCATTGTAACTGTTTTTCTCTGGATTTCTCTGTTTCTTCTTGCAGTTCTCTCAGTTTTTTGCTTCATGTATTTTGAGACTCTGTTGTCAGGTGTATAAGCACTCAAGATTGTTATGTCGTCTTGATGACTTGACTCTTTTATCATTAGGAAGTCACCTTTCTTATCCCTACTATTATTCTTTGCTGTGTTCTGTTCTACCTGATATTGATATAGCCACTCCAGCTTTACTTTTGTGTTTACATGGTATATATTTTCCTCATTTTTTTACTTTTACATGTTTCAGTCTTTATTTTTTGAAGTGCATTTCTTATAAGCAGCATATAGTTAGGTCTTGCTTTTTTTAATCTTGATAATCTACCTTTAGTTGGCATAGTTAGACTATATTTAATGTGATCTTTGGTGATGTTAGGTTTAAATCTGTTATCTTACAGTGTGTTTTCTCCTTGTTTCATCTGTTCTTCATTCTCTCCTTGTCCTTTCTTCTGCCTCCTTTTGGATTAATTGGAAAATTTTCTTAAGATTCCTTTTTATCTTCTTTGTTGTTTTATTAGCTGTAGCTTTTTGTTTTATTTTATTTTTAATTTATCATAGTACACATTACAGTGATATTATACCACTTTGTGTATAATATGGGACCCTTACAATAGTAAAGTCTTTCAGTCTTTGTGCTATTGAGATATTTTTACTCTTACATGTGTTATAAATGCCACACTGTATCGTTAATGTTTTTATTGTTGTTTAAATCATCAATTATCTTTAAAATTACAGCAAAACATCTCATATATTTATCTTTTCTAGCATTCTTTACTTCATTTAGTATCATTTACTTTTGCACAAACAACTTTAACATTTCTTTTAAGTCTGTGGGTAACACTTTTAGCTTTTGTATGTCTGACAAAGTTTTTATTTCACCTTCATTTAAAAATGTACTTTTGTGGGTATAGAATTCTATTTTTGCTCTATGCCCCTCTCCCCCCTCTGCTTGCTCTAGTGCAAGCTTTTTTCTGCCAAGAGCTATTTGGATATTTATAACATCATTCAAGGGCCATACAGAATTATCAACTTAAAAATTAGCCTACTATATTTGGTCAAACATTGAATTGACTTTATTGAATTTCGAGTCCTGCCTGCAGTTAGTTGTCTTGGAAGGGCCAGACCAAATGATTTCGCAGGCTGTGGACATTCCCCACCCCTGCTCTAGAGTTACAAGAGGGACAAATCTGCTCTAATACTTATCTTTGTTGCTTTGCACATTTTGATTTCCTTTGGCAGCTTTTAGGACTTGCTTTTTATCATTTGTTTTGAGCAGTTTGATCATGATGTAGTTTTTCTTTTTTCCTTGTGTTTGTGATTTCTGAGCTTCTTGTATCTGAGAGCTTATAGTTTTCATGAGTTTAGAAAACTTTTAGCCACTATTTCTTTTCTTTTTAAAATATGTTTTATTGATTTTTAGAGAGAGAGGAAGGGAGAGGGAGAGAGAGAGAGAAACATCTATGAGAGAGAAACATCATTAATCTGTTGCCTCTTGCTCTCCTACCACTGGGGATCGAGTCCGCAACCTGGGCATGTGCCCTGACCAGGAATCAACCTGGTGACCTCTTGGATCCTGGGTGGACTCTCAACTGCTGAACCAGCCATTATTTCTTCACATGTATTTACTGTCACCCCTTTTCTTTCTGCTGTCCTTGAGAGACTCCAGCTACATGTATATTAAGCTGCTTGTTGTCTCACAACATACTGATGCTCTGGTCATTTCTCTCTGTTGTTTTCTTTCTCTTTCTGTTTTATTTTGGTTAATTTCTCCCTCCCTCCCTCCCTCCCTCCCTCCCTCCCTCCCTCCCTCCCTCCCTCCCTCCCTCCCTCCCTCCCTCTCCCTCCCTCCCTCCCTCCCTCTGTCTCTCCCCCTCCCTCCCTTCCTTCCCTCCTTCCTTCCTTCTCTCTCTCTATGACTATGTCTGTAAATTTCCGAATCTTATTTTCTACAATGCTAATCTGCCTTTAACTCCATGCAGTGTATTTTTCAGGCATTGTAGATTTTGCTTGAATAATTTTGATGGGGTCTTGTTTTCCATGTTTCTACTTAACATGTTAACTTAAGTTTTGTAGTCTCAGTAAACTTTATCTTCCTTAATCGTTTGTTCTGAGCATTGTATGGGTTTACTCTCAGATTTTTGTTTTGCTATAATTCCCCACTTGCTTATGTTGTAGAAAATATATATCATCTTTACCAATATTTCTACACATAGGCCCTTGTTCATATGCCATGTAGCACTTTTTTCCAAAGTTAAAACATATTTATAAGAATAAATGTAGTATACCCTAATTTTATAAAATTTAAGCAATATCATGTTGAACCATTTGGAGTTGAATTAAGTGAATTTAAATATGATTTTGCTTTGATGTTTTATAGTTTACTTGAAGATATTGTGAAACATCAGAAAAGATGTTCAAAATAACTACCTCATAGTTATGTATTCCGATGTGGCATATTTAATTGATTCTATATGCCTAGAATTATACTAGTGTTTTATATTTACCAAGCTTCAAAATACCCACAATAGCATTTGTGGGGGTTTCTCTTTCATGGGTGGAAGTCTAAATGCTTCTGCTTTATCATGTTTCATGTTCAGGAAAAAGAAACAACACAAGGTGAGCCACTCCACATTACACATGCCCCTACCAGTTGGTCTAGAGAAGTCTGAAAGGAACTCTCTTCACATAATTTTATGACAAGAGTGGGAAACAATCTCTTTTTCGAATTCTTCTTTTTCTATGAGAAACCCAAAAGAGTGCTAAGGGATTGGTAAATTCCCTGATTATTTACAAACCCCCACTACCCTAAGCAGACAGAGTAAAGGGCACCTACAAATAGAATGTGGGGAATTAGCTGTTAAGTCTCATTCAAAAGTAAATTTTTCTGTAATTGGATTTTCTTAAATTGTCTCTTCATTCATTATGAATAGTTGTTCTGTGGTATTTTATAGCCAATTAAAATTGATTAGATCCATTGAGTTGTCTCTTTAGAGTACTTTAATTATGAAAACCACTTTGAAATGAGCTCATATCTCAGACAGATGGTTAATTTGTGTTTAAATAAATCCAAATTTTAAAAAATGAATAAAAATTTTTAAAGTCTATTTTAGTTGATTTCCTCATTTTTGAGTCCACCAAGAATGATAACTAGACTTCTTACTCAATAATCTCTAAATCTTGGAGATTTTTAAAAATCAAAATTACCTATGGATAGTGTATGGAGATCCTCTAGAAAAATATTCTGAAATTCAAATTTATCTCACAGTTTAACATAGAGAAGAAATGCATTTTGGATTCAGGACTTACTGAAGACCAAAATATAGTTCAAGCTGTGTTTGCTGATCACCAATTCTATTGAAAGTGACCTGAAAGTGAGAGGTTTTCTTTTTTGGGGGGACCTACTTACTAGTACGTGATATATTAGCAGCTAACTTATGGCATGAATGCTTTTCACTGCATGGAGCTTAATATGATAGGAACTTTACAAGGTCATAAAGAGTAATTGCACTTTTAGTTATTAACCTAATTTGCATTTGGTTAAAGCTGTAGAAATTGGAGTGACAGTTATAATATTCTCATTAGATACTGAAATATTATGTGGGATGGAATGTGCTCCATGATTCATTTATATTCTGGAGATAAATTCCTAAAAATAAAATGAAAGCATACTTATTTGCTTTGTCCCCTCTTTGCTTAGTTTTATTAAATAGAGCTAAGTTTCACTTACAAAGACGTTAAGAGAAGTTAAATCTTTTGCTGATTTTCCTCTATATTTTATAGGTGATCTCCTTAACAATATTAGTTTTGGATTTGATTACTAGAAAGATGATATAAACTGATGCAGAAGGTAAAATTGTAACTTTTCTATAACTTTTAACTTTTTAAGAATTTTTTTAAGTTTATTTTTTAAATAAGAACTACAGCAATTTATACCTTTTCTTGTTATGTGCCAGGAACTGTTATTTGTATTAGGAATATAGTAGATAAGAAAACATCTCCAAATCCCTGCCTCCATCAGGCTTACATTTTAGAGCAGAAGGTAGTTAATTAATTTAAAAAATCTGTAAAACATAGTATATTAGATGGTAATAATTACAATGGAGAAAACACTCTAGGTAGATAGGGTATTTGGGGGATGATCAGATTAGTTGTCACGGAGAAAGATACCTTTAAATGAAGAGTGAAGGAGGTGAGGGAGTGAAGCATGTGGCTTTATGGGGCAGAGTACTCCAGACAGAGGGGATATGAGATGGGATCATGTCTGGTATTTCTGAGAAGTATTACAGTCACCGGAGTGGCTGGAACTGAAGGACTGATAAAGGAAAGGCATGGAGGAACGAGATTAGAGGAAGAATGATGGTGGTGGCAAGGGAGGCACAGATTATGTAGGATTTTGGTAGTTCTTTTAAAACCCTTAACCAGAGTAAGATGGGAAGCCATTCTTGTGTTTTGAGCAGAGGAATGACATGAACTAACTTACGTTTTTACAGGACCATTCAGGTAGCCTGTTGAAAATAATAGTCTGAGGGTGGCGGAAAGATGAAAGCAGGACCAGTTGCTTCCAGGCTATTGGAGTAACCCAGGCAAGGGCTTACTCTGGTTCGGACAGGGCGGTGGTAGCAGAGGTGATTAGGAGTGGTCAGATTCTGGATATACAACTGATTCTTGTTATTTACGGTAGTTATGCTCTATAAAATTACTGTGAACATTAAATTAGCATTATGTAAGTACTGAATCATTGCCCCCGGCAGGGTAACATTTTTGACAGTTGAGCAATACATCACCAAGACACCAAACAATACATTGTTTTATGTGTGTTTCTGTTTAAGGACACTTTATTTAATATATATTGTCGAATCATTAACATTGAACTCACAGTGTTATAACTCATGACTGAAAGCTATTAACATACCTATTTTATCTGTAAGGCACATCACACCCATCTTGAGCATAAGAATACTAAACAGCACTTCAGCCCTGTGTTTAGAGACCATTTTAAACTGCAAAATAGTGAACAGAAAACACAAAAAATGCAAAAAATGTGGAACTAAACAGACTGCTCAAAGGACAGTTTATACAGTATGAGAGCTGAAACAAAAAAGCATTGCAGAGCATCTTCACACTTCCATAGTTCCAAACTCAAAATCACAAGGTACAAACCGGTGAGCATACAGTGGAAAGTTTTTTTCCTGTCCATTACCCAGTTTTTTTCTCAGTTGGGAATGTGTGTAACTCCTTCACTGCTCTGTGTATGTGCATGTCTGTGATTGACCTGGAAAGCGCTGAGTGTATTAATTTTTGGATTACAAATAAACTTTAGGCATTAGGAAAATTTGGAAATATGGAATCCATGAAAATTGAGGATCAACTGTATATTGAAAATAGAGCTTAAAGGATTTGCTAATGAATTGGATGTAGTGTGTGAGAGTAAAAACTCAAGGATGATTTCAGGGTTTTTGGCCTGAGTAACTGAAGGATGACATTGTTATTAACCAAGATGGAGAAAAATGTAGGAGGGACAGATTTGGAAGTGAAGATTGGGAGTTTGACTTTGAGATTTTTATTAGACATCTGCTTTCCAGAGCTAGCTAGATTAATTCTTTTCTTCCTCACTCTTTTCAGTGCAGTTATGTTATTCATGGGAAATAGTTTGGTTCATTTGTTTCTATTGTATCACATTTTTAACTAGTTTTCCCTCTTTTTTCTTATTTTGTTTGCTTGCTTGTTTCATTAACGGCCAAGCATTAATGATTCCAAAAGTCAGAACTATACAAAATTATATACTTAGAGAACTGTATCTTCTTTAATTATTTGTGTTTCTTTTTTACATGCAAACTACTGTACTCTGATATTCTTTTTCACTTTGCTTTTCTACTTGACGTTGTATCATGAAAATGACAATATTTTAGTATGTAGATGTCTCATTCTTTGTAACTGCTTTATAGCGCTTGATATAAGTTTACTCAAGCACTTTTCTATGTATGGATGGATATATAGTATATTTTTAATTTTTCCAATTATATACACTACTAACATGAATGTCTTTGTGCATGTGGTGTGTTTTTTTAATCATAGGAGGAATATCTTAAGTGTAAGATTCCTAAAAGTGTGATTGCAGGGTTGAAAGATAAATGTGTGTGTACTTTTGTTAGATATTACCTATTTTCTTTCTATAAGGATTGTACCAATTTGCATTTCTACCAGAGATATATAGGAGTACCTATTTCTCCATACCCTTGCCAAAACAGAGAATTTGCCAGTTCGGTAGATAAAAATTAGCACTTTATCATTTTTAATTTGCATTTCTTTTATTATAAGTGAAAGAATGAGGTTGACCATCATTTTATATGTTTAAAGGCCATTTTAAAGTATTTATTTTTGTGTGAATTGTGTCTTGTTCTTTTTTTTCTATTGAGCTTTAGGTCTATTTTTCTTTAAATTTTAAAGAATTTTTAAATCTATTACAACAAACTATTTTTCTGTTATATTTGGTGTGTATATTTTCTACTAGTTCATTGGTTGTCATTTGACTTTGTTTATGATGGCTTTTTATTTTTCAAAAATGGTGATATTCTAGCTACTGATATTGCTGTGAGAAATAAATTATCTTTGTCTCTCTCCCAGAGGCATTGTGTCTTGTTCCCACATTTGTGAAGTCGAGGCAGGCTGATTTGTTAGCTTGCAAGTAGGAGCAAATCCCATATAAGTCATGTTCTTGACAAAGATTTATGTGTCCTTTTACTCATTTTTTTAAACTTTTTTTCCTGAAGGATTTAAGTTTTCCTTTCTTGTGTTTTTTTTTTCCTTCACAATTTCCATTTTAACTATTTCTGCCTCTGAAGTGTTGCCCTTTCTAAGGCTGCTTCTCTTACCTTCCATACGCACCTTTAAATCCTTCTTGTAGTCAGCTTTGTAATCCACAGGTACACTTTCTCAGTATTTTCACATGAAGAGTAGGCTTTTTCTTTCTTTTATTTTTTTAATACTCACAGGAGGATAGTTTTTCCATTACTTTTCAGAGAGAGTAGAAGGGCGGGGGAGAGAGAGAAACACTGATGTGATGTGAGAGAGACACACCGATGGTTGCCTCCCTCAGGAGCCCCGACTGGGGCCAGGGATCGAGCCTGCGACCAAGGCACGTGCCCTTGGCTGGAATTGAACCTGGGACCCTTCAGTCCGCACACCAGCACTCCAACCACTGAGCCAAACTGTCCAGAGCTAGACTTCTTTTTCTAATGGTGGTTTTAGGTCAGTCTTAAGCATACTTCTAGTTCTTCTCTCTTTAGCACATTTTTTGGTTTTTTTGGAACAGCCCTTGGTGTCCATGAAAGCCACCCAGAATCCCCCCCTTCACAGCTTTGCTACATTATAGAATACAGATTTGAACATAGTATGTCATCCAGTTAGTAGATTAGTAAAAGCCTATGGGTCAACTGAATCTACCAATCACTATATACAAGGAAATGATGTTGCATAGAGTTAGAAAGCTTGCTCTTTAAAAGTATTTGATGTTTAATTTTAAAATAAAATATTGTCATTTTAGTTCCCTGAACAGTTTAAAACCAATAATACATGCTTAATAAATATTTCCTGATTAATATAGCAAATATTCTTATAACAAGAAATTAAAAATAGCAAAGTAAGACTATACCTAATGTATTTTTTAAAATGCTTTATTGGAACAATTGATCAAAAAGTTTTTTTCAGCACTCCAAATTCATTGTCTTCTTTAGCCTTTGCTGTTAACTGTGCATTTTGACAATTTTCTGCCATTTTTATCTCCATCACAATCCAATGAATTGAAAAGAGCAGGTAATTTAACTCCCAGGTTTGAAAATGAGAAGCTAAATTTTAGATTAAATGACTTGCCTGGGTTGCATAGCTAATCAGAGGAGAAGCTGAGACAAAAATTCACTTCTTGTTGTCAGAACAAAACTGAGCAAGTTAGGTAGCTCATTCATTGTTCCCACATATTATACTTAAATTTAACTTCCATGTGAAGAAACATATGTAGACATTTGCCCCAAGTAATTCAGAAGTTAAGGTGAATTTCTGTTCAGTTTTTTCTTACTCAGAGTAATATGTAAAAACTGTGTAGTTGAGGAAAGTTTTGAAAGACAGGAAAAATGTAAGATGGTAGAACGTTTAGTTATTCAAATCAGAGTCTACTTGCTGGCACTTTATTTATGGAAAATAGTCACTTATCGTTTATTGTCAGGAGGCTTTCCATCATAATATTTAACAAATGGTAAACACTTCAGAACTTTATAATAAAAAACACTTGCCTTCCTAGACTTGCTTAATGAGTAGTCTAGCCTGTCTCTTGTGACTGTCAAACTTACATAATTGAGCTTTGCTGGCCTTATACTATTGTTATGGCATGACACGTTGTATGCACACTCTGTTGTTATAAACATTAAACAGATTTGTCAACAAGTGGTGGCAAAAGAATTATAATTCAGCCTCTCGTGAGTTTCATTATGTGGAGGAGGAAAAATTGGATGGTTTACTCCCTGTTGATTGACACATAGAATAACTCTGCGCCCGGCTCAGTGCCTCTCATTAAACCAAAACAAAGCATACAGCAACAGGGGTACGATTCTGTATCTGTCAGTAAGAATTTATTCACTCTGTATACTTTGGGTTAATTTTCAGCTCAAATATAGTTATTAAAAGTTAATAAATATAATAGTGATCTGAGATATTCTGAGCCAAAAAGTTTATGTGGCAAGAATCATATTAGCTAGTTTTTTTTGCAATATATTTTGTTAAATGAATGGAATTTTTAAAATTTTATTTGTAATTTTCATTTTCACACAGTATTATTATTTCTTGAATACTTACATATAGCCTCAATGGGACCCTAAATATTTATTTTAAAACAAATTAGGAAAAAATGCAATAGAATTTCTTTCCAAATCATACCAAGTGAGCATGTTTTTGAAACTTTTTGTTTTCCTACAAGGGAGAGAGAGTGGCAGGGTAATAGAAATAGAATAATTAGTTGATCATGTGACTGCACCAAGTACACCTTATAACCAAAGATATATGAGCTGTAGAGTACAAAAACAAACAACCCCCTACATCTCTAAGAAAACATACCCCCCCCAATTTAGTTTTAAGTCCAAAGTTATTTTTAAAGAATTTATTATCACTATTTTAATGTAATGGTATCTGCCTTGGATGTTTTCAAAAGCATTTAAAATTTTTTTCCAAATTGTGTTAGGGAACACTGATAATTAGGTTTGACTATAATAGTCTTCAGCTTATTTGTAATTCACTATATTGGATAAAGAAAAAAAGTATTTGGGAACTTCTTAAATTTTCTAATGTTCTTTTGGATTACAAAATCTTAGTGAGGTGAGTATTGCATACTTAGTGAATCATTCTGTACCAGCTAGAAAGACAGATGGGTATTGTGCAGTTTAAAAATCTGTGCAAATAGGAGGACAGATGGATGGTTTAAATGTTTTAAATGCCTCCATGAAAATGTTTCTGTGGAGAGTGTGACTCCTGAAGTTATATGATAAAAAAGTCAAGTCATAATTAGGAATAATAGAGTTTATATAAAAGTAATATTTTTGAAAAAGAAACATAAAATGTGGAATTCATTGAATTCACTAGTTATACTTTTAAAACTTATAATAAAATTTAATGAATTAGAACACAATACTGAAATATTCTTTCATGGTATATGTTTGCTTTGTTTTCTTATGAACATTTGGACTCTAGAAAACTTATTATTTAGAATCAATGTATTTGCATAAGTGCAATGATCTTTTGAACTGTCTTTTGCCAGAATTTGTCAAATTTCAAGTAACAGAAGCTTAAAATAGCTTAAAAAATGGTAAATCCAAAAGACACCCCCCCCCCCCGCAAAAAACACACACACACACAAAAACCACCCTAAAGAAAAGGACCTTAGAAAGTGCTTTGGCAGCTTCTGTAGTAGGTGTTCAGGGACTTTCACTCTTTTTCAGGCATTAATGTGACTTAGCTCCCAGCCAAAGGGCTGTTTTCTTTTTGGTCAGCTATGTACTTTGGATCTTGGGTGTCAGCTTCATATAGAAGTCTCCTCCTGACTTGTGTGGATAGAGAAAAATGGGTTGTCATTTTCAAGGAAGGCTGCCGGGACTGGCCATAGATGTTAACAATGGCACTGACTCTTTTTTGAAATGCATTTCTGCAGGAAGGATGCTAAGTAGCAATGTTTGTGGGCAAATATAGTTTTCTATGGCAAACCTATTATAGTAACTGAACCAACAGCGAAAGGTGTTCCTGAGGATGTTAAAAGTTATTTGTGATTAGTATTATTGAAGTGATTTATTAATTGCTAAATTAAAAAAATTATCCCTAGTGTAATGTAGAGTGAGTTAAAACTTCCCTTGCAATTTATATTAACTGAAGCAAAAAAATTTATTGGCTTCTGAATGAACATTAAAAAAATTTTCAAAATTATCATATAATAGAAATTAAAGAATTACAAAGCATTCTTTATATAGTAAGGAGAATAATTATTTCATGAATTTTTATTTCAGTTATATATTTTAAAATTTGTATGGTTATTTACTGGTCAATGAAATAAAATATATTATCCAAATACATTATCATGAGGGTTGTTCATAGCCCCAAAGTGAGAAAACCCACTTCTTTAGTGGATAATATTATTTTTTCTGATTCCTTCAGATAGAACTATATTAATATGTTTGCTCCTACCCTCTCACTTCAGTGTTAGAACATCTTTCCAGTCAGCAATGAGAGGGGTTAGGAAAAATACCCTGGTGAGTAGATTATTTTCTAATCAAGAAGTTATGTCATAAAGTTAAATAGGTTATCTAGGGCAACATTTTATGAATAACTTGAACGGTTATTAATATCACCATGTGCAGGAGCCAGCTAATGGAATATGGCTAGAGATTCATGCTCTGTAAATAATTACGTCCTGCTCCCTAGGAGAAGTGAGTGGTGGCTCAAGCACTTGGAACACTAGAATTTGTTGATAGGAGACATGCAGGTCTGCTAGATAGGTTTGTTTCCCTTTGCACCAGCTGGATGTAGTTACCGTGCTTCAGAATTAGAGGGGTTATGAGAAGATCAAGGGAATTCTTCTGTTGTTCTGCCTGGGCATGGTTTAGGGATCCGAGGTTTCCTCTCTCTGCAAAAACCCTGAGTTTTTCTCTGCTTTTGGCTCTGGGCTGGAGATATTCTCCAACAGGGAATATTTTTCTGATCCCCATCCATATGAACACTCAGATAGGTGCTGAGCCTAAACAGAATGGCAGCAGAGGAGAGTCTCTGGCATTGGAAATTCTCAACATAAGATCTATTTTGGGGAGAGGATTCATTTGGAGAACTCTCCTTGGAAAGAGGGCAAAAATGAATAAATATTTTGAAAAGTTTATTATCTAAATGTAAGTAATTGGTGAGAGATACATGTTTGGTTTACATCAAAATTAAAGATCCACTTAAAAATTGTATTTATTTATGTAGTCATTTATTCATATTGTCAATCTGTAAATATTTTCTGAAATTTCAGTAGAGGAACCACAAAAAGTTTTAGTTTATATCATATCAAGTCTTAATTTCTCTGCATGATTTTCAAGTTATTCACAACCTAAAATTGCCTTACTTATACAAACATAATTTCTTCATTTCTGCAAAATTTGCTCTCTTTGAGCTTATTTTTTTTCCTTACCTATGTATCATTACTTATTCTTTCTGTGTTTTCATAGACCATGGCCTTTATGTCAAGGACTCTGCTTTGCCAAGTACTGAATTCCCAGTGTTTAGCACAATTCCTGTTGGCGATCAGTTAATAATATTCATTGAATGAAAGCGAAGAAGAAAGGGAGAGAGGGTGAGGGAGGAACTATCATCTATTCTCTCTTTCTATACCTTTCCAGACTTGCCTCATCTCTTAAGGTCTGTTTTCTCCACAAAGTATCCTTTGACTTCTCTTGTCTTTGTTGGTGTCTCAAACATAGACCTCAAAATTTAACATTATTTACAAAGTTTCTTGTTTTCTTGGTGATATAATTTTATGTGCACTGTTGTTCCAATTTGGTGTAAACTGCTTGAACTTGAGAAGGATCATATATCTGTATAATTTTACAAAGAAATTGTACATTATCCTGCCTCCTTCAGAGCAGCCTCTGTACAAAGTATTGGCAAATAAATAGTACTTTGCATAGAGCTAAGCGCATAGTATATGTTCACAAACTTTTGATTATCCATAGAATGTGTGAAATAACATAAAATAGTGGTGACTCAGTTTGCACACAGAGAAGATAAAACTTTTTTATTATTTCTTTTATAACTGTCTCCAATGATTTCTTCAGGGAAAGAAACTGAAAAGGCCAAGGAACGTTACGACAAAGCCACAATGAAACTTCATATGTTGCATAATCAGTATGTATTAGCATTGAAAGGGGCACAGCTTCATCAGAATCAGTATTATGATATCACACTTCCTCTGCTTCTGGACTCCTTGCAAAAGATGCAAGAAGAAATGATAAAAGCACTGTAAGTTACATTTCATATTTGACATTAAATCTCGTCATAAAGTGATTTTAACATTATTATTATTATTTTTTATAACTTTATTGATTTCAGAGAGAGGAAAGGAGAGGGAAAGAAAGAGATAGCAACATCAATGATGAGAGAGTCGTCATTGATGGGCTGCCTCCTGCACGCCCCTGACTGGGGATCAAGCCCGTAACCTGGGCATGTGCCCTGACAAGGAATTGAACCCTGATCGCCTGGATCCTAGGTTGATGCTCAACCGCTGAGCCATGCCCGGCCGGGCTCACATTATTTTCTCTCCTACTTAAGCTTTTGTATAAAAGTTGTCTATGTTTTGTAAGTTTCCTTATTGACCCAGAATAGTGGGTGTTTCAGACCTGTTTTACCTTGATTCTTCTTGATTTTCACTTCTAGCATCCCTTTAGTATATACTTACCTCCTAAACCTTCTAGCTAGCCCCAAGAATTTCTCTTCTTTTTGTATGTTTTTGTTTTGCCCCAATTAACTGGAAATTTATATGAAAATATTCATTAGTTGACAAATGTTAAAAAGTGGATATGTCTCCACAGGGTTAGAAATTTAAATTTTGAGCAACAGAAAAACCTGGAGGAAATAAGTTTTTGAAGTTTTATTTGTCATATGAGATTGTATGAGATTAAAATCAAATATTTACTAAAATTCTACTATATGCAAAGCGCATTGAATAAAGAGATGAGTAGGCCACAATTTTTGCCTTCAAGGAGCTAACAGAATATTTGGGTTAAATGAACACATGTGTACCATACATATCGATTCAAGACAACAGAAAGATAAGTCACCTTTTGGTAGACTTCATCTCCCTTATTAGCTGGGTTAGGTGGTCCCTCATTTTCCCAAGAAGATAAAGTGTTTTTCAGTCAACTTAAATATGTAAACTTTTAAGGTTGTTGATAAAATAGTGAAATTTCTACTTAAAATATTTAATTTATAAATTTAGTTATATCTACTTTAAATTACATATCATTGATTCAGAAATATTTATTTTCCTATTCTCCATTTAATAAATCAATATTTTTCAAACTGTTCACATGAATCTTCAATAATATTATCTTTATCATCACTAGAACATCTTTTTGAGGCATGTAATGGTTTCCCACAGCATGTTATCTTTACTTTCTAAGAAATTATTTCAGATCTAGCATTTAAAAAATCCAAGTATGATGATGTCACTGAAATTGAACCCCATGTCATAAGTACTCATTGATATAACCTTAGGAGACTTCATCATCTCTACCCCCCTATTTGTCTTAAAGGAGAATATTAATGATCTCCACATCATAACGACTTACTATACTGCTTTACAAGTTATCTAGATAGGCTTATTTACATTTGTATCTTTCAGTACTTTGAATTATTAGTTCATAACCCCAGTGTTAGTTACTGAATCCCCATTAAATTTCTCTGTCTCCCCCCTTTTAAAAAATTGTGTCTGTCTGGTGAGTTTTATAAGCATTTCAAACTATCATTGCTTGCAGCAGTTTAAATCTAATTTTTTTAACCAAGCATTATTTTGCTATTTAAAATAAAGTAATTGAGAGAAAACTTCATAATAGGGTAAATTTTGTAATGATTTTAGGAAAGAAAAAGAATAACTTACATTTATTTGGGTATGTGCAGGTTAAGCTTGTCTGTCAACACTTGTTGCTGAGGCCAGTAACGACCAATGGTATAGCATTCTCAAGTTGGGATCAGACCTTTGCGACAGAATAGTTTTTCCTTTTGCATTTATTAGGTATGCTAAAACAATTTATAACATTTTTGCTACTGAGTGGAGGCCAGGAGAAGAGACCTAGGTGTCGTTGAAGGTAGAAGATCAGAGGCCCAGCAGCAAGAGAAGAACCAAGTGGCAGGGGTTGTGAGGAAGTTGCAGACACTAGAAAGAAACATTAAAGAGACAGTTGTGGATCCACTATTCCATGTTATGGAATCCAGCATTTCTATGATAATGTTGAGAAACAGAAAGTGATCAACCTTGATCTTACATGTAGACACCTCAAATACAAGTTGGAAAAGGTAATGCCTTATTCTAGATCATTTGCAGTTATTATATTTTATCAAATGTAAGTTGCTAATCTGTACATTTGTGTAATCCCTTCACTTTACTGTCCAGGTATATGAAAAAAGATGGTACATAAAACTACCATCTGGCCCCGGCCGGTGTGGCTCAGTTGGTTGAGCATTGTTCCATGCACCGAAAGGTTGTCAGGGCACATGCCCAGGTTGCTTGGTTAATCCCTGGTCGGGGGTGTGCAGGAGGCAGCTGATTGAAGTTTCTTTCTCACATCGATTTTTCTCTTGCTTTTTTCCTTCCTCTCTCTCTAAAATCAATGAAAACATTTAAAAACAACAACAAAAAATACCATCTGTAAATGTTGATATTACAATTCTTATGTTTATTGTTCTGAGTCCTTTTTGGTTCTGTGTCTTCTTGGTAAACTTTAAAATGATGTACAATTTTATTTTTGTTTTCAGAAAAGGCATATTTGATGAATACAGCCAGATAACTAGTCTTGTTACAGAGGAAATAGTGAATGTCCATAAAGAGATTGAAATGTCGGTTGAGCAGATAGATCCTAGCACAGAATACAATAATTTTATAGATGTTCACAGGTATGTATGATATTTTCATTCTTCTTTCAGTACTGATGACAATATTATTTTTTCGACATATAATATTTAACCAAATTAAAATAAGAAATATTGAAGAGCTTGTTAGGACATTAGATATTTCAGATTAATTTGTCTCCTTTTAATGATTTTCAGTCCTTTCTCCAAGATGATAACTATTTATGTAATGATCTTTAAAAACTTATCAGTTGTCACTATATCATTTCTTAAGCCCACACTTAATCCATGAAATTATATTTTCTTTTTAACATTTCTATAGTAGTAATACTATGACTTTGTGTATGAAACTTTATAATGTACCAATTACTTTTCCATGCATTCATCATCTTAGTTTATACTCATTAGCATTGTGACAGGAATAAAACCACTTAATATCCACATTCTATAAATGAGGAAATTAAGACTGAAATTACATGACTAGATCTTTGATGCCTGGGGTTTAATGTGATTTATTCTATTTATGTTTACTCTACTTTGTTAATATAATTTTTGATGAGAAAATATATCCTGCCCTTGGTGTGTACTAAGATATATTATGATAGGCTATTCATATTGATCAAAATTATTTGGCATGCTTTACTAGAACATCAGCTGCTAAAGAGCCAGAAATTGAGTTTGATGCTTCCTTACTAGAAGAGAATGAGAACCTTCAGGCAAATGAGATTATGTGGAATAATTTAACAGCAGAAAGTTTGCAAGTAATGTAAGTATTTGGAAAGCCTGAACTGTATAAATAATACTACTTTTATTTTTAGTTGTGCATTCTGAGATTTAAAATCCCAATTTTTGTTTTTTGCAAGTAATGAAAAGTAAATTAAAAACAAACTGTTGTTTGGGCAGAATGAACTGTTTTAAGAAATACGTTAACTTTTACTTGTTATCCACTCATTCATTTTGGTAATTCCAAAAATCAAAATCTGTGTGATGTATTCATTCAGTTATTGCTAATATTCTATATTGGAATAATGTTTTATTCTTTTTAAAATTAAAAAAAAAATAACCCATTTCATCCTTAAAACTTATTGACGGAACCATTTTGGAAATGAATGTTAGCAATAAGAGAATTGTAGATGTCAGCATCGTTTAGTACAAAAATTTGCCTTTTAACTGAGTTCTCCTTAAGCAGAGATGTCCTCTATCGTAGGCTGGTCAACCATCCCTTCTTTGCTTTGTTGCGACTGCATAACATTTTAAAGTTTTGTGTTTTTTAGTCCTTTTCAAATATTAAAGCCTGTAAATAGTACGTTTTTAAATCTAGAAAATATAATTAAGCCATTCTACTTTTAAATATTTAACCTATCTCTTGATTTTTTTCAGACACAACACAAAGAAACTTCTATCTCTTAATAAGCACTGTATGCGCTTGTTTCTGTCAGAACCACACCTAGAGATGACTATGCTCTCACTTGCTCTTTAACATTGGGCTTGTTAGATCACCTGACCTGTTGGAAAGGTTACCTCAAAAGAGTCAGCCACAAGTCCCCATCTAATATATGTAAACAATCTCCTTTCTGTTGTTCTGTAACAGTGTTGCAGATAAGTGACTGAATGTTATGATCCCGGGACTAGCTCTTGGAAAGGGGTTTAGTGTCTTTAAAGCTGGCCTGATGCGATTGAAGAAACTAACAATGCGTGTGGAATCACCTGTGTAAAATGAAGGCTTGATAGTCCTTGTGGACTGACTGTCGGTGAGAAGAATGGAGGCTTGGGAGTACCCTGTGTTAGAAGGTTTTCCCTAGCAGTCATATCGGGATTCTTGAAGCTGTTTCCCAAGTTTTGAAGCCCGTCACAGTAGTTTCACTTTGGTTTTAGGTATATCATTACAGTGTCAGTTATCTCTAAACCAGTGCTCGCCCTGGGTGATTTTGTCCCCAAGGGAAATCTGGCAATACCTGGAGACATTTCTGTTTATCAGGTGGGAAAGTGTTACTTGTATCTAGTGGGTAGAAGCCATGGATGCTGTTGAACTTCCTGTAGTCACAGGACGGCTCCTACACGTGAAAGTGTCAGTAGTGTCCAGGTTGAGAAACTCTGCTCTAAACAGTAGAGGTGAATGAAGGTAGGGTTTCTCAATTCTTTTGACAAATTCCATTTCTTAATTCCTGTGCTGCTTGGTGAAGGAATATGACATAAATTACTCCTGTTTTAAAAATTATTACATTGCTCCCAAATAATTTATCCATTTGTTTATCAAAAATATATTTTCTCTGTATTTAAGGTTGCAAGGGTTAATACTTTCAAGGAGTTTACACTAAAATTGATCAATTTATTTTAATAAACATCAAGAAAGAATGAGCATATAGATATTGGAGTATAATGTGGTAAAATTAAAAATAACTACCTGTTATAAGCTTATATAAAATAAGAGATTTTGTAACCAAAGAAGAATTTGTTTTATTGCTATTCAGGGTATAATGAGAGCAAAACTAATTATGCTCATAAATCATTATTTCTTAATTATGATGATGAAGCAATGAACAAAAATGTAATAAATTAAAGATAATATATCTTTGATAATGTGATAGAAGATTTCCTTGCTTACATCTTACTAAGGCAGAACTTTAGCTACATTTCATTGAATAGTACCTAAATTTAGGATATGAGTTTAAGATTAGGTTTTCCTCAGGAATTTTATTCCAAGAATGAGTTATTCAGTGTGTCTGTTGGCACTGTCAAGATAATCTAAGGTAATTGCATCAAGATACATATATATATAACAATGCAAGAGGAAAATCTTTCTTTTAACATAATATTAGTGCTTTAAAGTAAAACTAATATAGGTTAGGGCAAAAATAGGTTTACAGTTGTTCATATGGAAAATCATACAATAATTAATAAACAATAATACAAGAATAAACTGTGTTTCATGTATTCACAACTGTACACCTTTGCCCCACCCTGTATCTTTTCTTCCCTGAGGCATTAATTTGTTAATTTTTTTGTTGGTAGTGTTGAAATATATCCAATAGAAATGAATGAAGCAAGCAAACAAATAGCTTGGGAAAAATAAATGCAAATGACCAATAATTAAAGAAATATATATATTTAAAAGAAGCTATTTCACCTCCCAGATTGGCAAGGATTCAATGATTTGATAATACCCAGTGTTGTGTAGGTTATGGAGGAATAAGCCCTCGTGAAGTCTTGGCAGAAATGAAAACTAGTATAACCTTTTTGGAGGATAATTTGGCCATATACATCAAAATTCAACTTACACATACACTCTGACTTAGAAATTCTACCTCTAGAACTTTAGCCTACAAGTATGCAAAGATATGTATGTTGGGTTACCTGGGTGTGAACCCTGACAGTACGGCTTATTACCTTTGTGAAACTGGACAGATTATTTAATTCCTTTATGCCTCATTTTTCTTAATTGTAAAATGGTAATAATAATGGCACCTAACTCATAGTGTTATGGTTCCATGCATGAGTAGACGTAGAATGCGTGGACTATTTCTTGGCACATAGTAAGTTCTATGTATTATTTTTTGTTTTTTGTTTTATTACTACTTGGGGTGGTTTCATACATTAAGGACTATAAACACAATGTTTAGGTTTTACAGAGGCCTTTGGAAATATTTGATATCTGAAAATTTTTTGTTAGTTGCAAAATATGAAAAGAAAACTGCTATAAGGTATTCTATGTGACTTCATTAATTATTAAATTCAGTACACACAAAAATATTTCAAACAATTCGTGGGTTAAATTTTCTCACTTTTTAATATCTGCATATGAATGAGGGTTTCTGAGGAACCACTTTTTAATATATATGATATTATTTGAATAGAGGCTAAGGACGATAAAGGTCTCAAAACAGTCCTTTTATTTGAGCAAAACATTGGAAACAGTGTTTGGTTAAATGAATTATAGTATAGCCCTAGTTTTCCCACAATTTTTCCATTACGCAGGTTTTAAATACAATAAGCTAGGTTGACATGTATGCTTATGTGGAAAGATGTCCAAAATGTATGATAAAGAGCAAAACCAAATTACAGAATCGTATTTATGGAGCGAGTCTAGTAATAAAAAGTGGTACGTGTGTGTATGTTCATATGTACATAGACTATACCTTGAAATGGAGGTGAATGGATAGGGCAAGTGGAGAAGTATGTTGGGGCTAATATTTATAATGTTAAATAAATGTGGTTTTATTTTTCATTCTTTGAGTATTTTGTCAGCATGACTCTCTCCAGAATATTAGGTATTTATTTTTCTTTTCATTGTGTCAGTCATTCCTTTTATTAAGCATTTGTTTCTGAATCACATCGCTTTAAATAGTTTTAGAGTATAACTCTCCCAAAAGCTCTATTTGAAAATGTTCCTATTTTATGGTCTGTGCTTGCCTGTATTCTACATGTTTCCTTAGCTCATTTAAGATCTCTAATGCATTAATATGGAATAATATTAAGGAAAACTTCAGAAACATTTTCCCCTTTGTTTGCATTCCTTTATGTTTGTTTAAGGGATCAGTGACCACCCTGTCCATTGTGGAGAATCATTAATTTATGACTCCTGAAGAGTTTTTCTATAAATAGTGATACTGGCAATCTCCCAGGCTGCTGATTAGTAGTGACTATGAAACAGAGAAAATTGGACCACATTTCTCATGGACTCTTCAAAATTCTTGGCTAGATGTCAGATGTTGTGAATGATTAATTAACATCTTTGTTGAGTGAGTGAATGAAGACTGTTTTATGGAGAGTATTCAGGGGCTTTATGAATAGTGGATCTCATATCTGACTTTGTATTGGGATCACCTAGGGAGCTTTAAAACATGCTGATACCTGGGACCTACCCTAAAACAACTAAATCAGATTTTCTGAAGGTAAGATTGGGCATTGGAATTTTTGGTAAACTTCCCATGTGATTTTATGCAGACAGGATTGAAAATCTCTGCCATAGATCCACTAAAATTGTTTGTAGAAATGTGTATATTGCTTTCTGCAAATCTGTAGAGGGCTTCATGACCCAAAATGACTAAGGACTAATACTTACGTGAATATCTTATCTTTTATATTTAAAGAATGTCTTTTTTGTTAAACGTTTCTAATGAATTTATATTCCTCAAATTGTATAGCATTACTGTGGAAAACTAGCACTTTTACAATAGACTGACTAGATGACACCTTTTAATTTTTTTCTTTTTTATATTCTTAAATGTAGCATAAAATTGTTTTCATTAGCAGAAACTTACTCATAAATTTAATGTTTTATGTTCTTGGTTTCTGTTTATTGTGTTATGTAGAGTTTTCTCCAATAAATTTAAGAGGCTCTGAGATTATTACACAATTAGTATTTATATCCAAAACAAGATACAGTGTTGCTGCCTGCCCCTTTTCAGACTTGATGAAAATCTAGTCATATAATACTAAGTGACAAAGTTATTGCATTTACCATCTAAATATGTGCCACTCAGCATTTTATCATACTCTAATTATCTATGAACTATAGTTATAAAGGTTGCATATAAATATAGATATACACACACTCTTCTATACATAGAAAAGTTAAACTCAGTTATTTGTAGGATATTTTATTTTCTATTTATAGGAAATTATTTTGCTTGGTAGATCATGATTGTGATAAAGGGCTATTTCTGGGCCTCTGATAATTTCTAGCACTGGACACCTGAAAATGTATATTTCCCACTACACATGCACTCAGGTTGTATTATCTTCAGGCCTGAATCTGATCTTGCTTCCTTTGTTTCTGTTATCTGCAGCCTCTCTCCTTCCCCTCCAACACCCCTTTTCCATTTGTTTCTTTTTTGGATCTCTCTGTCAAATGCTGGAAGAGATACTATAGTTTTATTTTTAATCATCCATTTATTAAGATTATATATGCAAATACTTCTTCTAAGGTAATCACTAATTAAATAATTTCAGTTTATCAAAATAACCTGAAAAAAACCAGGTCTATAGAATTTTGAAATAAAAATGTATTTAAGTGTCTGTCGTATGGGTTTTGGCATTTGAATAGAAGAGGCATCCATTTGTGATCAATTGCAAATTTTAAGCAAGGTAAATGGAGTTATGAATCAGCATATCAGTAGTTTAAATAAGAAATTACAAATAGCAAGCTATTCCTCATAATATGAACATTGATATGTCTGCCAAAAGAGGAATTTTGATTAATTTTAATAAAATGGTAAAGAGTTAAGGTTTTATTTAGTTCTTTTGTTGACTGACTTTTCTAGTTTCAAATGAAGTCTCTTAATTATAAGTTGTTACCACCTATCAATAGGAAATATATTTGAATTTCAGTCTTGTATTCTAAACTGAAGCCCAACCAACCCTAGGCCTCCTATTTCCCAGTACATTTTAAAAAATTTAAAGTAATAATGTGTTTAACTTTTACAGTGGGATATAAATAAGATACCTTAATTGAACAGTGGTAATTCTCTATGTGGAAAAGAGATTTTCTTGGATTTTTGTGGGGTATGAGTCAGCAAACTACCACCTGTGGGCCAAATCCAGCTTGCCACTTATTTTTATGCAGTCTGTGAGCTAAGAATACTGTTTATGTTTTTACGTGAATAAAAAATATCAAAAGGAAAATTATATTTTCTGATGCATGAAAGCTACGTAAATTTAACATCAGTACATAACTAAAGTTGTATTGTAACATATCCACGCTTATTCATTTGCCTGTTGTCTATGGGTGATCTCCTGCTACAACGGCAAAGTTGAGCATTTGTGACAAAGACCACGTGGGGACATTCTCATCACTTCACACTGCTGCTTGGCACATCGCAGATCACGGTGACACAGTTACAACCCAACAGCATTTTGAGTGCCACACATACTGCTGTACAACATCATTTTATTTACCTTTTAATATTAGTCCATGCCTCTTAAGTCAAAACAAGAAAAGAAAATGGATTTTGAATGTCACACTTTTAAGACACAGTGGAGTGTGGATTATTTTGTTATTGAATTAGATGGTAAAGCATTGTGTTTAGTTCGCAGTGACACTCTGACTGTGCAAAAATAATGCAATATATGCTTACATTACCAAATAATCATGCAGCTCAGTATTACCAGCTCAGAGGAGAGTGCTCGTCAGAAAATTTAGAGGATTGAAAATGGAATACCTCATTACAGCAGACTTTCTTCAGAAAAGTAAAATATGTAAATGAGGGTGCAACCAAAATAAGTTCCTGGGTGGCTCATTTGTTAGCTGAGCAAGGAAAGCCATTTACTGATGATGAATTAATTAAATAGTGTTTCACTGCAGTAACCGAAGAAGTATGTCCAGTGAAAATAAACTTGTTATAACCATTAGTCTTTCAGTGAGAACATTTGCTTGAGGAGTTGAGACATTGAGAGCTGCATCATTAGTTGATTAAAAAAAGACAAGGCAAATAATTTCATGTGGTTTTCCCTGACTCTTGATGAGTCAGCAAGTGTGATCAAAAAGTGCTCAGTTTATTTGAAGAGTCAGTGCCAAGTTTTAAGTGACTGAAGACTTACTCTCTGTGAATAGCCTGAGTGGATCAACTACACATAAGAATATTTTCAAAGAAGTAAAGAAAACACTAGTCCAGTACAAACTGAAGTAGAATCTTTTAAGATGTGTAACAAATGCTGGTGTTAAAAATATGTGTGGATCAGAAAGAGGCTTAGTTGAACAAATTTACGAAGCATGTACGAATGTTAAGTGTTTTAATCCTATGGTTATTCATCACGAGGTACTTTGTGGAAAATATTTGAATATAACCATATGTTACTGAATCAATAATGTCAACAAGGACCTACATTTGCTCTTGTGGACTTGACCATCAACAATTACATGAATTTTGGTAAGAAATGGAAACTGCATATCTTGGCTTGCCCTATCACACAGGACTTTGGTGATTTATAAGTGAAAAGTTTTACTGTGATTATTATTATTTTCTTTAGTGCAGAGCTCAGATTGGAATATTTCTAAATAATCAGAATTTCCCTCAACTACTGTTAGTGAACGCTGAATTCTCAAAGTTTTGGATATTAGCTTGTGCTGAAGACTTGATTAGTTTCCTGTTGAGTTCAACCTAAAATTACAAGCTAATACAGTGCTTATAGGCAGAACTTATACTGCAGGAAAGTCATTTAGATGACATCTAATGTTATTTGAATTCCAGGTAATGTCAGGTTGTTATATACTCCCTGTGCAGTCAAACATTAAAACAGAAAGCAAGATCACCATTCTTACAAAATTTGTAGCTGATGAAATTTCTGAGCTCAAGCTACATTTCCAGTAGCATGTTTCTGACCTTGGTACATATATTTTGACATTTCAAAATCTATTTAACTGTGCAATTGAGGAGTTCCCACCTAACTTTAGAAGTGATGAATGTGCAATGTAGTGACATGCTAAATCTCATGTAATATAATTTTATAAATGTCAGCTAAGCAATCAGTATGCTCAATTGAAATCATATGCTCAGGGATTGATATTGGAATTTGGCAACGCCCATCTGTTTGAAAAGATATTTTCAAAGATCAAATACATAAAATCTCTTTATATATCGTCTTTAACAAGTGAACATTTGTAGCTTATTTTTATGATAAGCACTACCTTTGAATTTCAATGAAGGTAAACATTATCACCCACCCTTAAAATATTTCTATCCTTCTCATAGTAGACTGTTGTTATGATAAATTGTACTCTATTATTATTATTATATTTTGAATTTGTCAGTAAAATATTTGTGAATATTAGTTTTCTTTTTTCTTATATTAATACCTTGATTTTGCCTCTTTGTGGAAGAGCCTAAAACATTTTACCCTCCAGACCTTTATAGAAAATGTTTGCTGACTCTTGTAGGAATGATACCAATTTTACTTATTAAACTGTCTGAATCAATTTTCTCAATCAAGGGAATGACAAATACTGCAGTACTCTCATGTCCTAAGCAGGACCTTGGTTTTATCAGGTCTGTTTTGGGCTGTTCTCACAACCTTAGTTCAAGTTTAGTTTTTGGGTGAACATATACTACACATATGTGAGGCTATATTAAGGGAATACTTTTTTAATGAGTGAGTTTGAAAGATTTGGAAATATTTAAAATATTAGAAGGCAGATGATATAGTAGAAGGAGAATTTGATTAAGGGAAACAAAGAAGTTGCATAGAATGCAGGTGGATTTGTCAGATTGGAGGTGTATATTTTTAACAAAAACTTTTGCTTGGTTGATTAGGAGTCACCTTCTGTTTAATATTGAGAAAAACTAATAAATGTTTGTGCAGTGGTGTAGAAGGTCATACACAAATTCCTATGAGATTGCAAAAAATGGTTTATTTCATTTATGTTGTAGTAATAAAGATGTCAGAAAATTACTTCAGGCAACTGTAACCCTTATTCCATTTGGGTTTTTGTTAACCCAAATGTCACAATGTGACAGTATTAGAAGTTTGTCATTTATAGCTTTTTAGGAAGTTGGGTCTCTCTAAGAGTGCTGTAAGATATAGATAATGATATCCAGTGGTTTGGGGATACAAACAGTATTGTATAAGTACTGAAAACTTATTATCCACAATAATTGTTTTAGGCTTTTGTATGTTTAAATACAGTTGAATCTTTCAAAATTAACTAATACATGCAGATGATAAAATCTGAAAATCTTACAAAAGGGTATACAATGAAAGTCAAGGTTCTCCCTTTTTTTTTTTTTTTTTTAGGGGTATGGTAGTAAAAAAGGCAACATGCTTTCCCCAGATAATTTCATTCTTCTAAATCATTTGTCTACTTTTAATTTGCAACCAAGGATCTCTAGAGAGTTAGAAATATTAAGAAATTTTCACTTATAATACTTAACTTTACTCAATTTTTAAAATTTAAGACTTAGAAGAAAGCTCAGTTATGCTTTTTTGTGTGTGTGCTCAGGCTATAAAAGATTAAACCCTCAAGAATATGAACTATTTTCTTGACATGATCAGGAGCTAGAGAAAATTGAGGAAACTATATTATTATTCCTTTCCCTTGGTCTCCTGCTTTCCTGATTCTTGCCTGCCTTCTTTCTTACTTGGGCTTTCACTGATAAACCTAATAGGTAGTGGTTCTAGCTAGCAGAATAGACCTGCCAGGGAACAGCATTGTTAGCTATGCGAGGCCTTTGTCTGAACTTATAGTACATTGCCAGCTCTTATCTGGCAAGCTTGTGGTAGATTTCTTTCTTTTTTCTGGGTTAAAGTTGTCTTAGCATAGACAAGGAATTCGAAAAGGAATAAGTACCACTTCACTCTTTTCACAAATGAGCTGACTTGTACTAAAAAATTATAGCAAAGTAAAGCCTCAAAATGTAACTTCTCATTAATAGCTTAAGTTATATTTTTTCAGGAGGCCGACTAATTACTAAAGGAAGTAGAAAGTACTAGCAGATTGAGATTTAAATATACTTTACTAGAACTGTCATGTGCCAATGATTTCTGAAAAATGGGGTTAGGGGGTCTCAGGTCGTTTAACTTGCCCATTGTAGCTTGGGTTAGGACTCTGGCTATCATCTCATTCCTCCCTCCCTAGCCTGCTGTCCGAGTAAAAATAGCAAGGAAAAAGGGCAGCCCAAAAGTTAACTAGGGCAACAGTGATGTTCACCACAATCAAACACCTTCCCTTGAATTTTTCCAAATAATTATTATGAAGAAATCAATAATAACATTTCTTTTGCTTTCTTTTAGATTTGTGGTGATATTACTACTGTTATTTCACATCAAATCAACACGTGTGTGTGTTTATGTTTGTGACTATAGACATGCTTACTCCTTCACTTGCATCAGGGATAACGAAATACAAGCGTATGTTAATTTCTCATGGGACTGAAAAATTTTCACATTGCCAAAGATTTAAAGTTCTTGGAAATAATTGTTGTGAAGGGACAAACAACTTTTAATTGTTAGTGGCTCCTCTATTTTTAATGTAGCATGCTTGCAATGTTCCTTTATTTTACTTGTCCTTAATTGAGAGTAATGTATAAATAATAAAAATATAACCTGTTTTGAATTTCACTTAAAATATATTCAATCCTACCTCTGCTTTGGGAGCAACATTTTTTGCATCCAATGTTAACAAAATATTCTTTTAAAAAAAAAGAAGACAGCCTTGGACACGTAGCTCAGTTGGTTAGAATGTCGTCAAGGTTAGAATATGCCAAGGTTGTGGGTTCGATCCCCAGTCAGGGCACATACAAGAATCAACCAATGAATGCATAAAGAAGTGGAACAAAAAAATCGATGTTTCTCTTACCCTCTCTCTCTTTTTTCTCTCACTCTAAAATCAATAAATTAAAAAAAAAGACAAAACTTAAAATTACTTTTCAGAAAAATATTTCTCACAGGACTAATAAAATTAGTTAATAATATAAAGTTACATTTATAGGAAATATGCTATGCTTCAAAATCTGTACTAGGAACTTAAAAAATATGCATTATAGTCAGAGGAACCCTTTAAGTTAGGTGTTAAATTTTCATTTTATTAGAGTAGGAAATGGAAGTTTAGAAAAGCTAAGTAAATGTTAAACCTGGGTGTGTCTGGTTCCAGAGCTGGTGTCTTGTACACCAGAATGAGGTGCTTTACAAGATGTGGTAGAGATGTAGAGCTGTAAGCCCAGATGCTTCTCTTATTCTGATGTGGCGGGGTAAAGCGAGCTTGATGACGTAATTTTGTATGAACGGAGCCAGCCCTGCACCAATGACTCCTATACAGAGGACTAAAGCTTTCCTCACTGCACCACTGCAGTAGTGGCTCATGTATGTTTAGCTCCAGAATTAGTTGGTGGGTAAAAGTTGTAAATTATGCTGTTTCCACATTAACATAGCTCTTTACTTTCTAGATAATTCAGAGTGATAGGAATCAGGAGAGCCTTCATACTTATTAGAGAATTACGGAAAAAGTTGAATGTTGGTCTTCTAGCAAGAAAAGCAGGACAGAACTGAGTGGAGTTGAGCACTTGTTATGTGCAAGACACTGTGCTAAGTGTAAGGAATATACTGTGAGGAGTAAGCCATGGTGCCTGCCTCTTACAGTTTGGTGTGACTGTGTATTTATTGCAGGATGGGTTGGAGGGTATGTACAGTGAGAAGAATTGAGAAGAAACTAGGGAAAGCAAACAGTAATTGTCAAAGAGAGGAAAAAAGGAAAGAGAGGGTTGGGGGGGGGGGGGAAAGTTGATGTCCCTTCTACTAGAATGCACATTTTCTGAATCTAGGTTTGTTTATTTTATCCCTAGTGTCTTGTAAACACTTGTTTAAATGAATGAATGAAGAATTGAGAAGAAAGGTGAGCAGAAAATTAATCAGGAAGAGAGACAGAGTAAGAAAAAGATGTAGGGGAGGGAGGTAAAAGATAGAACAGAGAAGAGGAAAGTGATGAAGAGAAGAAAAGCTTCCTAATCAAATTCAGCTTTGATGTAACATGGCCAAGACAGTGGCGAGGGGTTGGTTTTTACTGTTACTTCTGGACTGGGGTGACAGAAGGTGGTCGGGACAGGTTCTGAGGTAGGGTCCCGTGTTGCTGACTTTTGTGAGGTCTAAATGTGATCATATATAAGGCAGAATTTTATAAATAGCAAAGCATTCTGTGTTATTTATTTGTTTATAATTATTTATAAGTAACTTGAAACCAGAAATTGAAATGTAATTTCTTGAGAATGATCTCTGATTTTAATACAGTAATGCTTTCTTTATCTAGTCAGGATATGAGTTATTCTGCCTAAGTGAATTTTCCAGATAACCAAAGTTCATCTTGTCATCCAATTCAAAAACATAATTTTACTGGATTTGATGTAAATCTTTTAAAAATATATATATATTCTTAAAGAAAAATACTGACCTTAATTTAGCCTTTTTCATATGATTCTAGATCATTACAAGCATCACTGATTATGTTTTGCTATAATATAGTAATGCCCTCACCAACCCATTTAGATTTATTATGTTGCTTAACTCTAAACAAAGGTGAAAATCATCTGGATTGCTGTATTTTGAGTTTTTCTGATTATATCTCGGTTTTTCTGCCTCTTCCATCTCTATTACCTATTAGTTAATAATGTAAGAGTTAAATTAATTTTTGTTATGAGATTCAAATAGTATAAATAAATATAGAATGAACTATAAAATGCTTTTTTTGGTCTTAGATCACCACCTATTCCAATCCCACAGCCCTCAGAATGTTGATGAGTTTCATTGGTAGTAATCTGGTTTTTCTGTGCTTTTACACACAAACACACACATAACTATATACATATTATATTAGTCTGCTCTGCCTGCCATAACAAAATACCATGAACTGGTGCATTAAACAACCACAATTTATTTCTCCCAGGTCTGGAGGTTAGAAGTTCTAGATCAATGTGCTGGCGGGTTTGGTTCCTGCTTAGACCCCCTCCCCGGCTGGCAGACCGCTGCCTTCTTGTGTGCTCTCCTGACTTCTCTGTGTGTGGAGGGAGAGAGTGTGAGCAGACTCTTCAGTATCTCTTCTTAACAGGCACTAATCTCATCATGAGGGCCCCGCTTTCAGGGTATCATCTGACCCTAATTGCTTCCCAAAGGCCCCATCTAAAAATACTATCACATTGCCGGGCCGGGCGTGGCTCAGCGGTTGAGCCAGGCGATCAGGGTTCGATTCCCGGTCAGGGCACATGCCCGGGTTGTGGGCTCGATCAATGACTCTCTCTTCATTGATGTTTCTCTCTCTCTCTCTCCCTCTCCTTTCCTCTCTCTGAAATCAATAAAGATATATTATAAAAAAAAAAATACTATCACATTGGCAATTAGGGCTTCAACATAAGAATTTTAAGGGGATACATTTCAGTTCATAGCACATATACACATACATTTATTTTAATATAACTGGAACTGTGCTATATGTATTCTGCATCATGCCGGTTAATTTAAAGATATGCCTTAGAAGAATTTACAAGTGTGCATCTCATTTTTAAGTGTCTACATGCTATTCTGTCTCTTAAATGGATTAAAATTCATTCCGCCATTCCCTTGTTGATGTTTTGTTTTACAAACAGTGTTGCAACAAACATCTCCATATTAAGTTTTGTGCACATTGTAAATTATTTTTGAAAAACATAATTTTAGATGGTCACAGAATATTCTAATTTGAGGTTTGAGAGACAATTCCACATTGACCTATGAAAAATTTTTGCCAATTTTGTCACATCAACAGTGTATATGTGTGGTTTTTTTTTTTCAATATGAGAACACTGGATATTATCACTCTTTTTCATACTTGTCTGTTTTACTAGGTGAAAAATAATTTACTGTTTATTTAATCTGCAGATATTTAATTGTGGGTCAGCTTGTAAATATTTCCATGTGCTTATTGATTAGTTGATTTTTTTTCTTGATGAAATTCCAATTGTGTTCTTTGTTTTCATATTAGGTTATCTTTTTTTCTAAGAGTTTTTCTGCATTAAGAGGGCTTTTGCTTGTAATTTGCATTGCTAGTTTTTTTTTACAGGTTGACTTTTGCTTTTGACTTTATTTACCATCACTTTAACTTTAAATAATCTAGAATTTTAATAGACTTGGATTATTTTATTTTACTTTTTATATTTTGGGTTTCATGTATTGCTTTAGAAGGCTAAAGATAAAAATTTTACTGTGCTTTGATAATTGTGTGTCTTTTGTGGTAGAATTTTTCTATTCAGGACCAAATGCATTTTATATGACAATAAATTATCTGGTTTTTGAGTTCATATTAATTTTGTTTATTTAATTTTCTTCAAATCTGTATAGAAAACACTCTAAAGCATTATTACAATATGTGCAAATAGCTTACTATCAATTTAAATTGTCATACAATGGAGCCTCACTTTCTTTAATTTAAAATAAGAGTATTGGGATCTATATTATAGATTATGATAGATATATCATGCAAATAATTCTGGGAACCATTTACTCAGTGCCTACTAAGTACCAGTTATATTTGCATTGGTTCATTTGATCCTCAAAACAGTGCTTTGAAGCAGATATTACTTTACTCAAATGAGAATATGAGCCAGGTAACTGGCCCAGGATCTCAGATAAGTAGTGGCAAAACCAGAATGTAAACACATGTTTAAAAACAAAAACCATACTCTTTACACTATCTGCTCTTTCTGGACCATGAGAGGAATTTGTTTAATTTAGTCCTTTCTTCTTTCTCTGATTGTTGTTTCTGTTTCTCTTTTTCCATTTGATGAGTAAGACTCTAGAAAAGCACTGCCCAGGAATACTTACTGTGATTATTAAAATGTTCTGCACCATCCAGTAAGGTAGCCACTAGCCACGTGTGTTTGTATGAGCCCTTGAATTGCAGCTAATGCAACTGAGGAGCTGAAATTTTACTTTAATTTAAGTTAAATTACAATGACTACTGTTTCGGACATCACAACCTTAGAAGTATAAATACATTTGTGTGTGTGTGTAAAGTGAATGCAATTAATGTATGGGTTGATAATGAGGAAACTGTTCATTCTAGGTTGAAAACTTTAGCAGAGGAACTTGTGCAGACACAGCAAATGCTCTTAAATAAGGAGGAGGCTGTCCTGGAGCTAGAGAAAAGAATCGAGGAATCTTCTAAGACCCATGAAAAGAAGTCTGAGTGAGTAAAACAAAAATAACTTGGAAGAAAGTGTAATTGATGTAATTTTACAAAAATACTTCAGTTACGTGTATTATGAATTTAAAATTTCTAGAAGCTGAAATTTCATGTTAAGTATAAAACTTAGATACTTTCTAGGACTCTAGAAAAATAATTATGTTTTTGTCAGTACTGATTATATGTCTTAATGTTTTACGTTTGAACTATTTTCTGAAAAATCCTGTTAAAAGCTGTCTTTATTTCCCCTCATTACTGTCCACTAAGGATTCACTCTGAATTCCTTGTTAAGCAAGTGCCAGGCCAGTTTTATGTAGAAATTGGCTTCTACTGTGTTAAAAGGAAGCATATAAACATTAGAAAATAGCAGTCTGCTTCTCCTATAAAAATCATGTTGACATTTGCTGTGCTGTTTTTGCCTCACTATTGTTTTTCTCGCTGATTTCTGGATCTGTAAATGTCTTCCCAAAACCTCTGACTTTACTTGTCTTGGTATACTTTTGCTTTTACTAATTGTGTTAATTATGTTTTCTACTATTTCAAGAAGTAAATTTTGATGAAATTTAAAATTTCTAATCTGACTTTGGTCATCATTTGCATCTCCAACAGGGATTACTGGCATAGTTTATTTAATGTCACTGGATTATAGAGACTTTCTGTTATAATCTTACATATTCAAGAAAGTTGTGAAGTATAGGATTTCTCTCTGCTCTATACTTGCTCTTTCTTTCCACACAACTTTTCAAATATTCTTCACTTTTGTCAAATCTCTGATCTCCTTATTTCTCCCATTGACGTAAAAGAATATCTCTCCTACATTACAGAAAGAGTTAGAGTCATGGGGTGGCTCTTATTTCCTGGGACTAGCTATCCAAATCCAACACATTTTGTACCCATTCTCTTTCTTTACTTCCATAGAAGAACTGTTCCTTGCTCTAAATCTGTTTCTCATGCCTGTTTTTTGTATCCCATCATCTCTTACTTTTCCAGAAAATTTGCATTATTTTATATATTATGTTCACCTTCTCAGCTGGGACCTGCATCACTTTTTAAATATGCTTAAGTCTTGATCCTAAAAATAATATTCACCTCTTTGTTCACCCCAGATAACTTTTTAAAATTTTCATATTTCCTTGCTTTCTGTTTTCTTAGTCAAACTTGTTCTAAGAGTGATTATGCACGAGCATTTTCTCAACTTCCACTTACTTCTCAACCCATATATACCTGGCTTTTGCTCCATCACTATTGAAATAAGCATCTGTAAGGTCACCAGTGGTCTCTTCATTACTAAATTTAGCAACTGTCCTACTTGACCTCCTCACAATGTCTGACTTTGTTGACTTTATGTTTCTCCTTTTCACTTGGCCTTTGGGACCCACTATGCCAGATCTTACTCCTCTCTTTCTGGCCACTCTTTCTTTATAAACTTATTTTTCTCCACTCAGCCAATGTATTTTGGAGTTATGAAAGGCATGGCCATAGGCTATGTCACTTCCTTCCCAGAACTCTGTCCCTAGGTGATCTCCTAAAGGTGACCCAGCCCCGCTGGCATGACTCAGCGGTTGAGCATGGACCTAGGATCCAGGAGATTGCGGTTTGATTCCTGGTCAGGGCACATGCCTGGGTTCTGGGCTTGATCCCCAGCGGGGGTGTGCAGGAGGTAGCCGATCAATGACTTTCTCTCATCATTGATGTTTCTGTCTCTCTCTCTCCCTCTCTTTTCCTCTCTCTGAAATCAATAAAAATATATTTAAAAAAATAAAATAAAATAAAGGTGACCCACATTTATTACTCTTGGATTTCTCCTCTGAACTGTCTGGCTCTATAATCATTTGCCTACTTAACATGCCTCCGTGGGTGTCTTAGGAGTACACTAAATTTTCTGTGTCCGAGGCTGAATTAAAAATCTCAGTCCAACCCAGTCCAATCCAACCTAGTTCACTCTTTTAGTATTCCTTATTTCAGTGAATGGCAATACCATCTATCCTGTTATACAACTCAGAATGTTAGGAGCCTGCCCCTGTCACTTATACTGTGGCTTTTATTACAGCTTGGTATTAAATGCCATATTGGAGTCACTGAGCCTTTCAAAGGTGAGAACAGAAATTTAGTGGATATGAAGAAAGAATAGAATAGCTGACCCTCTCACCAGCATGTCTGACTACATATTGTTGGAAGAGGCAATCTTTAAGTATTATCTTAATATAGAAGTTGTGGGTTTCTTTGATTTTTTGGGAGTATGTTTTCTTGACTCAAATCTTTGACTTTGATTCTCTCTTTATGTACATAATCAGCGTGATCCATGTTCCTTCACCTATTTATATTTATCAGGAGATGAGAATGGGAGTAGAGGAGAGGGGCTTAAATTTAGAGTGGTAGATATATGGAAATAGCATTACTTTTTTTAAAAAAATGTGTCTATTGATTTCAGAGAGAGGAAAGGAGAGGGAGAGAGAGAGAGAGAAACATTAATGATGAGAGTCTTTGATCAGCTGCCTCCTGCACGCCCCCTACTGGGGATCGAGCCTGCAACCCAGGCATGTGCCCTGACCTGGAATCAAACCGTGATCTCCTGGATCCTAGGTTGATGCTCAAACACTAAGCCACTCCTGCTCAGCAGAAATAGCATTTCTTGAATTCTTATGCTGTTCCACATATTATATTGGATGTTTTATATATATTAAGTCAATGAATGTTATCTTTGCTTTCTGTTTAACTGTTTGTATTTACCTTTAGGAGAATTTAGATAACTTAGAATCACATACCTAATAAGTGGTAGAAAACACACAAGTCCCTGACTCCAAAATTTCTGTCTCTTTTGATCACAGCATTGCTTGATTCTATGATTTTAATAGTGTTCTTAGGAGAATATTTGAGGAGGGGTAAATATGTCAAGCAACTCAGGGGATGAGTCTTGTTTAACCCAAGTTCTATTAGCCCTTTGTTGCCATGGAGGTTTTATTGTTAGCTTCAGGGAATAATCTTGAAAATGTTAAGGATATTTACTTAACTAAATAGTCATTGTGAAATCTCATTAATTTAGATATTAGTAGGGTTGAAATTTGTCTTTGAATAATATGTTAAACTATTTCACTAAATAAATAGTCTTCAGGGATTCTGGGGAAATGTTTGAATTTTAATTTAATATTTCTTAAACATCCTCTTTTGTGTGTGTATATGTGTATATACATATATTTAAATGCACTTAAATAATTAAAATCAATTTTTATTTAGTTCTAAAAGTTGATTTAGAATTATTTTTACTCTGTAACACGTTGGCTTCATATGCTATGTTACTTGAAAATAATAAAAACAATAAAACAAAACTACATTTCCTCAGAAATACTAAAAATATGCTGTAAGTTACATATCTATATTCTTAAATTAGTGGAATTACACTGAATCTTTGCTTAACAGAAATACCATTATTGGTTCTATCAAAATATAATATATTAAGGGACTAACGTTAAAACCTATAAATTTGGATTTAACATAATTGTCTCTAAAACATACAACAGCAGTGACAAAATCATTTGATGGTTTTGATTCCTATAATTGAATAGTATGAAGTGAAAAATTAACTTAAAGAATGGTTTTTATGTAACATTAAATTCACACAAGAGCAAAGTTTTAGCTTATGTAAATAATGCACCCCTCAGCTGAGATGTAGTTACTGCAGAATTTTATCTTAAAAAAAATAGGGTGACAGAGTAAAGCCAACCACTAGAAATGGTATGATTTTAATACAACACAAAACATCACTCTAGTGTACATACCTTTACTCGTTACTTTTAAAGCATGTTTACTCAAGTGGAAATAACGTCAATCTTCGCTTGATTTATGATCCTCGACTACTGTATTAGAAAATAGTTTATGGGAAAATATATCAAGCATATGTTATTTATGACTCAATGGCATTAAAGAGCTAGAATATTACTGTTGGTTTTAATGCTTGGTTTGACTTTGGAAAAATGAATGATTAATTTTGTATAATTTTCTACCACTATCACCTAGTACTTAAAAATACTTTATATGTTATAAAATCATAATTCTTAGAATAGAATCAATGCAGAATCTTAAGAGAGCATTTGATTCAACATTATCTTTCAAATTATCTTACATCTGCGGCCCAGAAGTTTTAAGAGACTTGCAAAATGCCACTTCTAGCCTGCAGTGAAGGCAAGAATTGAACCATCTAGAATATTGTTCTAGTCTGCAAATTCAGGGTACCATTAATTTCATCTCAGAATTTTTAGATTACATGTATTACCAAAAAATGTGCTATGTAAATAGGGAATTCGTTCAACAATGTTTATTGCACGTCTACTCAGTGCTGCAAATACAATGAAAGGTAAGATGTATATGGCCACATGTCTCATGGAGCTTACACTTTTGTGGAATGGACCAATACAACACAAGAAATTAACAATTGTGATAATTGCTGTGAAACAGGTAGTTCAGATAGAAGCACAGAGGAGCACCTACTTAAGATAGGAGGTCCGGAGTCTCCTAGGAAATGGCACCTTTGCTGAGACCTGAAGGACAGAAGGTGCCGTACATGTGAAGAGGAGTCAGAGATAGCGATACGTAGCACATGCAAAGGTTCTGATCCTTTGCCTATTTTAAATTTATTCATGGCTTCTTATGCATCTTGTATTATTTAATCATGTATTTACTAGAATTTTCTTCTAATTAAAATATACATATAGTCTGTTTGCTCAATGGTGTTATAAGCATATAAAATAATTGTATAGTATTTTGTATATTGATTATAGCAGTACTTTTTAAAAACTAATTATTGAACAAAAGCAAGAGGCTAATGTATGTGAAATTTTCATTATACATAGAACTCAATGGGGTTAATTGGAAGAAGCTAATATTGCTCATTGATTTTATTATAAGATATGTTGATTAAAAAACATTAAGACCATAGCTATGCAATAGGGCATATGCTTCCCCTACAAGTCTCATTGTTTTTAAAAAGCACTAAACTGAAAACCAGGAAATTTATATTTTAACCTAATTCTTGGTATTAGGACAGTGTCTCAGATACAGTACAATACAATACAATACAATACATACTTAGAACTTCCGGAGGAGAATAAAAAAGGCCTATCCCAGAACAGATTATTTAGGAACCCGAGGCATATGAGATGACAGAAGCCTCGCCTCACCAGGGGAAGCATGGTGACAGCAACTGTGATATATATTTTAATTAAATTTTAAACTTTGAGATAATTGTATATTGCCGTGTATGTATATGACTTGATTCAGAGAGGTCCCACATACCCTATACTTACTTTGCCCCAATGGGAGCATTTTGAAAAAGTATAATTTAATACTATAATTGCAGATACTGAGTTTGATACAGTCATGACTTGGAACATTTCCATCACTACAAGGATTCCCTCTTGCTGTCTTTTGTTGCTACACTGCTGTCCATCTTCCACCCCCTTCTTAGCCCCTAATAACCTTTAATCTGTTCTCCATTTCTACAATTTTGTCTCTTCAAGAATGTTATATAAATGAAATCTCACTGAATGTAACCTTTTGAGATTAGCTTTTTACAGTCATAATAATTCTCTGGAGATTGACCCAGGTGCTTTCATTCTTTTTAACTGTAGAGCAGTGTTCCATGGCATATGATTTCACTTCCTAGGTTTGCCATACAGTTGATGAACCTACAATAGCATCATTATCACCCAGAGTTCATAGCTTACATCACTCAGTGGTGTTTATTCTGTGGGTTTGAACAAATGTGTAATGACATTTATCCATCATTCCAGTGTAATACAGAATACTTTTCACTAAAAATCCTCTGTCGTCCAGATATTTATTCCTCGCCCTGCCCCCCAGCTGCTGGAAACCACTGATCTTTTTACTGTTGATATAATTTTGGCTTTTCCAAAATGTCATATAAAATCATACATTATGTAGCCTTTTTAGATTGGCTTCTTTCACTTAGTAATATGCATTTAAGGTTCCTCCATGTCTTTTTGTGGCTTGGTAGCTCATTTCTTTTGAAGACTGAATAATATCTCATTGTCTAGATATACTACAGTTTATCATTTACCTAATAAAAGACTTCTTGGTTGCTTCTAAGTTTTGGTATTATCAATGAACCTACTATAAACACCCACGTGTGTGGGCTTTTACTCAGAGTTTTCAGCTCCTTTGAGTAAATACCAAGGAGTGTGATTGCTGGATCCTATGGCAACAGTATGTTTAGTTATGTCAGAAACTGCTAAGCTGTCGTCCAAAGTGGCCGTGCCCTCTTGCATTCTCACAGCAACGAATGGTGCTCCTGCCGCTCCACATCCTCACCAGCATTTGGTGTCAGTGTTCTAGAGAGTGGTCATTCTCATAAGTGTGAAATGGCATCTCACTGTTGCTTCAATTTGCATTTCCCTGATGACATATGATATGCAGCATCTTTTCATGTGCTTATTTCCCACCTGCATATCTTTTTGTTTAGGTGTCTGTTAGGGTCTTTGGCCCACTTTTTTAGTCCATTGTTTTCTTACTGTTGACATGTAAGAGTTCTTTGTATATTTTAGGTAACAGTCCTTTATTAGATGTGTCTTGTGCAAATCTTTTTCCTCCTATGGCTTCTCTTCTCATTCTCTTGATAGATGTACATGAAAATATCTTTTTACCGTCTTACTTTGTACATTTAAATTGATCCTTAGACTGTCGTTATTGTGATTCTTGTGGTGCTAGGAAATGCAAAGAAGGAACTCTCAGGAAATTTTAGGTTCATATGGATGTAACCTTTTCCAGGACCTGGTCCTTATGAATTTATGTTCACAAAAGTGAATGTTTTAAAAATAAACTTTTTCTGAAGAGATTCACTGAGAAATAAAAAAATTATAAACAATTTATTATGAAAAGGGAGCTACCACCTAATAAGCAAACCAGCATGAATTTTTCAGAAATTTGTGTGAATTTAGAACACATGTCACGGATTGTTAAATGATATAAGTAATAATTGCCATTTTCTGAATTTTTATTTTATGGTAGGTACTTTGCTAATAATTTAAAAAATATCTTATTGAATTCTCAGAACAATTCTGACAATAGGAATATTATTTTCATCAATTTATCCAGTGATAAAACTGAAGATGAGAAAAGCAAAGGGATTAAGTCATAAAATTGAATGTGTTTTAATTCAGTATAAATTACATTTTTTTTATATGCCATTGATGATTTTACTTGGGAAGTGTTTGTGAGCTGATAGTATGGTATATCCCTCTCTATTACTTCTGTTATTAACTTCACTGTTTTAGAGTGATTTGTCTTTTGAACATTGCTAAGTCTTTCTTACAAATAAACTTAATCATTAGTTCTTTCCAACATTTCACTCAGTTCTCTGCCTTTTTTTTTTTAGGATACTCTCCTGAAACTCATTGCAATATAATTTGAGGAGATTTCAGCTTTCTTTATAGCGTCCACTCAGGCTGCATCCTACTCAGTTTGACTGGAATTGAGTTTCAAATATCAACCAGCACCTTATATATAAATAAATCTCTCTTAGTGTGGGTTCCTTCTGTCCACAATTACTTACTCAGTTTATGTCCATCCTTTTAAGTTTCACTTTAAGAAGGTAACATTCTGAGCTTATTCTCCAACTTCGAAGCTTCCTCTATTGACAATCTGTTCTTTCATACATATAAATAAGTTACTTTAGTAGTGCATGGCACAGTTCTTTAAGATATCAGTATACTATGTATGACAGTGTTTCCAGAGGTGTTCCCCACCACCACTACCTGGGTTTTTTGGTGTGTGGCTTAAATGTGGATGAGTTAGTTTGCAGTTTCCACTAGGAGCAGCCTCCAAGGGGTAAAATCACAATAAGGCAACAAGTGGCCTATGTAGTTCTCTAAAGGAGGGATTGGGAAGTCTGTTGTTTTTATAGTGATGACACTGGAAAGATTTGGGGACTTATGCTCATTTCTTTAATCACATCTCAGCCCGTAGTCTTCGTTAGAACAGCTTTCCCCAATTCTAAACACACACCACTCACAATATACAAACAACTTGTTCCCAGGCTGTCACCTTGATTTGATTTATTTTATTCTAGGCACAGATTTGACTCTAGCTACATTCCATTTGAAATATGAAGTAAATTTAAGATTCTGCTTCAGTCATGATAATTCATTTTAGGCCCTATGCTTCTGGACTTAAGTGTCTGTACTCTGTGAGGTAGATGGTTTAGCTGTAAAATAAAATGAATGCCATAGATCGCAATATATTTGAAAGCGTCTTGAATTTGGTTTTTGCTTCCAAACATTTTCTTCCATTTTGTTATTGCTAGCATTTAATAACTACTGTTATGTCTCAAAATCTGTTTAGTTCCCTAATTCTTTTGATTCTGCAGGACTCATACAGATGAAAACAGAAGTCAAAATAATTCATATTTAATGTGTTCTTTTTTAGTATTGTGCTGCTGATAAGCCAAAAACAGACACTTGAAGAGCTGAAACAGTCAGTGCAGCAGCTGAGGTGCACTGAGGCAAAGTTTACAGCACAGAAAGAATTACTAGAGCAAAAAGTACAAGAAAATGATGGGAAAGAGCCACCTCCGGTAATAAATTATGAAGAAGATGCACGATCAGTTACATCTATGGTAAGCCAAAGGCTAATCAAACAAGAAACCTGAAAGAGCAGTATATAGGTAATAAGTGAATACAAAAGTTGATTCTGGTTTCTATAACAAATTATTACTCTTGTTAATATGCAGCTCCTATTAAACTTGTTTGTAAATGCAAAATAGACTTGCCAGTCACCTTCAGGTCACCTGGAGAGCACTTTCAGGAACCACCTGTAGAGTCAGAGGAAAAAGTTCTTCTTTTGCCTTCAAAACTGAAAACAAAGACTGCAGTTGTTTTTGTTCCTGGGAGATAGCAGGAAGGTAGGGTGTTATTCTTAAGATAGAAGTAAGAGATAAGGAGAAAGCTATTTATTACTTTTTTTCTTCTTAAGAACAGTAGAATCTGATTTATCTGACATGCACACACACACACATCTATGTGTAAATATGTATGTACACACACACGTGTATGTGTTGAATTTGAGTTTCACAGTAATTGCTATTTGTATCTAGTGGGTAGAGTCCGGTGATGCTGTTAAACATCCTACAATGCACAGGACAGCCCCTCACTTCACACTCCCATCAAAAAATTAATCCACAATGTCAATAGTGCAAAAGTTGAAAAGTTGGCTTTTTCTGTGGGTAGCTACATGCAGTCCATATAAAGAACCATCATAGATAATGATGCTATAGTTAATATTTTAGTAATTTTTAGTTTATGTGGTTCTGAATAGTATAGCTTGAGTGTTAAACAGATTCAAATATCTCAAGAAAAACAGGCTGCATTTGAAAATGTGATAAAATGTGGGAAATGAATATGAAATATTTAAAATATTATGTTTTTTGCTATTTTTGTTTTTAATTGAGCCATACTGATCTCCACATTATATTGTGAATTATGAGTTATAATTCTTTGTTCACTTTTACTGTCCTATCAGATAAAAAGGACCCTACCAGATTCACTTTCTTGCTTTATGATTCTTTATAACTGTCTGGCATCTGCATTCTTTCAGAGGAGCTTCTGAAGCTTTTTCTTTTATCTAGTTTTTGAAAACCTTAGCTAATGAATGTTTTGTTCTCTGAGTGTGGTTTATAATATCTCCTTGTCTCCATGTGGGTATCAAATTGGTTAATTCATAGCTTGATTTAGTGGCAGATATGTGAAAACTGGCCATCTACTTTATTTTAAATAATTCTGTGTGCATATGACTCCCTGTTGGCATTATTATTATGATTGAAAAAAGATAGTTATCAAGTCACTAGATGTAGCATATTCCCATTTGTTAACTACAGCTAAAAACTTGACTTTGATTTTTAAAATATACTACTAGTTCATTAATTCTTATTTATTAAGAATTTATGATCATTTCGACTCTTTTTAATCTTTCATAATTGAAGAGAAGCTTTTTAGACAAATGAATAAATAATGTTCATAGAGAATGTATAATACAGTTTAAACTGTATATACTTCTGGGCACTTTCAAATTTTCTCTTGTAGCCATTTATTCAATAATGATAATACCTTGTAAATTTTTATGAAGTAATGTCATGTATTTCACTTTACCCAATTTGTTTTAAGTAGTTGAAATGCTAATTATAAATATACCAGCTATTCATTGAAGCAATGACTTTAATAATTCTTTAAGGAAATTACAAAGAAATAGCATAATATATGCAGTTTAAAGTAATAAAGTAACATTTTATAAATCAGTCATTCCCCAAATTGATGCCAATTAATGTGATTTTACAGAGTATTTTATAAAACAGTAGAAGTAACATATAGTTCTTAAAACTTAATAATACTCCTACCTATATAAGTGAACTTTTTGCATAATTAAGCATTATTTTATGAATAATATTTTAAGAAAGCCTGACATTAACATAAGCAGTCCTATTGGTATTTCATCCTTATAAATGTCTTTATAATTGGTGTGAAATTTCAACAAGAGAAATTTAGTTAAATATTGGAAGAATTGAAAGAACTAAAAATTAAACTTCGACATCATGGAAAATAGTGAAAACCTGCCTAAATATTGGTAAGAGTGAGAGAGACAACGAACTATTGCACGTGTCCCTACTTGATGGCAGTGGTCGCGGAGCACTGACTCTGCGGTGGTGGACGCTTCCGTGGGAGAACGCCTGGGACTGCACCACTGGAAAGAAATGGGCCCTGCGCTGGGGATCCTTAGAAGGATTCCAGGGTGATTCAGATGTGTGCTCAGGGGGAGAGCTGTAGTATAGTCAGGTTAATAGATGCAGGAATGTTTATTTTGGCACTATAACTTGATGAAAATTAAAGCCCATCTACTAATTTATAGAAATCTTTAAAAAATTGTGGCAGCAGGTAATATAATCTCTCCTTCAGGGCGAATCACACTTCTAATGCTGCCTTTTTTCACCATGTCTAATTTTGGCCGGAATACAAAGGAGAAGATGGTAAATATTAAGTATCACACAATATGTTTCATTTATTTATTCAAACAGTGTTTTTTGAGCACCTACTATGTGTCAAGCAAATTTCTAGATGTTGTGGATAATTCAGTGAAAATAAAACTAATAAAAAATATCTCTCAGAGATTACATTCTGTAGTGAGTGGCAGTTAGTAAATAAATAAACTACGTATTTATAATGGAAGATAATAAATGCCAAGGAGTAGAAACAGAGCAGGGTAGAGGATTGGGGGCATCTAGAGTCTCAGAACTTGGGATACAGTTTTAAATGCTAGTCAGGATAAGCATCATTGAGAATGTGACATGTGAACAAAGACTTGACACAGAGCCAGCAAGCTACTTAATTTCTGGGCAAATAACATTCCAGTCAGAGGGTACATTTGTTGCAAAGACTATAAGACAGGAGCATGTTTGGACTGTTCAAGGTACAGTAAGGAGGTCTGAGTGGAGGGGAAGATGAGAATATAGGGAATGAGATTAGAGAAGTAATGGAGAACAGGTCTCAGGGCCTTGCAGACCATAGTTAGGGATTATAGCTTTTCTCTGTGTGAAATGGGGAGGCATTGGGTTGGGGGGTTATAACAGAGGAATGACATGTTCTGACTTTGGATTTAAATGGATCACGATAATTGTGTTGAGAATATACTAAGAGGAGCAAAATGGAAGAATGCTAACCCAGGTGATAGAAAATGATGGTTTGAGCAAGGATGATAACACAGAAGTAGCAAGAACTTTTTAGCTTCTGGATATATTTTGAAGGTTGAGCCCATGAGATTTCCTGTGAGTTAAATGTGGAGAATAAAATAGAAGAGTCAAGGATGCCTTTCAGGTTTTCAGAAGGTGCAGTCAAGAATGGAATTTGTTTCAGGTGCGTGAACAGACTACACATGGAGCAATTTTGATGACTTCCTCAAACAAGACTTCACTTTGTCTTTCCATAAAAGCAAGTGTTTGGGACTGCAGTTTGGGAGCCTGATTTGAACTGGAGAGATAAATTTGAGAATTGTAGGCATCGGATGGTATTTAAAATCATTTGACTGCAGGAAGTCACCAAGTGAGAAAGGATAGATAGAGAAGAAGAGAGAAACAAAGACTGAACTCTGGGGTACTCCAAGTTAGTGGTCTAGGGGAGAAGGAATCGGTAAGTGACTAAGAAGGAGAGACCAGTGAGGTAGGAGGGAAAAAAAATTGGTGTCCTTGAAGTGTTTTAAGGGGAAATGAATTTTAAAATTTGGGACATGCTGGGTTAAGGCAAAACAGTTGTATTGACTGTAGTAATTTTCTAAACTTTTAAATTAATATCAAATGCCAAAGAGAGGACACATAGCATGGTATGCAGTGTCTTTGGAAATATCCTAACCCCCTGAAGAGACTGCCATGCAATGGATCATACTTTGGGAAATGCTGAATTAGTAGATAAATATGCTGATAATTCTGAAGGCATTTGAGTTGTTTAAATGCTCTATAAACTCAAGGATTATTTTTTCTTTTTCTTCATTTATAGCTCTGCAGGGCAGAAGAATCTGCCTTCTGGGGCAAATTAGGAGGGTGAACTCTGTTATCTGCCCTTGAATAATGATGGAAATACCAGAATTTTCTGATCCCTAAGTTAACATTGGCTGACGTTCCTGTTTATTTACTTATTTATTTATTTGCTTATTTAAAAACATCACTTTCCTTCATGTTTGATTTTAGCTGTCTAGTTAAAAGAATATAGTAAGTGTTCAGTCAGTATCTGCTGAATTGAGGAATTGGACTTCCTTTTCACCCCTGAGTAATCTGGTTATTTTACTTTATAATAGCATGTGCTTTGAACCAACTATATCATAATTTTGTTTAAAGGATCTCTCTTATATGTCAAATATATAGAGAATTGATAGCTACATATAATGACTTTTTCCTTCTTAAATATGTTTTGCTGTTGTATAAGATAATTGCCTTTACTTTGATGTTTCTGAAATTGCACATTTGTTAAGCCCTTTCACTAGACTAATGCACAACATATATTTATCTTCTCTGCATAGCTTATTGAGTTAGTTCTGCTTAGTTGAACGACACTATCAATAAAATCCTGTTTTGTTACATTTTCAACCCACAAAATATATGGTTGACTAAATATTGTCTATCATTGTGACTAAATAGTAATCCATTTTATAGTAGTGTCCAATATATTTTCCATTTTATAGTTAAACACTAAAATGGGCTATCAATTGAGGCATATTGACAGCATCATAGAAGCTTTTTCTGGTTTCATCATCAGGTACACTTCTGTCTTTAAATATATAAGTTCAATGTCAATTCCAATCTTTACTCATCAAATACACTGAGAAAAGTAAAAGACTTAGAATCAGAGGACCTGACTTGAGCTTTGTCTGTGCTGTGTAACTGTAGTAAGATTCCTTAACCTTTCTGAGCTTTCTTTTCTATAAAAGGAAGAAGTGAATATATATTCACCTTGCCTGACAGGATTTCTGTGACACTGGAATAAGAAAGTGTGTGTAAACATATTTTGTATATTATGAAATACTGTTAAGCCATAATATACTACTTTATTTTTTCTAATGTACCTTAGTTCACATGTAAATTAATTAGTAGATACTAATTTAGTTCTTAAGTATGAATTGTAGATTTTTATGCAGGACTATCTTATGTATTTCTTTTTTTAAAATTTAAAATATATCTTTATTGATTTCAGAGAGAGGAAAGGAGAGGGAGAGAGAGAGATGGAAACATCAATGATGAGAGAGTCATTGATCGGCTGCCCCCTGCACGCCCCCGACTGGGGGTTGAGCCCGCAACCGGGGCATGTGCCCTGACTGGGAATCAAACCCCAATCGCCTGAATCCTAGGTCAATGCTCAACTGCTGAGCCACGCCTGGCTGGGCTGTATTTCTTATTTGTAAAGGCAAGGCCTTAATTAATTTCTCTGAATAGGTAGTACACGTATATGTAAAAAGGGCCTGAGTGTTCCTTCCTTAGTCCCTCACTTGCCTACCTCATAGATAACCTTTCAGAAGCATTAAATGCAAAGAAAAACGTAAATGTATATTGTATACAATGATATTGTTCTGTACCTTACTTTTTCACTTAATTTATTTTAGGTATCATTTTACAATAGTACATATACAGCTACTTCTTTTTTTCATTTATTTATTCAACAAATATTTATTGAATATCCAGTGTCAGGTACCATTTTAAGTTCTGGAAATGGAGGAGTGAACAAAATCAACATCAGTTTTCTATCCTCATGAGCCTTTCACATGTATGTATGCCAGATGGTAAATTTCTTGGAGAAAAATAAAGCTAAGTGGCAGAAAAAGAGTGCTGGGGAATGTTTTTATATATAGGTTTGTCAGGAAGACTTCACTGATAAAGTAGCATTTATGCAGAGATCTGAAAGAACTAGGGGAGCAAATGATTAACTCTTTGGGGTGAGAATATTCCAGGCAGTGGAAGAAGCACATGAAAGGCAGGAGTCGGCTTCATGTCTTGGAGGAATAAAAAGGAAGCCAGTGTGCTTGGAACAGAGTGAGAGAGTAATAGGAGATAGGGCTAGAGAAGTCATAGGCATTTAGATCAAACAGTCATGCAGACCACTGTAAGGGCTTTGATACTAACTCTTAGAGAAATTAGAACCCATTTGAAGATTCTGAGCAAAGTTTTGATATATTTACATGGTTTCCAATCATCTGTTGTTATAAAGACAGCTTTGGTGAAATAGCTTATAATTTACTATGTGTATAAATGGAGTTTATGTGTAAGATACATTTTAGAAAGTTTGTGCAGCTTATATAGTTTTAGATGGTACTCTTAAAAAAGTTTAAAAGTTTCTTAACCTGAGAACAAGGTCATTTATAGATATTAATTATTGCATTAATATTTCAATTTTGTAGATGAATAAATTCTTGCATCCAGTGTTCATATGGCATGAATTTTATCATGCTGAACTTTCAGTGGCTTTCTTGACCATTACTAATATTAAATTCTATGGATCTGATACCAAAAGTATATTTACAGGTGAATGCTATGCTTTATGTCTATTTGATTTATATGTTCCTAATTTATCAGAGTTAGGAGAGGATTATGATTATGTTACAGAAAGCTTGTTGATTTTTCCAAATGATTCAGATCAAGCTTCCTTAATATCACTAACAATTAGGGAAATATAAATCAAAACCACAATGAGATACCACCTTATACCTGTTAGACTGGCTATTATAAAAAAGACAAAAAATAACAAGTGTTGGTGAGGATGTGGAGAAAAGGGAATTCTTGTGCACTGTTGGTGGGAATGTAAACTGGTGCAGCCATATGGAAAACAGTACCAAGTTTCCTCAAAAAATTATAAATAGAACAACCATATGACCCACAATTCCACTTCTGGGTATTTAACTGAAGGAAATGAAAATACTAACATGAAAAGATGTCTGCACTCCTATGTTCATGGCAGCAGTATTTACAATAGCCAAGATTTGGAAACAACCTAAGTGTCCATTAATGGATTAATGGATAGAGATGGATAGAGATCCATTAGTGGGTAGAGATTAATGTATACATATATATCCATAAACAAGAATGAAATCTTGCCATTTTGACATCATGGTTGGACCTTGAGGGCATTATGCTAAGTGAAATAAGTAAGACAGAGAAAGACAAATACTGTATGATCTCATTTATATTTTGAATCTTAAAAACTGAATTAATAGATACAGAGAACATATTGGTGGTTGCCAGAGATGGGGATGGGGTATGGGTGAAATTGGTAAAAGTTAGTGAAAGTCCAAACTTCGAATTATAAAACAAGTATGTCCTGGTGACCGTAGTTAATAGTACTGTATTATATATATGAAAGTTCCTAAGAGAGTAGATCTTAAAAGTTCTTATCACAAGAAAAAAATGTAATTGTGTTGATGGATGTTAACTTATTGTGGTGATCATTTCACAATATATACAAATATAGGATGATTATGCTGTAAACATGAAACATAATGTTATATGTCAGTGATATCTCAGTAAAAAAAGATTTCTTTAAATATTAATTTTTCTTTGGTTCATACAAATAAAGTCATTTTACATCACAGGTTACTTAATGGATGGTGCCAGAGATGCTGTTTTGCGTTAGGCCACAGTATCTTTAGTATCAGGGGAACATAACCCTTAACATTTCAAAATGTTTTCAGTATATATATACAGAGAGATATACACACACACACACACACACACACACACACATATATCCATATATATATATATATATATATATATATATATATATATATATATATCCATATATATACATACATACTGATGAGAGAGAGTCATTGATCGGCTGCCTCCTGCACACCCCCTGCTGGAGATTGAGCCCGCAACCCGGGCATGTGCCCTGACTGGGAATCGAACTGAGATCTCCTGGATCCTAGGATGCTCAACTGCTGAGCCACGTCCGGCTGGGCCAGTTTATATTTTAATTATTATCTGTATTCATATTCATATGCATTTACAGTGGATATGTAGGTCAAATTAAGTAAATGGTAAATGAAAAGTAACTGTTTCATTTACATATGTATATGTATACATGTATATATACTACAAACCAAATGAAAAAGCTACTTTTCATTTTCATATATATGTGTGTGTATATATATAAATATATATGTATATATACATAAGAATGTATATACATAAGTATATATGTATTTCAAATTTGTCTTTTTAATGTGCATTTTTTAATATCTTAGCACCAACTAACTAGCCAAGGGTTAGCTAGCCCTAAAAAGATATAATAAAAGGAGATAGTAAAGCTAGGCAAGAATTAAATATCTACTATGATCAATGCAGATTAAATGAATTAATCACTGAGATTCATTCAGTCATTTGGGATTCACCAAGAATTTAATGAATATTTTACTACATGAATATGATATACTAGTGTTTTTTGGGAAAGTGGGACAAGGTCCATAGAGTTAGACCTTGCCATAGAGTTTGGTAGGAGAGATGGTGCAGAAGTAATTGGTTTATCAATTATTTGAAACTTGGCTGCATTGTGACTTGCATATATCCATACATTAAAACATTTCAGAAAATTTAGTTACCTAGCAGTACCTAGTTATACACTCAGCAAATGTTTATAGAAGGAATAAATAGGTACAGAATTTCCAAATGTCCATTGGCAGGTTATAATTGATTCCACTAAGTTAAAAAAATGGTTTAATGTTAAAGTTAGTGTCTCACGTTATAAATAATTGTGGCAGCGGTATTGTGACAGAGTGACAAAGTCTCCAGTAGTTACAGAGAGACTGTAACAGAGTCATCACTCTAGAGAGAGCTCGAGCGGCACAGCCAGACTGCTTGGGTTTGTGTCCCTGCTACACCACCTAATAAGTATGTGATGGTACTTACTAAGGGGTATAGGCATGTATGTTGTGGGGCTTTTTCTGTCTTCATTTCCCAATATGTAAAATGGGAATTACAGTTTTACCTACTCTTGGGCTTGTTGTAAGAAATGGTTGAGTTTACACATCTTAAGTTAGCCCTTATTTCTTTCTTGTTTTTCATTAAGCGTAAATATTTTCTTTTAAAATGTATGCTATTAATTTCTAGATGATAGGCATGTTTGGGATATACTCTGTATGTGAAGTATTAGTTGACCTTTAGCCATAATAGATTATAAAATATTTTTTAAACAAAGTATCATATAATTAACTTATGATTTATGTATTGCTTACCTCAATAGGGTTGTGTAGCAAATTTTTTAAGGGAAAGTTTTAGTATAATTAACTACTCAAAGCTTTTTTCTTTCCTATACTATTAAAGTTTGCATTTAAAATTTTGTACAAAGCGGTTTTTACAAAAATATCCCTTAAAATCACATGATTTTAATGCCAGTTTTTTTATAATTTAAATTGAGGGAAAGAAAAATCATTCCTAAATGCCATTATATATTATGATTATTCATTTCTAAAATAACATTTTTCTTCTAAGTTTGCAGTTATGGACAATTTAATTAACAGCTTTTAGTACTCATATTGCCTTTTAAAAATAAATCTTGTTTTCAATTTATGTGATACCATTATTTTATTCATTCGGTTGAAACCTGTTTTTCTTTATACCCCACTGATCCCTTTCTTTCAGTATTATTTAAAGGCTTTCTTTTTAGCATCAGGGCAGACTAGAGAAAGTGTGGGAATTTGAGTAAAATCATTATGGATAATTGCCTTTAGGTGAATTTTTTACCCCCTAAACCTCAGTTTCCTCATCTGTAAAATGTGGTTAGTAATATGTATCTCACAGGATTGTTATCAGGACTAAATGGACTAAATGAATGAATGCAAAGAAAAAGGCACATTATTGAGCCCCAGACATCGTTAGGAAGGTGCTTGACACGTTTGGCTTTTGTCTGCTTTCTCTCCCCTCTCCTCCCCATTTCTTTTTCTTTCTTTCTTTATTTTTTTAAATATATCTTTATTGATTTCAGAGAGAGGAAGGGAGAGGGAGAGAGAGAGAGACAGAAATATCAATGATGAGAGAGTCACTGATCGAGCCCAAAACCCGGGCATGTGCCCTGACCAGGAATCGAACCCTGATGGTCCGGATCCACCGCTGAGCCACGCCCGGCCAGGCGTCTCCTCTCCATTTCTCTGTTTCCTCTCCTCTTCTGTCTCTTCCACCTCTGTCCCCATTTCTCCTCCTCTCTCCTCTGCCTTCTAATTAAAACGATTAACCAACTTCTGTGAATATCTATTGTGTGCCACGGATGGAGACATCCTGGAATAATAGGCAAAGTTTCTGCACTCATAGATTTACATTCAGCAGGCAGAAAGGGCAATGAACAGTTGATTAACATGAGAACATCACAGTTAAATGCTGTGATGAAATTGATCATTAATATTCCTCAGGTTTTAGCCCTTGGCCTTTGCCCTTTCTTTTCTTTGTATCTGTGGGATATTTTTTTTCCTTCTGTCATGATTTAAACGTTAGTTGATGACTCCCAAATCTACGTTTCCAAGGAAATTGGTAATACTGGAATACCACTCAAGATAAAGATGAAAAGTGAAAGCAGAGAAGTTAAGTGAGTTGTTTAAGTGTACACAAAAATGGTTAAATGTAATAAAACATTTTTTGAACAATTTCATTATTATTTACACACTGATTAGATTTCCTCCGTGTGATTTTTTTTTTTTGGATTAACTGTTAACTGATAGACATAGTTAACTGGCATTTATTCTATGATAATAAAGATTTAAAACAACTTTAGACTATTACAGTGTAGGTTTATGCTGATGAATTCTTTGAAAAGACAGGAGAAATTTAACCAATCTGAAGAAGAAAAAAGATATTTAGATACATGGCTACTTTGTTATAATAATTATGAATAATTAAATTCCTAAAAATTTCTATTGGTAAATGAATACAATTCTTTATTTTCTCCTATACAGCTATTTTGTTTTTGTTTCTTATATCTATTAAAATAAATCAATCAAAAAGCAACTACTCAGCATATAAACCATCACATAACATGTTTGGGACGTTTCTTTGAAATTTTAAAAAATTATTTAATTTTCTTCAACCTAAAAGAAGTTATTCCAGCCTCTACAATTGAACTAATTTATCTATTTAGCTGAATAGTATTTGTCTTAAAATTTATGTGTGCAGATGTTGTTATCTTTTGGTTTGAATTGCAGGTAGATGTTTGACCTTGCATGGCGAGAAGATTTATATATTTTTCTAGTCTTTTGCCTTGAATTTTGAAAATTGTTTTATGATATATTAATTTCTTTAATTGAAAGGTTTCATAAAGGGAATAGATAATATTATGATTTATTACTTCATTTGGTACATAATGAAAGAATTTTAAGCCCTAATACATTTTCTCTTTTATTACAATATTCTGCTGACAGTTATTTCCCAGTGTTAACATTAAAAAATTGACTCAACTGTTAATTTGTAAAATCATTTGTTTACCATTAAAATCCCAGGGAATGATAAGATCTTAGACGAAGGAAAAGTTTTCTTTGTCTCAATATATCTAGAGACTTTTTAGAGTAGAGGCTAATATTTCCAGATAAGTTTTCAAAATTGCTTAAAAATAATTTAATCCTTGTTAGGAGACACAACTCAATCAGAAAGAATCAATTATACTTCTGTGTATTTCTGTGGTAGGTGTTGAGGGGGCTACAAGAATATAAATAACTTTCAGATGGCAGGGAGCATGATGTCACCAACTCTAGGTAATCAGGCTTTTGTTTTAAATCCTTCGGAGAAAAGACTGTTAGGTTTGGGAATTTGTAAACTTTACATTGCCAGACTTTAGTATAGATTTAATATTTGCTAGTTTATATGCTTGTTTTTATTCACTCATTCATTCATTTCATGCCTTAGTCCCCAGAGTATTTGAGGTAGCTAATGATAACAAAATTCAGCAAAATATAGATAGAAAATAAAATAAGAACAGGAAAAATAGAGGTTGTAGCAGGATATCAAGGCTAGGATTGTAGCAGGTATATTTACTAGACTAGAGCTATTATTATTTTGTCTCTAAGCTTCCCAAAGGCCAAAAGGAAAAGGAAGATAAAGTCATATAACACTTACTATCAAATAAGAGAGAGCATGTCACATTGCAGGAGAGGCAAAGCTCTCCATTGTATTTAGTTCTAATAGAGTTTCTTACTAGAGACTTTAAAACACTGTGATGACAGTGCCCTGGACAATATTATTGCAGCAAATGCAGGAAGATTCAAAGCTGTCTCTTGCAGAATCTAGGATCCCTCAGTGGAAGTGGAGGGTAGACACCAAAATCAGTTCTGTATAGGTCTAAGAATGCAGCTGTCCATGAATTGACTTTATTCAAGAATATAATCTAGACTTAGAATAATGGAAGTACTGGATATGCTTTTAACAGGTCTCTCTTAGTACCATTTTTCTCAGGTGCAGTTTATATGTGAGATGGATAACTGCGCGTATTCCCTGGGAAGAGTTTTCAACTGCAGAGATTCTATACTTGTTGAAGGTGGATCTGTAACGTTAGAAGAGTTTACTAGGAAATTCATTTGCTGATTAAAAAAAATTTTGAAGACCTATATTTTCTTGGGAATATATATGAAAATAATTTTCATATGTATGTAAAAATATCACCCCTAAAAATATTCTAAGCTTGTCTTGGCCCTGGCCAGTTAGCTCAGTTGGTTAGAGCATCATCCCAATACACCAAGGTTGTGGGTTCAACCCCTGGTCAGGGCACATACAAGAATCTACCAATGAATGCATAAATAAGTGGAACAAAAAAATCATTGGTTCTGTTGGTCTGTCTGTCTATCTATCATCTATCTATCTCTCTTCCTCTCTAAAATCAATAAAAAAAATTTTTTTAAAAAGCTTATTTCTTGTTAGGATTAAAAAAATGTTACTGATTATTAAAGGGTACTTATTGATTTCTCAATATTTTCTAGTTGCTTATTCTTAATTTCACTCTGTAGATTTTTTTGTTGGCTTTATGTATAATCACTTTCTATAGATTTTAAAGATAAGTAGTTAAAGAGTGCTAAAAATCTAACTGTTGTCTGAAACATGTTCAACATTTTGGAGGGAGGATTTTTCTCAGCAAATTTTTAGTACCCATTAAAACTTAAAATTTTCCAAAAGCTTGTTCTTTAAGATACACTTACTTTGATCCATTAATATCTGGCAGTTTAAAGCCTCATGTGTTAGGTTGCTCTAATATGTCATTTATGGAGAACTATTAAAAGAAACTGATTGACAGAGTGCTAAATATATAAAATACTATTACTGGCAAACAATCCTGCAAGAAGGAGTTATTCCTACTTTTTAGACAAGAACATTGAAGCTTGAGGAGATGAGTGATTTGATCAGGATCAGAGTGGCAGATTCAAATTCAAAATTTTGTGACATATTTTAAATTCTATCCAAGCAGTGTTTCCTGTTTGCTAAACCAACAGACTGGTAGAGAAAGCTTCCTTCAAATCCTCTGTATGCTATTAAATATATGACCATAGGTGAAGTCACACAGTCTCTCTAAGACAAATTTCCTTATTGGTAAAATGTGGAATAATTCATAGAAATCTCATAGAATTATTTTTAACATTAATGAGATAATGTTTGTAAATGTGCTTAGTGCAGTTTCAGGCATATAGCTAAACTCAAGAAATGGTAGCTATAAAGAAAGAGTAAGTTACTATGATGTCTCCTAGATGTGGCTTTTCACTACATTTATGTTGGAGGCTATATTCCACTTTAACATATTTTACTTCCTTTCCATAGTGTAAATCCTAAAGATAAGAAATTGCCAGCAGGTGGAGCTCAGTGTCAGAGAAACCAAATTTCTGAAATTGAGATATTTTTCACCTATGTTTTAAAAATAAAATTAAATGCACACAGTTTTGAAATTTATATGTGAAGGGTTTCTATATTTAACATGCCTTCTAAAAGGCATCACCCTATAACATAGTTCTTGAATATGTAAAAATAATGCTTTAGTTATTCCTACCATTTTAAATTCTTTGTTATATCTGATAATATATGTGACAGTTCAGTTGTATGAGTAAGACACTTAAAGTGAACCTCATTGATTAAGCCTGGCTTAGAATTCGATCATTTTCATTCAGTAATTGCACTGATAATCTCAAATTTAACTTGTCAAATTTGCCACTCTCACAGTATTCCACTTAGTAAAGGGTATCACCTTTCATCGGCTGCTCAAACCAAAATCTTGAGGTTCACCCTTGTGTTCACTCTTTCTCAAATCTCATATCCACTCCATCAGCAACTTCTCTTGGTGCTGCCTCAAAAATATATCCCAAATCTGCCCTCTTGTCGGCATCAACACTGTGATCTTCCTCATCAGACACACCTGGACACATTGTGACCTGGACTGCTTCGGCCAGACCACCTGCCTGCTCCCTGGCCCTTCCTACATTTTATTTTCTACAAGTAACTAGAGTGATCTCATTGTGATCTTGTGTATCTGCTGCTTATGCCCATCCAGTGGCATCCCTATATGTAACTAGACACAATGCCTTATCATAGCCTAAACTACACGATCTCGTCCCTGCCCACCACCCCTCAGCATAGCCTACCACTCCTCAAATACCACAATTGAGCCTTTCTGATCTTACTGCCCTCTGAGCGTGCCACACTGCTCATCTCAGGGCCTTTCTGTTTCCTGTCTAATACTCTTTCCCCAGTTCTTCATAGGACTAACTGCCTTCTTTTATTCCTTTCAGCTCTAGTGCCCCTCCTTCGAGATATCTCTGTAACTACTCTAGCTAAGCTGGGCCTTCTTATTGTCCCTTGACCCCTGCCATTATTGTTTATTCTAATGCTTCCTTTCACTTCTTAAATAACACTTACTTCTAGTATCTTTACTGTTACTACTACTACTACTGTTTTGTTGGCTAACACTATGTGGTAAGTTCTTCTAAGCATTTCCATGCATTTCTATGTCTTAACTCATTTGAGTATAGTATTTGTTTAGGATGTATATATGTATGTTTTTAGTACCTAGTTTCTTCCCCTGTTGTCCCTGCTAGCTCCCAAAACTGTAGCTTCAAGAAGACAGGCACTTCTGTTTGCTACTCTGTCCTTGGCTTTGAGCAGTACTTAGCACACAGAGGAAGTTCAGTAATTACTTTTTTAATATTGGGCAAGCTCTTAGAATTCATAATAACAAATAGGATAATCATGTATTTAAATCAAATAACCTTCTAGGGGAAAGGGAACATTTTCTAGGAAGAAATCATGCTTCACTGATTATTCTTAGAGCTTTTTTATTTGAAGATAGTAGGGTATATAAAATATTCTACTTAGGTTCTAGAAAAACTTTGACAGTGTTCTTTACCAAGGATTACTAAGTATTAAGTCTCCATTGGATGGGAAATATGCTTTTAACATTGCCCAAGAAAAGGTTTAAAATCAGAAATCAAAGGGTAGGAATAAATATGTATTTATTTAACTGAAAGAGTATAAAGGTCAAGGTGTCTCAGCAATTAAAGATCACATCTATTATGGGTTGAATTGTATCCCCCCAAAAGATGTTGAAATCCTAATACCCAGTACCTGTGAATATGAAATAGTCTGCAGTTGCAGTGAAGTTAAGATGAGGTTATTAGGATAGGCTAGCAATTTTCAACTGGTGTGCTGCAAGAATTTTTAAAACATGCAATACCTAACTATTTAGTCAGGGGCACTGACCTCTTTTCCCTTAGATTGTCAAAAAATGACAACAGTCAACTATCAACATAAACATTCAAACCTGTAGAGAATTGTTGTGAATTTATTTGAGCCAAACTGATGACAATTGCTGAGAAGCAAAATCTCAATGGATTAAGAAAATGCTCTGGAAAGATGGCAGTTTTGCACCTTATTTTATACATTACAATCAAAGAGAAGACATAAGTGGGTTACATGAAACCCATCGGTGATAGATGAGGGAGGCGGGAGAAAACAAAGCAAAGGGGACTGGGTAAAAAGTAAAATGATAGGCAGGCAGGTACAATCACCAGTTAACATGATGATAATGATGAGGGGATTTGTGGTCTCCTCTCCCACGTGGTGCCTGTGCTTTGACCCATCTGGAAAAAGGAAATTACTTTGACATTCCCAAGGTATGCTATCAGAGATGCAAAAAGACAATAGACAGGATCAGTTAAGGTCAAGATTGACTTTCAGCTTACTGATTTTTAGAGAGAGGGGAAGGGAGAGGGAGAGAGAGAAACATTGATGCGAGAGCATAACATCCATTGGCTGCCTCCTGAAGTATGGCCCCTTTTCGTCCACACAGTACAATAGCCTTACAGTGTGAATGCATCAAAATTACACCTACTTTTTGGTTAGGTCAGCAAAAAATATATTTTTTGGTGTGCCGCAGAACTTTAGTAATTAGTTTATGTGTGCCATGAGAGAGAAGAACAGTTGAAAATCGCTGGGATAGGCTGTAATCCAATATGACTGGTGTTTTTTAAGAAAACAGAGACTGACTACAGGGAGTACAGCCATGTGAAGACAGAGGCAGGGACTGGATTTATGCTGCTGCTAGCAAAGAGTTACTTTGGACTAGCAGAAGCTGTGAGACAAAGAAAGATCCTTTCTTAGAAGGTTTGGAGGGAGCAGGGCCCTGCCAGCAACTTGATTTCAGACTTCTGGCTTCCAGAGCTGTGAGAAAATACATTTCTGTTGTGTTAAGCCACCCAGTTTGTGGTTTATAGCAGCCCTAGGACACTAATACAACATCCACTGTCTTTATTATCTATATAAGTGATCTGGAAGACTGCCTAGTGAGGTATCTAAATGACATCAAGTTTTCTAGTTGTGAGGAGCAAAACCAATGGGCACAGGTGATCATAGGAAAAATACCTGAGTTAGCTTTTCTCTGGGCTACACCAAGAAGCAAGAGATCTAGTTTCTCTTGTTTTTATATTCCTGTACCGTAAACATTAATTTTGATTCATTTTATCTCCAAGATTGTTTCTGGATTTAAAGTCCTGTGATTTTATGAGCCTGTGAATTTCTATGCCAGGCACCTAGTAAATGCTCAGTGAATATTGAAAGAATAAATGAATAAAACCATACGGGAAGTAAAAGATAAAAATAGGAAAATGTAAGTAAATTTTTGTAGGTGTAAAAATCCAAATTATTTGTTTAAAATGATCTAGGGAAAAATGAGATCAAGGGAATAATACTGAAAATCAGTATGTATTGTTTTTCTTTTTTAATATATCAACCTATAGCAAAAAGACAAAATTAATAGATTGCAAATGCATCCTTTGAGACTCCTTTTGGGCAAGAGAATACTTTTGATGAGGTAGACCAGAGACCTCACCCAATAATAGTTAATTGCATTGATTCTGGAACGAAGTTGCTTGGATTTGAATCATGGATTAGCCACTAATTGGCCATGTAACCTTGGGCAAGTTAGTTAACTTTTCTGTTCTTCAGTTTTCTGTAAACTAGAACTTGTAATAGAACCTATCTCATAGGGTTATGGTGGGGTATTAAATGAGATAACCTACCTAAAATGTTTACAACAATTCTTGGCTCATAAGAAGCTCCTTACCCCATGTTGTCTATTAATATTTATTAAATGTATCATTTTATAAAATTATTCTCAGAATCTAAAATAGGGCTTTTCCCTGATGGGCATGACAAAAAGGTGAATGGTTGTTATGGACAACAAAATCAAAGTGTAGATATGTTTAAAATAGAGAAACAGAGGAAATTTTGCAAAGAGGTCTTAATTATTTTTTAACTGCATTGAATTGGAAAGGGAGGCAAAGAGTTTAAAGGAAGAGATATGTCAGAATTGTGACCCAGGAAAGTTTCACTGGGGAAGACATTTGTATAGTCTCAGTTGTTCTTTTTCTTTTTTTCTTATTTATTTTCATAAAGTTCCTTGAGCTTTGTTCTTTTTTAAAGAATGTTCTGCATAGTACATGAATGTGTCTGGCATGTGGTGGTTGCATAGTACCTTTTTTAAAAAATGAATGAATAAAACAAGAAATTACATAGTGATTAATAAATGATTATAGAACAAATGATCAAAACAGGAGCCCTCTTTTCAGATTAAACATTTATGGTTTTAAATATCCCAAACACTCTACTGCTTCTCATTGTATGTTGTAAAGCTCAACAAACAATGTTGCAAGGAAATTTTAAATTTTTATTTCTATTGAGACCTTAAAGATCATTTTTGCTTAATTTAGATTCTTTTTCTTTGAATCAGAAGAACTTAAGGCATTGGAGAATTATACCTCGGTAAAATTAATTTAAAAGCACTGGATTAAGAAAAGCTTTGTAGCACAGCAGTTTGCAAGGTTTTGTTTCAAAAAGTAATTGAAAGTTTGGTCTGTTGTCAGAGATCGCAAGATCCAAGTTCCTCTAGCAGAAGACTTCTACAGGTTGTATAGGAAAAATCCAAGTGATTTTATTTAAAAATCAGTTAGAAAATTGACCTATTTCTTAAATAATGGGTCATCACTTAATACATGACAATGTATTTCTTTATTACTCAATAAATCAATAACATTTGTTGGATATGGCAAATCTTTTATCCAGAAAAGAGTCGTATACTTCCTTGCCAACAGGGGGAGATAGTTCCAAATAGGAGATCCAGACCTGTGTCCTCTCTAGCTGGCTTTAGGCTCAGAGGGGAAATCTATGGACAGACCAGCCTCTGTGGGCCCACCATTGCCAGCTCTTGGCTGAGATTTGAGATGGAGAAGAAAAGTAGATGTTCCTATTGTGAGGGTAAACTGGATCTGAGTTCTGACTCCAAAGCCTGTAAAATGTGTGTGAAGAACAGCTCTGAGGTTTCCACTCCTTCCACATCAGAAGTCAGAAGAGATCAGGTGAGGGGGAGGCTGTCTCAGGCCCGCGCTAGTCAGGCCCAGAGGCCACCTACGCCTCCAGCGGGTGGGTCATGTGCTTTATGCAGCTGCTTCAAATGGGAAGAGGAATTTTTCTCCTGAATATGACAACAGACAAAACTCACTGGAAGGAATACTGTATTATCACTCAGATGCCAAGCCAAGCCCATCAAAAGAATGAAAGTGGCTTGTTTTTCACTTCTGTTTCATTTTACTTTTCCTTTATTCATCTCTCGGATTTGAGAAAAACACGTGCTTTCTACTATTCCAAAACATGGGGAGGGAGAAGAGTGCGCTTTTGTTAGATATCTGAAAAGCATTGCCCAGTTCAAAATCTGTCATGGTGTTAAGATAGCTGTTTTCCAAATTTCAGTTTCTTTACTGGATGGTGAGCCCAATATTACCTTATTCTCAATTTCTGTCAGCAAGGGAAAATAATATTTTTCTTGATAATGATCAGTGCTCATATATGATAAAGCTTTTCAATGTGATAGGTAACTGCGTAGTTCAATATTAATTTTATAATCAATTCCTATTATTTAGTAACCTAGAATGTACTTTCCAGTTTAAACTCAGTTGCCTGCAATCTCCAAGTCCCCTAATTAATGCCCCTTTATTTTAGGCTGTAATTTGTTCAGATTCATTGTATTAGGAAAAACAAATTCTGGCCTTCAGATAAGAATGGCAAATGGAAAAAAAGAAAAAAAGGATGTCCAATGATTATACATCGTCATATATTTTTTTCTTATATTTAAGGAGAGTTGTAATAAACATAAGTTTGTGTTTTAATGTTACCGAATTAAATATCTACGTTGTGGTGTTTCTAAACATTAGTATCCTGTAGTCATTGGGTAAGTACCATTCATAAGTTTAAGAATTATTTCTTATATTTGTAAGTGTTGTGCTATCTCGATTTATAGAGTCATAAAAAATTTAGAGGATGTGGAATCCATTGGTATCCTCTTGTCCAATCTATCATTTTATATATAATAATGTCTCTGACACCCAAGATAATTAGTGACACACACAGCTAGCTAGTGACTTGTACTCAGCCCTGAAATTTTAAAACAATTCAACAGTAAATATTTGTTGAACTCTCATGCCTGTGACCTTCCACCCATAACCATGATGATTGGTCTTTGGTTATTAGCTAATGATCACTTAAATATAGTGATATTTTTGGACTTAAGATAAATCTATAAATACACTTTTAATTGTTTAAACATTTATTGTTGTCAGTCTGTTGAATCAGATGTTACTGCACTCACTCAGGCACACACACATTCAGATTCACTTATATTAGCTTATGTGGTGATTTCATACCAGAATTAATTGGAGGAGGGTTTTGTCTTATGGGGTCAGTGCTTATCTCCTTTCATAGGCATGTCCTGACTTTTGTTTTTATTATCTGATATTATTTTTTGATGTTTCTAGGGAATCCTTATCACTGTAAGTCACATACTGACTCATGAGGGCTAATTTTAGACAGGAGGCTTGTTTTTTACCAGAAACTCAGATTCCTTTTGGAGATCGGACCAGGTCCAGGCCTAGTTTGTCGTCTTCTGGTGAGCTCCCCGCCCCCCCGAATCCCATGCTGCTCTTGCTAACCCTCTGCTCTCTCCTTCACGTATCGTATGCCATACTAATTCTGTATTGTATATGGCAGATCCATTCTTGACTATATTCTCTCTTCCCCAAAGCATCTTCCTCTAACTCTCCATCTTCTCAAAGTTGTTTACTGTGGAGTCTTAGTCTGGTAAGCAAGCTTCCTTTCCAAGTACAGGTTACTCAGTCACCCTCATTCCGGAAAACAGCATCGAGAAGTGGTCCTTACTGCTGCCTTCATTATTCCTTCACCCTTGTGTGAAAGCCTCTGTGTTGTCAAGCCTTTGGAGTTTGTACTACATTCGCTCCTTCAACTCTTTCCTCCGTCTCTTCATTCCTCTTCATTTACCAAAGGGTGTATTCCCCGGTTCACTGTCTTTTTCTACCCTTAGCCATTTGGAATGACTTCAGTATTCAAGTGAAAGGTCCACCCCAAACCTTAGTTTCTGTGTTAATTAATCTAAAAATAGTATTGACTGAGAGAGCGTAGCTTGTAAGCAACTTCAGGTCAAGAGACTTTATTTTTTTTAAAGATGAAAGAAAGCTCTTTGGCCCTTGGGTTGTTCCTCTTGAGTAACTGGTACCAGCTCTCCTGGTACCAGTTACTCAAGACCTCCTCTTTCAGGAGATACATAAAACCTTCTTTGGGTGGGTTAATTTTAGACATTTTTTTGGCCGTGTATAGCTGAATGCAATGCTGACTGAAAGAATAAGTAAAGTTTTAGTCAAAATGGGAAAATATGACTCAGCATAGTGCTACTATTTTCATTGTTGTTTGTTTGTTTATATGTTTTAAAAGGTAATTGCTTCTAGAATACAGAACTTTCTGTGACACTAAAATTACTAAGATAGAAGAATTTTAGTGTGTTAATAGATGTTATGGTAGATTCTAATATTTAAAAAGCTGGCTACCACAATTTGCATTTATAAATTTGTAGAAGATATATATATATCTGTAAATATGAAATTTAAAGGCATGGTATTCTCCCTCCCCTCAGTTTGCTAGTTTCTGATTGAATTCATAGGAAGACTTAATTGTTCCTGTGGATTGGCAGCGTATCACAAGTTGTGTTAAAGTTGTACACATATATCATTATTTGGTGATGTTATAACAGTACTTATGAAAATAGTTAAGTTGGTGAGTTCTTGAGTTTTTTTTTGAGGATTTAATATTTTTAATAAGGACAAAACACAGATTTAATTATTTTAAGGGCTATTTTATATGTTAGGAGAAAACCAGATAATTGTACATATTTCAGATTATCCTTGCTAATTTTTAAATTTTATATTATTGCTTTATATGCTTAATTTTTAAATCATTTCTGACAGAAGATTTAGTCTAACTATGAGTGGCATAATTCTTATATAGCATCTCCTTTGCAAATATGCATTGTATGTGTGTCCTGGGGCAAGTTATTTTGCTTCCTCTGACCTCAATTTTTAAAAATCTATTGTGAAGTGAAAGGTTGAAGTAGAAAATTTCTAGCTTAGAAGGTTCCTTCTACCATTGATTCCATATAAACAGTTTTATTGTATGACATCTCTGTGAAAAAGAAAGTCATAGAATAAAGACTATAGCCCAGTAATTTATAATAGTGATTTTCAATGTTAATCTTTTTAATACATGCCTTATCTGTACAAACTTATTTTGATCAACTTATTTTGTCTTGGGAGTGGGTAGCCTTTGAAATTCCTTCTTTCTTTGCTGGCCCCTTATTATAGGAAACAATATTGGACCACAAAATATGAAAAGAAACTTCAAACCACATGTGCTAATTAGTGTGAAAATAGATGTTAGCAAAGCAAATGACAAAGTTAGCCAGTGCTCCAGCTGCTGCGCTGTAGGTGAATGAAAAGCCAGAGGGAGAAAATCCTGTGACCTTGCTACTGCTCAGCTGTGAATACTGCTGTGTAGTTTCTGAAATGATCAGGGCTCCTCCTGAGAAAAACTGTCTTAGGAACTGCAGCTATACTTTTGACAGTGGATTTGGGGGCAAAGTGTTGTTTTAGTCAGAGATAAGTTTCTAAAAATGAGCGGAAAATGAAAGATTAAAAAAGTGCATATAAGCACATTTTAACATTATTCTATAGAATTTATGAGAATAATGAGAATTTTTGCCAGATTTCTATATTCATATCAGGGTGATTATTTTCTTATTTAAGAGATATAGAGTCAAGAAAGCAAGTTGAATGATGTGACATTTTACAACCTATATTTCACCAAACTCTATTCTGTTATATTGTAAATTTTCTTATCATTGTTATTTTAAGACAAAATTTTAATCATTTAGATGTTTCTTTTGCACATTTGGTTTCCAGTTTCATTATTTCAGAATACAAAATGTTTGACTTAGCAAGGGGGCTGTCTTTCTCTTAATAAATACTCTTAATATGTAAGCATCGAAGAAAAAAGACAGCATGACAAACTAGGTTACCAGGCAGTGAATACTTCTAAAATGATTTGTCTTTAGTCAGAACCCAATTGCTAAAATAAATCATTTAGAAACTGTGTTAATACTTATATTTTATATCCTAATGGAAATAGAAACTACGTTTCCTTCATTCTCCCCAGCAAATCAACATCTTCAAAAGGCAAAGTTATTTGTTTGTTTATAAATGCATTCCTTTTATGAAGGACATATCAATATTTGCAGTATTTCATTTACATTTTGGAGTCATCAACAGCATAGAATTTTTTTCAGGAGACAATCTTCTCTGGGGTTATAATTTCCCTGTAGGTATAAAATCCCTTCAAATTTCATGGCTGCTTTGCATAAGTAGTCCCGAAGATATTTGGCACTCAGCCTGGAGTTGGAGCGTGAATACTGTTATCTTTTTCTTGATTCTCACTGCCTCCTGATTGGAATAAGTATCTAACTGTTCCTACCGGCCACATAATCACTTTCATTGTTCCTTCCAAGAATGTTGTTAGATTGCGTTTATTTTCAGAAGTCTGTGAGAAATAGTGTTTGGCTGTTTTAATGACTTATTATTAACAAAAAATTGTTCCAATGGCACCTTTCACTATAGTTCAACTCTCCACTGGGGGTTAAGTTCTGAGGGCACCTCAGGGGGAATGTGACTAAATGCCTAAGGGAAGTAGCTGTGGTGGCCTGTCTGTTACTATGAAATTCTTCTTTGTTGTTGTGTTTTGTTTTGCAATTACAATTGACATTCAATATTATTTTATGTTAGTTTCGGGTGTGCGGCATAGTGGTTTGACATTTATATAATTTATGAAGTACTCCCCTTGATAAGTCTAGTACCCAGCTGGCACCATACATAATTATTACTATATTATTGATTGTATTCCCTATGTTGTACTTTATATTCCCATGACTGTTTTGTAACTACCAATTTTTACTCCTTAATCCCTTCACCTTTTTCACCCAGCTCCCGACCCCCATCTCATTTGGCAACCCTCAGTTTGTTCTCTGTATCTATGAGTCTGTTTCTGTTTTGTTCGTTCATTTATTTTGTTCTTTAGATTCCACATGTAAGTGAAATCATATGGTATTTATCTTTCTCTCTCTTATTTCACTTAGCATAATACTGTCTTGGTTTGTGTGTTGTCACAAATGGTAAGATTTCATTTTTCATGGCTGAGTAATATTCCATTGTATACACTCACCACATTTTCTTTATCCAGTAGTCTGTTGATTGACACTTAGGTTGTCTCCATCTCTTGGCTATTGTAAATAATGCTGCAATGAACATAGGAGTGCATATATATTTTCAAATTAGTGTTTTGGATTTCTTCCAGTAACTATGCATGAATGGAATTGCTGGGGCATATGGTATAATTCTGTTTTTAATTTTTTGAGGAACCTCTATACTCTTTTCCGTAGTGGCTGCAGTAATTTGCAACCCCACCAACAGTGCACCAGGGTTCTCTTTTACACTATGAAAATCTTTTGTCTATGTTTTTTCAATGAATAATTCGATGCAATTGATTGGAGAATTGGATAGAGGTTACAGAATTTTTAAGATGAAAATTTTATTTAGTTCACTGTCTTCCTGTTTACTTACGTGGAAACTGAGAGCCAGGGTAGTTGGGTAATTTGCCCAGATTCATACTCTCTATCCCATCTGACATCAGAATCTTTCTACTTCAGTGCCGCCTTTAAGAGCCATGCTTCGAGAACTGTTATATATTTTTTGGTTGATGTTAACTTGTTACTTACTACCGCATCTAGATGTGCTGTTATTTGGAAAAGCTGTTAATTTTTTTCAGAATCACTCCAGTCAGCAAAACCTCAATTCTTGCCTTTTATATCTTTGCCTGTGCTTTACTGGGCAGGGGATGGAGGTAACCTGAGAGCCTATTTCACTGCAATTTGAGAGTTTCAGTGAATAGTAACTTCAAAATTTGATAGGTATGGTTTTACTGTAACTGTAAGTAATTTAGGCATTGTTTCTTACAGAGCTTTTAAAAACTAATAATAGGCAAACTTTTAATCATTATGAAACAATCTCTTAGTTTTATAGATAGGTAAGTAGGTAGATAGAGATATCGAGAGACCCTACTTCATTTAATTTTAAAATAATGAAAAATTATTCTTAAATGGGATATGAAATTGATACTGCATTTAGAACTTTTCTTTCAAGATAGACTTATAGCTCTACTTATAACATTTTCCTGGGCATAGCATCCAAATATTATTTCATAACATGAGGTATTATTTTATAACATTCCCTCTCCTTTCCCCCTTCACTGGCCCCCAAGTATATCCACTCTGAAGGGCTGTCCTTTGTCATAACTAATCCCTGTCTCGTTAATCTAGAGAAGGTTCTTTACCTTATCAATATTTGAGGAGGGTATAATGAGTGTATCATTACCAGCCCTGGCAGGCCTATAGGCACAATTAGGCACTGTATTTATGGTAATTGAAGGGAAGCGTTTAAATATTAACTTTATTTTCTTAAAGTAGCCATTTAATTCTTTGATACAAAAATCAGCCTGTCAGTGAATTTAGCCCAGCATGATGTATTCAGAGCAGATATGTAATGCTATGTAGACTGGAGCTTTGGCAAATGAGTCTCATGTCTTATTTGTAGAAATATGGGCACCAAGCGAGCTGATACTGGTTACTGTTCTATACACTATTTGCATTTGATTATCCCTGTATAAAACTTTACATCAACTGATTTAAAGAGTAACTTTAAGTGAAAGGGTAGTTTCACTAATTGTGTCCCTTCGAACACACTATATGATGCTTCATCACTTAATATAAAGGAAGCAATTTTTGAAGTCTTTTTTTATCCCACACCTGTACCTATATTAGACTTATCTAGTATTACATTCTTAAGAAAATGTTTTTTGTTTTGATATTATTGAAGGGTTTTAAATGGTTCTCTTTACTTTCTTAGGGTTTGACGCCCAAGGTGTTACTTGAGGAAAGCTATTTTTACCATCTCAGTGACTTATTAAATCATATACAGATAAAATGCTTTCTAATACTTAAAGCTCTCCCCTGAGTTTTCTACTTTATGCATAACCTCCCATGCAGTTTTCAGTTCTGTTCTCCTGGTATTCATACATTGGATCGTACCCTGTCTATTATTTTAAGAGCATTAACTCAGAGAAGCTTGCTGCTTTGTTGTAAAGCTTTCATTGCAAGCAGGTGAGGTTAGCACTTTCATTTCATCTGTCTGTCAGCTGTAGCAAGATCAACAGCAGTGTTACTGCTGCTACTAGCACCACTGCCACCTCCACTACCACACAGAGTCAGGGGGAGAAGGTCCCCAAAGGAATAAGAAGAAGTGTGAATTAGGCTGGGGACTGAGGAACGATAGCTACTGTAGTGCTTTCCAATATGTGTGCTTGACACCATCATATATTTCTTCATAATTTTACTTACAGAGCAACTGCTGTGTATGCCTTGCTTCCTACTCTCGTCTTCCACAGCCTGGCTATACCTTTTATCAGGTTTTACCTTCCCAAACGGTTTTATTTTCGAAGACTTCCCAAGCACCAGAAATAGATAAAAAAAGAAAACCCAGAACACCCAAGTTGAAGATGAACATGCGTTAAAGAAAGGCCACGAGATTCCTTTAGCACTTCAGGGCTATGTTTCCTCCAGCATTTCTTGTGCTCAGTTACAGTGATTTTTGCTGGAAAGTAAAACTGAAGCTGCCGCTGGGATGAAGGCTCTAGAGGGCACGCTCACATTCCAAAGGCCATCACCGTTAGGGCTACAGGAAAGATTTACTTCTCAAAGGGGAATTTTATTAAATATTTACATGCGTTCGGCATGTTAATTTTTAATCACTTGTAGTAATTTACTTGTAAGTGCCCTCTGAAGTTTTCTATTATTTTTTCCATCTTATAGATGTTTGAATTGAGGTACAGATAGTGATTTATGTAGGATCACCAGCAAGCTATATATGATGATGATGAAAAAGATGTTGAGATTATCTGTCCCGTGAGATTATTTCAAGTTATTAATATGCACGTGTTTGTAGAATAATAAGAACTATTAGAACCGTAACTATTAGAATGCAAAGTAAATAAAGTAAAAGTAGGTAAACAGAGAGACAAAAGTTGAATTTTGGATTTGAGTTTGAGTTCGTTAGGTAGCATATGGCTCAAAATGCCTACGTTTATTATAGACAGAGACATGCACTAGGTACTGGAGACACAGGAAACAAAAGATGTTATCTGTGGCCTGCTTTAGTTATTTCCTACTGACAACTGAAACTGAGCATCATTGCTGATGGAAGACATGGGAATACAGTACTTGGCAGTAGGGTCTCTTGTCTTTTGTCTGCTGCCAATTAGCAGCTGAAATGTCATCGGAGGACTCACCGGTGCGTCCACCATGGACCCTCACACGCTCTTTTTCTCACCTCCTAGGTCTCCTGATGTCTTCCTCCTTTCTCTTCTACACTTTTACCTACCTCATTCGTTCACTTGTGTTTGTAAAAGTGAATCTACAGATTTGAAATCTTAAGGAGAAGTTTCCTTCAATGGTGGTATACGATCCTCAGAAATACGCCTCCTGTGGCAAACAGCAGTCTGGGTGGGCGGCCCTTAGTGGTGCACTCTCTCCTCCTCTGTTGCCGACATTGCCATCATCATCATGTGAATCTTTGGGAAACCTTCTAGCTTCTTAAGTGGAATTCACTGTCTAAAAATGTGTTCTATATATAATTCTCCTCCTGTTTTCCCTTTTTCCTTTTTTTTTTTCCTTGAAAATCCCTCATGACCACAAGTGCTGTCTGAAATCTTCTACGTGAGACTGGTTTTTTGTAGCTTGTGTCTTTTTGCCCCCTGCATGTTAATATTTGGTTTACCATGAATTTCCTTTGTATTTGTTTTTGCTCATCTTATGAATTTCTATTTCTTTTTTTACTTTTTCCCAATGAAGACATTTATTGAGAGAACAGGAAAATAAAATACTATAGAGTTTATATGCATTTTGTTTTTTGTCATCTTTAATGTTAGGAAGTTTACATTTTATTTAGTTGGAAGACATGATGGATGGACATGAGCTGTGGATAAATACCTAAATACCTAGCATCACTGTGTATGTATACTGGATATTCACTATTGCTGAAGGCTTCTTTCTTAATCTCTCCAGGAAAGGAAGGAGAGGCTATCCAAATTTGAGACTATTCGTCATTCAATTGCTGGAATAATTAGGTCTCCAAAATCTGCATTGGGCTCTTCAACAGTAAGTAGGATGAACTCTATGTGCTACTGAAAATAGTCATTGCCTAGCTCTCTCTGATATACCAATGAATATCATATGTAAATTTGTCTTTACAAAAGGAAAAGTAAGTTCATATTTTAACTTTTTATATGTATATGAGTCTGTGCATGTATGTAATAGTAAAACCCTTTGTAACATTGACGTAGGAAGGAAAGAAAGAAACTTCTGTTATAGACTTCTTGTACTACAAATAAATATTACAGGAAGCATTTTATGAACTTTGGTACTTTATTAAAGGAATACTATAAGCAAATCTCTTTTCCAGTGAAACATATTTTTATAATACAGATTATTATTTATGCATTTTTTACATATATCTTTTTATATATGTGTTCATATTTTTTAGAACATTAAATTACAATATTGAAATGTTTGAAATTTGGGTTTGGCATATTACAACAGTGCATAGAATATAAGTTATCTTTAGTAATAGTGGCTATAATCAAGCAAGATAAAAAATATTCTTATTCCATTTATATGGTAAAAATTTAAAGTACTTTTTCACTTCATAACCTATAAAACTTAATTGTCAAGCTTTTTATTCTAGCCATGCCTAATTGGCAATAGAGCTTTACATTGACATCTTATTGAATGCTGGTCAACACAACAATATTCAGTATAAATAATTACATGCTTTCCCCCATCTCTCTCAGTTTCTACATAACATCTTAATATTATTTCTTACTTTTAAAAAATTTTCCTGTTTGAGACAATGCAACCTAGTCTTATTTAGAAAAAGAAACTATTCCCTAACCATAGATTAGTTAAATTTTCATTCACATTTTGGATTTATTTGCTATAATTCCTTTTTAGTATGTAAAACATGCTCCCATATTTATTTCACTCATGCAACAATCTCTTATATATAAGTAAGGTAATCAGCAGGTATTGTAACAAAAAGTAAAATTATATTTTTATACAAAAGAGATTTACTACTTACATTTCAGCCTTTGATGTTGCTACTGTTACTTCCCGTATACAGCAGTTCTGTGGGAATAGGGAGGGAGCTGTGAACTAACGCAGACCATGTCATGCGGCATTAAATAGCAAGTGAAAATAAAAACAATTATAAGCAAAAGCAACATGATAGAGTAAATCTCTTTCAAGGCCCATTTCCTACTCTTATTTTCTTTCTTTTCTTTCTTTCTTTTTTTAATCCTCATTGGAGGATATTTTTTCCATTGTTTTTTTCAGAGAGAGTGGAAGGGGGAGAGAGAGAGAGAGAGAGAGAGAGAGAAACATCAGTGTGAGAGAGACACATTGAGTGGTTGCCTCCTGCTCGCACCTCAACCGGGGCCAGGCCTGCAACCGAGGTACATGCCCTTGGCCGAAATTCAACCCTGGACTGTTCAGTCCGTGGGCTGATGCTCTAACAACTGAGCAAAACCAGCCAGGGCCCTACTCTTATTTTCTTAAGTAATTGATCTGCAGTTTTACAGATAAGTAGTAGTTCATAGGACTTGGTTTATTATGATTTGACATCAAAATAAGTGTAGGAGATGATTAAGAATTTATAACAAGTTCTAGAGACTATACAAGGACAGTTTTTAAAAACTTTTATTTGAAGAAAATGTTGAGGTGAAATATTTTAAAACGTTTTTAAGAAGAAAAACTAAAATAGATTTTGAAAAGAAATGTTCCAATACCCCAGTTAGCTTTTCATAAAATTATTAAACATTAAAAAAGCCATTGAACTACATGGCATAGTTAAGTTGTCATTAGCTTACCTTTATTTCATTTAGATCAAAGGCCTTTATACCAGCAACTAATAGCTGTTTATTAGTGTTCTAATTTATGAAAGGTGCTGTCCTCCACCCCCAATTTTCCTTTTTGTGTGTTGTAAGATCAAGCTTGACAAGTAAAATGTTTTAAATACTTGAGAACCAAGGCCCATTAAAAACTCAGGGTTTCCTTCAGCTTTATTCTTAGATATAAATGTAGGAGAATGGAATTTAGAGCTTTAGAAGTTTAGCTAGTGACAGAAAAATAAGAATTTATGATTGTGGAAAGGGGCTAACACTCCGCATGTCTCTGCATGTCTGTTTTCCCCATAACCTGGGGTGCTAAGTATCTGGTGCCCTCAAAACAAGTGTCTGGGAGTGCAACAGTGGCTTCTGAGACTTAACGTTACATATATTGCTTTTAAGCCCATAGTTATGGGAACTTCAGCTTTTGGTTCTAAGTCAGGGTTGATCAGAAGATGAGAGAAGTTTTGTTTTTTAAGACACACTGATTTACCTCTAGAAACAGAGAGAAACCCAGTTAGCTCATTTGATAGAGTTACATAGGGTTGGCTATCCTAAAAGGGTGCTAGGTATATTATGCCCAATCTTAATGAATTAATGGTATAAACCATAACTTTTTAAATATCTGAAGGTGTTTACATGTTATATTCTCCATTTTAAAATGGTTTTTACCTTATTCTTAAATAAAATTACTAAATTGACAGTGACTGATATTGGCAAACCTTTGGTGTTTACAAACTGCCTTTTCCTGACATGAATTGAAATGCGTTTCTCACAAAACATGTGCTTCATTTGGATGTACAGTGTCGTCTGTTCTTTAAAATAAATGATCAACATCCTGGAAGCTATGAAATGCCCATTGCTTCTAAGCAAATGCTCCCTCTGAAATTGAGAATTCTTGTGAACGTTCACTTCCTTGAGGCCCAGTGATCAATTTGTATCTTCATGATAAAGGCAGTTATTATTTCCTTAAGTTAAGTGCCCTTTGGTGTTTCCTGATTTATTACAGATCTCATGTACTAAAAAGACTGAGGCAGTCTGTGGTTTATGACACTGTTACTCTACGAATAAATGTACACAATTGTTTCTCTAAGTCATTAGGTATCCTACTTGTTTGGAGAAGGATGTTTTTTCCTCAAATACGTAGGTAACTAAAGTCTTGAGTCTTAATATGTATGTGAAGGTTTCAGGTGTTAAGCATGATAATCTAAGATGCATTGCAATTTAGGCATTTTCTGATACAATATAGTATTTTTTTAGAGTATTCTAATTTGGTAAAAGTAAAATAGAAGGGAAATTTTTAATTACTACAAATGTTTTTTTTCCCTTTATAGAAGTCTCTACAACATGGCATAGTTAACCGTATTTAAAATATTTTATGCTGATATACTTCACATAATGTAGAATTCACCGTTTTAAAGTGTACACTTAGTGGTTCTTAGTATACTCACTGCACTGTGCAACTGTCATCACTACTTGCAGAACACTTCGGTGTCCCCAATAAGATACTTCATACCTATTAGCAATTAGTTTCAATTGCCCCCCTTTCCCATTTTCTGGCACTCACTAATCTATTTTTGATCCCTATGGATTTGCCTATTCTGGACATTTGATATAAATAGAATTATACAAGATGTGACCTTTTGTGTCTAGTTTCTTTCAGTTAGTACAGTGTTTTCAAGGTTAATCCTTTTTATGAGTGAATAATGTTCTATTGTATGGATTTATCACATATTTTGTTTATCCATTCATCAGCTGATAGATATTTGGGTTGTTTCTACTTTTTAGCTATTATGAATAACTCTGCAGTCAACATTTCTGTTGTCATAATGTTTTCATTTCTGTCAATTGTATGCCTAGGAATTTCTGGGTCATATGATAATTCTATGTGTAAGTTTTTGAGGAACTGCCAAACTGTTTCCACAGTGATTGCATCATTTTACATTCTCACCAACAGTATATGAGTGTTCTAATTTCTCCACAATCTCATCAACACTTATTTTCCATTAAAAAAAAATTATAGGCATCCAAGTGGGTAAGAGGTGGTATATTATTATAGTTTTCATTTGTTTTTTTCTGATGACTAATGATGTTGAACATCATTTTATATGCTCATTGACCACTCATGTATGTTCTTTGGAGATATGACTATTTATTTCCTTGGCACATTTTTAATTGGGTTGCTTTTTAAAAAAATTTTTTTTTAATTTATCTTTATTGTTGAAAGTATTACAGATAACCCCCTTTTCCCCATTGATCCCCTCCATCCTACATCTGCCCCGTCCACCCCTCAGGCCTTCACCACACTATTGTTTGTGTCCATGGGTTATGCATATTTGCATATAAGTTCTTTGATTAATCTCTCCCCACCCCCACCTTCCCACTGAGATTCATCAGTCTGTTCCATGTTTCTGTGTCTCTGAATTTGTTATGTTTCTCAGTCTATTTTGTTTATTAGATTCCACATATGAATGAGATCATGTAAAACTGAATCTGGAAGAATCAGAAAATTTGAATAGGCTAATAACAACTGATGAAATTGAAGCAGTAATAAAAAAACTCCCAGCAAACAAAAGTCCTGGTCCAGATGGCTTCACAGGGGAGCTTTCTAATTCTATAAGTTGTAGGGTTAGAGAGCTTATCAAAAATTTTTCTTGCTTTTTGAGGCAGGCCTGTAGTGCTATGAAGTTCCCTCTCAGGACTGCTTTAGCTATGTCCCATAGATTTTGGGTTGTTGTGCATTCATTTTCATTTGTTTCCAGGAAGTTTTTGATTTCTTTCTTGATCTTATTGGTAACCCATTTATTGTTTAGTAACATGTTATTTAGCCTCCATGTGTTTGAATGTTTTGAGTGTTTTTACTGTAGTTGATTTCTAATTTCATGCCATTGTGATCTGAGATGCTTGATATGATTTCAATCTTCTTGAACTTGTAGACTTGTTTTGTGTCCTAACATGTGGTCTTTGAGAATGATCCATGTGCACGTGAGAGGAATGTATATTCTGCAGCTTAGGGTGAAATGTTCTGTAAATATCAATTAAATGCATTTGATCTAGTGTGCCATTTAGTCATTGTCTCTGTGTTGACTTTTTGTCTGGAAGATCTATCTAGTGAAGTCAGTGGAGTGTTAAAATCCTCGACCTTGACTGTATTGCTGTTGATCTCTCCCTTAAAGTCCTTCAGGTTATTACTGATAGGTCCTTATTTATTGCCATTTTAATTCTTTATGCCTATGTTTCTCTATTTTTTCTTATTATTCCACCATTCCCTTTAACATTTCCTGCAATGCTGGTTTGGTGGTGATAAACTCCTTTAGCCTTTGTTTTTTTGTCTGGGAAGCTCTTAATTTCACCATCTATTTTGCTGGATAGAGTAGTCTTGCTTTTAGATCTTTGTTTTGCATTACCTTGAATACTTCATGCTATTCCCTTCTTGCCTGTAGAGTTTCTGATGAGAAATCAGCTGACAGCCTTATGGGAGCTCCTTTGTAGGGAACAACTCGCTTTACTCTTGCTGCTTTTAAGATTCTCTCTTAGTCTTGAATTTTTGGCATTTTAATTATGATGTGTCTGGGTGTGGGTCTCTTTGGGTTCTTCTTGCTTGGGACTCTCCGTGCCTCCTGAACTTGTGTGGCTTTTTCCTTGACCAGGTTAGTGATGTTTTCTGCCATTATTTCTTCAAACAAATTCTCTCTAGCCCTTGCTTATTGTCTTCCCCTTCTAGTACTCCTATGATGCAAATGTTGTTACATTTTATGTTGTCCCACAGCTCCCTTAGACTGTCCCCGTGTTTTTTAATTGTTTTTTCTTTTTGGATCTCTGATTGAGTGATTTTTTTTCTACCCTGTCCTCTAATTCACTGATCCAGTTCTCAGCTTCCTCTAATCTGCTGTTTATTCCTTCCAGTGTATTTTTTAATTTCTGCTATGTCATTCTTCATTTCTGACTGGTCATTTTTTATGGTTTCCGTATCTTTTCTCACGCTGTTGAGCATCCTTAAAATCAGTATTCTGAACTCTATATCTGATAGATTGCTTATCTCCATTTCATTTAGCTCTTTTTCTGGAGACTTCTCTTATTCTTTCATTTGGGGCTTGTTTTTTTGTCTCCCCATTTTGGCTGTCTATTTGGGTTATCTCTGTGTATTAGGTGGATCTACGGGGACTTTCGGTCCTTTTGGAGGGTCTCTGGGGCAGGCCAATGTCAAACGCTCTTTGTGACTGGCCTCGAGTACCATGTTTGGAGCTATCAACCCACAGCTTGTGGTTCCCTCTGCTGGGGCTGGGTGCATTTGGACAGGACCAAGATGCACACCAAAGCCTGCTTTTCCAAGGCCCATGTCCAGAAGCAGATTGGGCAAAGACTCATAGCTCCTCTGCCTGAAGGCTGATTGATCTTAGTTTCTTAATTAGCCTCAGGCTGTAGACCACCGCAAGGCATAAACTCCACAGGATGGGGCCAGATGTTTTCCAGTGGGCGGGGCAATTGCTTCTCCCCAGGCGAAAGCTAACTGGCTGGCAAAGGTCTGCCTGAGGTAGATGTCCTCTGCAGTATGGGGGAATGACTTAGCACAGTAATCCAGATGGCTGCCCTCTGAGCTCTGTTCCCAGAGCCCGAAACCCCGGATTTTTCTCACACCACTCTAGTGCACTCTGCCCTCCCTCTTCCAGAGCCCCAGGTGAGTGGCCGCACAGGAAACTTTGTGCTTTGGCCCTTTAAGAGGGTGCCTGCATTTCCAGGTGTCTCTCCCTTGCAGACAGAAACCTTGCTGCTTTTTCCAGCACCCAAATGTTATGTGGGCACCTTTCTCAGCTCTGGTGCTCTGGGCTGGGAAACCCAGCCTGGGGTTTAGGCCCCAGAGTCCTTAGTGGGAACCCCCCACAGCTGTGATATCCCTCCAGTCCCTCAGCTGCTGCCTGTGGGATCCCAGCCAGTGGTCTCACACCTCCACACTTCCTACTAGTCTCTATGCGTCTCTGTTTTAGGACTTTGGTTATGAGGGTGCCCTCCAGCTCGTCTTCAGTTGCAGTTGGTTATTCAGGATTGTTTTTCTATGTTTTAGTTGTAATTCCAATTTGGTCCTGGGAGAGTGTCAGTGTAGCTTCAACTCAATCCACCACCATCTTGGAATCTCTTCTGGTTGCTTTTTTATTGTTGAATTATAAGTCTTTCAGATATTTTGTACACAAGCTCCTCTTTTGAAAGTGCTTTTTCTCATTTTGTGAATTATCTTTTCACTTATTTGATAGTGTCCTTTGACAAAAGTTTTTAATTTTGACAAAGTTTAATTTACCAATTTTTCTTTGATGATACATTTCCTTTGATGTCATATCTAAAAAATACCCATTGTCTAATCCAAGGTCATGCAGATTTTTACCTTTGCTCCCCTTTGAGGGTTTTATAGTTTTGGCCCTTACATGTAGTTCTTTGATCAATTATGAGTTAATTTCTATATATGGTGTGAAGCAGAGGCCCAAATTTGATCTTTTGTATGTGGAAGCATATTTAAATTAAAATTTTAAAAAAGCAACAACTTTCTCTATTCAATTGAACATACAAAAATTGGAACTTTAAAGCAAAATTTTAGATAAAAATAAAGCAATTACTTGTATTATATCTAAGGACATGAAACTAGAATTAGTCATAATAATATTCCCATTGGATGTGCATTGCTATTTATTTTAGTGTTAAAACAGTGTGGCTAAAATATAGAGCTACCTTTGAAGACAGTCTAACAGATCAATTAACAGTCTCGATGAAAGGAAAAATGTAAGAGAATTAGCTGATAGATGAATTTGGCTTTAACTGAATATAGTATATGATGGTGGATGTTGAATATTTATTGTCATGATCAAAGTAGTATTTTAATATGTCATATCAGCTCCAGGCATGTGGTCTTTTTTCATTTTACTAAAGGTGTTACCTATGAGTACCTCTGGGCACAGACCTATTGCACATATAGTATCTTCTCAGGAAGTTATAATTTTGAACTGTTTCTCAGAGACTGCTTCTGAAGTTAAGGCAAGAGGTATTAGACAGGATTAATTACATAATCTGAAAGCCTACTGGCAATCATGAGGGTCTATTTCCATTGGAAGTGTTTTTTTTTTTTTTTTAAATCCTCACTCTAGGATATGTTTTTAAATTAATTTTAGAGAGAGAGGAAGGGGAGAGGGAAAGAGAGAAACATCGATCAGTTGCTTCCCAACCAGGGATCAAACCTGCAACCTGGGTATGTGCCTTGACTGGGAATCAAACCCGTGACCCTTTGGTGCACGGGTGATGCTCCAACCAACTGAGCTACACCATCCAGGACTCCATTGGAAGTCTTTTAAACCACATTATTTTCAATGAGATCTGTCTTAGTTATCTCAGGAATTCGGTCCTTCTCCAGAGCCATTTTTTTACTGGAGAATTTCCATAATAAGTGGTTGAGCAAACAACTTGTGACTCCATATTACAGCCCCTTGTGAATTCTGGTTGTATCACTGATCCAAATAGTAGTGCTCTTTGAATAATGTTCTTTAAAACATTTTTAGAATATTCTAAATATTTTAGAATAAAGCACATTTTGGTCCAAATAACTATTTTTTTAGACGTAAGAAGAATATTTAATTATTTAACTCTTGTCTTCTTAAAATTCCTATTTTTGAAATACTCTATTTGCATATATGTTTATTAATTTTTGAATTACTTTGCAAGATTTTAGAAAGTAAAAATATTGGAAAATAAAGATATGCTTCCATTATATAGGATAATCTATTCATATGATTTGCTTGGTTGCTTCCTTTTAGAAAATTAGACAATTTAAATTCAGCTATGTTTAACTTGTACATTTGTTATAATGTTAGCGTTATAATGCTTGGCTTCCACCATTGGGATAGGGCACTGTAGGGTTTTTTTTTTTATGCATAATGTGATAAACTGCTTGTGTTTTTTAGTGTTCTCCTTTAAGTTTAGCAAAGCAACTTTTTTCTTCCTCTAATAGGCATGCTATTTAATTCAGGTTGAATATTACGTATTTCAAACCTTAATTGTCTTCTTTTATTTTTAAAGTCTCATTTACCCAACCCCCTGTTTTTTTCTGTCCAGACACTAAGATATAGAAAAACAACAAACAGGGAAAATAAAAATTTAAACTTTTGCATCATATCACTGCTATACCCACGCTGAATTCTCTTGTACAGTTAGGCATGTTTAGGAAGACTAAATAGCATGCTCAGAATTGCACATTTTGAATCCCTAGCATTATTGCATGTAATTTTGGAGAAGGGCTCATCAGGATTTATTTTCTATAATTTTACTGTATAGGGAGCAAATCTATTCTTTTATATCTTTGCTCAAATGATTAAAACAGGTGACCCAGATCCTGTCAGATTGATACTGAATTCTATACAAGCAATTCCAGTTTAATGATACATATTTAAATTTGTGGGAATATAACATACTGACATGTTATTATGATCTGCTAATAGTTTTAGTTGAGATGTGTATATGAAATTAGCACTGCATACAGTTAATTGACTAAATGTGTTATTGATATTGTGGCATTAAGGAGAGAATATATGAAACTAAAAAAATAAAAGTGGAGAAAAAAAGTGCAGTGAAATGATCAGTTGAAAGAATGAATGAGTTACAAGAACAATTGGAAAAGGTAAATGGATAAAAATAATAAAGAGGAAAAAATTATTACTAATACAAAGATGAGTAAAGGAACTAAAGAACCATGTCTTTCCTTTGTTTTAAAAGAGGAAATCAGAAGATATTGGAGGGAGCAGGAGTCTTAGACCAAAAATGAAAGGCCTTTAGGAAAATATATTTTGCTAGACATAGTGTCTCTTAAGGGACATCAAGAAGGTTCACAAAAAGTCAATCAAGGAAATGGGAGGTTATGGAACTAAGGTGATATTTGAGTTTGGTCTAGTTATCTATCTTTTAAAATAAAATTTCATATAAGAGGGAGAATCTCTGATCAGCATGTAATTCTGCCTAGTCATTATGCTAGCCCACAGTTATAATGTTAAAGACTAAACACAGTTAGTTTCCTAAAAAGTACAAAACCATTGTTTAATTAAGACATTTATGAATAAGAGTTTTGTTGCTAGTTTTATTGTGGAGAGTAAATACTAGGTAAAGTATCTTTGTTTTGATTAATGATAGTAGTGCATGAAAAAATGACCAATTCTACTTAGTTGCTGAAAAATTAGAATTTGTAGATTTAGTATAGGCCTGTTATAGACAGAACCACTGCTCTAATTAATTTACATCATGCTTATCTAGTCTGAAGGCAACTAATTGATCATGAAGATCAAATATCAAGAACATTAAAAAATTTTTTTATTGTTTTAAGAAGGAACTCATTCAGTAAATGCAAAATGTAACTAGAAATTTGAAAAATGGCAGAAAGAACATTTTTAGTATTCATGTTTTCATTTTAAGTGTTTGTTCAACTATCAAACTCTAAATGGTATAAATTACACTTTTTCTATGTGTGGTTACATTTCCCCTTCTACTGAGAACAGCTTTTACAACCATCAGGCAGATCCCTGTTTAAGAGATCTGTATTTCCTACCTTTTGCAAGTGTTTGGTGATTCTCTTGCTTCTGATTGTATGGCGTTTGATTCTTAATCTCTTCCTAAAATTTCCCAGTGATATATAACTTAAGACTTAAAGGGACTTTGTGAAATTTTTGACAAATGTTTAAAATCCTGTGCGTTACTTGTAGTCTTCCCAGTATATTACTAAACTGCATGTGAAAGAATACATCACTTACATTATTAATTTAAAAACTAAACTTATGTAAGAATAAAAAAGATTTAAATGTCATTTTTATGGTTATTAAAAATTCATAAAAAAATTTAGTGTTTGTGGTGAAGTTTTATTTAGCCTGGTCAAGATTATTGAGAGGTTTACTTGTAGGTTCTCTATTGTTTTATTTTAGTTTCTTTTAAAGTGGTTTTTTATTTTATTTTATTATTTTATTATTTATTTATTGTTGACAGTATTACAGATGTCCCTCCTCCCCCATTTGCTCCCTTCACCTAGGTGCTTAATTTTAATAAAATCCAGAGTTTGATTAATTTTTTTAACACTTTATCTTTTCCTCTCAAGAAGGAGCTCATCTTGCACTCAAATGTCTGAGATAGAGGTATACAAATCTTCATTACATACTTAGAAATTAGCCTGAACCTTTAGGGCAAGGAAAAAATGACCTTTTATACTTCCCCCCAAATATTTTTATTTTCTAGCACAGACTCCTCATTGCCTCTTCATTTAAACCAATATTTTTATTTCATTCAGCCCAGCATGTTTCTGCTGGAATATTCTTTAAAAACAAGGTCCAGGGCAAAATAACTAATGAAAGGGTTAGCTGGGTCAATCAGGAAAGCTTATCTTAAAAGTATAGCTTATTCACTGTATTGGATTAAGTATAAGTTTAAAAAAGGAGGCTTCCCTTCCACCATATCTTTGGCAAAATCTTAGATAACTTATCAATAAGGAAAAAATCTTTTTCCACTGAGGCTTAGAAAGATGTGATGTTTGAGGTGTAAAAAGTCATTATGACAGCTCTTTGGATGTTGTTGCATGCACCTTACATTCCACTACTATCGAGCCTGCAAAATTGTACTGGAATTTCATTAAAGTCATATTAGTAAAAGTGTTCCTTCCAGTGCTTCCAGAGAAGTACCTGAAATATCTGATAGACCCAGGCAGGGAACATGTCTGACCTTTCCCTGTGAATGTGTTTGTATACATATGTACACACATATACTCACAGTAACTTCAGCCTACATTTTTTTTAACAGTATTGTCTAGGGCCTGGGGAGTAACAGATCTCTAAGCTTCCTTTCCTATCCAAAAGAAACCAATAAACCCAAAGAACCGGAGTATAACCCTATGAAATAGCAATGCAAGTTCCTTCCTATTCATTCTTTTTAAAAAACAAATGTTCTTTGAGGATGCGTTTTTCCCCCCCAAACGTATTTCTCACTTCACATCCTTCATTGAATTACTCATAGTATTAGCTGAGCTTCTGCACTTCAAATGCCCATCTTACTTAATGAGTAATCCAGGTACCACATTCTCCAAATCCTAAGAAAATCGAATTTGGGAGGATAGGTTGAATAGGACAAGAAATCAAGCACATGACTTCCTTATTTGTGATGCTTTTCTGTTATGTAGACCTTTCTGAGAGATGATGAAAACAAGTTCTTTGTAAAGAAGTAACACCGAATTTCTTATTTCATTGATTTTTTTCATTGATTTTTTTCAGAGAAAAAAAGTCAATGAAACAGTTTTACCACAGGTGAGACTTGGAAATATTTCTATTATAGTAAAAATTTTAATATAATGAGATGCACTATGATAAAATCTTGGAAAAGAAATATTTAACCATTTTGACTACCTACTTTAAGGACTGTAAACTATTAGTATAGTAAAACAAAAAGTTAATTTTGTGTAGATTATGCGTTTGTTTTTAAAAGTAATATATATGTGTGTGTATATGTATATATATATATAAAATGCTCACCTCTTATAGTTATGGCTTGTTTTTTATATAATTTGTGCTTTAAACACACTTTTGGGAACACAATTTAAATAATTGGGGAAATACTGTACTTATCATAATTATTATTAAAAGAAAAAAGCTTATTTAGTTTATAAAAAATTTCCATGTACAGTTACACCATGTATATATTTAAAGAATAAAAAATGTCATAAGGGGCTGAAGAAGCAACCCAAATGTGTACTCTTCTTGGAAGTCTATTTGAGATTTTTCAAGTTTCTTTTTTTAAATCAATAGGATGAGTTTTGGATACTATAAATGAAACTTTGAGCAGTAAAGTTTGGGCCTCTTCTGTGGTACGAAACAGTGAAGACTATCTTCAAAGCTAGTTTTCATTACCACAAAGATACCATACTTTGTTCCTATATGCAGTTCATAATATTAGCCTGAAAAACCTCTTATGTGAAAATTTGCTCTTCATTTATTACTAATTCTAATTTTCCCATCTAAATTAAATAAGGCATTGTGCATATTATTGCACCTTGCCTATAAAGTAAAGTACTCTTACCATCTGGGTGAATTTAGTTCCTGTGGATGATTAAAAACAAATAACTTTTACTTGTAATCATAAAATATGTGATTCTATTATAAATTAGAAATGTTTCAAGAAAATATAATCAGCTCCTAGTTATCTTTGCTATTTGGTCTTAGTGTTTGGCCTCCTAAAATAATGGAAAATTTGTTTTTCCTGCCATGCTCGTGGCTTCTATTCTCCCCATGTTTTGTCATGTTTGTAATTGCATGTTGCTGGATTTCAGTGATGCTGTTTCTCTAAGGTTTTATCTACCATCGCTGTGCAGGATCAGGACCATCCATCCATATGGCAGAGGCGATGGTGAAGGAGGCGAGGGGAGTGAGGATTAGAAGGGGAAGGCACAGCAACCAGGCAGCCTCAAATGAAGCCTTAGGGAGTGCTCCTGGAACATGTCACATGGACTGCCCACAGCCTGTGTAATCGAGAGTTAATTCCATACAAAGAAATAACTTTTAATTTAAATAAAAATGAAGTTTTGTGATAAATTTCTCCAATAATACCCCCCCTTTTTTTGTAATTCTCTGGTTGATAAATTTTAAATAAATGGATCTGTTTTATGATACATTAAGGACTATAAATATTAACTCTAAATGCTGATATTGTGTGTACCTATGTATGATAGATAGAAAAAAAAAGTACTTAAAATATTGAAGGCTTTGCATTTGTGCTAAACTTCAACAGCAGTATTCCACGAGATATTTCTTTAAAAATTATGAAAATTTCAGATTCATCATATAACTTTTCATTGGTCAATTAAAGGGAAGAACATGTGTAAGAAGTATTTGTAATTGCTTTGAATTTTACTAGGAAAAAAATTGCTATTTTTTTCTAATTTAGTTTCCCCCCCTCAATTTTTTCTCAAGTACTGTGATACGATCCCCATAAGTGAGAAGCCCCTGACAGAACAGGACTGGTACCATGGTGCAATTCCCAGGATAGAAGCGCAAGATCTGTTAAAACAACAAGGAGACTTCTTGGTGCGAGAGAGCCATGGGAAACCTGGTGAATATGTCCTTTCTGTATTTTCTGATGGACAAAGGAGACACTTTATCATACAAAATGTTGATGTACGTTTCTAATTTAGTTTATATGTATATTCTGATGTAGTTCATTGTGGTATAATGGTAATAAAATGATTAATAGTTTTTTATAAATGCCTGTAACACTTAGAGTTTAGCACTTAATTTGTTTTTGTTGAATTCCTTAAAAATAATGCTCCAAAACTCACTAAAATGTTAATCTTATTAAGGAAATATGCACTTTAAAATATTGTAAGTTAAAAATAGTTGTTACAAATTGAAATCAAATTTAAATGCATAAATATTTAAAATATTTGAGTTAAATTTGAAAATTAAAGATATTTTAAAATAGAAATAATGTGATTATTATCATTTTTTCTGGAGATTTATAATTATGAATTTTATGCTCTTGAAACAAGCCCTTGAAATTGTATTTAAAAGTGGTATCCTGAGAGATTTTTAAAGAAATACTTTATTAAATAGTGATAATAAAATTCCTTAATGAGTGGGATAATGATAGTTGAGCTGATTTTATGATTCACTTAGGATTAAGGTTTTTTCCCTCCTTTTATGTATAATCTATTGCTTGTCGGCATTAATAAACCATAAATAAAAATTGATGAAAATTTTAAAAATGATCTATTAACATTGCTTGTTCTAATACTAATACATTTATTAAAATTTATTTAAGCATTGCTAGACTACGTTTTATGTGTTATAGTCTTTATTAAGCTTTAAGTAGATGAAAAGTAGTCTCAAATATATATATGCAGCTACAATATATCTCAATGTATCTAATCTATCTATATATCTGAGATGAAATTCACATACCATAAAAGTAAGCATTTAAAAGTATACAGTGGTATTTAGTATAGTCATATCTAGTAACTATATTTAAATGGCAGTAGATGCCATTCAGATGGATTAAAAGAAATAAGGCCATTAAAAGTATATATTATAATTTTCACCTTATTTGTTAATTTTGCATAGTATTCGCACTTCAACTTGATAATCATATTTGCTTACTCTCATACTCCTGACTTACTATTTCTAGTAGTATATCATTCCTTATTTCCTTGTCAAATTCATAAAATTTGTGGGGACCTTTCTAATAGATGTAGATAAGCTTTCCTATTACAACCTGTGACCATGCGGGCAATATTTATAAAATGATGTGAGACTTGTAGAGGAAAAATCATAGGTAAAGTATAAACTAACTATAATTTATATAAATATTTTCTTCTATATTCTAAGCTCTAAAACTTACTATTTTTATAGGTTATACGTTAAATAAGACTGAAATATTTTTCTTAATACCACTTCTAGCTTGTCCTGTGTAACTATAGGACTTTAAATTAGTATTCTTAGAAACAAAAAAGAAATGGTATATTTGAAAATTATAACTTGTCTTTAATATTGCCATTTTGTTTTAAGTGACTAAACTGAATAGCATAATACATTCTAAAAATAAGACATTGTTACAAGTTCACATCTGAAGATTTTATTTGGCTTTCTTCTGTCATTTCAAAGATCTCTATTAAAAGATGAGAGTGCTTGTATTTCTGTTAATGTCCCAGGTTTCCCACTGCTTAATTTTACTTAGTTTGCACTCACTAACTAACATTGACCTCTTAAATCAGTTGAAAATAGGAGTTTGACGGTAGTGTAGACTGGGGAGTTTTAAATTCTTTTTCATATGCATAGATGAATCTTCCTTGAGCTAAAACGATTCCATTTCCTTCCTCATATACCTCTTGCCTAGAAGGGGGTCAACAAATGGGGGAATATAACCATATATTTAATGATTGTCCATCATATTCTAATCAAGGAGTTTATAATCTAGTAATAGATTATAAAAGCTGTACATAAATGAGGGGATAGGTGTCCTAAGAAAGGAAGACATAAAAAATATGGGATTTTAGAGAATGTAAAAATATAAATAGTGGGCCAATGAAAAAAGCACTGGGCTTAGAAGATTTGGGTTCCAGTTCCAGGTCTTCACTTTACAGGCTCTATGCTTTGGGAAATAATGGGGTTAATAGCTTATACAGTGATTGTGAGACTTAAATTAGTGAATATATACTTTGTAAGGTATGGAGTGCTATGCAAATATTTGGTAATTTTACCATTGTTTGATGACTCTACTTGAGGAAAAATACAAATATTACTTTGTAAGAAATATTAATGTAATTGGAAAAGTTAATTAAGTTTTTTTGTTTCTATGAGATTTATTTGTGAAATTTAAATAGTAATGAAGGTGTTTTAGAGTTTTTATCACTTTATCTTGGCGATTTGGAACCAGACCTGCAGTGTCTCTGAGGCATGCCTGTATTTAGGTTTGGGGTATTCACTGATCACAACTAATGTTATTTCTAGCAATATTGCCTCTGTCAACCAAAGTCTAGGCTGGCAATAAGTTTGAAGCTTTATTTTCTTATGTGTGTCACAGTTACTTTTTAACATGGTGTGAAACTCTACCATTATAACTGAGCAAGATGGACACAGATACTTACAATTTTTACAATTTTACTAAGGGAAAGATTTTCTGTGTTTTAGCTAGTTCAAACAAGAAGAAATGTACCTTTTATTGGACACTAAGCATATTAATTTCACAAGGCTAGATATATTAAACATATCTAAGAGTATTTGAGTCTAAGTGTCATTCTAGTGTTTTGACCTTTTCCATAATTAATAGCCTGTTTATGGTACTTGATGTAAAACAGTATTCAAACTTTGTACCTAAAACTGTTTATTTTGGGTGATAAATGTTGATTGATTTTCATAGAGATTCAAATAGCTTTGTTCCATTTGATAAGTAAATATATGTTTATCAAACCTTTGCTTTTGTATATGATAAAACAGAAAATACATGTGATAAAACAAAAGTACTCCAGGAAGAATGTTTTTATGCTATTATAGGAAAGTGCCAATTCATATTTCTCTAATTTGTTTCTCTGACACATATTTGCTAACCACTCATTTTTGCAAAATACCATGTTATGCGTTGTAAGGAGATGAAACCAAAAAATGTGTGACCTTCTCTCAGTGAGTTTAAAACCAAGTAGGTGAGACATTAGTAGAATTTATGAACAGAGAAATATTAAAGATGCAGAATTAGGAATGATTGAGCCAAGAAATTTGAATTAACACATGGTGATGAATTTAAAATAACAACATAGTAAGTATTTTTAAATAAAACAGGACAAATCCTCTATGTAATGATATATCATCATCTTTTATCCCTTCATTCATTCAGGAAATATTATTTGAGCAAGTACTATGTAAGGCCCAGGGATATGGGCTAATAAAAAAAATAACATAAAAATGGAAGTTGTAGTTACTGTGTGAGATTTGGGATAGGCTCAATGTATTAAATCATCATTCTTTCAATAGATATTTATTGGACTTCTCTCATGTGCTAAATTCCATTTCGAGCTGATGGTTTAGTCTCTGAACGTGCCCAGTTAGGTTTACTTGGTTTTGTTGCCACGGTCTCTAGGCTCTTTGAACCATCTTTAAATTCATGCCATTGGACTTAAGGAAGACTGAGTGAAAGCAAGTGGGAATCCAAAACTTAGTTGGATAACAGTTAATTCTAAGTGTGTGGCCTTACTGTTACGCTTAGGATCGGTTAACCATTCTACTCCACCATTCAAGGACTCAAAAGAAGGCAGTCAGCACCTCCAAGTCAAAATCACACTGTCATAAGATATTTTCTTTGCTACTGGCACACAGACTTAGGAAACTTCCTTCTTAACAACAAAACAAAGCCACTGCAAGGCCTTATTAATGTTAATTTGCAGGAAACATGAGCCGAGTGAGTATTCTTAAGGCCCAGGGATATAATGGTGGAGCTACAGTCTCGGGAAGGGCTCGCAGTCATTCACGAGTCACACACACTATATATGATTATAAACTATAGTAAGTGTTGTAAGGATTCGTGGTGCTCTCAAAGCTTTTGACTGGGAAAGTTACGGAAGTTAAGTCTGAGACACCATCTGAAGAATGCGTAAGTTAACTCAGAAAACCGGAGCAAACCTTATTCATGCTATTCCCTGAGCTTCCCCAGAGCCTTCCTGGGTACTCGTTTAATTAGTTACTTGTAACTATTCAGTATGCCATTTTTAGCTGAGAAAACTAACGTTTATGTTTTATATATTTAGGTATTTTACAAAAAAGTAGAGTGTTCTAGTCTTGTTTTTATTCAACTCAGCCTTTTCAGAAGTTACTTTTCCTCTCTTTCATTTTTCTCCCCCCACAAAAGCTTGCTTGTCCTCAGTTTTGTTTCAGGGGATCTACTCAGGCAACTTATATAAACTGATACAAACATCAAACCCCCTCCTCATTTGTGTATGCTTATTGTGTTCTGTTTGACTTTCTTGCATAATAACAGTCCTCTCAAAATACGTATAGCAACAAAATCTGTTTTTCATGTGTTTTTCATCTATATGTGTGATTAATTCTTAAGTAGTACAGTGATAACTCAGAAACAATTCTAGCTGTAATAAATGTTTTAAAAACAGAAGTAATACGTACTCTTGATGGAAATTCAGAAATATGTATCATGGAGTCTATGCTTCACAATAACACCCACGTATGGGTTTCAGTGTATATTCTTTGTGATTTAAAAAATATATTCTAATTAGATATCAATGTAATTTCTATTTTATAAAAATTGAGTCACATGGTATTTTTATTCATACTTATTTTTTAAATGACATGTTACATGTTATTTAAAATATGCAACTGACAACAAAATGATCTTTGTAGAAATTTATTCTATACTACTATTTTTTATTGCTTCTTTTGGAATTCACATAAGAGATTGTTAGTAGCAATCTTAGCTCCAAAGAGAAGCCTCTGATTTAAAAGTTAGTCTGAATTCTCTCAGTCATGTTGTTGATAAAGTGTGTAGAAAAAAAACATAAAAATACCCATCTGTATGTGAACTCAACCTCAGGTCATCTGAGCTATAAGAAATTTTTACAGATCTGTACAAGGTCAAATAAAATATTCAGAATTTTGAGTGTGTCAAGAAACAAGTCCTCAACAGTTTTAATGACTGTACTATTCTTGACCTTTAGTTGCTTAATGAGTGCACCATCTTAACATCATTTTAAAATTCATTACTTTATTTTCATCTTTAAGAAGGTGAGCTAATTGGTTTCCATTGTGTTTAGACTCAGAACTTCACCGATTCAGCAATTGCTTTAAAAAAGAGTTGGTATGGATTAGTTTCTTATTTCAGCCCATGAAGAATGCTGCTTGTATTACTCACTGTATTGGTCCATCACAATTACTATGTCAATGGCAGAAAACTGCCTTTAAATTGAAAACTATGTACGTTTTTACATTAAGAAAAGGAGACTGAGAATTCCCATTATTTTATTCACTATTTCTCTGGTTATAGGAGTTACATTAGAAGTTTATATAAGACATGATGGCACTAGTGTCTCATTTGAGATTTCATTCTGTGTGAATCATCATTCTGTGTGAGTCATCTCATTAGTTACCTTCTATTAAACATTGTTCATTTCTAAGCTAAGTTGTCCTACTTGTTGCTTTAACTTTACAGTCACTTTATATGCATTTCGGTCAGTCACACATGTTTATTTATCCAGGCAGTATATGCCAGGCACTGTTCTAGACCCTGGGGATACCGTGATGAACAAAATAAATGTAAACATGTATCGCCCCCTGAGCTCTCGTTTTAGAGGAGATGGAGATAGACAATAAACAGAATAAATACATAGAACGTATATGATGTTAGGTAGTGATCAATTCTAAGGAGGAAAATTCAGTGCGGAAAAGGAGGTAAGAAAGTTAGTTGGGATGAGAAACTGGGTGTTGACTATGGTGTGACCTCACTGAAAAGGTGACATCCGATGACAGACTGGCATTGAGTAGGGGAGCCATTCCCATGTGGCCCTCTGACAAACTGTTTCAAGCGGCAAATGTAACGGCCCTGAGGAAGGAGCCTATACAGTGCGTTTGTAAAACCGCAAGGAGATGGGCGGGCTGCAGTGGAGCGGGGCGGTGGTGACAGGTGAGGGAAGACTGAGGACAGGGCGCAGGTGGTGTATAGAGTCCTGTAGGCCGCGGTGAGGGCTTCGGCTTTTACTCCAAGGGCGGTGAGCGTTTGGAGAAAGCACTGCAATGAGAGATGAGATCCCCTGGCTTCTGTGCCAAGGGCAGACTGGAGGAAGGCAAAGGGAGAACGGTGTACGTATATATTTTTAACTTATTGAGGAATGACTGACAAATGTAATCGCCTGTATTTGAAGTGTTCAGTGTAATGATTTGATCGACTTTGTGGAATGACTACCAAGGTCAAGGTAATTAACGCATCCATTACGTCACATAGTTCACGCCTAACCATTTTTAAGTGAATACTTCAGTAACGTCAAGGGTATTTGCGTTGTTGCGCAACAGTAGTTTTACTTAAATGGAACTTAGTTTGTTGATGAATGTAGTGATGCTGGAGCAATGGCTTTAGATTGATTCCACTTTATTGTTCTTTCTCCAGAATATGTATCGATTTGAAGGCACTGGTTTTTCAAACATTCCTCAGCTTATAGATCATCACTATACCACAAAGCAGGTCATCACTAAGAAGTCAGGTGTCGTTCTGCTGAATCCTATTCCTAAGGTAGGTGCATATGTCATATATAGACATGCTTTTTTTAAAATTTTATTTTATAGAATGCTTTGTGAGTTAACATTTCCCACAGTAAATCAAATTCTTAGGTTTTTTAAGAAGTTTGGAAATGAAAGGGCTTTGTGATTGCTACTCGTACAATGTAGTTGAAACAATTTCCTCGGTTTCGTAACATGGTTGCCTTTTGATTCAATGTTTGTTAGGTTACAAGCGGCCTAGTCCTCCCCCCCCCCCCCCACACTCAGTTTTTCTTGAAAGACTTCAGGCTCTTTTTCACTTTATAAGGTTTAGTCTTTGAAAGATTCAGTGTAAAAAACATTCTAAGATATAAAAATCAAAGAAAATATTCAGAAATCATGAGTAAATTAGAATTCTAACTTTGGGCATTAAGTTTACAATATGTTATAAGTCATTGGACCTTTTTACTCTACTCAAAGGCAGTGAATTATGACTTCCCTCTGTGGAGTAAGGTAGCTGGGTGAGAGACTGTTCTAGGTCATTTTTACCTCTAACATCGATCATGGGACACATTACCTCCAGGTGCTGTAAGAGATTTGCGAGGTAAGGAATGGGTATGAGGAAGGTGTGTGTTTTTAAGGTAACACCTGTGGCCTGGGCCAAAGTGGAGCGATGAAGCCGAGTGGTGCCTGAGCACTTTTGATGTTTCAGGAATTGGGATGGGGTCGGCAGGCGTCCTTTCCTTTCAGGGCTATCTGCTCTGGAGAACAGTGTAGAAGTAGGGAAGTCATAAAACCTATAGCTTAATATTTACTGATTTTATTTTTATATATGTAGGGGTAACTTTTAATATGAACTAAGTGTTATTCCCAAGAATGCTAGTGTATAATTCAGGTTGAGCTAAGGAGATTTAAAAGACAACTGTTATACTTTTTTTTGTTAGTCTAGAACATAATGTCTGTATTTGTACTTGTATTTTATTACTCAGTCTTTACTTACAGGCTGAGCTTAAGAAATTCCTCTCACAGAAGATTTTTACAGCTGCTAAACACTAATTCTGTGACTAAGGCATTGGCCTTCTTGCATAATTTGTAGAATTATGAGATTGGCGCATTCTTTTGTATTTTTTCACCCCCACGCCACCTCCTTTTCCATTTTAATTGCAGAAAACTCTACAAAAATTCCTCTTTAGCCTGGACCAGGTGGGCACATTTTTTTCTCTAGTTAAAAAAAGAAAAAAGTCTATCAATGTTTTCTTTTCCATCAGTGACTAACAGCTATTGTTTTGCAGAATTTTAGGAGCTCTTTAGTTAAGGTCACCTATTCTCATGGCTTTGTTTCCTTTTCTATACCTCAGTGACTTGCAAATTTATATTTCTAGTTCAGATTTATATATTCCCCCAAACTGATGTTTTTCAACTTTTCACCTAAAGCTGAGTTTAGCACCTTTAACTCCAAAATTTGTTCTCCCTTTCTCAGTAAATGGTACCACTATATACTCAGCTGCTCAAACCAAAAACTAGGGGACAACTTTGACATTTTCTCTTCCCCACTGCCCTCCCTCCAGTACTTAGGTGGCAGAGGTTTTGTATACTTAATTGTACATGTGAAAGTATGAATTTCAATTCTGGTATATCTCAGTATGAAGTAAAATTCAGTGAAACGAAGATACTTTTCTACCCATGTTAGGTTAGTGACATATGCAACTGGGTTTTCAGAGATACTGATAACCCGTTTCACAAGCCATCCAGACATTTGCATTGTCTACTTGCCTAGCCAGGTCTAATTTGGGAGACCAAAACCATAAAAAAGGCACACAAAAATGCAGACCTGGACTTGAGTGGGAATATATAATTTCAAATAAAGTTGCATCTCTCACTGTATGAATTTTTCATGATACGAGACCAGATAGATGGAGTAGATTCTCTGGACTGTTCCATGGCTGGTTATTTCTTCCTCCCAAACCCTCAACACTGGCTGTGCAGCTGATTATCTCAGCATTGTACAGCACTAGCTGTGAAAATGACTGTGCACCGAAAGCTATAAAAGATTAAGGGGCTATATGTGATTGTTTTATGAGGTGGAAATTTAAAGTTTATATAGCTATTAACCTGATCTAAAGTACTGATATTTGAAATATGCAAATCATTATCTCTGTTGTAAATATTGTTATGCACTTGATTTAAAGAATCATGTTGCTCTTTTACAAGAAAATCACAAAGCAGAGGTTGTGAAAGTTAGATAATTTTCAATTATGAGCAGAGAACAAACTGATATGGGTTTTGTTATGGTCGTATTATCTGTTATGTATCTTCCTTTGAGAAGTCATTTGTACTCTTATAATTGGAATCTATTTGTTGATTTAATTTGCATAAGAAGTTAATGTCTTTGACCATATAATGTGCTGTAAAACATCTAATTTCCGTCTTGCCAGACTTCATTTTTAGCCTACATAAGGAATGCTATTTTGGTCTCAGTATAATTTCTGTTTATAGCCACTTACTTCTAAGACTCTTCCCATTTATCTCTCTTATCCGTAAAAATATAAAAACATCATCATAATGCCTAACTGGAGGACACAGTGGCCAAAGTAGTCTCTTTCTTATCTTCAGAGGTATAGGAAACTAGAGACAGAGACATAATTTAACTTACGGTAATGAAGCCAGTGGCGCCTAAGACACTCATCCCTTACCCTCTACTGGCTGATTTCTCCTACGCCTCCCAAGGTCTGTAAAGATATGGAAGATGAAAGGCATTGTTATAAACAGGGGTGACTGATCACCCATTTTCATCCTTACATTAGCGACACGTACTTAGTTCAATTTCTGTGCAAATGTCACTTCATCGAGAGGCCTCTTTCTGACCACCATGTGTGAAGTAACACTTCATCTCCTTATATTCCCTTTTCCCCTTTTTAATTTCTCTCTGTCACACCTTTGTGTACCTGACATTATATTATATGATGTATTTAGTTGTGTGTCTCCCCAAGTGAAATGTCAGTTTAATAAGGGCCAGAATTACATTTAGCAATTAGTGCAGCTGTATCAACAGTGCTGACTCATAGTAGGTGTTCAGTAAGTATTTGTTCACAAATTAGATTCATTGAGCAGTTGCTAGGAGCCAGGTACTTGCTGAGCTTTTTATATGCATTATCTCATTTAATCCCCATGTATTCCTATGAAGTATTGTTATTAACCCCATACACTATTATTTTATTAACCCCATACACTATTCTGAATAAGGAACTGAAGCTTACTATGATAAATGACTTGTACAAGATAACATAGCTCATAAGACTCAGAGTTGAGATTCCAGCCCATGTTCTTTTTTTTCTTGTTTTTTAAAATATATCTTTCTTGATTTCTGAGAGAGGAAGGGGGAGGGAGAGAGAGAGGTAGAAACATCAGTGACGAGAGAGTCACTGATCGGCTGCGGCCCACAACCCCAGCATGTGCCCTGACCGGGAATCGAACCCCGATCGCCTGGATCCTAGGTCGACGCTCAACCGCTGAGCCACACCCGGCCGGGCTCGAGCCCATGTTCTTAACCACTGTCTGTCTAGATTGTACAGTCTAGACTTTGGAGACTAGAATAAACTACTTTTTAAGGAACGTGGATGTGGGTTCAAGGAAAAGGAAGTATCTTTGATTGTATAAAATGTTGAATTGGAAAAGATTTTAACATATCAAAAACTATAAGTCTCTATAAAAGGAAAATCATTAAACAGTAATACTGTGTCAGTGATCTGGGATTTTAGGTAACATTTAAGTAAGACTTGATAAAATATAGGTTAGAAAGACATTTGGTTCAACTTTAACATTTCAGTCGTGCCTTGAAAGTTTATTTGCCTTCTTAAATTTAATATTTCTTCAAATGTAGTTGCTTTTAAAAATAAATTTCTTTCTGAATGGGAATTAAAGTTCATGATTAAATTCAGGGGAGTTAGGCAGCGAGCCATTAAGTTGAAACTTTGACAGATGACTTGGCTGCCAGCATAAATCAAGTACCTGTGGCTTTTTATCAGAACTGGTACAGGTTTTGAGAATATTAGAGGCAGATTTTTTGAGAGGAAAGTGAATCTTTTTGGGTCTGACACTACTGACTGGTAAAGAGGAGACAGGTTAGTGGCAACAACATTCATGTTCAGACTCATGTAGACAAACAATAGTTCATAAGAGTGGAAAGCTATATTTTTAATTAGGCTCTCTATTCATTTTTGTAGTTTAAGATTTCTTAAAGACTATTTTACCTTATACTTAAGGTTTGCTTCTCCCAATCTTACTGTTTAATGATTTTCCTTTAATAGAGGCTTTTGACATACTTTTGTTAAAGTCCTTTTCAATTGAACATTTTAAGGAATTTAAGAGACTTCCATTTCTTTAAATCTACATCCATGTGCCTTAAGTCCTTAATCATTTAATTAGATTATTAAAATAAATTTAAAATTTTAGTAAAGAGAAGATTGGAAAATATGTGTGATTCAGTACTTATCCCTTTAGCAGTTACTCACTCTGTGCTGGACAGTGTCCTGGGTTATGACAGGGTGTAGTACATGCTGCGAAGATGAAGTAGGTCAAGGAGAGGCGGAGCTGAGTGTGACAATGAGGGCAGGCTTGTGTGCTGTGTGTAGGGGAGGGCTGCTTTTTTAAAACATTGTGATCAAAGAAGGCCTCCTAATGAACTCTGAGGGGAAATGTGAACTAGACCAAGGCGTTATCTGTATGGTGTTATGCAGGGGTAATTGTAAAAGTACTTACTTAACACTTAGTACAACGTGAAAATTAACTGAAGAGAACAGGTGCCAAATGTAAACTGGTGGAGCCGTAGTGGTGTTTATTGACTGAAGATCCTCCAGGAGTGTCTGCGGAGTGATCCTTGGTGTAACCACAGGGGCCACCATGGCAGAAACAGTGGTAGAAGGAGAGAGTGATGGGAGATGAGCAGAAATTTGGAGTAAGTTAATATATATTAATCTTAAAAGGTCAATTGTTTATTATATGATTCAAGAAATTCATTTGAGTAGAAACTCAGCATAAAATCTTACAAGTTTTTATAATGGGTCTCTCAAAAACCAAAAATTTGTGTTTAATAGTATGAGTGAATTTCAAGGGAAAATTTTTGTAGTAATATGGCCATCTAAATAAGAGTAAAACCCCTGATTTTAATTTCCAAGATATTTTCCCCCCAGTCATTTTTCCCCCATACCACCAAGCAATTGACTCAATTCTGACACAGTCTTCCTGGAGATAGAGTGTGATCCCACAGATTATAGGCTTAGTCCCACAAGATACCCCCCCCAAACTTCGGACACCAATCACTTGCCCAGGTTATCACCTGTGCTTCTGACCAACTAGTTCATAGATTGGAGGTTCTGGTGACCCCCTCCTTGGGTTTGATTAATTTGCTAGAGTGGCTCACAAAGCTCAGAGAATCGTTTTACTTGATGACCACTTTATTACAAAAGGATATAACTCAGGAACAGTCTGATGGAAGAGATGCACAGGGCAAAGTTGTGGGAAGGAGCACGGAGCTTTCACGTTCTCTCCAGGCACCCCACTTTCCCTGATCCCCATGCCTGCCTCCGCCAACCTGGAAGCTCTCCGAAGCCAGCCCTTTTGGATTTCTATGTAGTTTCTATGAAATATACACAGTGGTACCTGGGTTTTGGAATGTGCTCCGTTCTGGAAGACTTCGAGTTCTGAGACGCTGGAAAACCGAGGGATCCACAGCTGACAGCAGGATCCTGCCCTCAGCAGAAGCCACGTGGCATGTTCGACTTCCGAGGCGTGTTCGAAAACCGAAGCATTGCCGTCCTGGTTTACGGGCGTTTGTAAACCGAAATGTTCGCCAACGGAGATGTTCGAAAAACGAGGTACCACTGTAGTTTAAGTTCATAGCCACAATTGATCAAATCATTGGCCACTGGTGATTGAACTCAATCTCCAGCCTCTCTCCCCTCCGCAGAGTTCAGGGGCTGGGACTGAAGGCTCCACCTCTACCCACAAAGTTGGCTCCCGGGCAACCAGCCTCCATCCTACGTCGCTGAGGGGCTTTCCAAAAGTCGCCTCAGTCATGTGGCAAAAGACACCTTTATGGCTCTCAGCGCTTAGGAATTTTCAGGATTTTTAGGAGCTGTACCAAAAAAGCGGTTTAAAACCAAATTTAATTTCTTACTGTGTCTCAATATTACACTCATTAGTATTATTTTTGGAGGCATCTACCTAGTGGTGCTTTTGCAGTTAATCCTCTTATGTTGTCATTTGTATGGGGTTTTTAAAATGTGCTGTGTGTTTAAAATTTGTAGCTAAGAGTGATTCTTTTTTATCTCTTGAAAATGAGATAATTAAATATTATGTCAAATTAGATTTCCAGTAAGGGAAACCTATAATTTGGAAAAAAGTTTTAGTCTAGAATACCCACTCTTTAATTGCATCTTTCAGATCAATTATTAGGTGTATTGAGAGAGGAAGAGCACAAAAAATTACAAAATGTTCTCCTTAGGACATTCATCAACAGTATATAAATCTCCATGCTGACCTCCAGTTTGAGAAAAGAGAACTTAATTTTAAATGCCAGTTTTCAGCACTACCAGCCACGTAATCTGGGACAAGTCAGCCAGCCTGCTAAAGTCATCTTCAGCCTACGGTAACTTCCCATAGTTGTAAAGATCATGTGAGAAAATCTGTGTATATACTTTGGAAATTGTAAAATACCACATACCTTCTTACTTAAAAACTTCTTCAGAGGACAAGTAAATCAGAACAGAAGTCAAATTTGGAAGATTTTAAATTGTGAAGGAAGAAAAAAAAATTTATTGAGTACATAGTGCGTTGATAGCACCCTACCACTCTGATTTTATGAAATATTTTCAACAACTATGAATTGAGTGTCAGTACTATGCCCATTATTAGGTGAGGAAACTCAGAGATTATAACTTACCCATATCACATTTCTTATAAATTTCAGAGTGGTGATTTGAAACTGGTTCTGTTCTATTCATCTTTTTAACTACAATCCCAGCTAGCATAAGTTATAATGTCTAGTCTCAGTAATTTCAGTAGTTCAACAACAGTTTTTTCCCAAACTCCAGTATTCTAACCCAAGGATGTAACAGTGAACTTGACAGTTATGGTCTCATCCCTTATGAAACTTACGAAACAGTCTAGGAGGAGCTATATAGCATGTTGTGCCAAGGGAAATACATGTAATTTTGAATATTTAACCTTCATTTAGCATACTGTGGGGAGTCAAAATAAACTTGGATTTTAGGCTTGATCCATTTAATCAAATAAAAGAACCTTGTCGCAATACATATAACATATAGACTGCCTTTCAGTTTTTTATCTCGAACTTTACCAGCAGATATTTTGAGGAGCAGCAGTTGTTAACCTAAAAGCAAAAGGCAAAACTGAGAGATAACAAGAGTTTACTTGAGAGCCAAAGAATAGCTATTTGGGCAGCACTGATTCAGGCAGAAACCCAAATAGTGTTTCACTTTGGGGTGAAGGCCAAGGATTTTTATGAGAAAGAGAAGGGGAATAATTACATGAATAGAAGAGAGGAATTTCTATAGGTGATAGATAAGTCAAGGAAGGAATTTCTAAAAAAAATGCAAATAAGTTGAGTTATGCTTTAGCTGTATATGGCGATGGCAGTTCTAAAGGTTATCTTTAGTTTTCAGTCTAGTAGTTAGAATGTTTGCTTTCCTCTTTGCTTGGTAAACAATTGTTTGGAATACAATGTTGGTTTGGCCCAGTCCAAAAGTTATTTTGCCCAATTTAAATATTCCAGGAGAGTTGAGGAATTGGACGTGCAAGGCAGTTGCTCTGCAGTGGTAGATCTGACTCCATTTTGGAGTGACTCTATTTACATTATTTTTCAGTCAATGTTACACTCAAAAAATTAATAGACCTTGGAGACCACTAAAGTTTAAGTGATCTCGTAAGGGGGTTTTATCTATAAGCCTACCTCAAACTTTCTTAAGCATCATGACATTTTTAGTCTGAAGAGCCAGGTTTTTTGGTAATGTGTTCCTTATACAGTGGTACCTCAGTTTTCAAATGTCTCTGTTGGCGAACATTTTGGTTTACGAACGCCAGAAACCCAGAAGGAAATACTTCGGTTTTCGAACACGCCTCGAAGTGGAACCTGCCCCGCGGCTTCCGCTGAGGGCAGGATCCTGAGGCCCAGCTGTGGGCTGTGGATCCCTCAGTTTTTCGAACATTTCAGAACTTGAACGGTCTCCGGAACAGAGCACGTTTGAAAACCGAGGTGCCTCTGTATTTGTTATCTACCTTATAAATATTTGAGGGATACTGGGAATTGGAAGATAAGACCCAAGAGGTTAAAAGAATAAGTCTTTGGAATTTTTTTAATGCAGGTTGAAGGACAGGATTTGGCATTTATATCACGAACATTTCATCATTTTATAGCATTTATAAAACCTTCTATATGCATGGACTCCGGAACCATGTAGAAGTATATAAGAAAGTGTATAAGAGGTTTTCTGAAATCTTCTATGAAAGGTTTGAAAATGGTTGCATAAGTTAGCATTTTCCCCCTGTTGGAAACCAGAGCAAAAAGAACAACAACAAAAACTTAAATATCCATAAGCTATATTTTTCATGACACTAGGAGCCATGTATAGTGTGCAGACTTCAAGGTACATGTTGAGATAGCGAAAGCACCTTAAATTGGGCAGAAGCTGTATAGCATAAAGTTAAGAGACGATATCAAAGAACTCACGTGCAGTAGATTTTACCAAGCTTCAGCAAGTGTATCTGTTGAAAGTGAGGATGTCACCCTAAAGTTCAAGGCTATATTCCTTGCTTGTATCAATGGATGTGTTAAGTGAGCGAGGGAATAAAAATTTACACATAACTTAAATGATACAGCCAAAGCTGAACTTGAAGGAAAACTCAGAGCCTTAAATACACCATACTTACATCAATAAAACAAAAAGAATGAAATAAATAAGTGTTCAATTCAAAAAATTAGGAAAAAAATTCATGATTAAATGAAAGAAAGCAGAAGAAAGGTATTATAAAGATAAAACCATAAAGGAATGAATTAGAAAAAGGGAAAACAATACATATAATAACTGCTTTAAAAAAGATCAGTACATGATCAAAATGCCTGCTCATGTAATCAAGAAAAACTCCTACTACAAAAGGGCAAAGGTCTTTAATATACAAGCTTTAGAAATTAATAAAGAGAACCAAATAGAAGTTGGCAATGAACATGAATGGATAGTTCAAAAACTAAAAATACAAATGGCTTTTAAAGATATGACAGGTAATTACCTCACTCAGAATGAGGAAAATTAAAGCTATAATGAGATATTTTTTTCACCTATCAGATTGGCATAAATTCACAGTCTGTAATTCACTTTCTTGGCATAGATATGCAGAAAAAGGCCCTTATATAATTTCAGAATGGAAGTATAAATTAGAAAAACCTCTGTAGAAGGCAATTTGACAGAATCGATAAAAATGATAAAATATGTATACCTTTGACTTAGCAATAATGCTATAATTTATCCTTAGTTATATTTGTGTGTATATGAAATGATGTTAGTACAAGGTAATGGGGCACAGGGCAGGCCACCCCAAAATATGCCAGTTCGGCATACTGATTATTTTGAATTGAAGTTATTTAAATAAAGCCTGTGCAAAAGGGACACTCTGACCTTTCTTTTTGTCTCTAAAAGCAGAAAATAAATCTCCCATGTGAAAGGTGCCTTTTCTGCACCAGCAGGTAGAGATATATTCTTATACCAGGAGATAGGGAATTCAGGGCTGTGAGGGCTATGTAGACAAACTGCTTAGATTCTTGACTAATTAAGCATCCAAGCCTATATTTTTTTGTCATGTCAGTTCCTCACAAATTTGTGGCTTCTTTGTCTAGAAAATATAAAAACTGCCTGCTTTGGTCATTTTGGAGGACCGTACCTATCAGAACTTCATACATATGTATGAAATGAAATTTGATTTCTGCAGTTAATCTGTTTCATGTCAATTTATTTCTTAAACCAGCCACTATGAAGTAAGAAAGATAAAGAGGGAAAATTTCCCCCTCCCTGACAAAGATTAGTCATTGCAGCATTGTTTGTAATATGAGGAGATTTAAAATAATTAAAATGTTCATTGATAGTTCAGTTAAATCAATTATGGTGCCTCTTTCAATGGAGTATGCGACTGGGGAAGCTCTGTATGTACTGATCGGAGAGAGTTCCAAGATATATTGTTACTAAATGGAAGTGGCTATAAAACAGACTTTGTTTGATGTTATTTTTATATAAAAAGATTGGGGAGTATAAGATTATATGTCTGAATTTGCTTTTACATGACAAAGAAACTTTTACAATATACTAAAGAGACTTATAAGAATGATGATGTGTAACCGAGGTTACATGTTTGGGGAGGGTTTGAAGTTGGCCGCACAGGGAAACTTTTTAATTGAAACCATGGCACCTGCCCTCAAACAGTTATAATTTTTCAGGGAGATGCCTTATTGGAAAATTATTGCTAAAATGATAAGATGTTCATGTTATATATTGGAAAGTAGAAAAAGCAATTTATAAAATAGTATTATACTACTATTCTATTTTCAAAAAATGTAATGCATATGTACATATACATTGGAAAAGTTGAAAGGTTATACTCCAGAATATTATGATTATTTTAGGTTGGAGCAATCCTGGGTAACTTTTTTAAGTGTAGCTTAAAATTTTTTTCATTGAACATGTTATTTTTGCAGTGTTTTAAGTTTTTCTAAAACTATATTATATGATATTTAGTAGAACACTATAAAGCAGTATTTTTAAAACTTTTTTCATAATGCATAAAGAAATTGCATTTTATATTGAGCCCCAGGACATTCGTAATTGTGAGTGTTGATATGTATATGCATATGAAAATGAAACAACTTTTACAAGACAACTTTTTATGTTTCATACATCTGATGTGTTCTATTATATTTTTATAAAGTCTACATTAAAAAAGTTGATTTTATGGACCTCAATTTGAAAAATACTTATATAAAGGATTTTTAAAAATTAATAAAATTGATTTTTTAAAGTAGCAATACAATATGTGTTATAAGAATTCATAAGAGGAACAAATGGCCTGGAAGTGGTTCATAGAGGAAAATGGACTTGAAGTAGTTCTTGAGGATAAGCGGGAGTAAGGAAATTACTTGGGGTTATGATAAGGGACTAACCTAAAACATGGGGCATTCTAAGACTTTTTAAGGAACATAAGATCAGTTTGACATAAGCAGATGGATTAGAAAGATGAGTAATTGGAAAGTTTAGCTTAAAGTCAGATGTTTGAAAGCCTTGAATATCAGGATTAGGATTATCTATGGAAAATGACATTCTACTGCAGGTTTATAAGCAAAGGGTGAATGCGAGCTGAACACATCTAAAGTGTAGTTGGTGAAATCACATACCTCCCTAAAATATTGAAGCCTATCTAGACTTTTAATTGCTTAAAAAAAGTCATTTATTGGCACATTTAAAAAACAAAGAAATCAAATTTCATTTTACTGTGTTTCACAGAGAATTTGTGTCGCCATAACCAAATTATATTAAAGTGCAGAAATGCTAAAATAGAAATAGAAACAAATTTATCAATACCAAGGAAAAATAAGTAATGGTGGAAATTTAACATCAGTAAATAAAATACAAAATATAGGATCTTAAATACCTGCAATAATTTCTGTATTGAGCTTGAAATTTAGGTGTAAACTGTTATAGAAAAAGAGTTAATTAATTTTGCGATTAGAGAAAAGGAAGGATATTAATTTGTTTACAGCAAAGTTTTACTGCCAATAAATTTTAAGAGAAATTTCTTTCTTGGGATTTTTTGCTATAACAGTGTCCTTAATAACATTTCTACAAAAGTTTAAGAACATTGTTTGTTGCTTTTAGTGTCCTTCGATAATAGCCAAGGGCATGATATTAAAATTCAACTTAATAAAGAACATTATGTATTAGCATTTTTCTCTATTTTCAATTTTTACTGCATAGAGTAGTAAATCCAGATTTATGATAAAAATATTAATAAATTAGCATTAAATACATTAGAAAGTTTAAATAAATACCAGAATATCAAAAGATACACCTATGACATTTACAAAAATTTCATCTTAATTGTATACTTGAACAATTTAACATTTATCAAAGTTGGTAGAAGATCCACACACTGAGGAAAAATACCTTAAACATGGAATTGTGTAGTGTTGAAATATTGCTGCTTTCATTCACACTTTGACCTTGTGAAAAAAAAAAAAAGTCCACATATGTTTTGCCAATATTTTTTATTTATTTTATTTTATTTTATTTTATTTTATTTTATTTTATTTTATTATTTTATTTTATTTTATTTTATTTTATTTTATTATTTTATTTTATTTTATTTTATTTTATTATTTTATTTATTTTTATTTTATATTGTAAATTGTCAGTTCTAAATAATTTAATGGAGGGTCGCTTATCTCCTTTAATGTCTCTTATCGAATTGTGAAATTAAGACATTGAGACCATATTTGATATCCTAAAATCCCCAGAGTACAATGGACAAAGATAGTGAAATCTAGAAAGGAAGAAAAGTCTTTACTGAGTCTCTTCAGTCACCTTACCCGTCTTCCCTGTGACTACTCCCCTCCTCTGCCCCACAGCCTGCAACCTACAAAAAATTCAATAATAAGGTAGAAAACCTCTGATGATGATGTGTAATTTCTATTTATTATTAGTCAACTTTATTTAATGCAGATATTCATAAAGTATTCCATGAAAGTGTCATCTTCCTCTGTGCTCACGTTGAATTCTCCAGTAAGACAGTACTTACTTTATCAGTCTGCAGTAATTGTTAGTTTTCTGTGTCTGACATTCCCATTAGATAATCAGCTCCTTGAGAACAATCAGGATTTTTTTTTTCTCATTTTTACGTATCTCACAATGTCTAATCCATAATTCAGTGAATATTTGATGTTATTTTTGAGAAGATCTGGACATTTAATAAATGCTTTATATATTTGAAAAAAATGTGATAACCAAGACTTTAATATTTTTTTAGAACAACAGAAATTTTAGCTTTTAATGTTTCCAAAGTGGAGCACGGTTTAGATTTATGAATGAGATCCCTTTGGAAATAAAATATATTTTGTTTCAGTTTCATTTGTTGAATAATTTATTTTTTGTATTTTGACTTTCTTTTATTGCTTTGTATTAGAAGTTACTGTTTCATGTAGTTATGCTCCTACAACTTCATAAATAAAGTATAGAGTAAGCTGGCACACTCTTATTCAGCTTATCTGTATTTTATAATACTGGGAACTACATTTGATTGGTTTCATTAAATTCATTTGACACCTTGACGAGATTGCTTTCTGATATTAACTTTAAAGTAGTGAAGCCTTCTTCTATAATATTTAATATTCCTTATTTATTTGCATATTACTGCTCTGTATTAAACCATTTCAAGAGTGAAAATGAAATACAAGAACAGAACAGGCATTACTTGCTTGTTTTCACTTTTTTAAAAGAACCATTTATCTTTCTTGACCATATTAACCAAATTAGTGTTCACCTGCTACGTTGTCCTTGAAGGAACAATTTAATTATGCCACAAAGACTTGTCCCACATCCTGCTTTACTTTATGTAGACTAAATTTGCATGCTAAGAATTTTAATGACATTAAAATTACAGGGCTTAAGTGAGAAAGACCAAGGACATTAAAAAGATATCTTCAGTGATTTTTAAAAATGGAAAGCCTCATTCATATATAAGCCTTAGAGAAAATGAAATTTTAAGTTCTTTCTTGTTATTTATGTAACAAATGATATATATTAAAACTAGACCAAAGATAAAGTCATGTAACAGAAATACCCCTACAGAAAAATTGTAGTCTTGTGGATATCCTTGAACCTTGATTGATGACTATTTAATGAGCAATAGAATCAAGATCAGCATCAATTTGTTGTTATAACTTATTGTATGTCTGTCAGTAGTAAAGGACCCTCGTGTTTCAGTCATGGCCCTCACAGTTATGTGGTCTTACCATTTGAGATGTTTCCTAATGGTAGACTCAAGAGGTATGATTTTACCAAGACTGTCTAGTAATGCTGTATTCTCTTTTACATAATTAATCTATATCTTTTGTTGTCCCTAGAGTCACTTCAGTTGGAGACCACTTTTTATTTTTTTCTAAATATATTTTTATGATTTCAGAGAGGAAGGGAGAGGGGGGAGAGAGAGAGAAACATCAATGATGAGAGTCGTCATGGATCGGCTGCCTGCTGCATGCCCCTTGCTGGGGATCAAGCCCGCAACCTGGGCATGTGCCCTGAGCGGGAATCGAACTGCACTCTCCTGGATCATAGGCTGATGCTCAACCACTGAGCCACATGGGCCGGGCAAGACCACTTTTAATGTCCATAATAGTGGACTGTGAGTAAATAGAGTTTTTTAAGTCTTCTCTAGAAAAATCTTTTAGAAGACTCTTTCACTCCCGTTGCAGTCTTGAATGTGGAGTTTCTAGAGAGTCAACAGTGTTCATCTGAAATATATAGCTCAACATTTTCTAGTAATTCATAGGTTTTAAGCATATCTCTGTCTCTTCAGTTGACATTCAACAAATACATACTGAATGCCTGTTATATAATAGAAAATATATTAGGTGCTGAAGAAACAGTGGCCACTATGGCAATCTTTGTTCCAGAAGAAATGAGAATCTGTTTGGGTAGATAGATAAGTCAATAGGAATTATAATTGAGGTGATAAAAACTATTCTTGAGGAAATTTATGGTATTTTAGAGGACATAAGAAGGGCCTGTTACCTTGACAGCTCAGGAAAGGCTTCCAAGAGCTGTGAAGGATTACTGGGGGGTACTGGTGAAGGGCCTGGCAGAGCAGTGTTTCAGAAAAGGAGCTGCATCTAATCGTGGGATGAGAAATTCTGTGGTCCGTTTGAGGGACTGTAAGGATTCCAATGTGTACACCTGTGATGGAGAATGTACTTAGTGGTCAGGAGAAGGGGTGAAGAGGTGTGATAGGTGGAATGATGGCCTCCCAAATGTGTCTTCCTTCTAGTTCCCAGAAGCTGTGGATGCATTCTATTACGGCAGAAGGGATTTCACAGGTGTGATTATGTTAAGGATCGTGAGATGGAGAGAGTATCCTGGATTGTCCAGGTGGGCTTAATGTAATCACAAGGGTCCTTTTCAGGAAAAGAGGGCCGCAGGATGAGGAGATGTAACTAGGGCTGTATTGACTGGAGTCATATTGGGGGAAGAGTCGAGGAAGGCGGGCATCCTTGCAAAGACAAAGAATGGATTCTCCCCTAAAGCTTCCAGAGGGATTCCAGCTCTGCAAACACCTTGATTTTAGCCCCAGTATACCTATTTTGAAGTTCTGGGCTCCAGAATTGTAAAATAATAAATGTGTGTTGCTTTAAGACACTAAGTTTGTGAAATTTGTGAAGAGCAGCAATAGAAAATTAAATTAATATAGAAAGGGAGATTAGAGAAGTTAAAAGGTGCCAAGTAGTAACTACTTTACGCTAAAGGGCTTGGGTTTTTCTAGGGGCAATAGGAAGCTTTGAATAGTTTTATCATGGAAAAAGTCATGATAAAATTCGTAATTTATAAAGACCATTATATGGCTTCATCATGGAAACCAAGTAGTGAGTTATTAACAGGTGAGAGAAGAAAGTGGCAATGAATGTAAAAAAAAAGAGATAGATTTGGGATTTAAAAAACAGTTGGATATTTGTGGAGGCATCAATGGTTGGGTGAAATAGCAAATAATCTGTCAGTCAACAAGACTTGTCAAAGAATGTGGTGGGTGAGAGGGGCTTTTAGGATTCCTTTCGGGTTTATAATTTGAGCAGTTAAGTGATGATATCATAGACTGAAATCTTGCCAAAAACTAGGTTTAGTAGGAAATTTTGGAGCATGTCGAGTATGAAGTATATGTGACACTTTCAAGTAGAGCCACAGATATATACTGGGGAGTCACTAACATGCAGGGAGATTACTTGAACGCTTAGAATAGATGAGAAAATACTCAGTGTGAGAAGCGGGCCTTGGCACATAGCTCAGGGATGGGGGAGGGGACCCCAGTGGGCTCTCTCGCCCATTGCTTCCTCTCTAGGGCTCCTGTTGCCTTTTTAGTCACGCAGACTTTTGTCACTTTAAACCTGTTTGCTGACAATTCTTTTACCTGTTTTTCCTTCCCCCTTTTCCCCCCTCTTGTCACTGGATTTATCTTCCTAAAATAACATTTTATCCTATCAGGTTCCTATTTTAGAAGCCTAAGATACTGTTTTGTTGTTGTTTTTTGTTTTTTTTTTTGCTTTGTGAATGCAGACTTTTTAATCTGTTGAGGATTTTTTTCTAATCTGATTTTATTTCATCTGCCCAATTTAACCCCTTCTTGCATGTCTGTTTTTCCCTTTCCTTTAGCTATCCTGTTAGAGTCCATATGTAAGTGTACAGACCCTCAAACTGCACTTACACAGACATGAACTCCTTCCACTGACTCCTTTCTTCACTCCCCCACTGGCCCTGCTTCGCAGGCTTGGTCTTTGTTAACGCCATCCCTTCTGGCATGGAAGCTGTAAAGTGTATTTGGAACATTCATGTCCTCCTCTTCTTCATCCTTCACAGTTAATGAGACGCGAATTTCTGAAACTTTTGCTGTGTAAATGGCTTTCAAGCCTGTTACCGCCTTCACTTCCCCCTGCTGCTGTTACCTTCCCTGAGGCTTCATTGACATGGGTTTGAGACTCTTGTGAACAGGCTATTGCTTCCCATGCTTATCTTTGCCCTGTTGTCATGTTTAATGTTTGACATCCAAACTAATAATTGATCGTGTCATGTGAATGCTCAGAGTACTCTTAGGAATCAATGTTTCCTATTGGACAGGTTGAAACACCCTAGTGTACAAGGACCCTTTATAATCTAGCTCTTTCCAACCTTCGCAGTGGTTTCTCCAGCCTGTCCTTCCCATGTCTGAAGTTGCAACTTACCAAGACCCCTTCAGCTTCTCAGAATGTGATCTGCTATTTCATAAGTTTCTATCTTTATATTGCTGCTCTCTTTTCCTGGAACGTATTTTGAGCATCATTTCCTGATTAAAGTTTTTCTTAACCTCATCAGTTCATATTAGTTCCTCCTTTCCCTGTGCGTCTATAGAATTCTGCAGCAGCCATGATTATAGAACTTACTTTGTTGTATTAAAGCTATTTCATTTTTTATATACTTTGAGTTGTGGATCTGACAAGGACTGTATTAACTCACTTTTGTGTTGCTTGGGCCTGGTTTTTGGTGGCACACAAAAGATGTTCAATAAATATGAGTTGAATATTTTAAAGACCATGGGATGATGTGAACTCATAGATGCCTGTGTACAAGAAGTCCAAGAAAATCCAGGCCTTCATAGGAATGTTATAATTAGTAAACCAGAGGAGAGCCTGGTCCTTACTCAATGCCTAGAGTAGCAGGAGGTGCCTTAGACTATAATTTCAGCAGCCACCTTTGAGGAAAAGGAATTGAAACTAGAAAAGATCCAGACTGGGAGAATGATAGGGATTACTAATTAGGAAATGTTATGCGACTACCAATAGTTAAAGGAATAATTATTCAATCATTTAGCGATTTCTTGTGTGTGTTATGCATACTTTCAGAGATTATTTGTAGATATTTGAGCCAATGTCTAAGCTGGTAAGAGTGTGAAAATTATTCCCAGACAGGATGGATCTTGTGAATCAGAGTGTTTTCTTAGATATTTGGAGAAGCCCAAATCACTGACTTGATTGATGGCAAGTTGCATTTCCTTTATTAACCCCTTAGAAATTCTAGTTTGGACTTTGAAGCAATTAAAGCAGTGCTCTTCCCTGTAAGGTTTTCCTGATTATTTCCTGGAGTTGGGTAGGAAGGACAGACTGTTTAAAGGCTGATTCAGCTCGACATCTCCTCCACCAACTGTATCCTCACTAGGTTGTCTTATGAGACTGAAGGCAGTATCCTTGATATCTTTGAGCCCTCTTTCCCCCCTGTATATACTTCTTATTGTTTTTGTAAAGGCAAAGTAGGGAAAACATTTTGTAAGCTCTCAAGTAGTTTAAATATGTCACTTATTAGTATGTAATGAAATTATGGCAAACTGGGCTGGAAGGTGTACTATCCATAGACTTGGAAAAATGTATTATACATTAAGCTTTGGAAGCTTTAAAAATATCAAGATAAAAAAGAGAAAATCTCTTGGACACCGACAATGGTGAGATAATTTTGGGGGTGTGGGTGTGGGTGTGGGTGGAGTTGGAGGAGGGGATGGGGGATAAATGGTGATGGAAGGAGACTTGACTTGGGGTGGTGAACACACAGTACAGTGTAAAGATGATGTGTTGTGGAATTGTGCACTAAAACCTGCATAATTTTGTTAACCAGGGTCACACCAATAAATTCAATAAAAAGGAAAAAAAAATCAAGATAATCTGGATAATAGGTCATCTTTTTCATAATAGCACAAAATTCCTTAATATCCACTAGGTTCCTGTTTCAGAAATATAAGTTTGACCTAGATATATGAGACAGATATACTTGCAATCTGGGACAAAAGACAGGGGAGACACCATGTCATGTGTGTGTTGCAGATTGAACTAATGAGTTATACTGAATTCATTCTGAAAATAGAAAAGAAATTAGGTGTATTTTTTTTTTTAATACATCTTTATTGATTTCAGAGAGAGGAAGGGAGAGGGAGAGGGAGAGGGAGAGATAGAAACATCAATGATGAGAGAGTCATGGATCGGCTGCCTCCTGCACGCCCCCGACTGGAAATGGAGCCCACAACCCGGGCATGTGCCCTGACTGGGAATCGAACCGCAATCTCCTGGATCCTAGGTCAATGCTCAACCGCTGAGCCACGCCCAGGTGGGCAAGAAATTAGGTGTATTTTGATGGTGAGCTCTCTCATTTAATAAACTTTAAGAAAACAGCGAAGAAGGATATGAAAGTCTAAGTTATTAAAATGGGAAAGTAGAAAAAAGCTGGAAAATGAAGAGTTTAAAAAGTCAGTGCTTTTAAGTTATAGGATTAGTAATAGATGTATTTCATATGTAAGTATTAAGTCAAATCCAAGAATTCAAGGACTGTTATACAGCATTAGTTTGAGTAAAGAAAAAGATATAATTTTTAAAAATTATTTAAGAAAGTAATCCATATTGAAATATCCATTTCCAACCTATGTATATGGTTAACTGTGGTGTGAAATAATCCTAATCCTGTTAATACTGGATATTATACACTATTAGTTCTTTCCATTACTAGTTAAAAATAATTCACACCACAGGTCAATTTTGTTATGTTGACTAAGTGTCCATGAAAGACATTATTCTTGTAATTGTTCTGATTCCTCTGTCTAATAGGAAACCATCCAAGCCAAAATACCACTTAATACCATTTCTGCAATGCTGTTTCACCTGAAGTATATTAAAGTGTGAAACTTTATCCCAAATTCCCTTGTTAAGAAATAATATATTTGAAATTGTTTTGAAATTGGTTTAATTATTCAGGCCTTTTGTCAAGACAATAGGATAGTAAATAGGATACTATTTAGAAGTCATAGTAAAGAAACCATGATTTAGGGTTTGGACCAGTAAAAAAATGTGAATTTCCAAATATCCTGCAGAAGACTGAGTATAGGTGTTATTGTCATGAGATTCCCAGATTCCTCAAGTGGTCATTGAATATGTCCAATGAGTTTAGTAGTATTACTAAGTGATTTGAAAGGAAGCAAAAGAAACAGATGAACTGTGTTCTCAGATGTTTTGTTGCACAGATATGACATGCAACCTAATAAGGTCTCTTGCTGTTTGCTCAAGTTTTAATAAAAATTGAATATATGCTTGTTAAAAGGGGAAAAGAAGGACTTATTGGGTAGGGCTTTTTAGAGAAAGTTTTTTAGAAAGGATTTCAGTCATCATTTGAAATCAGTGCATAGATTAGCATATTATACTTTATGATTTTGTCAAAGGCACTAAAGATTAGCCAAAGTGATTTTTTTAGTTCATAATCAAAGCTTAACTTACTTTAGTTTACTCCCATTGTTTAATAATTACAGTATTTAAACATGGTAAAAAGTCAGAGCTGTAATATTTATTGGTGGATTGACTTATAAATATCTTGCTTTATTCCAGCAAAGGATTTGGAGACTCTTGCAAAGGTATATTTAATAAACAGACTAAAAATGATGGAATGATGCAACTGGAGTGAAGCTAAAGAAGCATAACAACATATTTAACGAGGATGTAATTATTATATAGGAATGTTTATCAGAAGTTCCTCTAAGTGGTTACAGGCCAGAAATTTAGTTCTGAGCTCATAAACAACAAAAGTAGGGGGAGAAGGAGAGGGAAGCTGCTCAGAACAGCTATGCGTAGTTCTGATACCTGAGAAAAAGCCTCTCTGAGTCTTTATTGAGGAGACCAGTTTTTATTTAATAAACTCGCATGTATACTATAATATATTGTTCTAAGTGCTTTCCTATTTTAAATTTCAGAAAAACCCTATGAAGTGGTGGTTATTATTACTTTTGTAATTAGATTTTTTATTGTTGACACTATTACAGATGTCCCCCATTTCTCCCCCTTCCCCCCTTCCTCCCAGCCCCCACCCCCTTGGTCCTCACCACACTGTTGTGTCTGTGTCCATGGGCTGCGCATATATGTTCTTTAGCTAATCCTTTCACCTTCCTTTATCCAGCCCCCCCCACCCCTTCCCTGGCGGGTGTTATTATTTTGCCAATTTTATAGATGAAAATTGAGGCACAGAGAAGTTCAGTAATTTTCTCAAGAATATGTAGCTATTAAGTAGCAGAGCTTGGATTCTGCCCCAAGCAATTTGCCTTCTGAGAATTTGCTCCTAGCACTATGCTATGCTACTTCTCCAAGTGTTATAGAGGAGGACAGTGCCTATAATTCCATCTTTGCAGTAAGTATACTGAGTTGTGACAGTTTCTCATTATGACCATCAATGATGCTGATTAAGGACCAGTGAAACTGAGTTAATTTAGGAAATGTAAGTACTTTTCCACTTTCAGTTGTAGGTCTCCCCAAGATTCACCTCCTAGACCAGTAGTTTCGAAAAGTGTATACACTGGACAAGTAGCTCAACATCACATGAGAACTGTTAGAAACACAGATTTTTCTGGCTTCACCCCAGAGCTACTGAATCAGAAACTCTGAAAGTGGGGTCCAGCTCTCTGTTTTAAAAGTCCTCTAAGTGATTCTGATACTCCCTAAAGTTTGAGAATCACTAATTAGATAGAAAAAAAAAGAGTTATCCTGAACCTATACATTCTCTTCATTACCTATCTCTGTAATGTAGAAAGGGAGAATATAGGAGGGATTTGGAACAAAATTACCTGTTTTCTACTGTTGGAATAAGAGAAGAAATCACATTTATCAGGGAATGGACTGTAATTATTTGGGGTATAAGCAATGACCTCTTGAAATTTTAATCATCTCAAAGCATCCTAATGATCAAGAATCAGTGAAGCAGAAATGCCTATTTTATGGCTTTTTGAAGAAGTTGATGTTCCAAAATTGATTGTTACAGTTTTATCAGAATTCAAAAAGAGATATCTACAAAGATATTCTGCCTGAACATTATTTTTCTGGTCTTTTTATGAGCTGTGTATGCACTATAATTATTCTGAAGTGATTCTAAGAGAGCAGATGATGATGTTCATCTATTTAAGGATTGTAAGGTTGAAGTTGCATTTCAGATTGATCAGGAAAGCTAAACTGTAAACATTATTTCTTCAGAGAAAGGTCCCTGACTTCTAAGCAAAATCAGGTACCTCACTGCACACTTTAAATCTCCTTCTCAACATTTTCCATTTTTTGTAATTATACATTTGCTAGTGTGAGCCTATTTAAGCCTCATTTCCGCACCCATAAAATGGTGATAATCTTACCTTAGCAGCTCTAGTATCAAATGAGATAACACATGCATGGAAAATTGGTAATTGTTTCTGTAGTTATATGGTTAATACTATATACTAATACCACCACAGAGTAAGCCCGATGGGGGCAAGGTGGTATGTATTGTGTGCCATTGTGTTCCCTAGCATTTAGTGAGAACTCAGTATATATTTGTTGAATGAATGAGTTGATGGATTGAATGATTCTAATCTGTATACGATGGAATATGTACAGGGCCAGAAACAATTTTAGAGATAATTGAGCATCATACTTCGCATTTCTGGGGAAGGAGTCACTAGCACAAAATTACAAGACTGATGGCATCTCCAGTGAAGATTTATATGACATAACATATTCTCCCAGTCTTCCCTCTTCCTGCTTCCTCAGAACCCCTATCCTTTTACTCTACTCTCTGCTTCCTCAAAATGTCTTGGTGCTTTTGGTCCAAGTTGAAATCTAATTATATTTTAAAATTGAGCTGACTTTTTGCTGAAATCTGGACAGCTGATTCATAGTACTCTTCTAGGTATGAAATATATGCAAAGTAGTAAATTAACTTTTGTCATCTTAGGACAGTGAAGTTTTTGACATGACAGTCATTCTTAGCCGTTTTATCAGCACATCAAGCAGGTGAGTGTTATTTCTAAGCCATGTGGAACTCCTGAGATGAGGCAGAAGGAACACTGACTGGAGTTACTCATCTGAGTCAGGAAAATTTGATTTTTGACACTTTAGATTTTAATAACAGAATCAAGTTCACAGAGGAGCAGGAGAATCAGTAGAATTCAGGGTCACAGAGGAGCAAGAGATTGTGGTTTAAAAAGTTTCAGGTTCTTTCAGGTCAGCTAAAGTGTGTTATTCAGGTCCTTCTTCCAAAAGAAAAAAAGTGAGACAACTTAAGAAACCTATTCAAGGTTTGCTAACAGCTAACACAGATACACACTCAAACTCACACGTTGTTTTTCCTGGTTTCTCTATCACCTTTCTCTCTCTGCCCTCTTGGCCTAACTCTTCTTAAAATGTATACCTTCCAGACTGTTACAGGAATTTTCAAAAAGATTCTCTTAGGCCACCTAATCCTGCTAATACTTTTCTGTCTTCTCCTTTGCTTGCCTTACTTTCTGAATACCTTTCCAGAAGTAAGATTACCAAAAGAAGCCAATTACTAGAAGCCAATATCTTACCTTTATTATTTCTTAAACTTCTGTTTGTGGAGGAGGTTTAAACTTAGTGAAGGCAAAGACTTAAAGGAATATGGAAAAAGGAATTGGGAATGTGCTCACTAGATTTATAGAAACTGCCCAATTAGTCAATAATTTAGAAGATAAAAATATAAAAATTAAATAAAATGTCCCACCAAAACCAAGTAATATATGCATAAGCATAAGTATCTTTAGGGGCTAAATATGAAAAATGTAAAATCTGAATGAAGGATTAACTAAGTATATTTGCAAATATAGAAGAAAAATCTCTAGGAGATGAAATTGTTCTTAACCCAAGACATGGTGCTGGGAAGCGAGTAGTTATTTCTATGTTTTCTTCATAGCTGGGCTTCATGAGTATTATGCTCATGTGTTCTCATTACACTAAATAGTACACAGATGTGCCCTGGCTGGTGTGCCTCAGTTGGTAGGAGCGTCCTCCTGTACACTAAACGGTTCAAGGTTCGATTCCAGCCAGGGTGTGTCTGGGTGTTTCTCTCTTACATAGATGTTTCTCTCTCTCGCTTTCCCCCTACCACTTCCCCTCTCTCTAAAAATCATTGAAAATGTCCTCAGGTGAGGATTTAAAAATATATGAGATGTGAGAAATTGCTATTTATCTAAAAGTATGTGGGGAAAACATGATAAAGAATGTATTAAAAATCAATTTGGGGCCCGGCTGGTGTGGCTCAGTAGTTGAGCATCGACCCATGAACCTGGAGGTCACGGTTTGATTCCCAGTCAGGGCACAGGCCCAGGTTGCAGGTTTGATCCCCAATAGGGGGTGTGCAGGAGGCAGCCAATGAATATTTTTTTTTTACCAGTGTTCCTATCTCTCTCCTTCTCCCTTTCTCTCTCTCTCTGAAATTAATAAACATATATATAAAGAAATATTAAGTTCTAACAAATATTGTATCTGTGAATTTAGTGAAATATTGGCATTTATGAGCTTACTGAATACTCTGGAAAATCCTAGATTAGTTAGCACATACTTTTCTTTCAGGCAGTGAAATATTATTTATCTTTCTAGTTTTTAAAAAGATGAACTCAACTGATGCTACACTTGTGTCTTTTTCTTTATTTGATCAGATGAGGATTTTTTATATTTTTGTATTTTTTGTATATGGCAATTTCTCTTATATAATGTCCTGACGATCAGTATAAGCCTTTGAAAAATGTCCAAGAAAGTAATCATGTAAATATAGTTATTATTTTAGTAGTAATTCTGTTATATAAATTGCATGTGGAGTAAGCATGAGAATACATAGCTATTAATATGAAAGAGTTTAATGTGATATAGTGAAGCATTTAATACATTTCTGTTGATTTGAACAAGACCACTTGTACTCTATTCATCAGTACTTGTTTTAGTTATTTGTAAGCATTAACGTTGTCCCTGTAATAAGTCTAAGGTCAAGGAGTAGATTATAACAATTTTCTATTCCTGTAGTTCTTTGAACTTAAGAGAGACTGAATACATTTTTCAAGAATTGATTAGGTGAGTCAGGCCATGCCACAGATAAAATTCACTTAGTTTTTTTCTCTTACAAACATACAAAATAAGCAGCTTCTTAATGTTAACTTATGTCAATAATAGCCAAGATTTTCTTAAGCTTAGGAATGAAATAAAATATTGATGAATCTGAAAGCAAGCTTATACTTATATGATTCCTTTAGTAGTCAGTCAACTTAGGCCATTTAGAAGAAAAATGTAAGATTTTGCTAACTTGTTTTAACCTGCTGGTTCTCATTTATATTCCACGTGTGCAGATAGATAGTGTAATCAAACCGCAAAGACCAGGTTGACAATTAACATTTTAAGTTTAATGTTTTGAGATTCAAGGTCTGTAAGAGGTATTGTGAATGACATTTTCATTTATACGTAACAGTATTTCAGCTTAGAGCATTATGATGGCACTTGTTATAGTATTGGCGTATGCATGTGTATATGTGCACTTTAAGTTCACACATGATATAATTCAGTGCAATACAAACAGAAAAGGAAGACGACTTAATAAAAACAATTGCAGGTGGAGGGAGAATGAAGGAAATAGATGAGAAGACAACAGAAAGTATGCTAACACTGCATAAATCTACTGGAGGCACAGAAAGGAATGACATGTTTGGTAGTTGAAAGAGATGAAATGAGTAATAGTCTCAAGAGAGACATGGAAAATTCATCTCTATAAGGCCAGAAATAAGAGAGAAAATGACGAGAGTAATTATTCAGTAGAATAGGGAGCTGAGTCACCCTCATTAGTGTCTGTAGAATGAAGCTCAAATGAAATCGAGCAATACAGAGACCTTCTACCTAAGAATACTGCAGAACGGAAACATGTTTTTAGATTAACATTCATTGTTTTTCACAGTGATAATTACTGAAATAGTCTCTGCATTCTACTCTTCGCACTAAAATATGTATGGAACTTATGTGGCATGATATAAGGCACTGTTGAAAATTAGAATAAGTATACATTTACACATTGTGCCTGTGAGTTTGACATAAATATTTTATAGTTATACATATGTATGTGTGTATGTATGCAGTGGTACTCTTATTTGTATTGAGACAGAAAGGATATTATTAGTAATATAGTACATTAGAGAATTATGTGAATATTGAGATTAAACACCTAGGTTACACACACACACACACACACGTGTATGTGTATTTCTTCTGGATTTTAGCTTATCACTAAAGAAGTTGATTGAATTTTTACATAGTTTAATTATTCCAGTTATCATATAAGGCAAAGAAAAAAAGTATAGGCATATTTTTAACCCTGAGTGATTAAAGATGATAAGTTACTACATTCCCTCTAAAATAAACAAACTTAAAAAATCAAATTAAGCAAAAATTATGTTTGGTCATCTATATGTAAGGCTTTAAAAATTAAGGAAAAGATATAGAGTTCATAGAAATAAGAAGCTTTTCAAATAGGTGTACCAACTTTAATCTCCCATATTTAAAGGGTTATATATGATTTTTTTGACTTCTGCTTATATCACATTTGTGCAAAATTTGTAATCTCAAAGAAATGCACATTTTTCCATACTTCAAGACCTCTTCCTTTATTCATTTGTATTCATTCATTCATTCATTCATTCAGTGCTGATTTTTTTAGCACTTGGTATTCTCAGCAATTTCAAGCCTTCAAGCTATAGCTTAGCCATAGAAATATATTAAATCATCTTAAAGTTTTCTCTTCCTTTGGCTGAATAATTCTAGTTCCTTTTTCTCTTCATATATCTCAAATTCAAGATGAGAAAGTTACTCTGATATTAAATAGTTGAGTGAAATATATTGTCCCCAAATCCAACCCTATCTGTCTTTATATCGAAGGCTTAATGTCAAACTTGAGACAGTTTTGAAGGTGAATGAAAAGACAAGAACTTTGAGTTTGATATTTGACATTTAAATATCATTTTGTGCCCTATAACATTGTGGGGATGCTTGATGAACCTTAAGAAATCGTGATAATAAATAAAATGAGTAACATGAACTGAGGTAAAGCTAACCAGAAACGGTCTTACAGAGCTGCAGCAGATACCAAAATCCTTAAGGAGTAAAATCTAGTCTCTGTTAAAATAGAAAGTAACAAAGAGTGCGTGAAAGGTTAAGACAAAAAAATCCAAAGTGCTATAAGAGATGCAACTGAGATAAGGAAAAGAAAAAGAAAAATCATGCCATTTTTTATGTGTTCAGCACCTGAAAGAAACACACCAGGACAACAGGGACAATATTAGCTTCTGGTCTGGGAGCAGGAACACCAAATAACAAGCACATTCTAAATCTGTGAAATTCCTGCAGTGTGTCATTACTAATATTAATTTATTAATATTTTCATATTCTATACTAACTAATCTACGTGGTACATCATTTTGTAATAAGAGAATGTTTCAGATTTTTAAGTGAACATAAACTTCCAAATTCCATTTGGAATTAAAAAATGTGAATTTCAAATGAATGTTTTCATATGTTTACTATTTTAGAAGTTACATACAGTACCGTTCCCTCTTTTTAGTATATAGTTCTCTAAATTTTGACAAATATTTTGAGTCATGTGACCACTATCACAACCAAGATTCAGCACTGTTTCTTCCACCCACAGTTTCCTATGCTGCTCTTTCATAGTCCGCCTCTCCCCTTAGCTCCTGGCAACCACTCAGCTGTTTTTTGTCCCGGTCATTTTGCCTTTTCCAGAATGTCATGTAAAGGGAGTCACAGAGTCTGTGCAGCTAGAGGGTGAGCCTGGCACCTGTGTTTCCAGTGGTGGAGCGGCCCCTACGAGCAGCGCGGTGGGCGCCTCTAGGCCGGGGAGCGGCTGCGGGCGCGTCAGCTTCCCCTCCCCACGAGCCATGAGGGGGCTCTGTCCGGCTCCTGAGGTTGCCTGCTGTAAACGTCCTTAGAACACAGTCCAGAATTTGTAGAAATGCCATGGACAGATGCCTCCTAATATTGTGTGTGTCTTGCACAAAATTATGGGTCATCTCCCCCACTCTCCTCAAGATGTCCACAATTCTGTTTCCATTTTGTCCTCACTCCAGTAATATAGGGGTTTTCTCGTGGACTGTCGGTAGTTCTTGTGCTGAGCAGTTCCATGTAGCTGGGGTTATAGTTGGGGTAAAGTGTGAGAGAAAAGCCAGGGAAAAACCACACCAAGATATCCCCCCAGCACTTTTGGGACCACCAGTTGCCTTTTCCTCTCATTCTGGGGTTTTCGGCGCCTCCCTCACGGCGGCCTCCCTGCTGATCGGCGACGCAGCCACTTTCAGGAACAGAGCTAATCTATGTGGTGCATCATCTCAGAAGCAGGTGTTTCAGATTTTTCTGAAGGAGAGAAGATGGGGCAAAAGGGAGGGAGCTGATCTCTCTCCACTCTCTGGCTCATGATTGAGGCAGATTTTCCTACTGTGCATTGCTTCTGTGAGGTCTCCTTTGAGTCCAGGAAAGTCACCCTTGCTTTGGGTTTTGATAAGTTTGCCTTGTCAAACCAGTCTGCCTGCCATCTTTGACTTTTCTGTTTTCCCAGGTACTTAGTTTTTGTATTTTGTGCAGAGTTGTTGTAATAAGTAGGAGAGATTGATCGTAGTGGGATTACTCCATCTTGCTTGTTGCCGAAGTTGCCACTCTAATTTTTAAGTGATTTGTGTATTTTTTATTTTGGCAAAGATTCTAGGGAATTATTTGTTGGTTCTCTTTTTGTTAGTTTGTTTTATAATATAAATTATTTCAAACATGAAAAATGACAGAGAATGAAATAGTAAATACCCATATAGAAGCTCCTTTTAATCATTTTTCTAGCATTTTACCTTGCTTGAAGTTTTTTAGAAATAACAATTGAAACAATTCAGATAAACTTGATGCCCTCTTGATTCTATCTCCTAGTGTTGCCTACTTCTCTGATTTCTCCCCTCCCTCCCCCTCCCCCTCCCTCCCTCCTTCCCTCCCTCTCCCCTCCATCCCCCCTTCTTCCTTCCCTCCTTCCCTCCCTTCCTTGTATTCTCTAACTGTACTATATGCTATTTGTACTGGCCACATGCAATATTTTATATGCTTTATATTTGCTGCATGTTTTTCCAATTTTCATAGAACTTTATCATTCTGCCACTTGATTTTTGTACTAAACATTTTAAAAAATTGTATCTGCCCATATTGATAGTGTTACTCTGGTTCATTTATTTCAGCTGATTTTAATTTTTCAATCAGTTTAAATTTTATGGATCTAACACAATTCATACATTTTCCTGTTAATCAGTATTTTGACCTTTTTATTTGTTTTGCTCTTAATTTTCACGAACACAAACAATACATAAAGGGCATCGTGTGTAGCTGTGAGTAGGTGTGAGAGCTCCTCCTGTTATTTACACCTGGAAGTGGAGTAATAACATGAAAGGCTATGCACACCCTTAGTTTTGTTAGATGTTGCTGAGTGCTGTGCTAATTTATATTCCTGTCAGCCGGGCAAAGACTTTTTATTTCCCTACATTTTTACCATGCTTACTATTTTTGCCATTCTGACAGATATATTATCAATTGTATCCCCATGATTGCCGGAGTAATTCCACCTTTTCCTATATGTATTGGCTCTCCTGGCTTTCACTTCTATGAATTGTATGTTTGCTCTTTCAAGCTGGGATCTTGGATCTATTTTTAGTTCCTTTTGCTAAGTAAGAGGAAACCCTTTGCTATAAATTCTGATTCCAGACACATAACACCCAGAAGCCCAGCAGGTTTGCAGCATAAACTCTTCTTACTGCTTTGTGTCTCTTTTCTCAAAGTATTTACATGTTTTATTTCTGAGTTCAGCACAGCCTTTTTGATTATTTCTTTTCATATTTTATCTGCCATTGCTATGTGTTTGAGGCAGGGATGGTGTCTTAAGGTATGAATTCATTGTTTCATCTCCACACTTTGTTTTCACAAAGGTGATGAATAAATAAATCATGTGTAAGTTGATTTGAGACTTTTTATCTAAATTGTCGGGATAAAAACACAAACATAAAATCAATAAATTTGCATTAAAATGTAAAACTTCTGCATATCAAAAATCATTATAAACAGAATTTAAAATTATTTGCAACAGATATGGCAGACATTAATTTATTTAATATGTAGAGTGCATTTATTCTAAGAAAAACAAACTCACTCTCTAGTAGAAAAATGGACAAAGAAAAAAATAATTCGTGAAAGAAAAACAGATAGGAAACATGAAATTTTTAATCCAAACATTCAAAGAAATATAAATTAAAAAGCAATTACACTGTCTTTTCTATCAAATTGACAAGTAATGGAAAATAATAAATGCCATTGCTCACAAAGAGATGAGTGAATGAGTACTCTTACTCTCTGCTGATGAAAATGTAAATTACTACAACTTTTCTGGCTGACAGTTGGGCATTAGGTATCTAGAACTGTGTTGTGCAGAGGCTATTTGCATTAAAGATTTCCTTAGTCTCATTCACCACATTAGAAGGGTTCAGTAGACACATATGGCTAGTAGTTACATATTGTATACAGCAGATATAGAACATTTCCATAATCAGAGAATTTTTTATTGACTATCACTCATCAGTAGTTTCAAAATATTTATATCCCCAATAACCCCACTTCTAGGAATGTATTCCAAAGACATTTTAGAAACTTGGGAATCTTCATCAAAGCCTTGAAAACAATAGTAAAAATTCGGAAAAATCCGTCTACAAAACGGAACAGATAATTCACATAATATGTTATGCAGCTTATTAAAATATGTTTTTACATTAGTTGATGTCATGGTAATATGCTCATTGTATGCCATTAACTGAACAATCGGGCCATAAAACATTACTTACAGCAAAATTTGCTTTAAAATATTTTAAAATTTATATTGTGAAGTATGATAGTGTTGGCATATTTTTGCAGTGTTTTCTATCAGACATACACAGGGTGGGGTGGGTGGGAAAACATTAACCAAAAACTTACATGCATGTATGCATAACCCATGGACATAGACAATAGTGTGTGAAGGCCTGGGGGGGGGGGCGTGTAGAGAGGGGCAGTGGAGGTGGGGTAGAAGGGGTCAATGGGAAAAAAGAGGACATCTGTAATACATTCAACAATAAAGATTTAAAATAAAAAGTACATTGGTTTGGAATCTGTCTAGCTTTGAACCTCCTTAAGTAATTAGTATTCTGGCCATTTTAGGTGGTTAGTTTCATCTGAAATATGTTGGCTGGTGTATTTAAGTATCATATTGCGTATGTATGAGTAGGGTGTGTGTGTGTGTGAAGACCTGGTAGAATACAGAATTCAACCCAGATGGCTTAAATGAAGAGATTTTTTATTTATTTAAAAAAAGGAACTAATAGAAGCAGGGGTAGGATTAAAGGAGTAAACTAGGGATGGTCAGTTTTCCAGAAACTGATCCTACTGAGCAGTCATTACTATTCCTACCACTATAGGGACAGAAGGCAGAAGTAGTTACCAGAGCCCGATGTGTGCTGGTGCTCTACAGATGGGGCTTCCCAGCAGAAGCTTTAATCCTGAGGACATGTTGCAACTACCAAAAGCACAGCACTGAGCCGCAGAGTAGTGGAGAAGGAGCACCCAGATGTTTTTGCTTTTACCCTTGGATCTCCGACTGGAATGTAATGGGAAGTCCATCAACTCTTCTCAAAGTGACCTCTGAGGAGTCAGCTTCCTGAGGCCCAGAGCAGAGCAGAATAGGTCAGAGAATACAGGTGGTTGGAGCGGGAGGCAGGTTGGCAAATGGAGAAGAACCATTTGTGTGTGTGTGTGTGTGTGTGTTGTGTGTGTGTATTTATTCATACCTACTTACATGACATGTATATATGCAGCATGTTAAGGGTTGGTATTATATTTACATGAGGTGTGATACACATATGTATAAGCATTTATCACCTCTTTGCGGGAGATTCCAGCATTTGTACATACTCACACACACAAACATATACATATGCACACGATGTTTAAGTTCTAATAATTAGAGAATACTGCTAAACTGGTTAGAAAAGAATTCTGGTCTAGACAGGGGACTTCAAAAAATACCTAGGGAACCTTCAGGAAACACTTATTTGAGTTACATGTGCTTTTTCATGCAAGTGAAAGCATAGCAAACAATTTAAATGCCCCTTCCGTTGAAATTCCTTAAAAGCAAAAGCTATGTCTCCTGCCTTCTTAGACTTACTAAACTTTTGTACATTGCAGCATGTCTAGGAAATATCAATCATTATAAGAATCAGTGAATCAGTTATCCCACCTTAACTAAAGTTTTTCCCCCTTTAACCAGAGTAGTATAACTTAAGACAAATTCATGTTTTCAGGGAGACTGCATTTAGCACAGTTACCTGAATGAAAAGCACACTGTAAATACTTTGAAATTATTCTCGTTTTCAACCAGTGTTCATGTACTACAAGATCACCTCATGGTTTTGTTTTATAATTTCTTCACAAAGCTGCTTATATGCTCTTCGTAAGAGCTTCACAAGGCAGACAGTAAGGGCGTTAAAGTCATTTCAGAAATGGTGGCTTTGCCTCGGAGAGGTTCAACGATTTTCCTTTTTCTTTCCCTCTTCCGTGACGAGGTAGTGGAATGAAGACAGTGTGAAGGGTTTTCACTGAGCCGTGAGCAAGATATTGCTTTTTATGTTTGCTATGTACCTGTGATGAAAAGTTGTTCTCTTAAACTTTTTTTTTTTAATTTTATTTTTATTGTTTTGTTTGTAGATGTAGGGAAGTGGGGCAAGAGGATTGTTATTTACCTGTGATTTTTAAAGATGAGGAAAAAATTGTCATCTATCTACTTTTCTTTTACTTTGCAATACAAATGTCCCCTGAAATTATACTGAATAAAATTATTTCCAAACGTCACCATTTTCCTTAAGCTCTTAACCTACCCTGGGTTTCTCCCGTCTTGGCAGGTGCCCTTGCTGCCTCTTTACTAAGTCCCTAGAGACCACCCCCCCCCCGGGCACGCCCATGGCCATTGTTCCCACCTGCCCCCCTCCCCGGGCACGCCCATGGCCATTGTTCCCACCTGCCCCCCTCCCCGGGCACGCCCGTGGCCATTGTTCCCACCTGCCCCCCTCCCCGGGCACGCCCATGGCCATTGTTCCCACCTGCCCCCCTCCCCGGGCACGCCCGTGGCCATTGTTCCCACCTGCCCCCCTCCCGGGGCACGCCCATGGCCGTTGTTCCCACCTGCCCTCCTCCCCGGGCACGCCCATGGCCGTTGTTCCCACCTGCCCCCCTCCCCGGGCACGCCCATGGCCATTGTTCCCACCTGCCCCCCTCCCCGGGCACGCCCGTGGCCATTGTTCCCACCTGCCCCCCTCCCCGGGCACGCCCATGGCCGTTGTTCCCACCTGCCCTCCTCCCCGGGCACGCCCATGGCCATTGTTCCCACCTGCCCTCCCCGGGCACGCCCCCGGCCATTGTTCCCACCTGCCCCCCTCCCCGGGCACGCCCATGGCCATTGTTCCCACCTGCGCCCCCCCCGGGCACGCCCCCGGCCATTGTCCTCACCTGCCCTCCCCGCCCCCCCTCCCCGGCCCGTGGACTCACCTCACCTGGCTCGCATTCCTCGCCTTCTCTCGGGCTGACTCCCAGGGGGCTGACTCTAAGAGGAGGGGCCTTTGGGAGGTAATTGGGTTTAGAGGAGGCCCTGAGGGTGGGGCCTCCCTGTAGAAAGGGGGAGGCGCGCGCCCTGCCACGTGAGGATGCGGCGGGGAGGCCCTGTGCGCACGCCCGCCCGCTTCGCCAGGTCCCGGCCCCCGCTGTAGCTGCTGGCGCCTCCAGAACTGTGAGATATAAATATTTGTTTCTTACGCCATCTGGTCCATGGCACATTGTTCTAGCAGCTCCAACTAAAGTACTCAGCTTTATTCCATCTCCTCACCTCCCTTGGGCCTTCGATACAGCAATTTTCTCTAGTTTTAGAAAATGCTTTTCTTTTCCCCTGCAGCCTTTCCTCAGCCTTATCCTAAACAATAGTGGCCAAAGCTTTCATTCCACTAGTGTTCCCCTTCCGTTTTTAAAAATAGCTCATGTCTTTCCTTTTTTATAAAGTAACATATCAGAGTTATCTTACTGGGTCAATTTTTCTCATCAGCTGCTCATTTGAAACCCACCAAAAAAGACTGCTCTTTTCCCCGGCCTCCTTACTGAAATCGAACTCCCAAGCGTCTGAGATGACTTATTACTGGCTTCCCGACCTCTTCTCAGTCCTAGCCTATTGGAAACCTCGGCTCCTTTTTGAAAATTTTGACTACTTTTTTATAGAAACTATCTTCCCCTTTGCTTTTTGCTTCTTTCAGGGGCAGTCCTCTGCTGGCTCGTCAGTTACTTATTCCTGTGTAATGCACCATCTAAAAACTTAGTGTCTTAAAACAGTGTTATATTTCTCATGAGCCTGTGGGTTGGCCAGGTGGCACTGCCGCCTTAGCCTGGGCCTGCTCGTGTTTGCGTTCAGCTGGCAGGGTAAGGGATGGGCTCTGCTGAGACAGTTTAAATGGCCGGTTTTTAATCCCAGGCTGCTTCACGTCATCATGACGTCAGGGTAGTGCCTGAAGATAGAAGCTTCAAGGCTTCTTGAGGTCTAGACTTTATAACTTGCACAGTACCACACCTGCCACAATCTGTTGGTCAAAGTAAGCACAAAGCAAGCTAAGATTCAGAGTGAGGAAGAGGCCCCATGTCTGGACGGGAGAAAAAGTAAAGTCTCATTCCAAAGGGGCGTCCACACTTCGGCAGCGAAAGTGTGGCTATTGAACAGTCTACTGAAGTTCTTAACTATTGAAAGCTTACTCTCAGTTTTCTATTTTGACTCTCCATTTCTCTTCCCCTTTAAATGTTTCATGCTCCCATTTTACCAGTCTCATCAGCTTTTGACCAATAATTATAATTGTCTCCAAGGATTAACACCTGGATTTGGGTGTCCCAAATTTAAATAGTACAGAAGAGTATTTATTATCTTCATTCCTGATTCCACATTTTCACTTCTCTTCCTGATTTTATGTCTTGATCTGTAACGTTGCATTATCCTCTGTGCAGTTATGCAAACTAAATTTTGGGGGTATGTTTCCTCATCTTCAGGGTTCAGTTGTTCATGTAGTTATGCTGACTAAAAATCTTAAGCATTTGCCCACTCTCATTTTATATACCAAGCTCTGTTTACTCGACTATTATTATTGTAATATTTTTGAGTTTTGAACATTTATTTTTTGTCACAATATGAATTTATTTTGGAAAATGGGAAATATGGATATACAAAAATACAAAAGAAATTAATCATTCTCTTCTGTGTTCTTGATACTTAGTTCATAATGCTCTTATAACACATACTTTATTATATATGTCTGTGAAGATGTCTGTGAGTGTGAGCTCGAATGTAGAGATCAAATGCTGATATATTCGAGTCAACAGGCTTGCTAAAATGCTGAGCAGATTAGGTTAGAGAAGATGATGATTATGCCAAAGATAATGTTCACATAGACCAATACAACTCAGCTGGGTTCATCATTAAATGAAGGGAGGATGGTTATGGAGAACTGGGGAATTGCTTATTTAGGTGGCTTTTCATAGCAGGGGTAGCAATATTGCCTTTTGTTAACTGGCAAGTTTGATACATGCCCATTAAAATTTTGTTTACTTATCTTGAGGCTCAATCTGAAACCCCACTACTAATTTAGTGCTTTTCAGAAGGTAATTATACCCATTCCCCCCTGACTTTCTAATTTAATTTTTTCAAAGTAAAAGCTTTTATTTTAAAAACAATCACTTCTCTTCACGTAATATGATTTCCAGAAAGCCTTTCCCAAGGTCGTTTTCTTTGACACCTGTATGGTGTTACTTGTGATGACACTGCGATCAGCAGGATGCCTAGGACTTGATGTTGGAGAGGTTTGTTCAGCAAGAGGCATAATTGTCTGGATAGGAAATTAAGTGAACATAGAGGTGTGGAAGGAAATAAATGCTAACTATAATTTCCTTCAAATTATGAGGTATTTCTTTTTCTCCCTTTTGCTTTTGCCAAAATGGAAAAGGAAGAAGAACTCAATAGGGGTGAATGCCAGAAAGGTCTGTGAGAATCTGATGAATAATGAAATAAAGAAAAATAAGAAACTCCACAGATCTTACTTGACAGACTTAAAATGGCAAAAGCAGGGGCATTAGAAGTGAAGACTGTCTTTGCATACTTAAGTCACTGATTCTCACGGTGCTGAGCATGTGGAGTGAAAGGACCTGTTATTAGCATAGTGACGATGGAGCCTGAAATGTATTTTTTGACATTAGTGTTATATTTGTTTTTAAAGATTTTTTTTTTTTTTTTTTATGCCACTAGGTCAATAAGTTCATTACTTCTTTGTCTGAAAAATCTTCATAGAAAATTGTGGCATGGTTTATTAGCTCTGAGGAGCTGTTCCTGAGCTCTGGGGAAGCTTGCCTTCTCAGCTGGCTATCTTCTGGGCACGAGACATTTTGGGACAGTCCTGCTCTTCTTTTTAACTTCTTTCTTAGCCATATTCTTGTAGCCTGAATTCTTTCGTAGAGCAGCGTGAGCTTTCTTCTACACGTACATATGCATGTACATATACATCTCCTTCATCATGTGTGGAGTTGCCTTGTTCTTTATGTACTGGGAGAATTGTTTCTTGTAAACATCGTCATCTTCTTCCGTTAGGTAACGCATGTAATCTGCAATGTTCTCACCCGTGATGTGCTTCCGATGTATTTGTGCCTTGAATTCCTTGCTTTCTGAATCATAACCAGGGAATCCTTTGGTACCATGAGGGATAGACAAGCCTCCATCCACAGCTCCTGTGCGGGCCCCCAAAACTTTATCTCCAGTAGTAGCTCTGGCAAGCCCTGTCATCCTGTATTTGGGTGTGTGGTACTTAACTATTTTTATCCTGGATTACCAAGCGTTTCTGGGTATAGTAATCAGTTTTACCTTCTCGCTGTCTTCTAAATTTCACTTGGTATCTCTTGAAGTAGGCCTTATTCTTGAGAACTTGAACACACCCCATCTTGTGGAAGAGAGACCCGTGTTCGTGGCTTGCCACAGACCTGCAGGCCCAACACAGCTCTTGGGGGGTGAAACGGCCTAAACATTGATTTTTAAAAGAACATGTTGTTCTGACATCTCTGTAGATGTTAATGTGAAAATATGACATTTATGTCTCCAAAAATAATGTCAGACTCAATCTAGTTATAGGAGAAAGTTGCTCTTGTGTTGTCTGATGGATCTTGAGTCTTGTGTATACATGATTTCATAAGCTCGTTGGTTCTAATACAGCAATACAGTATTTTCACCAAAGCAACATCTGTTAGTCCCTTTGCAGTCATCACAGTGGTGTCATCATTTCCATTTATAAGTTTTTGCTGTTTAAGGCTTTTTATAACTGTGCTGTATCAGTTTTCCTTTGTTGTAAAACTTGAAATACCAGTTCTTGGCATCAAATTTTTTCTTTTTCTTTAAAAATGGACTTGTAGAGAAATTAAAAGTGGTTAAGATGTTGTCGGAGAGAGAGGCAAATTCTCAACTTTGCTTTTTAAACAATAGTTGGAGGAAGCATATAGTCATCTCTTCATTTTTCCAAAATTAATTGAATGCCCTTTTTGTGATAGCTTCTTGATAAACCCTGGGGCTCTAATGACTACTAAGATAAGTATCTGCCTTCAAGGAGCTCCCAGTCTGCCAGGGGAGCCTGAAGAGTAAACAGATAATTATACTACAAGGTGACGGGTGATATTATGAGCATGGACATAGAACTGGGAAGCATAAGGACAGGGTTGGCATATCATGCCTAGGAGAAGCAGAAAATAGTATAATATGGTAATCTAAAATGAAATGGGGTCATAAGCAAAACTATTTTTAAACAGAAATGTGGTTTTCTTTCTTTTAAATGAAGCCACCTTTAACTATGTCATGTTACATGGAGATTTATTTACATCTGTGGCTTTGGGCGTCCCTGAGTGGAAGGGGTATATGCATTTCTTTCACTCCTCTTGGAGAACTGGGTCACATTCGGTCAAAGGATCACTCTGAGTGGACAAAGAGAATAAAGACACTGTGAGCTGAGAAAGCCCCTTTTTTATTGAATTTATTGGGGTGACATTGGTTAATAAAGTTATGTAGGTTTCAAGTGTACAATTCTATAAGACATCACCTGTATATTGTATCACGTGTTCACCACCCAAAGTCAAGTTTCCTTCCATCAGCATTTACCCGCCCTTTATTTTCTTCTACTTGCCCCACCCCTTTCCCTCGGTAATCACCATACTGCTGTCTGTGGTTATGAGTGTTTTTGTTTTTTTTGCTTAACCCCTTCCCCTTTCCACCCAACTCCCCAGCCCCACTGCCCTCCGACAGCTGACAGTCTGTTTTCTGTGTCTGAGCCTGTTTCTATTTTGTTTTGTTATTTTATTTTTTGCACCACCATTTATCCCCTTTATGCCCTCTTCCACCTCCCCCTTTCCCTCCTCCCCCGAAATCACCATACAGTTGTCCATGTCCATAAGTTCTCTCTCTTTTTTTCTTTTCTTTGCTCAGTCCCTCCACCCCTCGCACCCATCCCCCCCACTCCCTCTGAGCTTAATTTGTTCATTAGATTCCACATGTAGGTGAAATCATATGGTATTTGTCCTTCTCTGACTGACTTATTTCACTTAGTGTAATACTCTCCAAGTCCATCCATGCCTGTCGCAAAAGGTAAGATTTCCTTCTTTTTTTTTTAGGCAGAGTAGTATTCCATGGTGTAAATGGACCACAGTGTTTTTATCCACTCATCTACTGATGGACACTTGGGCTGCTTCCAAATCACGGCTGTTGTAATCCTGCAATGAACGTAGGATAGGGGTGCATATATTCTTTTGAATGAGTGTTTTGGGTTTGTTCAGTTGTATTCCCAGATGTGGAATCTCTGGATTATAAGACAGTTCCATTTTTAATTTTTTGAGGACACTCCACACTGTTTTCCAGTGACTGCACCAATCTGCATTCCCACCAACAGTGTACGAGGGTTCCCTTTTCTCCACATCTTCAATAACACTTGTTTGATGGTTTATTGATGATACTATTCTGACAGGTGTGAGGTGATGTCTCATTGTGGTTTTAATTTGAATCTCTCTGATGATTAGTGACATTGAGCATCTTTTCATATGTCTATTGGCCATCTGTATGTCCTCTTTGGAGAAGTGTCTATTCAGATACTTTGCCCATTTTTAATTGAATTGTTTGTTTTATGGATGTTGAGTTGTACCAGTTCTTTATAAACATTGGATATCAACTCCTTTGATCTATCATTGGCAAATACATCCATCCTCCCATTCAGTGGGTTTTCTTTTCATTTCATTGATGATGGTTTCCTTTGCTGTGCAAAAACTTTTTTAGTTTGATGTAGTCCCTTTTGTTTATTTTTTTCTTTTGTTTTACTTGCCTGAGTAGATATATCAGAACAAATATGAGAAAGCCCTTTTCTAGGTGTCCTTTTTTCCTCTATTTAAGGCCTGAATTGTAATAAGTATGTATGGTGCCAGATGGGTAATTGATTTGTCAGGGTGATCACTTCATAAGGTGTATAAATACCTAATCACTGTTGTACACCTGAAACCAATCTAAAAAGTACTGATGATAGATAATGACATAGCTTCTTATCATCAAGATAATCATGGAGAAAAAAATTCTAACAATGCTGCATTTTCCTAAAAATATTTTAATATTTATTTCTTTTGGAATTAGCGTCAGAGTAACTTTTCAGCTAACAAATAATGGTCTTATTTCTTGCAGTCAAATGATTTTTTACCTAGTTTGACCACACCACATCTATCCCATTGCACTGTTAATGAATGACTTTGTGAAAATTAAATCTACTTATATAGGTTGATAATAGACTGACATTGGAATGTTCTTAATTTCGCAAAGCAGTTTTTAAAGTGGATTCCCAAACTTGTCTTGAGGAAGATCAGTATTTGTAGGATAAGTTTCCTTTGAAATTGTGCTTTTAAAAATCGGTAATAATATTTTGTGGTCATATTTTATATAGTATGAATTTGGTCCTATCTTGGTTCTCTACCACAGTTGTGGAAATAAGAGAACAATTTCTTTATGTAAATCTTCCATAGGCCATCTTAAAAGAGAAATGAGCCAACGTTCTTTTCTCTTAGTTACATAATAGAGAGATATTCCATCAAATTATTAATTTTTGAGATCAAGGAAGGAAGTAATCAGTTGTATAACTACATTTGGATTATAGTTTTCTTTTTTATGACTTGGAGGGGCTTTTGCGTTATTAAATTTAGCTTATTGGAAATCTTTCCTGGGTAGAGAACTTGATGTGTGAGAAAAGATTAATTATGTTTTATCCAGCTCTGTATCACCTTGTGAGTTTTTGGTTTATAATTTTTCCTCGCTCTGCTTTCTGACTTTGTTGTGCAGCCAGGAGTTCAAAAGTAGAAATTGAATTCTCCCTCTCGCGAGGACTCTGAGAAATTTAAAGTTGGCTTTCAGCGACTTTGCCAACAAAAAGCCTTCTTACTGATTAGCTCCTTTTTAAAGAAAAAACTTTTAATATGTTTTATTGATTTCTGAGAGAGGAAAGGAGAGGAGGAGAGAGATAGAAACACCAATGATGAGCGAGGCATCGATAGGCAGCCCCCGATGGGGATGAGCCTGCAGCCTGGGCATGTGCCCCGACCGGGAATAGAATTTTGACCTTCTGGTTTGTAGGTCGATGCTCAACCACTGAGCCATGCCGGCCAGGCGAACTAGCTCCTTTTGTTTATCTTACTTGTATAATTATGGTGAGTTAATTGGCATTTTCTTCCTTCCTTGATTTGGTACCAAAAAGTGTTAAAATGAAACTGTTTGATTTGGTACTACTGTGAATGAAATGAAGTTTGTATTACTCTCAAAGCATAAACACCATCATGTGATTGGTATGCCTGTAACCAGGAATTAGGGAACCATTTTACCTTTATTCTCCTTTAAATTCAAATTATTTTAAATGTTTTGCTTCACACTGTAAGCAGAATAATTCTAGTGTAGTTACTTTACACATTTGTTATCACAAATGCCAAAATATTTCATACCTACCTCATGATTAGATTCAGAGAGACAAATGACTTATTTTTGCTGCACTCAGTGCTATCCTATTACCATTTCAATTAATAAACTTAGATTTTTAGCAGGTGTACAGGAACACTGTAAAATTTAAATTTTGACTGATTGCCTTTTAAGTTTTCTTTGACCTGATGAAGAGTGATGTCAGGGACCATGATGTTAGGTTCTCTGCTGTGGAATCTTCTTATATCTTTCTTTTAATCTTGAAAACAAGGCATTTATAGTTAGATAAAATTTATCTGAGGAGATACAACTTGATACAGAATGCCTAGTACGGTGATATAATTATCAAGTAATTTAATAAAATTTTAACTCACAAATGGGTTTATTTTGCATTTTTAGTATTCTAACATTTACTAGGTTGTGATGTGCTGGAAGCCATGTTTTAGATATTTTTAATATGCTGAATAGAGTATATATTAGAATATTCTCTTTGCCAGTTTCTTCTTACCTATTAGCTTTTAGTTTATAGTGAAAGATTGTCAGTATTTCTCTTGATACATTATAAAATTGCTAACGCTTTAGGATAAACAACATATATCTCATCTTATAAAGTAGGTAACGTTTACTAAATGTAAGTCTCATACAAATAAGATTAATTGAAATGCAAATGATAGTTTCCTTTGATTTGGTAGGTATTTGTGAAACATGACCTTGTAAAATATGTGCATTTTTTTCTAAATGTTGTTGTATTTTTTTATGTCACTGTAAGAAGTATAATCCAACAAATACTTATTTAATACCAACTATATATTGCAAAACAGACAAAGCCCCTATAAATGTGCAGCTTACCTTCTAAAGGGAGGAGATATAGAAAGGTAAATACATTTAAAGATGATTGTAAATTGATGTTTCTAAAAAGGAAACAAGCAAAGTGATGATTTCCTTAGGCCCAGAAGGAGTTTACACTTCACTGTGGCTCCTCTTTGGCACTGTACCTACAGTAGCATCCAGAGTTTGTAGCATCCAGAATGTGTGCCCGTGTGTAGTTTGTACATGCCCCTTCAAGGTCTCTAGGGGTTCAGATTCTCTGCCTCAGCAACCCTGAGTCCATGTCCATGGCCTGCCCAGACCCCTTACCCATCCTCTCAAGGGTAGACCATCTGAAGGGTAGCTAACAGGTAGCTGTTCATGGGATAGATGGATGAAGTTTATATGTGTAGGATGGGATGTCTACAGGCATATACATGCAAGGCTTCTTGAGGAATATAATGGAATCATGAGTGGGAAGGAAAGAGAGTAGGCTTAGGGTATGAGGCCTGAAGCAGACTTTTCCTGTATTGCCATGTTCAAGTACAGAAATCTTGGGAAATGAATACTTCCCAGGTTGTTATGGAAGTATACATTTGTCAAAGTAATGGGATAGAACATGTTATATTTAACAGTTTGTTGACTCGATATGTAACTTTTCCATATTTAGATATGGAGTATTTGGCTCCCAAGTGTTAATGACATAATATAGAAATACAGTATTACCTTTTGAATTCCATTTTAGATAGGATGGTCAGATAAAATTGTATCTCTCCTGAGGAGATATAATTTGAGTCAAATACCTGGAGCATGGAAATGGGTCACCTATGGAAGAAATTACAGAGATAAACAAATTCCAGGTAGAGTGACTTTGTAGTACAAATGTACAGAGACTCAAGATCAACAATAACCAAAACCTTAGCCTGTATACAGAATGAAGAGTCCTTCAAAGGAGGGGGTGGAAGAAAAGGAAAGAGATCTGTAAGAACCAGATTATGCCCTAGCCTGCTATGGAATAGAGTGCATTTTATTCTAAGACCAGTGTGACACTATTGGAGGATTTTAAGTGGTTTTGAGTGGTGGGATTAGAGTTTGACAGAAAGTAGATAAATTATCTTTTGGAAGTAGATCCACCATTTCCTGATGGATTGTATGTGGGCAGTGAGAGAGAGAAAAGACTCAAGAATGACTCTTAAGATTTTTGGTTTGAGAAACTGGACGGATAGTTGTTACACTTGCTGAAATGGAGTACCCTGTGAGAGGGACACATTTTTGGTGGAGGCCAGAAGACCGTTCTATTGTGAACATAGTTTGAAATACTGTTAGACAAATAGAGATGTCAAGCATATAATCATATATCCAAGTCTAGAACTCGGGGGGTCAGTGTGGACTCTCTCTCGAATAAATCACACTCTTCCAGTGCCTCAGAGCATTTGTTTCAGTTATGCCTTCTGTCTGGAATATTCTGTCCGTGCCCTTTGCCTGATTTTATTCTCAGCTTAAATACCAATCTATCTAAATTATTACCTCCACTTTTATTCTCAATCTCAGTATTGTGTTTTGTATCTTTTTTATAATTTGCAAACTTATTTTCACTGTTTTCTCTCCTTTAGAAGAAGGACTTTGCTTCTCTCACCTTCTAGCCAATGTCTAGGATAATACCTGTCACTTAATAGATATTCAGTAAATACTTGAATGAGTGAATGACTGTATGAGCAGGGTCACGGTTTGCTTACAAGGAAAGACAAGGTGTTTGGGGTAGATGGGAATAAGAGATGGACTCCCACTCCCCAAAGGATTGAGGGATCTTGAGTAAGAAGAATGGTTCATGTTCAGTTAAGCACTTACTGTGTGTTAGGCACTGTGCAGAGCGTTTTATAAAAATCTCATTTATACTTAGAACTGTTCTATATGGTAGCTACTGTTTTTCTCTTCATTTTGCAGATAAGGAAACTAAGGTTCAAAGAGGCAAAGTTGATGAAAATTACACAGCCATATTTAAAGCCCAAGTATGATTCCACCGCCTGCTCTTAACCATTACATAGCACAGAAGGCGCATGCGGCAGTGCCGTAGGTTGGTTAGTTTCCTTGTGGAGCTCTTGAAGGAGGTTCTGATAAACTCCATGGACTTGTCCACAGTACCACTCAGCAGCCTTTTGGTGTCAGGATGCAGAGATAACGTCACTGTTCCAACAAAATGACTCCACCGTGTATATATATATATATTCCTTGAGGAAAGGACAAATGTCACTCCTTGCATACCTCTTCCTATGAAGCTGCCACCCCACAAACAACAGAGTGGAGAGAGGTCCCCAGGAGCAAGGCCCTGACCCACTTCAGCTCACAGACAGGCCTCCTCCTTTCCAGTTAGCCACAGGCAAGACAGCCAGACCCACTCAATAGCGACCCATGTTCTTAGTGGCCAGTGTGTGTGGGGGGGGCGGGGGGAGTTAGAGAGGAGCAAGGGTGGATGCTAAGACTAAAAGGAAAAGGCTGCGAGTCTCATCGTTGTTGGTCTTTAGGGATAAAGCTGCTCCCTAGCCCTCCTTTATTCCTCCTCTTCCTGTTGGTAAATAAGCTCCTAAGAGCAGAATCTAGATTTTTCTCTCATTTTAATGAACCCTTTTGCCTTTCACATTCTGTTTGTTAAACTGAATCCCATCAGCAAAGGGAGAAATCTATGACATGGAATTTACGGATTAATAAGAAGATGCGTCTAGGAATGTGATAGACCAGAGGAACCTGAGTATCTTCTTAGCTCCCTATTTTTGGCCACTCAGTTTCCAGAACCTAGAAAGGGTCTGTAGCAGCACTTTTTCACTTATACCAGCTACACGTTTGCCTTTGCCTGTATAACTGTCGGCTCTGACAGTTTTGGTCAAGAAAAATGACATTCTAAAGTTGAGATGAATGAAAATGAGTGGCAAATATTAGTATATGTACAGAGGGTTATACAGCCTTTATTTCAATTAATAGTATACTAATAGAAATAGGATTTCATTATCTAAGTAGGGAAATTGAATAGATGTGAATTAAAAATAAGAATTAAAATTCTCTCTACAAAGACAGGATAAGAATATGCCATACACTTACAAAACCTCTTTTTTGTAACTTGCAAATGTAATGAAATATTTTCTAAGGTGATATTGTAAGCCTTTCCTAAATAAGACCCAATTTGGGAAAAATAACTTGGATTATTTAAAATTAATATATAGAGTATTAAAACAAGTATTCAATTACTAAAAGCTTCTCAAATGAATGCCAGACAGGCAGACTACTTTGCATACTTAGCAAAGATTTTTACTCTAAAGTAACCCTAATAATTTTAATTACAAAGCTGATCAAATTCTGACTAATCCTTGGACTCTAAAAATATGGTATGGCTGAGGTTTTGAATGGAACAAATGTGCTAAGCAGGTAATCAAGCAGACTGACTTCGAGCCTGTGTATAAAAGAAAAGTAGAGATAGCAATTATTTCTCAGTATGAATAGTAGAAAAATTATAGTCCCTGACAGTCAATTTATGCTTGGTATTGTGGCATTTTGTTAATTATTCCTACATGGGATTATATGTTGGGTTTGTGGCTTCAAAATAAAGACACTGAAATGTCATGTTGTCAATGTGCTCAGAAACTCATCTGTTTGAGGTTTGAGGTGTTAAATCTTTGTGGTAAGAAAAATTTTAAAAGTCTGTATTTAAATGTTTGCCTTTTTTTTTCCGGCTATTACACTGGATGATCACTCCCATCCATTTGACCATGATTAGGATAAAGCTTATATTTCCACTATTTCTGGTAGCTAAATTCTCAAGTTGGACCTACATTACATTGGCCCTTGCATGGAAATAGGTCATATTAGTGAGTTGTCCTGTAATTGTTTAAGGCAGAAATAATAAAGTAAAAAATTTTAAGTGAAAATGTTGCATTAAAATATCTCATCTGTAGAGAACTCTTTTTATTTGAATGTCCAATATGGGCGAGACATATAAGGATAGAATAGATGGTTTTCAGCCATGTTAGAAGTATTTTCTTAGGTGGGCTTTCTTCCTGGAGAGTTAAGAATCCGAGTGTAGTGGTCATTTACATCTTACTCCCAATCACTCTGACTTATCTGCTTGGGATTTAATTTCAAATCTGTCCCTAAACCCCATAAAGCCCTTTGAAGGGATAACTTGAGGAGGAAATGTGCGGCCATCCCAGAGCGCTTTGGCAGGATTGATGGGCAGAAAGGACAATGGCCATCTGTACCCGTGGCAGTCCACCAAGAAGCATGATTAGCCCCCCGCAGCCCTGGCAGATTGTGGCTGGTTGTCTTCTGCAGGTGAACAAAGGAGAAGCTGCTTATTTGCTATTTTGTTCACTTCATTGAAAAGAGTATTTGTGAGGCAAAGTAATTCGAAGATTTAGCTTTTAACATTTTAAGGCTGTAATTAGGTTTTATTTCCTGTTATTTTTATAGCTCGTGCCCACTATTGTACCTATTCATGGATAAACGTGGTTTTATAAGAACATAATGTTTTCATGAAAGTGGAGAATATTATTATAATGGCTTAATTTTGTTGATTCCTTTTTTTTTTAATGATTTCTTAAATTTTATAGAAAATTTGGTAAATAGTTACTATGGGAAAAGGGAAAATTCATCATGTGTTATCTCATGGAAATAAGTGATCGGGATATTGAAGTGTGAGTCATATTTTTAGATTATAGGTTATACATAAAGTAAACTTTATATTCTGCCAGATATATAAAACCATTTTACTTGGTTATAACTTGAAAGCTTTATTGTTATTTTATTTTGACCAAAAGGGTTGTGCAAAAGTTTTAAATTAGATTATAATCTGGTAAATCCAGTGAATGAAGAGCAATCTATAATTGATGAACATAGCAATCATTTGCTGTAAACAAAGTATAAAAAATCTAAACTATGTAAAACAAAGTATAAACTATAAGAAGTAAGAAGTCTTCTTTAGGACTAGAACTTGAAACTTGAAATAGAATGTTGCAACCCATTATCTTTCAGTTAATTAATACTGACAGTTGCATGACAGTCAATCTCTGAACTTGTGAGACATATATGCATCATTTTAAGTTATTCTATTTTGGGAGGCAGTATAATTACAAAGGACACAGTCTTCAGCGTCAGAGAGATGTGGGTTCAGACACTGGTTCTGCCACTTACTGCCTGAGTAACTAACCTCTCTCTCAGAACCTCAAAGCCCTCAGAGTGTCTTGATGGTCCCACCATCACCCACTAGCTCACTGATTCACTGGAAAGACTCACATAACTTAATATAAAGTTATACTCAAGACTTAGATTTATTCCTCATAGGATACCTGCAAGGATAGCAGGTGAAGCAAAGGAGAAGTCGAACAGTCTTCCTTGCCCTATTTATGCAGGAATTGCATGGGCATGCCTTTCCATCTACAAACCATGATATGTCATTTCTCAGGAAACCATATTTGAGTCTTGGAGTCCAGAGTTCTCACAGGTTGCTGATCACATACCTGTCACATGACCAGCCATGGTAAAGGCCCCAAATCAGGTATCAGGTGCACAGCATCACTCTTCATGTTTATTTTAAACGTGCTGATGTGTTCATCCTTTCTCGCCACTTCAGGTGCATGGACGAACATTATTCAGTAACTTTTGGACATTCCAGTAGCTTAATTTTCAATTTGACTAAGACTCATCATCATTACTATGAAGAGAAGCAGAAACAGAAAGAAATAGACCTGCTCCGTTAACCCTTTCCTCACACAGTTATTGTGAAAGTTAAACAAGGTGGAAGAGCCCCACAAACCACTTTTATTATGTTTCTCCTATCCTAATCTTCTGTCTCCAGGGTCAGCCCCTTTACAGTATCTGGGGTCCACAAAATTATTGAGGTGTAGGAAGAAAATATTAGAACTTTAGATTTATTTTTGATCACATTCTTTTAGATTTTCTTCATTTTAGGATGTCATTATTTTCCCTTCATGCCTGAAAAATATGTTTGCCAGATGTAGTGGCAGTTGACTCTTCTTTTAACACTTGAAAAATATTGTGCCACTTTCCTCTAAACTCTAGTTTCAGAGGAGAAATTTGTTGTTTAGTTGGTGTCTCCTGTAGGTGTGGCATTTCTCCCCGGCTGCTTTCAAGACTTCGCTTTGTCTTTAATTGTCAGATTAACTTTGCTATGTTTTTGCTTGGGTTTTTGGGTTTAGCCTATGTAATGTTTTCTCAGCTTCTTGAATTTGTATGTTAGTATCTTTCACCAATTTTGGGAAGTTTTTAGCCATTATTTCTTTAGTATTTCAGCATCACTTTCTCTTCTTCTGAGACCGTGAATGTACAAACATTGGATCTTTTGTTATTATCCCACAGGTCCCTGAGGTGGTTTAATTTTTTTCTCCGAATCTATTTTGTTTGTTATTTAAATTGAGTAAATTCTGTTGATTTGTCCTCAAGTTCAGTGATTCTATCTTCTGTTCACTTTACTATTGAGTTCATAAAATAAGTTTTTTACTTTACAGTTCTATGTTTTCCATTTGTTTCTTCTTCATTATTTTATTATTTTATTTTATTATTTTAATGTATCTTTATTGATTTCAGAGAGAGGAAGGAGAGGGAGAGAGAGAGAAACATCAATGATGAGAGAGTAATTGGGGATCGAGCCTGCAGCCCGGGCATGTGCCCTGACCAGGAATTGAACTTTGATCTCCTGCATCCTAGGTCAGTGCTCAACCGCTGAGCCATGCCTGGCTGGGCCATTTGTTTCTTTTTTATAACTTCTGTTTCTATTGCTGAGATAATTTGTGTTTTCATTTGTTTCAAGAGAATTTGATTGTGGAAGCATTTTTATGGCTGCTTTAAGTCCTTGTCAGACAGTTCCAACATCTGATCTGTCTTAGTGTGGGTGTCAGTTGACTGGTGTTTCTCATTCAGCTTGAGATTCCTTGGCCATTGGGATGATGGATGATTTTTTCTTGTACCCTGGACATTTTGTCTGTTTTGTTAGGAGACTTTTGGTTCTATTTAAATCTTTTATTTTTTCAGGCAGTTACCTTGTTTAGGTTTAGCATGCTTTTCCAGGCCTACTTATGTGGGCTGTGGTTTCAGTGACAGCTTAATTTTTAGAGCCTTTGTGGTATTATTCTGGTTTTCTGGTTTATCTGGTTCCTCCTTTCTCCTTTAGTGCTTTAGTGGGATGGAAAGAGTTTCCTCTGGCTGAACTGCCAGATGCCTCACTGTGGCAGAAGGAGCCTCAGGCACAGGGGCTGTTGGTCTTTTGCTTGCTGAATTCTCTCCTCTAGAGAGTAGAGAACCTCCTGGAGGGTGCTTGTTGTGGGATTCTCTCTGTCAGCGCCTCCTGCTCTCTGTGTCTAGGCAGGAAATGAAAGTCTTTGTTCTGTGGGAACCAAGAGGCTTCCCAGGCCAGCTGCTTATTGTGGCAGTGTTTCCCTGGCCAGTGAGGCCTAGCTACCTTGGTATTTATCAGTTGGTGAGGGACGTATCAGGCCCACAGGGACCAAGAAACTTGCCAGCATGGTTGCTTGTTGTGCTGGGATCCCTCTTGGTGCTTCTTGGCCTGTTTCAGCATCTCCTTCTACCTTTTGTCCATATTTACTAGTTAATTCCTGAAAGCCAAAAGTTTTTCTGAGAAATAAGGAGGATTGAATTAGCCAGTAGAATTTCCATAGAATTCTTCTCTAGAATATGGTGCTAAAATTGGGTTAACTGTTAAGGGACCTTCTAATTTCTGTTGCTCTATTTAAACTTTCATTTTTCTCAACTTAGAAATTTTTGAGTAAAACATGAAAAATAATACTGGCTGAGTTCATTTCTTACAACTGATTTTGAGTATAAATTATAATTTCTTATATAATTACCACTTTTTCTGAAATTATATGTTTTATAAAGATTTATTGCTTTTAACAGATATGAAATTTGGCTTCAAGATACTATAAAGTTACATCATTCCTAAGAAAATGGAATTGAGACTATCTGGCAAATTTTACTTCATTTATAGTCATCTTTTAAGTGTCCTGAGTATTTATTTAAACAATTTAGTGTTTTTGCTTTTTTAGTAATACCCTTGGAAGTTCTTTTATGAGAGATTGAAATGGTTTTCTAGCATAATTTGCATTCTTATTTTTACTTCACACATGGTAAGACTTCAATCATCTGTTTAGAAATAGAGATATCAAGTGTATTCTGATGGATTTGGGGGGGAAATTGAAAACCATTTTATGTTAGTAATATTAAGATTAGTTAATGAATATGAATATTACCGTTAGAGCACATTGTAGAATTTGCTTCCTTTGTGAGATGAAACACTGCCTCTCTTGATAATAAGGTCAAATTCCAGGTGCATATTATGTCACAAATCTCATTACTAGAGGTAGAAGAAGCACAGGTGTATACTGCAAAATATTACATAAGAGGTTCAGAATGAGGTCAGGAAAAACAATACTCACATTAAATATTAATTAAGATAAAAACCCAAATGTTAATATCCATAAACTATATTAAATATTTGTTTAGCTTTCCTAAGCCATCTAGTTATTATTTAGCTTGCCTAACTGTTAAATTAGATTTGTCTATTGCTTCTTTCTTTATTAAAACAGATATAAGTGGTGTTAACCTTTGAAATTTAAACAAATATTTTCCTACATTCAGTAAGTAGTTTGGACTCTGCTTACAATTATGTATATGTGGGGAGTAAAGATAGAGGCAATGTCAGACAGATTGTACTCTGGAAGGAGGATTTGGTAAGGACAGGAGGGACAGGAAGTTCTAGAGAAAGGGATCCTTAAGGCTTCTAAGTCTTTGGGAAGATCAGATACATACGTGATAAAGGCATCGCAGCAGATGTTGTCAGTGCTGTGCTCAGATTGGCAGGACATTTCAGGGTGTGGTTCTGTGAGGACCTAGACTGAGACAGGGGCAGAAGCACCTCCACATCCAAAAGTCGTTAGAATCAGATTCAGTAGCCCTAGCCAGCTCCCCAGGGGGGAATGCGACCAATTTTTCCATTCCTCCCACTTCTCAATCTCACTCACAAATCAACCAATGAGGCTAAATATTGTTTACTTAGATGTGCCATAGAAGGTACATTGTGATTTCTTGAGCTCATGTGGCCACCAAAATCTTTATCTCCAGCCTGTATCTTCCAATGAAAGTGCCCAATTCTATCTCATAAACATCTCTAAACTTTGTTCCTTGGTATTTTTATTAATACTATCTTAGATCATAATAGAATCCCCAATTACCTTGTCATTTTAGTCAAAGAATTTCAGTTACCCCCTCTTGAAGGGTATGAAAACTGGGTAGTTCATAAAATATTAAAATCCAGTACTAGGTCATATTTACTTATACAGTTGAGCAACCTTTTTGCTCTCCAGTATCAGAGGAATTTGGTACAAATATTTGATGCTGCAAAAGTACAAGTGACTCTATAATATAAAGACAAGAAGTAACCTATAGATAAATTACTTTTACCCTTCATTTCTTATATCCACTTGTCATGCAGTGATTTATTGACTTTCTAATGCAACACTAAAACACATATCATTAAAGTAATGATTATTCAATTCCTGCTTATTATCAATTCCAAGTTCCTAAAGTTCATTATTAGGTTAAGCTATTTTCATGAAGATTTACTGTGGTTTATTTTTTATCATTATGAAGCAATGTTTGAAAAATTTGAAAGACTATTAGTTTATTATTTACTGAGTTATTATGGTGTTATGATCATATGTAAATTTTATGTTTGACCCACAATTTTGGCCAATAACAGTCTTCATTACTTAAGGTCTGTTGTTTAAATTGTAACAAAAAATCAAGTTAACATTACCTCTACAATACCTGCATTGTCTACTTATACCACTGAGATTTATCACAAAGTTTTCAACTAATACAAAAAAATCTCAAATATAAAATATTCCTTCAGAAAACTGAGACGCATTATTTAAAAGTTCAATAAAAGTTAACTTTTTCCCCTAGTCAGTTGGGAACATCTATATCCTGCCACATTTTTCTTTTTAGAAATTTGCTGTTTTCCTATTAATAATTTTCAAGTAAAGTGTTACATTTTGGAACCAAAAGATACTCTATTTCCTGTGTCGTAATTAGTGATTCAGTGAATATACTGGGCTAAGATATTAGTAAAATATGTTTATCTTACTAAGTAATGAAAAAAGTTTGACGTTTATAATAACATTGTGTCCTTTATTTATGAACATAACATATAAGCAGGAAGGTGGGGTGGGATGTACATACATTTCAGAAAGCTATGTTGATCAGAATATATTGTATTTGTAATAATTTAACCATATGCCTGCACAGATATTTAATGCACTCTCCATATATTTTGAAAATGTTTAGAAATTGCTTCACATGAAAAATGATAGAAGGTATTTTAGACATTTAACATCAGAAAACCTCGCCTTCAGGAGGATGTGGTTTTTGTTCTCACACATATAATGTGCTGTTGTATAGTAGACTGAGGGGGTGTGTCCTTTGTGTCCCCAGTACTAGAGCCAATGGATAGAAATGAAATACAAGGTGGGACAAAGTGGGTTTACAGTGTTCGTATGGGGAATAACACAGTAATTAATAAATAATAATACAAGAATAAACTATGTTTCTCGTACAACGGTAAACCTCTTTTTGCCACATCCTGTATAATAAAAAGTCTTGTAAGAATTAGAACAACTAAAATTAAATTGGCTTTGTTGCTGAAGTAGATTGTTCACCATCATTGGGTATTTTAGTGATTTTTTTCAGTTACCTGAAGTCATACTTATCACCTGCTGTAAGCAGCAGTGTTCATTAAAGGCTCTTTGAATGAATGGGTGACTAAATCAGTGCATGGGTGGATGACAACTGTCAGGGCAGGAGGTTGGCCTAGATGATCTCTGCAGTCCTTTCCAACCCAGATTTCTTTGGTGCTTTTATTATAATAGAGTTAGAGGAATACATTCAACTGCAAGATTGGGCTAAAGTGATTGCTCTCAAGATAAGTATTCCCAGTATAGACAAGTATTCAAAGGGTTAATGTATGCCCAAGATTGTGGTAAGGTTGCTACTGATAGCAGTCCAGAGCTGGGGCCCTGAAAACCCCTCATCGTTTTAACAATAAAAATAAACCAAACCTCTATTGAATTTATATGTTACATTAAATATTTGTCATTGTTAAGCCTACTTTAAAATTAGAATTGCCAATTGCTTCTTTTCTTTAAGTAGGTACAACTGGTATTACCTTTGAAATTTAAACAAATTTCTTCCTACTTTAATGGGTAGTTTGGACTCTGCAATATTTTCTAATCCAATTATGGAGGCCACGAGATTTTCAGGAACAGAATACAAATAAACTTGATGTATTCTAGAGCCTTGAGTGAAAAATGTTGCCATGACAACCATATTTTAAAATTGTACTTAAAACTACCCATATAAATAAATAAATTTAGAGACTTCTAAATTGGGCCTCGGACTATTACATATAATGTAGTTAGAGAATAGCCTGAAGTTCTGGGAAGTGAGCAAGCTGGAATCAATCTTGCTGCTGTAGGTTGGGGGGAGTTGTTACTGAAGGGGGGGCGGGGATTGCTTTCGGCAGAATTCCCGTATCTCCCTCTCTGAGCTACCTCAAGCCCATGTGTTCTTAGCTCAAGGTGATTCAAACCTCAGAGTTGCTTTGCTGATCTTCCAGTTCTACAATTCAATGAAAATGTCATTTTGGAATCTGTTTCATATTAGATATACTACTCATAGACCTAAATGAGACTTTATATATATGAAATTCTTCAACTTTAGGGTAGCTCTGCAGTTTGTCATGAATCGGCTTTCTGGAAACATGACACTCAAGTATCATATATCGTAGATTAACATCTAAGAAAATAATGCATGTCCTTGAGCATGTGCACTAGAGGACAGACAGAAATCCCATTTCAGTTGCCATAGTTAGGGTGGCTTTTTACTTCAAGATGTTTGTTTACGTGTTACAACTCATTCTATAGATCATAATTACATTTCGACATGTGTAATTGGGGAATATGACATTTTAACGTTAATGTAAAACAAATCCTGAGTAAAACACATCACTCCAGGATTTTCTTTTCCTTGCCTGTCTCTTCCCCGGGTCCTTGTTTTTCCGTCCCTCCCTTTCTTCCTCTCACCCTCCTTTCCCCTTGCTTCATTTCTTTTTCCTTTAAAAAAAAAAATGTATGCCTTTATAACATTATGGTATTATGTGGCTTAATAGCTGAGATTTTTAGATGATAAACTATTTCCTAAGTAGTAATTAGTTCTTGAGATCAGATAATGGGATGCTTTATAATGGCATGTTTGCATCACTGGTCTTATGGACCCTTGTTTTGTTTATTATACTACAGGAAATTACTTAGGCAAGATATGGGACTACGCACAGTGTCATAAACAGTTGTAACCCATGGCCAGTTCATGTGTGGAAAAATTAGCTCTTAGTAATGTGATTTGGGTAGAAAAAGAATTCTCTGATCAAGGCAGATTTGGAAATTTTGCATTGTAAAATGAAATTCTCTCATGTACTTATGACACATCTCTTTTGAAATGACAAATAATAGCATAGCCTGGCTTTATGGGGAGAGAAAAGTGCATGCTATGTTCTAGTTATAGGGACGCCATTGTTTTGACAGCTAGGATTTCTGATAGAAGTTTGCTGTAATGTAGATTTTAAAATCCTATTGTGTAGTAACATTTCTTAAATCTGTTTTATAGACTTCTAAGGTTAGAACTTCTTAGTGTGCTGTAGACTGAACGGTCTGAATGAAGTATCCCCTTAGGTCTATTTCCCACTGCTTCCAGCGCATCTTACAGGAAATGCACTCTTACTTGGGCTAAAAACTGTTCTTTTTCTTTGCCATAGGATAAGAAATGGGTTCTCAATCATGAAGATGTCACATTGGGAGAGTTACTGGGCAAGGTAAGTAATCAACTGAGCTAAATAACCGACGGTCTTTATAGTGATTGTGAACTCTGTAGCTTCTTCATTTCCTCAAAGCCACCTTATGCTCTAGCACACAACCGGGCACCTTCCCCCAGTAACCTAGAACACACTACCACATCTGTTATAAACACTGGAATGTTCACTGAAATAGAGGTGTGAAAACCTTTGGAATGTTTAAGGATGATTTTTAACTTTTAAAAATAGTATTGTGTGTGTTCCTCTGCATTAAAAGCCATAATGATTTTACTATAGTATAGTAAGGCCAAAACTATTGAGCTGAGATTTGAAAAGAAACTATAAGGTAATAAACATTTATATAAATGCCTAATATAGTCTTGTTCTATTTGTTTCTGTTATACATGGTAGTTCAGAAAATGTAGAATGCTGCTCTTTGGGACTTCAAGATTGTGTAGAGACTCACAGTATGTAACAGTATTGGACACATTATTTTATCTAAAAATTGTATGGACAAGACACGTATTTCAGTATAAATACTCATTTTGTAGTTAGCTCTATTCGTGGTTAGAGTGGACAGATAGATATGATAAAAGTCTCTGTCTTCTAACCTAGTTGGAAGTTTCTTTCAGTTCATAGGCCATATGAAAGTATAAACTGTGTCTAACAATAATGGCAAACAGTTGATAATCAAATGGACTACTTGCAAATTTATTGTTTATTTATAATTAGGTTCCAATGGGCAAATATTAACTTCTTTGTCAATGACTTAATTAGTGATTCCACTTGAAATTTTGAATTTAGTTTAATAATGCAATGTGAAAAACAGTGTAAAAAATCTAGCTATTTTGGGAAAACTATCACTCATACATTTCTGAGTTACCAGTGCTAGACTTAAAGCTCAGCAATTTAAGTAAAAAATGATTATTCATTACTTTTTTGTTTTAAATGTAAACTTGATGAATTGACAATTTTCCCCCCCTGTTTTTTAGCTGTGATGTATTTTAAGAAAGTAAATCCCTATTGAATTGAGCTACTTTGCAGGGTTCTTATTAGTATTTTTAAATCTTTTCCAAATGGAAGCATGAAATTGCTGTTGGCTAGCAGTTTCTTTTGCTGCAAATACATATTTAGTAAGTGAATTCTAAAGCATCTCAAGCTAAAAGCATTAGCTGATGTGTTTATTTTCTCTGTGACATGCTGGTCATTCTTAAGGAAATAGTTCTTCTTTTTATTACTTTGGGTCTGTAGCACTGATTGGGCAAAAAGTTATTACAAAGACATTAAATAAATTTCCATGAAAATATAATTAAATAATAAATTGTAAAATTAAACCACTTACTGAAATATAACATGTTGAGGATAGATTTTTTTTTTTTTTAGTACTCAGGAAAAAATATTTTCAGTTAAAACAGAAATATTTCAACTATTTTTATGTTTATTTTAATATGTGAAATATAGTATATCAGGAGGAGTTTTAGCCTCTATTTTCTTAGTAAGGGTATTTCAAAGAATAAGCATTTTTCTCAATGATGCCAGTTTCAAAACATTAATCATTTTTAATAAAAGGCTGCAACTTGAAAGATAACAGTATAGCTTAATTTCAGCTAATATTTTTGAGTAGAAAATTATTTGTCACTTAATATTTTCACTACCTATTCTGAATAAATACAGTATACTGCTTGAGAATGCATGAGTGAAAGAGAATTAGCCTTAGTTCCTACACTATAGACTTTGGAATTTGGTAGTAATATAAGATTGAGACAGGAATTCTAACTTTTTGAGTACTATACTCTTAATAGACCATACTTGATGTATAGTTGGTATTCAAGAAATATTTTATGCAGTCCTCAAGTTGTTGAGGATTGCCTGCTATGTGACAGGTACTCTTCTAGGTACTAGTGATAAATTGATGAACAAAGCAGACAGATATCCTTGCCCTCATGGAGCTTTTATTCTGTCTATCAGGAGAAGGCTGATAAACAATAAATGTAATAAATAGTAAATTTTATAATGTTAAAGGATGCCGAGTCTTGTGAAAAATACAAGGAATTTAGGAGTGCTATTGTTAGAAGTTGCAATTTGTAATAAGGAAATTCAGGCAAGTCTTTTAAAATTGTTTTTAAAAATTGTCTTATTAAAATTTATTTATTTCAAATAAAAACTTGGATAGGAGGGATTTAGCCATGTGGACATCTAAGGAAGAGGGTTCTAGACAGGAGTAACCAATGCAAATTTCATTTGAAGAGCAAGGGAGATCTTTTGGTTGTAACTGAGGAAGCAAGGAAGACTATGATAGGACAGGAAGTCGGTGAGTCAGTGAGTGTATAGGTCGTGTAGTGTCCTGCAGGCATGCTGGTTTGCAGTTGGGAATGATCTGGTGACAAATTTATGATTTGCAAGGGAGAGATGAGAATTGGTGGAGTAATGTCATTGAGTAGGTAAGAGGGAATTTAGTTTACAGTGGAGAACTGACTTCAGTAAAAACACAGTAGTTCATTTTTATAAGAGCAAGGAAGATTGGTAGGTGGGTAAATGTGGAGCTGAGAGTCTGGAAGTTCTCTCTAGGTTGCTTCTGTTTTCTTAGTGAAGTAGGAAGCAAGATTATCAACTACGAATGAGGGTGGAGGGAGGAAGAGTAGGGCATTTAAGAGAGTAGAAGGGGGAAACGTATTGAGAATGAGCGTGAGAGAATTGTCATATGATTGTTGGGCAGCATTAGGGAGGTTTGTGTTCATGAATTTAAAGTGGAACCAGTCTACCTGGTTGTGGGTTTTCTTCAGTTACATTTAGCTAAATAGGTGCAGAGTAGGCAGAGTGCTGCGTTTAATTTGGGTTGTGGATTTGACAAGGAAGTTCTACAGATTAAGGGGAACACAAATGTTGGAAATGTATGGTAAGCAATTGTAATTATTGACCATGGAATTTAGGCTAGATAGGAAGGAAGAAAGGATATTAAGGGGGTGGTGGACAATGAAAAGTAATAGGGTCTGAAGATTTTGAGGTTCTTACAGAGTTACAGGATTTTTGTAGTCTAGATACTAGAGGAAGTAAGCTAGAAAAATAGAAGCCAGCCAGAAAATGAAATAGATATTATAGAGGAGTTGCATTATTGACAATAGCGAAGTTTGTTATGATCCTAGAAATAGTTTGAAACAGAAGATCGTTGAAAGAGAGATGTTCAAAAAAATGGAGTTTGAACTGTTGCAAGGATTTTTAAGTGTCTGTTAAAATTGCCAAGAATTAAGACAAGAATAACACTGGGTATAGTGATCAGGAGCTCACTATAAATTGTCAGTAAATGAAGGAAAATATTTTCAAATTCAATGGCTGGTAGCCATAGTAAGGGTCAGTTGGTATATAATCAAGTGATAAAGCTTCAAAGCTGGGTGTTTTTTCTGAGGAAATCAGGAGATAAAAATGGTTTGAAAACATTAACAAGGAACTAGTAGAATACTTTATTCCATCTCCAGGTCAGTGGAAGAAGAGTTGGATGGAGAAGTTGTCTTTTAAGTTTAGAAGGCAAAAGGAAGCTCAGCCACCATTTGAGTGTTTTCAAGTGAGAAGCAAGTTTCTGTTGGAACAATTAGGTGAAGAGAATGACCAAAAAAGACACTGAAGACAAAATGTTTGTCGTGATGAACCATGGCTTCCAGAAGGCACCGTGGAAGGGGAAAATTTGGATATAGAGGGTTGAATAGAAGTCTGCAGAATCTAGGAAAGATTAAAGAGGGAGATGAGGATTAACCTAGGACCAAGATCTTCTCATGAAAAATGACATAAAAATTGGCAAGAGACATATTATTTAGCCTCATGGACTTAGTAGCAGAGATGAAGCTGTGCCTGTTAAATGACAGGGTGTCCTAGGCTTCCTCCTGACTTCTTTGGATGGAGAAGAGGTATCTGGGAAGCCTGGTCTATTTCTCAGTGTTTGGAGATTCCCCCTTGACCACTGTTGATTGAGTTGAAGTCCTGATAGCATTATGATTGTTGAGTGAATGTTTAAAATTTTCGAATGCCTATTATATGCCAAGACCTGTTGTATAGGGCAGAAACCATTAGAAAAGTGCAAAGGGGCAATAGGGTGGTAAGTGTTCAGTAACGGGATACATACTTTTGGGAAGATCAAGAAAGTATTCAGAAGAAGGGGGCTTAAGAAATGAACTTAAAAATTAGCTAGCATTTTCCCTGATTGGAGGTGGGGGCTGGTTTCCACGGAGGATGAAAATGTAGGAAAGGCATGGCCTGTGTTGTGGGATCACTTGTGTTTGGGACACATGTAACAGGCTGTATTTTGGAGCTAGACAGGCTGAGAAAGTGATGATAATTGAAGGATGGATTTTGAGTAAGAAGTAAGTTGTCTCTTGGGAAGATTAATCTGGCAGTGCGGTGGTGGATAGATTGAAGGGCTGAGTGACTGACAGAGCAGTTTAGGTGAGAAAGTTAGGATCTTGAATCAGGATAGCCTGTCTGAGATGCAAGGAGGAAGACACAAGTATTGCAGAGATAGAATCTGAAAGCTTGCAGAGAGAATGATGGTCCTAGTAAATGAAAATGGTAATTTTGCCAGGAAAAGTCTAATGAGTAAAATGTTAAGTTTTAGACAAATTAAATTATAAGTGCTTCAGAATCATTCAGATAAGTAGAAGTCTAGCAGTAATTGTGTATATTAATATCTTCTCTCAGCTCTATCGCTGATGTATTAATGACCTCATAATTGTGGGTGTGTTGGCGGGGGAACCTTGAGGATAACAAACATACAAGGACACAAAGCTCAAATTTCCCTTTTTCTAACATGACGAATGTGTATTATGTTGAATTCATAATCATTGTTTTTTAATAAATATTTAAGAATTGAATATTAGATTTAATAATAATGAATGCTATTTATGAAATATTTAAGTGTACTTAAAGTTTAAGTAAAATAAAAATTTTAAAATTAAGTAAAATATTAAGTAATACTTAAAATATTCAAAAATATTTTGTCTTTTAATCATGTTAAATTATTTATTAGTAACATGTAGAATTTATATACCTTGAACTGTTGGTTAAGAGTTACATTGACCTTAGAACTCGAAAACTCAGTAACTAGCAGACTTCTACTTCAGCTCCTTCTTGCTCAACAACAGTAGCGTTGAAGCTTATTATAATGTAATGCCTGCATATTATATTATAGCTTTATAAAAAATACATAAGCATACGTCGAAAAACTTGAAGGGAATACTAAAAAAATAATTGTTGTGTTAGCCTTATAGGTCTTCTCTGTAGTGTTTTGTGTTTATAATAAAAGAAAAATGACTTCAAACTGGAAGTTAGGCATTTTAAATCAAAATACGTTCTAGCCATAGAATAAGGTTAGGAGTTCATACATTTGATAGAAATGAATTTGTCACAGGTGACATGAGCACACCCGGCAGCGGCTGGCAGTCCTTCCCTGCCCGGCCCTGTGCCCCCTCCTCTCCCACTCCCGCTGCCACCCCCAGCGGCTCCGCTCGCAGTGGCCTTCAGTAGCGCATTTCCGGTTGAGAGGATTGGTCAGGGCAACTTGATTTCCACTCCGAACTGAATAAAGCTAAGAGTACTTTGATGAACTCAAGACGCATCATTATATGCTTTTCTTGTGTTTTGCAAAGATTTACGTGGCTGTCTTGCACCTCAAACAATAAATGTATTTGTGCTTTCAGGGAAATTTTGGTGAAGTATTTAAGGGCACATTAAAGGATAAAACTTCCGTTGCTGTTAAAACATGTAAAGAAGATCTTCCTCAGGAACTGAAAATAAAATTTTTGCAAGAAGCCAAGTGAGTTCTTTAAAGTTATGTAAAGTGTGTATTTATAATATGTGATTCACTGAAATGTAAGCTTGAAGATATCGTGAACTGTAATTTGCTGAAGTAGAAATGAGCACTTTCAGAGCCTCTTACATAAGGAAGCACTCACACAACGTGGAAGCAAAAAGCTTCCGGTTTCGAGTTAGACTGTAGATCAGTTAGATAGGCACAGTGAAAAGACCCAGGTGTGGAAAAACAGTGAGTATTCAAATCCTTAAAAATTATTGCAATGTTTTTTGCTTTTATTTCACATGTATATACATATATATCTATATATGCAAAGTTGTGATTTTTCTTGTAACAAAAACATTACTATATTCTATGTATAAAATACATAATTTTCATAAATATTTAGATATATAATTTCATCTCTCCTACCTTACGTAGATATCATCATTTGATTATTTTTTCCCCATCTGTTAATTTTCTTTTCTAAGAACTTCAAATGTCTTCTTTAATTTAGTGTTTGGCATTTTCTTTTCTTACTGATCTTCTAAGATAATTATTTTCTTTTTCCTATTATCAGCTAAAATTTAATGTTCCAAATTGCTACCCCTGTATTGCAGATAGTTAAAACTATTCTGTTAATGGTAACATCTAGTTTATATAACAAAACACAAAACCAATTAAAAAGCGCTTTGAGCGGAGTGATGATAGACATGTGGTTGGGAGATGGGTGGGTGGGTGGATGGGAGAGGAAAGGAGACTAGGTGGGTCCATAGATTGTTGGTGCAAAGGGAGGGAAGGAGAGTGTGTGTGCTGGGGGGTGGGGGAGGGCGGGGGGGTGGGGCGGGGGGATGGGGGGGGTGTCTCCCTCGTGGCCTAGTGTATAAAATTGAAGTTTTTGTAAAGTATCATGGGGAACAGAGGACATGGCAGTGAGAGGACAAGGCACTGAGAGGGCATGGCACTGAGAGGACATGGCACTGAGAGAGCTAAGTCCCACAGCATGGAGCATTTTGATGTACATTTCTCCATTTATCTAAAAATGATTATTGATAGCAATGGAGTAAACTAGTATGATGCATTTATTGAATATTGTCTACAGAATAAAGTTGAAAACCTGTTTTATGTGTATTATTACTAGCATTTCAGAAAAATATGCTCTGATAAATGTAAGGTTTGAAATTCATAGGTTTATTATTTTATAGATATTCATAGATATTATGGGTTAAGTTATATCCAACATTTTCAAAAATATTTAATTTTTTGCTTTTCTAATTCATGATAGTTTCATTGCAAAATAGAGGGTTTAATTTGCTCTTCTAAAGTGAGATTGTTTTATTTTAAAAATGAAAATTATACCCTTGCAAAACTCTTAAGTGTCCTTTAATAGATGATAGAGCTCTGTATTTAGATATTTAATATTATTGGAGTTCAGGCTGGCTGTTCTTTGGAATTTCTTTACTAAGCAATTTCCAGCCTCATAAATGACATTTTGGGTTAGTCAAACATTTTAAAACTTCCTTTTTAATTCCCTGTAGAAGTTGCAAACTCAAAGTTATTATCAGATTATTTCCTTTATCTCTAGAATTCTTCCTGATTTATCTTTTCATTTATAAATCATTTTATATTTTTAATATAAAATATTTTTCTTAGAGCTATCTCTGCTTTAATTGTACATGTACAAAATGTATACAAATGGTTTTATCTTTCTCCAAATAAAGCTATTTTTTCATTCTCTTAGGAAAGAAAACTGCACCTTTTAAATATAAGTGAGCTTATAACTATGTCAATAAGATAATATGGAATACATTTTGTAATAGAAATCATCAGGGTAGACAGGCCTCTGAGGGAATCTCGTCTACTTTTAACTCGAGCTTGGAGTCCTATGGATGAGTCTGTGCTATTTCATAGCCCTCTAAAATTTTGCTTTATCCAAACTAAGTGTTCTCTGCTTTAGCTTAAGTCCATACTGAAACTCTGTTACTCAGTTATTGTTAAACCTTTTGATAGCTTTCTCAAAACTTTTGAGTTTTTACTATTTTGAGATTATGATAATCAAAACATTGATTACAAAATCTAATGAAGGGATTATCCTATAGTATGTATCAACATGTATTGGATTCTTATTTTTATGTTTTTTAAATAAAGTGTGTACATAAAACAAAGCAAAACAAAAAAGATGCTACCCTAGCAACTTACAGTTTTGAGTTCATTAATACTTTTCAGCTCTGCTTTTGTGGTGGTGGCTAAACCCAGATATTTTGAAGGGAGTTCTACATGTTTTGGACTAAGTAAGTTATTTCTGTTTAGCGTGGTTGCTAGTCATTCAGAGTGGCTAATAATTTTTAAGTGAATATTGAATTGAATTAAGGATAACTGACTGATTTGTGCCTATATTTTGCCAACATTTATGGAAATTTGCATATATCCCATTTGTCATAACTTGGGTTCACACTGAAGTTTTAAAAATTGAATTATATTGATTAAAGTGTATCCTACTAGTGTACATTATTTATGATCATGAATTAATGCTTTATTTAAATAATTATTCTTACACTTTTTTCCCATACAGAATTCTCAAGCAATATGATCATCCCAATATTGTCAAACTTATTGGAGTTTGCACACAAAGACAGCCTATCTACATCATTATGGAACTGATTCCAGGTAATGTCATTTTAGAGGTTTCCTTGATGACAGTTTATTTTAAATTTTATTTTATTTTTCGTCACCATTTATCCCCTCTGCCCGCTTCCACCTCCCCCTCCTCTCCTCCCCCCTGCAGTCACCACATTGTTGTCCGTGTCCGTGAGTTCTCTTCTTTTTTGCTCAATCCCTCCATCCCCCCGAAGACATCCCCTGCCCCACCAGAGCTCCCGCCTGCTCTCTACTGAGCCTGTCTCTGCTTTGCTTGTTTGTTCAGTTCATTAAATCCCACATGTGAGTGAAATCGTATGGCACTCATCTTTCTCTGACCGGCTTGTTTCCCTCATCCTCTCCAGCCAACCACTGATGTGCTTTCTGAAACTATACTAGTACTTCTTAGAGTTTCATGTAAATGGAATCATACAGTCTGGTACTTTTGTGTGCGATTCACCCATGTTGTAGTGTGTATCAATTCATTCCTTCTTACTGCTGAGTAGAATTACATCACATGAATATTCCACGGTTTATCCATTCAGCTGTGATAGACTTTGGGGTTGTTTTCTGTTTGGGGCTACTACCAGTGAAGCTGCTGTGACCATCCATGTACAAGTCTTTGAATGGACATGTCCTCTCATTTCTCTAGGGAAAATACAGTACCTAGAAGTAGAATGAATGGATCGTATGGAATGTGCATTTTTAAAACATAGCTTTGAAATTTCTGGTACTAAACCAGTTATATCTTACATTCTAATGTCATAAAAATTGGGCCAAAATATTAGGTTCAAAAATAATGGACTCATAATTTTAGGACATTTTCAAGTTAAACTTTGGTAATAAACTCTTCCTATTTTCTCCTTTTTTCTATCAGTACAGTCCTTTGCAACCTTTTCTCATCAATGAACACAACAGAATTTGTAAAGCTAAATCATCAAAAAAGCATGAAGTTCCTTATGAAAAATATTTCCACTGCAAGATGAAAAGCTCTTAAGTATATGGTTATGAAAAACTCAGGAGGCATTTAACCCAGGTGCACAAGGCTTGTTTCAACATTTAAAAATCAATGTAATCCATCATATCAACAGGCTAAAAAAAATCACATGGTCATATCAACTGATACAGTAAAAACATTTGACAAAACCTAACACCCATTCATGAAAAAGTAAAAATAAAAAAAAGGCCTAAGGGCCAGTCAGTCATGGCTGAAACCTTGATATAGACACAAGCTGTGCAATCTAGCTCAACTTCCTTAACCTTTCTGTGCCTTAGCTTCCTGAGCTATAAAGGAAGAATAATTGAGTTGTAAACATGAATGTACTATGATTGTGTGTAAATACACATTATATATACCTGTAGATGTTTGTATAGACATCTATTTCTTAGAGTGTTTAATAAAAAACCATTTATGTATTCTCATAATCATAATTTTTATTTTATAATTGGCTAAAAAAGTAACTTATTAAAATGATATACTCTGGCAAGAACTTGATCTCAAACTCTGAACCTGCCCCTGCCCCTAACTCTTATCCTACCCTTTAACTTCTCCAGGCAAGAATGACCTGAGGACAAAGTGGAACGTTTAAAATTTGTCTTTATTTCTTCTCATTCCACCCCCATTTGTGACTGTTTTGTTTGGATGTTTTAATACTTAGCCTTCCTGGGTCTTTCTTTTCTTATATGTAGAACTAAAGTGGCTAGATTAAAGGGCCTCTGAATTTTAGCTCTAACCTATAATATTTTAGTTGTTAGGAAAATTTTTCTTAAATTTGAAACTTTTCGTAACAAACTCTCAGATAACTGCGAGAGAAACTGTCCTTTTTCCTCTTTTTACAGAAGACATGATGGGGAAATAAGCTGGTTTTCATTCTTATAAAAGTAGCGTACTAATATAAAATATTTTACAGTTACATAAAATTTTAAAGTTGTCAAAGCACTTTAACATTATGTCATTTGTCCTACCAGGCAGTATTTTTATATCCATTTACAAATAAGCTAAATGAAGTTTAGAAAGTTTGAAGTGACTTGTCAACATCAGTTAAATAGCAAGTGGAAAATCATGCTGTTTTCTATTATATCATTCAGTTTATAAGTGGGTCAAAATATATAATCCTTTTATGAATTGAAAATATAAATGAAAATTCAAGCCAATGTCTATGCAAGATACCCTCCGGGCAAAATACACGAATCCTCGTTCCATAATTTCTCAACCTGGCGCACAGATAAGTAAATAGCTGTTGCAGTAAACAGGAAAATTTTTGTTTGAGTTACTTTTTTCTCTATGGGGATCAAGCTGTGGAGGAAAGATTTAGAAAACTGGTAGGTTAAAAGCAAAATTTAATAACTGCTTAGTGTCTAATATGCAAGCCATTTCAAAAATGTATTATGCAAAGATTTAATATGCTCCTGTTCTTGTCAGATAACTGAGCCCTTTGGAATCATAAATCCAAAATATATTTTAACCACAGTAATGTTTGAAGAGATTATAAGCATTTGAGAATTCAAGTTTAGAGTGAATACTCCCAAGATAACCCTGCCTTCATTTGAATCATCTCTTGAATTACAAATACCTTAGTTATTTACTTGTTTGCTATGAGTTGCTTTATAAGAAAAATCAAACAGAAGGCAATTCTAAATGGAGCTAGGAAACACTAAAACAAAAAACTCTAATATGCTAAAAGATGACCCCATTTTATTTTAGAAATTCAGATGAGGGAAATGATGAGCTTTTTGTTTAAGTGACAAGCATGGCTTAAAGGAATATTTATGGTCCAGGCATCTGCCATTTGTTTTTATATCTGGTTAAGTTAGGGCTGCCACAGGATACCCTGATGAATTGGAGACTAAGCAGTTTAACCTCTAGGTACCATGTCTGCAGATCCTGGGTAGCGCTGATTAATTTTAGCAAGCCTTAAGAAATGTCAGTCCTCACTCTTTCCTTCGCGAGAGACTTGTAACTGCCTCCTTGTTTCTCACCTGGATGTTCTCTTTGAGTTCAGAACTTCCTGGAACTAATTGAATGTTATATTATCTGGTACATTCCACAGATGCGTGCCCCTGGGCAATCCTCAAACTTATCTTAATTTTAAAATGACTTATGTCTTTGGAATTTCTAGAATTGACGAATTTTTACCAGGTTTTTAGACATCATCAAAATCTATCTCATCTCTATAACATGCTTAAAAATAAAGGAACTGAGCTCATATAATTAGAGATTATATATAGATTTTTGGCTTAGAAATCTGGACATGATTAGTAAATATCTCTAAACTTTCAGTAGACATCTTTCCATTGTCAGAATTCCCCTTCTTTTAATTCTGTATTTCCATTTGTAATTTCTGTAGGTAACCTCACTAATTTTTGCTGGTAGATTGAATTCTTTTTCAAAATAAACATTTTGCCCCCTCAGTTCATCATGAGATTTTATATTTTTATGTGATCTTAACAGAATTAATTCAAGTTATGTGATGTTATAGCAATAGGAGGTTATTGTAGTTAGTAGTCACTGGAAATTTCAGCTCCTGTTCCTTTGATAACAGACTCCCAGGGTTTGGGCTCTGGATACTTGACTTGCATTTGTTTCTTTCACTCACCATAAATGTAGAAAAGGGTAAACTGGGCCAACAAAAAATTAAGGAACATGGCTCCTGGCACTCACTAAAAGAGAGCCCTCAAAATCTGATTGGAACCTTGCCTTCCAAAGATTTAACCCATTGCCGGTTGTATGACAGCTATCAGTTCACAGCAGGGAATTGTGAATTCAAGAGAAAGGATAACATAGTCATTCTCAAATTAATATTTTTTACCAAAACTTATAAGATATGTCAGCTGCATGGCTGGGTATTTTATTTTGTTAATACAGTGTTAAAGAAGAACCTAATTTTGTGGTGTTTATTACTTCATGTTGTTTGGAGATGTCAACAGAACACTCTTAAAACAAATTTGGTATGAGTCTCAATGACTATAATTATAAAATAGTGCATAGTAAATTTTCTTTTCGGAGAATGGGTAATTTTTTTATATATATTAACTGGTGTTAAAATATCTAAATTTAGACATTGGTCTTTATTTTGTAGCTCAACTATATTACATTAATGAAAAGCAAAATAAATGCACTCAGTTGCCATTTTATATCACAGATAATAGATTTTGATATAATTAAAATATTTCCAAAAAAATGTTTTAAAAGGAATGGCATCTTTAATACTTTTTTTCTCAGCCAAATGATATGTTGGGCTGTCATAGTGTTTCATTTGCTGCCTAATATCCCAAAGTGAATGCAGATGGAATAGTTTAAACTGGTCATTTCTCCAGACACTCAAAGCACTTACATCCTTTGAAAATAGTCACTTAATTTATTTACCCCCTCTTACCTAAATTGACAGCCTGGTGGTATTCCACACATATGGCATTGGCATTTTCCTGTTGTTTTCAAGTAGACCACTCCCTTCTAGTAGTGTATGTTCTTTTTGAACTAAATGCTAAAAACTTTGACCCAGAAGGAAGATAAGAGAAATGAAACTTAAAATACGACTATTACTACCTCTTTGGCTTGTGTGGTTTTAAAGAAGTGCCTAGGGATTTTTTTCTATCAATAAGCAAAGGTTGATACGTTATAACAAACATACTTACGTGGTATGTTTGAGCCATAGATGCGTTATGTGTATCTGAGCAATATTACTCATATGTTTTTTATATTCTGAGCATCTAATGGCACTTAATACCTATAACTACCTCCAGCAAGGAGACAGACAGCCTGGTGAGCAGGACAAAGCAGGTTCTGAACTGTAGTCTTGCTCTTAGATCCTGTTTTTAAAATGACTTTATGGTAATTGAAGTTCCTCAATGACCGAAAGGAGTGTAGGAGTTGGGAACACATGCATCCTTCCACGGGAATAAGCAGTTCTTTAAGGTACTGATTACTTTTATTGTTGTTTTATTAGGTTATCATTTTTAAACTTTTGTTACTGAACATAGAAAAATCTTAAAATACTCGAATGTAAAATTTAAAGTAGTATTTTAAATGATAAGAAAGTATGCATTATTTTTGAAAGCCTGCTTATATTTGATGCAAATGTTAGAAGTATGAATAGGACTAGTAGAACTGGTGAACTCAACTGAAATAAAAAAATCAAATTTTACATATAATGTCTTGTTTTTACAAGTAAATAGGTTTTTTTCTATAACCTATCCCATGTATCTGAATCTGACAGTGCCTATTAATATGAGCTTTTCATATTATCAGAATTGTAAGGAAAACAGTTATTTAAACTGTGAGGAGCACAAACTAGTTTTTCAAGATTAAAAGACAACTGAAAATCAATTGAATCAAAATTCTTTTTTTTTTTTTTTTTTTTTAATATATCGATTGATTTCAGAGAGAGGAAAGGAGAGGGGGAGAGAGGGAGAGAAACATCAATGATGAGAGAGTCATTGATCGAGCCCACAACCCGGGCCTGTGCCCTGACCAGGAATCAAACCCCGATTGCCTGGATCCCAGGTCGACGCTCAACCGCTGAGCCACGCCCGGCCGGGCTGAATCAAAGTTCTTAAAAAATATTTATTTTACTCATGACGAAGGTTGAAAAGTGAATGTTAGGTTTTTTCTATTTGTATTGAAGTGTAACATAGGTAGACTACTTTGTGTAGAAACCAAAGAAATGCCTCTTTATAGCATTAGCCAAAGATGTTTGGATGCTACCTTCTTTCTCTCCTTTGTGAGTTTTACCCCTTTCTAGTTGTGAGTCATTCTGTGTATTCAGAAACGATAGCTGAGACACGTTCTAAATTTGTGGGAGAAATGAAGACCTTCCAGTTTGTATTTGAGAAGGTATATCACTATTCATAGATGCCGCTATTCTTTAAGTTGAATTTTACTTAAAATTCATTCATTTATTGAATGAGTAAATGATTCATCGAATCATAAATGAATAAATGATTGAATAAATCCATTCATTTATTGGACAGTTACTGAATGCCTGCTATGTGTTCCAGGTACTAAAGATTCAACAGTGAAGAAAATAGACCAAAGACACCATAAAAAGCCCAAATTCCTGCTCTCATGGAGCTTACATTCTAGTGGGGGGAAGAAATACGTTAGATAAGTAGGTAAAATGTATAGTACATTGAATGTTATTAAGGAAATAAAGCGCAGAGGGAACCAGGTAGCAGTTGTTGGGACGAGTGGAGGTTGAAAGTGTCAGTGCCCAGGGAAGACCCCCGAAGGGCAGAGAGGAAACCGTGCTGGAGGCGAGGGAGCCAGCCCTGTGGGTACGTGGGGGTGAGCGCTCCCAGCCCGGGGGCGCTGCAGGAGCGTGGGGAAGGCGAGAGCAGAAGCTGAGGAAGGCGGGCGGTGGGGTTCAAACCAGAGAGAGCTGTGCGGATCTTAGTGACAAACTAGTTCGATGTAAGGAGTCACCTTGAGCCAATCACCCTCAACTGAACATACTAGATTCTTGCTGCCCTTACAGGCTTTCAAGGGTAACTCATGGAGAGCTTCACATTTATGAAAATAGCATGGAAAATACGGAATATCTCTGAGGCCCTCCAGGCCTGAGACTGTTTTCTGCTGGGCCGAGTAGATGGGATGCATATGTCCTGGCCTTCTCTTCCTTCCCCTTCATAAATTTGAATGTGCTTTTAAGGAGGAGATCACTCTTCTGTTTGTTAACTGTGCATTTTATGACAAGCCAAATTAATTACTTCTGAAAATCCATCATGCGTTTTTCTCTTCTCGTTTCTCCTCTAGTTTTCTGGTCATTTTTAATCTCCCTCTTCTCATTTAGGTGCTCTTTATTTTCCTTTCTTGGTTTTCAGATACTGTTTAACATAAAATATCTTCACAAATCCACCTTGAAGGCGCTCTTTTATGTGAAGGATTGTATAGCCTCTTGTCACTGAAAATGTGAAAATAATATTAGAAGCTGTCATTATAACAAGGTTTTGTGTATGTGGAACTTTCTTGTTCTTTATTCCACTTCATTTGTCCTCTGCAAAGCTGAAGTAGATTGTCATTGGTGTCTATTTATGGGCATGAATTTCAATTTCAGGGAGAATATGATACAGCTGTGCCTGAAATTGAGAGCCTAATAAACACACCTGGAAAACGTAACCTTTGCGAGAAAATGTAAATTTGCCTAAAGTCTTCTGTGTCAAAATTGAGAAAATGGTATCACATTTGACAGTATCTGCACTCCAAATGAAAGGCTTTATAGAGCAAACGGAAAGATTAAAGAAGTGACTTTATATAGCTTCTTTAATAACTTTGTATCTTAAGAGATTACATATATTAAATACTTTCAGGTTGGCAACTGGTGTTTTAAGACATTGTTTTGTTTTTTTCCTCTCTTACCTGTTAGTCTGGTAGTATTGAGAACTTTATCAAGATCTTTGATAAATTGATTTATCTTCTAAGAAGATATTTGCTACCAGCAAGTGCTGAGTCTCTATATTTTCATCTTGGCTACTAAGATAAGAAATAAACCCTTTCTATAGTTAACATCTGTAATTTGTTGAATAGGATAAAAGTCTCAAATACTTGTATTTTTGCAAATTTTTCCATCTTTAAAAGTGCCTTTTAAAAAAAGAATAGGTAATATGTGAGAAATTTGTAAACATGTCATTGAGATTATTTAGTTTTAAGAGTCAAGTTTATATTCTTCCATTCTTTTAAAAGTAGAATTTCTAAATTAATGAGGCTATAATTTGAAGGAGCTTTATTATTCTTTTAAAACTATTGCAAACTAGTCAGTTTTGATAAAAATAAACCCCCCAAATGACAATTTTAATTGAAAACACATATATCACCCTGTATTTAAGTGACTTTGCAACTTAGAAATATACCAGTTTTTCTTCAAGACTTTCCATTCTTTATAAACCCATCGTGACATGTGGGTTACTTTATTTCATCAACACTCTGAGTTTCATACTCTCTATACATCAGTGAGAAATATACCCATGATCTCTTCCCTCAGCGAATTCAGTATATTTAACACTAACCGAAAATAAATTTATTGCAGACTTTGCTGTAAAGGATATTGCTCAAAGATATGGCAACAAGTGACCCCTGTTTACTTTATAGGCCTTAGCAGACAACTCTAGAAGGTGACATTTGTGTTACGACCTGAAAGATAAAAGCAATATACGTTTGCAGAGGGCTAGGAAGAGGCACAAATAGCAGCTGCAAAAGCTATGGGAAGGAATTGCTTTTATATTTGAGGAACAGGGGGAAGGGTAGAATGACTGAGGCATATTGAGCCAGGGGGAGACTGGCATATAATATGGTTGAAAAGGTAGGAAGGGCCTTGTAAGTCAGGATAAACAATTTTTGTATTATATTTTGTATATTCCCAATATAATTGTGTTTTAGATAGTGGGGTAAGTTTTTTTATGTATTACTTTCAAAGAGCACATAGGAAGCACAATGAAAAATCATACCAGATCCCCATTCCCTTTGTAATTCTTCTTGGAGGCAGCAGCTCTTACTTGTTTATTGTGGGATTTTTTTATTGTCTGATTTTGTATAATTTTAGTTTTATTCTTCTGAGCTTTTCTTTGCAAATGGAAACATATATAAAAATATATACATATATTTTTAATACAAATAACTTATTATACATACTCTTCTGCTCTCTGTCTTTTTTAAAATAATTTTTTAAAATTCCAGCTGGTATACAATATATTAGTTTCAGGTATACAGCCCAGTGATTAGACATTTATATAACTTACAGTGTGTCCATCCAATAAATCTATTAACTATCTGGTAATAGATTCATAGTTATTACAATATTATTGATTTTATTTCCTATGCTATACTTTACACCCCCATGACTATTTTGTAACTGCTAATTTGTGCTTCTTAATCCATTCATCTTTTTACCTACTACCCCACTCCCCTCCCTTCTGGTAACTATCAAAATGTTCTTTGTGTCTAAGAATCTGTTTCTGTTTTGTTCATTTATTTTGTTCTTTAGATTGTGCATATAAGTGAAATTGCATGGCATTTGCCTTTTTCTATCCCACTTATTTCACTCAGCACAATACCTTCTAGGTCCAGCCATGTTGTTACAAATGGCAAGATTCATTCTTTTTTATAGCTGAGTACTATTCCATTGTATATATCAACCACATCATCTTAATCCATTCATCTATTGATACGCACTTAGGTTGCTTCCATATTTTGGCTATTGTAAATAATGCTGCAGTTAACATACGGATGTAAATGTCTTTTCAAATTAGTATTTTGTATTTCTTTGGAAAAATACCCAGAAGTGGAATTGCTGGGTCCTTCTTTGTTGTTATAGCCTTTGTTTTAAAGTCTATTTTGTCTGGTATAAGTATTGATAGTTCAGCTTTTTCTTTCTTTTTTTTCATTTCTATTTTCATGAAATATCTTTTTCTATATCTTTACTTTCAGTCTCTCTGTGTCTTTCTATCTGAAGTGAGTCTTTTGTAGACAGCATATGTATTCTTATCCATTCAGCACCCTGTTGTTGTTTTTGTTGGAGCATTTAATCTATTTGCATCTGAAGTAATTGTTGATAGATATGTATTTATTGCCATTTTATTTTTCATGTTTTTTTTTTAAATATATGTTTTTATTACTTTTAGAGAGAGGAAGGGAGAGGGAGAGATAGAAACATCAATGATGAGAGTCATTGATTGGCTGCCTCCTGCACGTCCTCCACTGGGGATCGAGCCCACAACTCAGGCATGTGCCCCAACTGGGAATCGAACCTTATCCTGTTATCTCTTGGGTCATAGGTAGATGCTCAACCACCGAGCCACACTGGCCAGGCTTATGGTTTACCATCTTTTTTTCTTCTTCTTAAAGAAAACCCTTTAACATTTCATGTAATACTGGTTTGGTAGTGATGAACTTCAGGTTTTTCTTGTCGGGGAAGCTCTTTGTCCTTCAGTTGTAAATGATAGCTTTTCTGGATAGAGTAATCTTGGTTGTTGGTCATTGCTTTTCAACACTTTGAATATTTTGTGCCAATCTCTTCTGGCCTGCAAAGTTTCTGTTGAGAAATCAGCTGACAATTTTATGACAGCGCCCCTTTAGGAAATGAATTGCTTTTCTCTTGCTGCTTTTAATGTTTTCTCTTTGTCTTTACCTTCTGCATGTTTAATTATGCTGTGTCTTAGTGTGGGCTTCTTTGGGTTCATCTTGTTTGGGACTCTCTGTGCTTTCTGGACTTGTATGTCTGTTTCCTTCGCCAAGTAAGAGAAATTTTGTCATTTTTTTCAAATTTCTTGCTCTCTCCCTTCTCCTTCCAGTGTCTCCATGATGTGAATATTGGTATGCTTGATGTTGTCCCTGAGGCTCCTTAAGTTATTCTTATATTTTTGGATTCCTTTTGCTGTTTTGAATGGGTGTTTTTTATACCTCATCTTCCAAATTGGTGACTCAGTCCTCTGCTTTCTAATGTACTGTTGATTCCTTCTAGAGTATTCTTCATTTCTGACTGGTCCTATTTTATGTTTTCCATCTCCAGTTAATGTTTCTTATTGACACATTAAGAAGTGTCAATAAGAAACATTGAAGTTCTGAGTTGATCTGTCCTTGCTTTAAATTTATCAAGCACCCTTCTAACCAGTGTTTGGACTCCGCATCTGGCAGGTTGCTTGTCTCCATTTTTTTTAGTTCTTTTTCTGGACTTTTGTCCTTTTTTTCATTTGGGACATGTTTCTTTGTCTCCTCATTTTGTCTGCTTCCCTGTGTTTGCCTCTATGTATTAGGTAGAGCTGCTACATCTCCTAATCTTGGTAGAGTGGTCTTATATAGTAGGTGTCCAGTAGAGCCCAGTGTGCAGCCTCCCCTGTTATCCAGGTTGCTAAAGGTGCACCTCCCACTTCCCCACCCCCCCATAAGCTGTATGCACCCTCCTGTTGTAACTGAGCCTTGATTGCTGTTGGCGTGTCAAGGGGAGGGATTGGCCCCTAGGTGTACTTGCAAGTTAGTGGATACATGTCCTTTTATAATTCTGCTGCGTCATTGTTCACAAAGTGGAAGTCTGGGGGAAGTTCAGCAATAATAATATTAATGGCAACTAACAAAATAAGAGTGAATATTTCTTGAGTTTTAAACTTTCAGTGTGTCGGGCAGTGTGCTAAACTCCTTGAATCTTCACTACAGCCCTGACAGGTTGTTAGACCAGGATTATATATGATGAGGCTGAGGCTCAGAGAAGTTAGTGTTTTGCCCAAGGCCACACGGCCAGAGCCACTAAACAATTGCAGGTCTTTAGGTTCCAGTTACTTATTACCAGTGAGCCGCTAAATGGAACAAGCCAGTCTTTACCTCTCTTAAACTTGTCTGCCTCTTTTTTTACACTGTATTAATATTAGCTACCTCTTCAGCCTTTTATACACTGTCCTTAATGCAGCTACATTATAAAAACAAGAATGAAACTACATTCTGGTCTCAGACGAAATACATAGATTTGAGATCTAGCACTGCTCCTAACTTATTCTTGAGAAAATCAATATTTATAGTATTGTTAAGAGGGTTCAGTGAGATAATGCCTAGAACAGCACATATAAACGATTAAATACATGCAACACACTTTTCATATTAAACTCCTCTCCAAGGACTTTGCTTCTTAGGGGATGAGAAGTTTTTTCCTGATTCTCATTGAAATCCCAAGTGTTTTGTGGACTAAGTACTACTTGTAATAGCATAGTGCTGAAATAATTATATTTGCTGTACTTCAGTAGAATCTCAACAGTCTTGCCTAAGCGAGATCAAAATAAGGATTTAATCAGCTAGAAAATTCATCCATCCTAGGAAATTTTAATACCTCTAAAATATTTTATCCTACATGAGAAATCATCTTTTTATCATTGACTTCATCATTGTGAAAATATGTCAGACTCATCACAAGTAACTTCTTTATACTTTTTAATTCTAAATGCTTAGCAACATAACTTTCTGTTCTAAGCAAAAAAAAAGAGGCGGGGCGGGGGGGGGGATGTTAAATTCTCCCAAAGCAAGTATTTGAAGGTGGAAAGTGTGTGAACCCATGCATTAGGATTTCTCTTAGTGCTTTTGAAGAAATAATTTAGACATGGTATTCTAGCATACTTAAAAACATAAACCTAACTTGAAACCTGAAGTTGTATAGAAATTATTCCAGTTCTTATTTCATAAAAGAGATTCTTTACATATTTGAAAACAACTTTGATATCCCTTCAAATGTGGGGTGTTTTTTTTTAGGATATCAGAACAGTTTCAATTTTTAAAAAGTATTATATGTGGCATGCCTTTTATGTCTTCATCCAAATTATGATAAAAATATTGGAGAGAATCAAGCATGCAATTCTAAGTCATTCCCTGGATAACTTTCTGAAAGATCTTCATCAAATCTTAAATTATGATTTTAGGGCTATCTTTGTTCAGCTTACAAATCCACTTCACTATAATCCTGTCCAACTCACTTTATCTCCATTTTAACCAAAGGATTATAATGACCGGTCAAAGGGCTTGGCTGGAATCTTGTTGCATTATGTTTATGACATGCTTCTGATCTAATTTTTTTTATACTATGAAAAACCTGGTAAACTTTTTATTAAAGTATAATGAGAGATACTCTGCCATTGATCTCTTGCATCCCTACTTGTCATAAGGAGTATGCCAAGAATGTAAGGTCCTGATTAATTTCTACCTGGGTTATTTCTCAGGCATATGTTTATAGTGAGCAACTTTGAGGGATGAGGTAATGTCTCCTTCTGAGACAAAGAACAGTCTTGCTTACTGACTGCTATAAAACAGCAGGTTTCCCGAACTCAGAGTTCCTCTCCTGTGATGCTTCCCACTCTGTATTCAAGAATCGATCCATCTGGGCTTATTCACAACACCCCCATGAGGCGCTATGAGTAATAAAGTCCTTTGTTTCTGACTCATGAAAAATAACAGGTTAACTTATTAGCTTTTAAGTAGGGTAAAGCCCTAGACCAAAGTTTAACACATATAGAACAGCACACAAATCATAAGGATAAAGCTTAAATGACCAGAAAGTGTACACACCCATGGTAACCATTATCCTGACTAATAAAATAGGTTAGCATTGCAATTTTTTTTAACTTCGTATAAACGGAATCAAACCTTATATATACTTTTGATCTGGCTTTTTTTCCTTAGCATTATATTTGTGAGATTTATCATGTGTGGTTGCAGGAATTCATTCATTTTTACTGCTATATGTTTTTTTAAAAATGTTTTCATTGATTTCAGAGAGAGGAAGTGGGGGGAGAGAGAGATAGAAACATCAATGATGAGAGAGAATCATCGATGGGCTGCCTCCTGCATACCCCCTACTGGCGGTTGAGCCTGAAACCCAGGCATGTGCCCTCCGAACTGTGACCACCTGGTTCATTGGTTGATGCTCAACCACTGAGCCACACCAGCCAGGCTTTATTGCTATATGTTATCCCATTGTATGAGTGTACTACAATTTATTTTTCCATACTACTACTTATGGACATTTGTGTTGCTTCCATTTGGGGGCTATTATGAATAATGTTGCTTTGAGTGTTTTTATATAGTATGTCTTTTGGTGCACATGGCTATTGGATATATCTTTCTGGAGTTACAGTATATGTATCTGTTTACCTTTAGTAGAAAGTGCCAAAGAGGTTTCCATGGTGGTTGTACCAACTTACAGCCTCACTAACAGTATACAAGTCTCAGTTATGCTACATCCTTGCCAGCATGATGTATGGTCAGTCTTTTTAACTATAGCTATTCTGGTAGGTATGAAGTACCAAGATATTGTTGCTTTAATTTGCTATTTTACAACTATGTTGAACATATTTGCATATGCTTATTGGCCCTTTGGATAAACTTCTTCTTTTATTGTTGGCAACTATGGGCTTTTAAAAAAAATTTTTTTTTCAGGTATGTTTATTGACTTTAGAGAGAAAGGAAGGGAGAGGGGAAAGAGAGAGAGAGAGAAACATCGATCGGTTGCCTCCTGCACGGGATCGAACCCCCAACCTAGGTATGTGCCTTGACTGGGAATCCAACCTGTGACCTTTTGGTGTAGGGGATGACGCTCCAGCCAACTGAGCCGTACTGGCCAGGGCTGAAGTGCTTTTTTAAGACAGGGAATATTTCAATGGTTTTAGAGTTTCACTCATGCAAGATGGAGATCTGCTGTACAACAATGTACATATAGTTAATCCCATTATACCCTACACTTAAAATTGTTAGGATACATTTATGATGTGTTTTTTTAGCACAACTTTATAAAAAGTGGAAAAGGAGACTTCTGTTTGTTCGATCTTTCCTTAATACTGACACCCCTAACTCTTATACAATGTTTTCTTTAAAAGTATATTTTAAAGTAATCTGTTTGTAATCTGATAGAAAGTTTCTTAATTGGTGAATAGAAAGTTTAATTGGTGAATATATTTCTGATCAAAACCTTTGCATAAATTAAATTCTGACTATGACCAAAAATATGAAGGTAGAAATATACATTTTTAATTAAATAATAAGATTATGTAATAGTTCTTATGAAGTATTCATTTATATCATTAATTTGGGAACCTTAATTTAATGTCCCTTAAATACCTAGCTTATGATTAACTCAATTTTTAAAAATATTGTTAGCATTTATAAATGTTTTTCATTATTAAATTTAAATGTACTTTTGGATGTGTATTTTTATCCCACATCTGTTATAAATCTGTCTAAGGGATCTTGAATTGATGCCTTCCATTTGTCTCTGCAGGTTTTCCTGCAGCAGACAGAGGCATCAAAATAAGCACTCCATTGATTTTTTCCCCCTCTATTTTTAAAAAATGCCATTGTAGTATGTAAGTGTTTGAAGAGTTTCCAGGAGACTTTAGAGCCAACATCTTATACACCTGATTTTCTTGTCCATTCCTGTCTTTACGCTTTAAATCAAAGGCAGCTTTGAGGGGCACAGGAAGCCACAAAGTAGGAAAGTGAGTAGTTTGGCACGAAAGCAGGGAGAGAGATATAGTGGCACTTCTTTGCCTTGGTGGCAGACAGTGGGTTGTGGATGGGAAGGGTGTAAGGGAATTTATGATCTCGCTGTGTGTAAGCTTTTGTATGTAAATATGCATATCAATCTTAAGACATAAAATTAATTGGTGAATCTACATTTTCAGCTTCCTTTTTAAGCATTAAAATTAGCACTATTGAGACCTGGTGCAAAAAAAACCACACAGTGATAAGTAAAATCTTAGATGAAAATAGACAAAACAATAATAAGAATTACTTAAATGGAAAGGAATACAGCTATATGACACACTGAGTGATACTGTAAAACAGGAGTTTGCAAACTTCTGTAAAGGTTCAGGTAGTAAAATTTTTAAGCTCTGAACGCCATACAGTCTCTATCACAGCCCTATCATTGTAATGTGAAAGCGTCCACAGAATGAGTGTGATGAGTTTCCAATAAAACTTTATTTAAAAAAACAAACAGGCAGTGGCTGGTTTTGGCCTCCAGGCTATAATTTGCAGACACTTGCCTTAGAATTTCAATAATATAATAAAACCACCTGAGAAATAAATTAGATAAATTCAATTCCCTCCTCCATAATATGGGAAAAACATTATTTCCAGAGTCATTTCTAGTCCTGACATTCTGAGGGTTTGTGAAAGCTGACTGGAATCGGTAGTGGCAGCGCACATAATGTCTGGCAAGGTTTTTTATGTATATGTATCTGGTGCCCCTTGAACCAGCAAGTTAAAAATACTGTGAAATGTACTCTTACTTCACAGAGCTGTTATCGTAACTGCTCTCAAGTCATGTTCTCGAAGATCATCCGCAAGGGAGAAATGCAAAAGGTTCCCGCTGTTCTGCTGTGTTAGCAGAACATGACTATTAAGGAACCTCCTCTGAAAAGACTAATGCCACGTATTAGCTCAAACTGGGAAAAGCACATGCTCAGCTCTGCATCTGGCCGGGCTGAATTTCGCTGCTTAGATGGCAAGCTGCTCAGTAAGTGCTTCTTTTAAAAGAAAGTGGAATCAGGAAAGCTAGTACATTCTGGTCCATTTCAGCTTTTTCAGTGTGTCATCTTCCTCATCTTTCCCCACAAACGGATCCATTCCTGGCTTCTTATTGAGTCTTCTCAAATCTCATCTTTCGTCTTTCTTTGGCTATGTCTTAGTATAACCCTCATCACCTGTTCCACATCTTGCTAATCTCTCTCTGTGCAGCCCGACTCCGAAGCATACATGCCCCACGCGTAGCAGTCAGTGTTCTCTGCTTCAGTATTGCCATCGATTCTTCAAGAATTGTTTTGGCTTGTCTCCTGTTATATAAAATCTATTCTGTGTTTCATGGAGTCCAAACTGAATCGGCTTTCATTGCTTATGATTGTATAGATTTTTTCCCCTTATTTTTGATGGGCTGGCTAACAGCCACAACTCTCATTAGTACAGGTTAAAGAGCAAATGTTTATTTTTTTAATAAGAACCTGAACAATGACATAAATGGAGCCCCCTAATAGCTCTCTACAATTTATTGGTTGCTTTGCTTATCCCATTTTAAATATATAAGTGAACACATCTAAACCAACTTCTTAGGAACAAATTTATATCCTAAAAAACACGGGGCATGAATTATACATTTTATATATCACCAGAGGCCAGTATCTATTAATTTAATAAACTTTGAAGTTGTTTGAAGATAAAGATTTCTATGTGATTTAACTGCAAGAAATAATTAATGGTACAGCCCTGATTATCTCTCTTCTCCAATGACAAACTGATAAATTAATATTCTTGTTTACATAATTTCTCCAAGTTTGTTTAATGAGATTAGTTCCTTGAGTCCCATTAATACTGAACAACAGGTAAGACTAGATTTCCACAGCATGGAGTAAGAAATCTTCAAGAGCTGTTGAGAGTAATGTCTTCTATCCTCTTACTAAAAGTTGGCTGCAAACAATAACAAAGCACTTCTTTTTATTGTTCCCTACTTGTCTAGACATTTAATATATATGTTATCTTTTTAATTCTCCAAGTAATCTTTTGATATACATATTATTTATCTATTAGGGATCTTTAGGTTGCTAGTACAGAAGATATATACAAATTATAGAGATTTTGTTAGTTTACTTAACTGAAAAATCTAGAGGGAAGTCATTTTAAAAATATATATATATCTTTATTGGTTTCAGAGAGAGGAAAGGAGAGGGAGAGAGAGACACAAACATCAATGATGAGAGAGTCATTGATCGGCCGCCTCCTGCACGCCCCCTGCTGGGGATCGAGCCCACAACCTGGGCATGTGCCCTAACTGGGAATCGAACCCCGATCGCCTGGATCCTAGGTCGATGCTCAACCTCTGAGCCACGCCCGGCCGGGCGGGAAGTCGTCCTTGAGGTAGTGTTTGATCTAGTGGCTCCAGCATGTCACCCAAAACCATTCTCTTCACTCGTCTCTGCTCTCCGTGGTGATGGCTTCATTTGAAGGCTGCCAGTCTTCGTGGTAGGGCATGCTGTCTTACTCACTTTCAGTTGCAGAGCATGCCTCTTTCTTGGTACTTCTCTCCCTCAAAAAGAAAAAAAAATTCTATCACCTCTTAAGTACCTCCTTCTAGTATCTTAGTGGCCTGAATGAAGTCGTGTGCCTGTCCTTGAACCAGTCACTTGCACAGGGGAGTGGACTTCATTGATTAAGTCAATCTAGGACCACCCTTATTGTTCGGGGTGAGGTTAGTACTTCCCAAAATGCGAGAAGGGCTGTCTCCTAAAAGAAATTGAGGCAAATGAGGGAAAATAGATGTTTGACAAACAACCAGTCCCTACTGCAGCTCTTCCTCATTTTATATAAAAAATAACTTCAACAAGTTGTAGTAGTATTTATTGTGTGTATTATGTGCTAGGCACATGCTTAGTTCCTTAGTTATATTTAGTCTTCAAAACCATCTTGAGAAATAAATGGAATTAATTTTTGTTTTAAAGAAATTTAGAAAGATTAAATAACTTACCCAAGGCCACATAGTGAATCATTCCTAGGTCAGCTGGATTTCTGTGTCCACGCTCCTTCCACCATGCCATGCTCTCCCTAGTAAGCTGGAGTGCCATAAAATCATATTAAGTGTTGTCTTAGAAATTCATCACTGGTGAGGAAAGCTAGAAAAGGATCCATCCTGTTTTAGTTTAGTCTGTCCATACAGAAAGAAGCCTTGGTAAGACGGTTACAAAAGGGAAGTGATTTTGTTTTGTCCTTTTGGGACACCAAGATTCCTAACTGCGGGGGTCAGGTCAGGCGCTCTGCCAGTGTCCAGTGCTTCTTCACTTAATAAATTATTGTGCTTAAAGGAACAGTTCTGAGCCAGTGTGAGTTATTTTCTGGGTATTCTAGCTTTAATTCCATACTCTAGCCCCCTGGGGAGTTTATTTCTTGCTTCAGGGTTCTTCATGCTTGCACTTGCCCAAGGCTCAGGCTTTCAGTACTGAATGATGTTATTTAATTTTCACTGGAGGCCTTGCTTCTCTACAGTGTCCTGCAAGCAACTGACCAGGCCTGTGGGATGGTGCAGCTCTGCTCCTTTACTTAAGATCACTGTGCCTAGGGCCCAAATCCATAAATTGGAAATAAATTTAAATTTTACTTCAATAATTTAATGATTTTAAGCAAGAAATTTATCTAAGGCAAATTGTTGGATTAACTAAGAGACAATCAGACTCCCCTTCATCTGTACCTTTGTGTCACATATTTAGAAATAGCTATATCTATCTCCACTTTCCTAATACTTTGCTTTTATTTTATTTTTTGTTATTTTTGAAAAAATATGTTTTTATTGATTTTAGAGAGAGGAAGAGAGAGACAGGCAGACAGACAGACATCAGTTGCCTCCCATACACACCCAGACCAGGGATTGAACCCGAAACCTGGGCATGGGCCTTGACCGGGAATTGAACTGGTGACCTTTTGGTGTACGGGACAACACTCAACCAACTGAGCCACACTGGCCTGGGCTGTATTTTACCTTTATTGATTTGGCATCAATTTTCAGCCAATTTTTAATGCTATTTAAATATTGTCATTTCTTTGTTTATGCATACATTATGCATTTGTTGTTTTAGTCTAAGCTACCAAAGATTGCTTCTTTGCAAATTATTTTTTTAAGTGATATAATTCCTAAGGCAATAGTGGTGTTACACAAGCATCTATCAAGATGAGCTCAGTCTTAAATACACTAAGTTTTCTTGTTGGAATGTGAAGACTTTAATGGCATCCATCAGGTGCCATTGATAAGAAATGTAATGTCATCGTTTTCTAAACATTAACATTTAACAAGTACTTAAAAAGCATAGTTCTAACCATTGGAGAGGGGCTAGTGAGGAAATGTTAAAATTAATGAAAAATATTTCTTTATGGGTGGCTTATAAGCTGCGAGAAGGAGATACATACACATTATTTACACATTCATTCAAGAAATGTTAAGGTGTTACATTCTAGACATCATGTGGTAGGTGCTGAAATTACACATTGAACAATAGGTCCAACTCTTCACAGGGGTGATAGTCCGGGGCAGGGGCTGGGGCGCACAAGGAGGATTGTAGGAAGGAGTAAATTTAAAAAGAGCAGGAGGCACACGGGAAAGTGCTGAATATGAGTTAACTTGCGAAAGAAATAATATTAGGATTTGACAGAACATGGGGGTTGTCATATGCTGCTTCAAATCAAATTCCAGAAAAGATGTTTTCACTTGAAAGTTACTCCACAGTGTAAACAAAATGCTATATGAGATTTCAAGACCAGAAAGGTGCACTTTTTCTAAAATAGGACAACATATATCTAACAAAAGAATTAATGTATATGTGTGAATATTGGTCCAAGTAATAACTTGAACTCAATATTGATTTTAAGTCCATTTTAATAGGCATTTTGATGCATATTAAAGGTGAGAAGTTAATGGTTAGTTTTGCAGTTTACTGTGGCATTTATGTGTTTTGTTCAGGAAATTAAGTTCAGTTTGATCGAAGCTATTTCAATAATCTTCCCAGTAATTTAATACATTTGATATTCTCTTTAATAAAAACAAAAAACAAAAATGTAAACTGTCTGACACTGTTAAAATTATTTTTAAGCATAAGGCTTATTGATTTTGTAAATTGCCCACTTGAATTTGTATAGCACTTGATTTGTAAATAAGAGGTTCAAAGAAAGAATATTAGAAGGAGAATTAGGCAGGTTCTTATTTTCTGGGTACTCGCATTAAAGAAAAGGCCATTAAATCTTTACCTGTACAGTTGTTCCGTTTTAGGAAGCCCAGACCCCTGGCGAATAGGATAAAACAGTTTAGGAAATGGCAATTAAAATGCTAATTTCTCTCATAAAAACCTGGCTTAAAGTCTAAAGGCCTAATAGAAAAGAGAAAGTGGGAATGATTATTTTTAGAGAACATTCATTGTAATATACTTCAACCTTTTTTTAAAATTAAATTTATTAAGGTGACATCGGTTAATAAAATTGTTTCATGTATGCAATTATATAACACATCATGTGTATACTGCTTTGTGTGTTTTACACCCAAAGCCAAATCTTCTGTCACCACATATGTGACCCCCTTTACCCTTTACTACCTCCCGCCACCCCCCTTTCCACCACCACGCTGTCGTCTGTGCCTGAGTTTTTCTTTGATCGTCTTACTTGTTCATTTCTTGCTTTTGATTTTATATCCTACATATGAATGAAACCGCATGGTTCTTGGCTTTTTCTGTCTGACGTATTTGGCTTAGAATGAACTTCTTTATTATAATGCAACACATTATACACTAACATGAGAAAAGTAAACCGTAGCTCTTGGTGCTGTGTTAATACTGAGTGCACAGGGCAAGGCTGCACTGTTGAATACGGTGACTGCCGGCCGCGTGTAGCTCCCGAGCTCTTCAGCTTTTGAAATGTGGACAGTGCTGCTTAAAAAAACTGAATCTAGAATGTTATGAATTTTAATTGTTTTAAAGATGGGACACATGATTCAGTTATTGGAAAAGTTTAAGCACGTTTGAAACAACCTGTGTGTATGGATCTACTTTTTAACTGTAAATTTTATGAATTCTAAATACAGATCAAATATGTCAGATGAAAAATTGCATCTAAATTGATGTCCCATAAATGTTAAACATATTTTTAAGACAGGATGATAAAATATAAAATATCTCCACTGAAATTCTTATAGTATGTTGGTAAATAATATTTTGGATTTATTGGCAAAAGAAAAAATCTGTTATTGAAATAAATAATTTATTTCACCTTTTTGTTGTTACTTTTTAAAATGTGACTATTAGTAAACATAAAATTACTGGGTGGCTTGCATTATATTTCTTTTGGACGAAACCGATTTAAGGCGTTCCTCTACATCACTGGAATCCATTTGATGCACAAAAATGCAGTCTGGCTCAGCAACTAAATCTTATTAGCAAAATCATAGCTTTTTTTCCCCTCTGTCTGGCTCTGCTTTCAGTGCTGGTATTGTTAATAATCTCAGTTTTTGTTAAGCAATCACTGAATCTGATAACTAATTCAATATCATTTACTTTTTTGTTTAACTCATAATAATAACAGTCTTTTATTTGGTATTAGAGACAATAAATTTCTTACAAAATTTTAGCCAGGCAAATTGGTAAGAAATTGTATGAATTTGTTTGAATATCATCACATGCTAGGTAATATGCAATGTGAAGCACTTAAAGTACTTAACTGTACCTGGGAAAGTTAATGGTGTCTGTTTTCTAATAAGATGTGTTCTTTTCATATTTTCTTTTACCCTCACCTCAAATAAAATGGACAGAAAGCATGGCCACATGTGTACAGCTCTCTGTTCTGTGAGGCGTCTGTAATAGGTGATAAATGCGACTTTCATCATGATCTTGTCTCATTGCCCATCTGTCAATTCTTCCAGGAGGTGATTTCCTCTCCTATCTGAGAAGAAAGAAAGATGAAATAAAACTGAAACAATTAGTGAAATTTTCATTAGATGCTGCTTCTGGTATGTCATATCTCGAGAGTAAAAACTGTATACACAGGTAAGGAGAACATTTTAAAAACATTTCCAGTTTTATTAACAAAATGGTAGAAAATGATATGTTTGCTACAGTACAGCAATCCGTTTCTTTCACAGTACTTATATATTTTCTTTTTGGTCTTCATATTGTGTATGAAAGCATTATTTTATAGTTGTTTATACAGGGGTGGGCAAAAGTAGGTTTACAGCTTGAATGGAAAATGATACAATAATCAATAAGTAATAATACAAGAAGGGACTGTTTCATGTACTCACAACTGTAAACTTACTTCTGCCCACCCTGTCTAGTTTACAGGAACACTTGTTTCCTGTCTTACCTGAGCCGAGTACACCTAATTAGGCAGCGACTTACCTACTAATTAAAATTTGTTTTGTTATACTCATGAGTAACCCAGCGGTCAGATACATCCCAGGTTAGTCATATAGGCAGCTACAGCCTTCAAGCCAAGTAAGATTGTTTCACGTGTTACCTATTCTCATTTTTCAAAGAAATTGCTTATTAAGTCAAGGAAAAGCATAATAATAAAACCACAATTCCTGACAGTGAATTTGACCAAGGGTAAAATGCTTCAGCATACTAGATACTTCAAAGAAAATTTTAGAACTTTCTCTAATTGCATTACATCCGGCAACTTGTTCTCAGTGCCTTCTGGATTATGCTTATACTTGCTTGTAGCTGGAAATGTTCATTATTGCTAAATGTTAGTACAACTTAAGATCTCTTGCAGAATTCATGTCAGATCTTAAATAAGGCCACGCCTGTATAAACAGCATGAAGTGGACGATTGAAGTTTTTACTCGTCTGAAACAGCACACGATCCTGTTTAGCTTGGAGCAGGTTCATTGTCAGATTGAACGGTCTTGGACTTTATCTAAGCTTGTTTAGTAATTGAGGTATCTTTTTCTCTGATGTGTTTTACTGTGCAGCCTTTGACTTAACATTTTTGGGGAATTATATAGTATATATAATTACAGCAGAATAAAGTTACCTTCCCCTGATATATACATTTATTTTATTTCAATGAGGTTTTTTTTATACTTACCCCCCCACACACACACACACAATTTTGCTTAGTGTTCGGTTTTATTTTAAAACTAAAGTTAAGGCTTATGTTTCAGATATGGTTCAATGATTGCATATATTTAAAAACATTTCAATAGGGAAACTATTTTTCTGGAAATTAGGACACCTAAAACTATTATTGTATTTGTGTTTTACTATCTATAAATAGAGATCAAATTACTTTTTAACAGATACATTTAAAGACTTTAAAAAGTATTTGATTTTGGACAAAACTTGCATTATTATTTTATTAGATGAAAATACTTTTTGTTAAAAGTAACAAAGAGTTTTGTCTTTTAGAGGAAATCTATAATTTTGATTGTGCAAGTGTTAAAGCTACCATGGGTATCAGATTCTCTACTCTAGTTATTTATTTTTTTCTCTGATTTTTTTCAAACCATTAGACTATGGCTTTAAATCATAATGCACATTATTGAAACTGTTTCACTAATTTGCCAGCTACCAGTAACATTATTTAATTTCTGTGGCATCTTGCTGCTTTTGTAGTGATTGCTTTTCTTGCAAGTGGAGGACTGTATATTTTTTGTGTCTATATTATCAGATTTGAAACCATTCTAAGTCGTAGATGGTGGTTAGTTTTTAAAAATTTATTCCACTCACCAAACCATAACATTATCTGCTGTAATGTTATTTTTTCATTTTTCTTTTTAAGAATTTTCATGCATTTACAAAGTTTTGAAAGTGAACCCATGCTTGGCCACATTTCCTAGAAGGTTGTTCACAGCCATACACTATCTGCCTGCAGGGAAGGTTCCTAATGGAATATCTTGAACACTGTCACTGAGAGCAGATTTGACAAATAGGTTTCAGTGCCAACCTTCAGTGACTGGTAGCAGCTCTCTGTGCTGTGTATTGAGAAGGATTCCAGGATTAGCAACAGAGTCCAGTGATCGATCAGTCACATCTGTTAGGGGGCTGACAAGGGTTAATACATAAGCCCCAATTTTGTCATCTGTGGTGTAGAATATTTTTTGTCTTTATTTTCATAAATACTTTTCTTTTTTACAGTAACTTATTTTTCTGTAATTCCATCGATTTCTTCTAAACTATCTGCTTTTATTATTTCCCTTGTTTATCATGGTTACTGAATGAACTTTGTTATCTCTAGCCAGTGGTCTTTTGTTTTTCTTCAAATTTATGTAAACACTCTTTTGAATGAATTCATTATTTTTGTTTTTGTGTTAGTACCTCACCATTACATGACACTGTAAGTCAATCTTTGGGTTGAATTATTTATGGAAGTGAATTGTGCTATAATACCCTGTTTCTGTGTGTCAACCTGTGGCAGTATTTCTGCTGTAGCAGTGGTAATTGCCATGGAATTTTAATTTATTTATAGTTAAAAGGTACACTCAAGATATGTTTTATGTTTCTTCTCCCAAGAAATATCAAACATATAGTATTCATTACAGTGAAAAATGGTTTTCATCATTGGAAAAATTTCCAATGAGGTATTTCAAAAATCAAGTGATCTAAAACATGATCAAAAGTTTCATTTCTCAAGTAATGAAAGGCACCAAGACCCATTCTTGACATCCCAAAATATTACTAAAATATATGCATGTCTGTGAATTATAAAGACTTTGTCCCACAAATCAAAGCAAAACTTTTAAATATGCCTTCCATTTTACGTGTAGTTATAAGTTTTATCCTGTTCACTGACTAGAGGTCATTGGAATTCAGTACTTGAAAATATTTCTAATTGTTTCTCCCCAAAATAGCTTCTTAACTATTGGGGAATGCATTTTCTTTCTTTAGCTGTGTTTTATTGTTTTGATTACTACAAGAAGAGCAGAGCAGTGTTTCATTATAGGTAAACAAGTATGACAGCTATAAAATGAAAATAAGTAATTGCATAGAGAAATGGCCTGCTTTTGGAAAGTGCTCTTGTTGCTAATTCCCATTTAACTTCCAGGAGAGTTCTCTTGATACTCGGGGTTTCTAATTGAACTATTTCTATTTATAGCTGAGAAGTACTGGATATTTTGCATTTTAGTTTAGTTGTATTCAGCTGCATTTTCTTTATTGTTATTCTACAGGACAGTGTGAAATTACCTTTCCTACTTGTACTTTGTATGAATATTTGAAGTACACTGATAACTTTCTGGGGTGTATGTGTTTACTTACAACGGCATGTTATTAGGTTGTTAGATGTCACTCTGGAAGAAGTTTTAAACCTGATTAATTTGGACATTAAGTGGATTGAAATTTGACACTCTAGATTTAATGGTAATGACAATTGTGGTCTTGCTGCTGCTGAATCCTGCAAGATCTATCGTTATTGAGGGTTCTTGCTAAAAGCTGCCTTGTGCCATGTTCTTTGTTTGGTGTCCTTGGGAAGTAAAGAAGGGTACACTCTTGATTGCCGTGTATTTGAGTTAAAGACCATAATCTATGGGGAGCTTTGGAAGCATCTCTTAATTCCATGATATTCTATGTCATTTCCGATGCCAGAAAAGGTGTTTTTGGAGGCGTGCCGTAGGATATGATTTGTTTTTCTAATTTTAAATTTTGTACTGATTCCTCTTTGGTTTTGGTTGCTCTACCACAATGATTTTTGTTGTTGTTGTTGTTGTTAGGGAGTAAGATTAACAATTCTACAAATTAAAGTATATAAGACCAAATTTACTTTATTGTTTAGTAAGGGTTTTTTTCCTTACCCATTGAGAACAATATTTATATCTTGTACTTAACCCATGCGAACGGTTGCCTACTCTGGGCCAGGGTGATAGCAACATGAAAGTCACGGCCCCTGCCTTCAGACGGACATAACGAAAAATAATAGGAATTTAAAGAGATAATCAGCTCAATGGTGATATGCACAAAATATCAAGGGAGTAAGATCAAAAGGATCTAACGTGACCTGTCAGGATGGGGGCTTTGGCGGGAGCCATCGGGGAGGTTTTGCAGAGGGATACGCTGCTGCAGTGAGACCTGATGGACGCGTGTGTCGTTGAATAGAAGGGGGGATGGCAGAGGAAGGAAATTTGTTTGCAAAGTTAACTGTTTTTCACAAGAGAGCAGGACTTAATCATGGAACTACAAGGACTTCAATACCATAAGAATGGAAAGCGCAGAAGACATGGGGCTGAGCTAGGTGAACAGGGTCCTTCTCACCAAGGGCCACATATACCATGTAATTTAGCTAAACGGGGGGGAATATCTAGCCATACATTTGGATAATTTTAAGAAAGTTAAAATGCTGCAGTTTTTAACTGGAAAAGAAAAATAATTTGAACAAAATTTACAAAGCCCTGAAAAAATGTATAATTTGTGAAAAGGTATGGGGCCAATTTTATTTTTAAGTTTCATCGGAAACACTAGTTTAGGAAAGCTAAGATTGCCCAAAAGGGAACAGTAGTACATTTCACTTAAATATCTTCAAGAAGGAGATTGTTTCATCCATTGATGTGTACTTCTTAAGGTAAACGTAAGAGGCTTCTATCTTATCTTTGTATTTTGTGATTTTTATATGTTAAGAAGTGAAACATTTGGTCTGATATTTACATTTCCCCCCTCGTAATTCTTGAGGGTTTTTTTCTCTATTTTTTAATGGCAACTGATTACCTAGTTTCTGAGTTTTTCCTAAGCTTTGAATGCATTGACAAGGTATTTTTCTGCTAATGTATCTTCATTAAATGGTAAGATAAAGCCAAAATATGCAAAGGAAAATATTTTCTTTAATGTTTTTGACTCTTCATTTTTTTCTCTCTCCCATGATCTGCCATATATTCAATAGAACGTAAGATCACTTTACAGATTAAGTAACTGAGGTCCAGAGTGATGAAATGAAGGTCACCTAGGTGGCTACTGACAGGGCCACTGCTGGGTCTTAGATATGCTGACTTCATTCTGACACATTCCCACGCACTCCAGAGCCATCGTTTTACCCTGTCTCATAAAAGCACAGTCACCCTAACAGCTGATGTGTACTGATGACTTACCGAGTATCAGGCATAATTCATTGCTTTCGATGCAACATTTGAGAATGGAAGCTTCTTGAGGGCAGTGATTTTACCTGTATTGTTTACTGTTGGATTGCAAAAGCTAGGAACAGTGCCCAGCATCTAAAGGAGCATAATGGATCCTCAGAACAACATAGGTACTATTATTAGGCTCATAGTACACATGAGGAAACTTATGGTTGGGGAGGTCGAGTTATCTTACTCAAGAAAGTATTCAAACAGAGGGGCAGTTCTAGGATGCGGATCTGGCGCTCTGGTGTAGAGCCCACAGCCTGAACCTCTCCACTGGATTCCACTGCCTTCTGCAAGAATTGGTCCACTGACCAATCAGATTCAGGGCAGAAGGCCAGATGGTATTTGGTGTAATGGCGCAGCTTATATTCTACATCTGTACTCTTTACGATCATGAGTAAAAAGAGGAGAGGATACTGAAGCTTGTGAAATGTAATTTTGGAAATATGCCAAGGTTTGTTGTTTGTTTTTTTAATGAACGGTTGCTGAAGTGCAGCAGTAGTTTTGTATTTGTTTCTCCACTTAATTAGAGCTTGAAAATTTATTATTTTTCATTTTTTTAAACACCGTTGTTTAGATACAGATACCCCCTTCTGCTTTGTCTGTTAATTAAAAACACAGGATTAGCATAGAAATGTGATCATCTCAGTTCATTGACTAAGCGTTGATGACTGATTTTCGTGTTCCAACATTTGATTACAGTTTTGAATACATTGAGCTGTACTTTTATTTTTAGCTTCTAGATCAATTTTGCGACAATACAGTGAAGACTGCTCAGTAGTTTAAATGTATCAGAAATATATAGTCCTTCTGGAGTGCAGCCACCTTTTTGTAGTGCAGGTTTTGTATTTGCATATGCAGGGTGATTATCATACAAAAAATATCCCAGGAACACCTTTCTAAAAATCATTTATTCTGCTGCTTTATTCAGTGTCAGAATTTCCCATCCCTAGTTTCATTCATTTTAATTAAGAGATTTTTCCCTAAAGTGACATGTATGTTTCCAGGAATGAAAAAGGAGGCCTTTTCTCATATTAGAATCAATTAACATGTTAGCTTGAGTTAATGTACCAGGGTATCTGGCTGCCTTTTAGAAAACAAAAAAAAGGGATTTGGGGTAAAGGATCAGAGGACAGATAAGGATTGATTTATGGTTACTGGTGGGAAAGATGCGGAACATATAAGACACTGTTCAGGAATGCGGGGCAGAGGAGGGGGAAAGGGGGAGTCAGAGTGTGTTGAAGCTGTTTCATGCCTTGGTTGGGGCTAGCCTTGTCTTACGTTACATAGAAATGATAGAGGAAAATTGGCCTATACCTCATTCTCCATGATTTCTGACTTTTACTCAGTTAATTACAGTAAGTACATTTCTGGTTCAAAATGTCCAAAGTGATCTTTTACATTAATTAAACAAATACAAATGGTTAGGTTACCATTTTCTCTTAGGGCCATTTTGATTAAAAAGAACCGAAACTGCTTACGTGAACTAAGCAATTGGAGATTGTTATAAGAAAATTAACTGATCTCACAGGACCCAAGGACAGGAAGTTCCGCCAGGCGTGGGAGCCATTGGAATTAGGAACTGGGAGCGGTCAGGGGCCAAGGAGCATCTCCTCCTGTCCTCCCCTCTGTGCTCCCTTGATCTTCCATTATTTCCTCTTGCTGTGTAACTGCTTCATTTCCCTCTTGCTCCGAGCACCACATCCCTCTGCCCATTTGCAAAGGGCCCTCACATGACATTCGAGTCATTGTAACCTACGCCCAGCATCTGAAGATAATCAGTTAGTCTTTGAGGTCTAATTTCAGATTTTTGTCAGGAAGAATTGATTAGCCCGGCTTCCGTTAGGTGTCGACCCCTGTTTTAATCAGTAACATGGATGGACAGGGAAGCGTATGCGCGGTCCCTGTTGCGTAGGTTTATAGGAGCCCGTCGCTGTGGGTAAGGGACAGTTCTCAGAGGATGGACATGCACTAAGCGGCTCCCCAAGACGGCTGTCACGCATTCACTGAGGCCTTCTGTTTGGCAAGTACGTTTATTACCTTGTTCAGTCCCCCTATTTCTATGGGGTAGTACTATTTATCTCCATTTGGCAGTAGAACAAATTAAGCCACCGAAAATTAAGTAACTGGCCCGTTGTCATACAGATGGTGAGAGAAAGACTCAAGCCTACGATCGAGTTAATGACAAAGCCTGTGAAACTTATCAAAACATTTAGACTATGTTTTAGATACATTTTCTAGTTTCTTCCCTTTTGTGAATTTGATCAACTCTGTGGATATCTCTCTTTTATGATGCAGAATTTAAAACCACTTAATAAATGCTGATTTAGAGAAAGTTTCATTGTAGGAGTAAGAATCCTTTATAGGTCTTATCTCCCTGTTTTCCTGGGATGGTTCATTTCCATGCAGCTCCATGGTGTGGGGCTGGCTGGTGGCTCTTCCTACAGCCGGCCCATGCAGCCTTTTTGAATCCTAGCTCATACCAAGTCCACGCAACAGGCAGGACACAAGCTCAGAACCATGGAGTTAGGTTCATGATTACCCCAGAGATGTGAGGGACCTTTGGTTCAGTTAGGTTCACAAGCCAAACCTGATTCATGCTAGAATAGCTAGTTTTCTCTAAATAGTCTTGGTCAAATGGAAATTTTGGCTTCAAGGAATCCATCAGAACATGGATGACACAGAAATAAGCTTAATCTTCTAGTTTGCAAATTGTTTCCTACTCTCTGGCCTCCAAGGCAGGATCAGAACAGTGAACATGCGGGACCAGAACTCTCTAGCCTGTGCCCTTTACTAGGAATTGACTCACCTCAGTAATTGTGAGAATTATTGGCGCCAAGGTGCTCAATTTTTGTTTCTAATTATATATTTTTTATTTTATAAAATACAAAAGCACTACGAGAAGCCCCTTTCATCCCAGGTCTCCCTTTTAAAAGTGTTTCTGTGCCAATACAGACTGTCTCTGCCTTGCCTACTGTAATAGCATGAAGCCTAACATTTGCAGAGCATTTAGCAACTTCAGCTCTGTGGTTAAGACCACAGATTTGGCATTAGAATGCTCTGTGTTTCGATTGTGGCTCTACAACGTATCAGCTTGAGTGACTTTGGAGTCCTCCCCCAACCCCTTACCTTGGCATCCTCTATAACCATTACCCTGCATTTTTCTCAGTCTTTACCATGAACTGCCATTTATATATACATATATGTATGTGTGTATGTATGTATACCAGTGATACATAACGTGTGTATAAATGTATACACACATATACATATAAATAAAATTCTGGTTAACTTTTTATTGTCTATCTCTCCTAGCTCGAATAAAAGCTCCATGAGGATACTGACTTTATTTTGTTCATTGCTCAATACAAAGAGCCATTAGCAGCATCTAGTTGGTGCTCAGTAGAAATCTGTTGAATGGATCAATGATTGAAGGTACTTCTATGCCTCTGTTTCTTCCAAAACAGAGGGAGACACCTTTAAAGTGGAGATTTCTCTCATGAATGTAAGTGTCCCTTACAAAAAGGTAACTTCTACTCAGTTTTCAGAGCTTCTTCTATATCTGCTGTTTCTTGAAAATAATCAGCTCAGTATAATTCACATGCCAAAGAAGCACATTTTGGGTGGCAAATTCTGCTTTCCTTCAGCAGAAAATGAAACAAAGCTCTGCCATTATGGAGCTTTCAGAAATGAGGGGAAGCAGAAAATAAATGCATTTTTAAAAATAGGTAATTATAAAATATTTGACATGGTGATAGATGATATAGAGAGTAGTAAAACAGGACAAAGGGAAGGGAGGGTGAGCTCGGGCACTATCTGAGTGGTAAGAGAAGACCCAGAGGAGGAAAGGAACGAGTTGTGTGAGTAGCAGTGAGGAGAGTCTTCTTAGCAATGGGTGTAGCAAGTGCAAAAAGGCCCTGAGATAGGACCATGCTAGGTGTGACCAAAGAAGGCCAAGAAGGGAGACAGAAAATGAGGTTAGTTATTAGGTGGCCAGATCTTGAAGTTCTTATAAGTCATTGAAAGGGCTTTGCTTTCAGTCTGCATGAAATGAGGGCCATTGAGGACTGACTTGATCTCTCTGAGGTTTTTGAAGAATTAGTTGGAATTCTTTTTTGAAAATGTAGGGGGCAGTCAAAAAGCATACAGACCAGTTAGAGAGCTATTGAAATAATTTAATGAGAGACTGTGGGAGTTAGACTGGATGGTAGTGGTGGAAATCGTGAGAAGTGGCCAGATTCTGGGTGTATGTCGAAGGCAGAGGGAGTGAAAAATGACTTCATATTCTCCCAGAGCTTTCAAAAAATGGTCTTTCTGTATTTTCCTCACAAATTCAGGTTACTCTAAGACATTCTTCAATGTTGTATTTTCTGTAATTCTAATAACTTTAATGTTATTGCTTCAAGTTATAATGTGCAAAAACCAGAGCATAGCAGGTAGATTCCTTTTTACTGGGAGCTTACTCTGTGCTGAGATTTGTTCTAGAGCTGGTGATATAGCAAAGATTGGACAGAGTACCACTCTCTCTGTCATTTTCATTTTTTAATTTTATCAGTCAATTATAGTTGATATTCAATATTTTATATTAGTTTCAGGTATATAGCATAGTGATTAGACAATATAATATATGAAGTGATCTCCCTAATAATTCTAGTACCCACCTGGCACCACACATAGTTATTACAATATTATTGACTATATTCCCTATTGTGCATTTTACCTCTCCATGGCTATTTTGTAACTACCAATTTGTACTTCCTAATCCTTTACCCTTTCACCCAACCCCTCCACCCCCTTCCCATATGGCAACACTGTATCTATGAGTCTGTTTCTGTTTTGTTTGTTCCTTTGTAAGTGAAATCATATGGTGTTTGTCTTTCTGACTTATTTTACTTAGCATAATACCCTCTAGGTCCATCCCAGTGGTCACAAATAGTAACATTTCATTCTTTCTTATGTCTGGTGTTTTCACTTTACCACACTAAGATTATAATTCTCACAATGTAAGAAAAAAGAAAAGAAAGTGACCTTGAAATGAATGCCATTCAAGATCTCATCTGCAGTTGTTTACATTTATATTGGACATATGTTTTTCAAATATGTTACAGATCTTTAAGAAGTGTATCTTGAAAATAGTCTCCTAGCTCATAGACCCATTGATTTAAAGAGATAAATAAAATTAAATGTAAGTATAATTTATAGAGGGTAATATTTTCCCCCTGGGATCTCTGGTTTTATGACTTGTAGATTAACACAATTGATTATCACTTGCGGGAGCTAATAACTCAGTAGTGTTACTGGTAAATAATGCCAATGGATCATGTCCGATTCTTGGAGAATTAATGTCATCTCTAGAATTAAAATGACATGAAAGAGAAGACATTGCTCACTTGCTGTTACGGTTAGTATACAGAAGGTCTCTTCTCATGTATGATTATGTGCTATAAGATAAAATGACTGACCTCTTATAGTAAATATTAAACTCTTTTATAAAATCAGAGAGAATAGTTGCTGTTTGTAGTCTGGTACACTTATTTCTACTTATGTACAGATATTTTTATTGTAGACAACAAACAATTGCCTATTTTGTGTTCTTAAATTGACGTTTTAATGCTGACTTTTCATTGCACAGTTTGATTTGCATTTTGTTGGGAAGGAAATAGTGCATGTTTTCTGTGAGCGTTTTTAGTGGGTACCTTCATATAGTAAAAGTTTGATAAGCATCTGACATATGAAAGAATGAATGAGTGAAAATTAATTAATTCATGAAATAGGTATTTTATCTGCTGTCCAAAGTTCTGATTGACTGCCATTAGATGACTAAGGACTTTCTAGAAAAATAACTATAATTTGTTCACCCTTGAATGTTAATTTTTTTGATTTTTCACTGGTGCATTTCTTTCTGATGCATAAATGAAGAAAGAGGTAACTGTATCTGATGCAAACCTGTATGTATGATACAAACAGACCAAAATTCTTCTGTCATGAGTTAGCATGAAGGCTTTAGGATGCTTAGGGCATTTTTTTGAATTGTTTGAATGTGATCATTCCAGAGTTTTAGAGACAATATAAGTGCTCTTGTCAAAATACCGCCATCCTTTAAGTATCACAGAAGGTGAATACCATCCTGTTTCGATCTGTTTTTCATCTAACAACAGTTACTTGTTCTACTGATCTGGTCCTATCTCAGATAATGACCGGGGCTTAAGAAAGCAGCAGCAGCCCGGCCGGTGTCCGCAGTGGTAGAGCTGTGGCCCCGCGCCACAGGGCTGGGGGTTGGATTCCGTCAAGGGCACGTGCCTGGGTTGAGGCCGGTGTCCGCAGTGGTAGAGCTGTGGCCCCGCGCCACAGGGCTGGGGGTTGGATTCCGTCAAGGGCACGTGCCTGGGTTGCGGGGTTGCTCCTGCCCCGGGTCAGGGCAGGCGCAGGAGACAGCCAGCCATTCATATTTCTTTCTCTCTCCCTCTTCCCCCCCTTCTACTCTCTCTGAAAAGCAATGGAAAAAATATCCTCAGGTGAGGATTTAAAAAAAGAAAGCAGCAGTACCATATAACATGCCAGAAAGTATTAATTTTTAACATCCACCTTGCAATAATTGGCAGCAAACAACAGATATGTTATTATGTGTTAGAGTGCTCAGCAGGCGTGTGTTTCATTCAGCCTCTGTGTCGCTCACCTGCCCTCTGTCCATGCCTCATGTAGGTGATGTGAGAATGTGACTGCTGTGGCTGGGACGACGCCAGGGTTCTTAGTTCCCTACCACTTAAGATAGAGAGCCTGTAACAAGGCAGTTTCTCTCTTCATTCTTAAATTTTCCAGTATGCCCCTTTAAAATTAGGCTTCTGTTACCTTGCATAAATTAATGAAGGAATAAAATTTAAAATAATTATATCTGCCATTTGAGAGCTTTTAAAACCCAAGGCAGGACATAACCATCTGGCACGATATACAAATAATCTATAAACCTCTTTATAACCAAATGAAAACATGTATGTAATCTAAGAATCCATTCTTTATCACATTGCTTTGTTATAAATTTTTAAGACTTATTTTTTGTCAACTCTATATCATGTAGAGGGAAAATATTATAATTTGCATATCAAATTTATACTTAAGTACATATCCTAGTAGAAACTGATTATTGGGGTTTCTGTAGATTTGTTTTGTGATATCTATAAACTTGCTTGGTAAAATTCCTCACTTTATTGATAATTTCCAAAGCCTCTCTATATCCCACAGCTTAAATCAATCAAAACCATGTATTGATTGCCTTTTTTGTAAAAGGTCCTGTTCAGACATGCTCCCTGCTCTCAATGAGAGAGCTAAGTTAAAGATATAAAAATATCTTGACAACTTGATAAATGGTACATTGGGGGAGAGCAGTAAATGAGAAACAAGAACTTTCATAGTAGGAGAAAAAATGGCAGATAGCAGTCTAAGTTGTAAGAGCCACCCAGCAAATATTGGGATAATTTATTGAATTTCTTTATGTGATCAGTTGTATTAAAAATAAGATTAATTCCCAAGTATTTCCTAATTGGTCTTTTACCATATTTTGTAGAACTTAAAAAGGTTTTACCTTTCCCCTCTAATTTTATTAAAGAATGCTTTATCTGTTTCACAAGCATCTGGGTATTGAAAAGCAGTCATATAGCAAGTGTTCCGTAACATTAGGCCACTTCCAGTCATTAAAAATATACGTAAGCTCTTTTTCTATGTCAAGCGTATGGTCCGTTCTGGGGATAAAATGCTTAGGAAATCAGATGGGGGTCTCTGTCTTCGTGGAGCTTCAAGTCTAGTGGATGAGACACACATGAACAGATATTCATATAAGAAAGCATTTAAAAGTGGGATATAACACCATCATGAAAGGCACCTCTGAAGAAGTGACATTTGAACCGAAAGTCAGAATTAACTAGACTGAATGGGAGAAGATATTTGCAAATGATGTATCCAATAAGGGGTTAATGTCTAAAATATATAAAGGACTCATAAAATTCAACATGAAAAATAACAGGTTAAAAGATGGGCAGAGGACCCGAATAGACATTTTTTGTGTGGAAGACTTACAGATGGCCAGCGGACACATAAAAGATGCTCAGCATCATTCATCATCGGGCAAATGCAAATCAAAACCACAATGAGATATCACCTCGGACCTGTTAGGTTGGCTACTATCAAAAAGACAACAAGTAAGTGCTGGCGAGGATGTGAGGATCCCACTGCTGGTGGGACTGCAGATTGGCGCAGCCACTGTGGAAAATAGTATGGAGGCTCCTCAAAGAATTAAAAACAGAGCTGTCTGTGACCCAGCAATTCCTCTTCGGGGCATGTACCCAAAGAAACTAAAACACTTATTCAAAAAAGTATATGCACCCCATGTTCACAGCAGCATTCTTTTCAATAGCCAAGATATGGAAGCAACCTAAGTGTCCACTGATGGGTGAACGGATAACGAAGGTGTATGTGTGTGTGCATAAAAAGGAATGAGATCCTGCCATCTGCCTCAACAGGGGATCTTAGAGGTTATGTTATGTGAAATAAGTCAGAGAAAGATAAATACTCTATGATTTCACTCATATGTGGAGCCTAAAAAACAAAAAGAAACAGAAAAGCAAAACAACAGAAACAGACTCACAGATACAGAGAACAGACTGTTGGTTACCAGGAGGAAGGGCAGTGGGACGGCGGGTGAAAAATACAAAGGGGACTAAGAAGTACAAATTCCCAGTTATAAAACAAGTAATTTTCGAGGCTATAACATAACAGCATAGGGAATAGAGTCAATAATATTGTAATAACTTTATATGGTGACGCATGGTTACTAGATTTACTGTGGTGATCACTTCGTTAGGTATATAAACGTTGAATAAATATGTTGTACATCTGAAACTAATGCAATACTGTATGATAACTGTATTTTAATGTTTTTTAAAAAGAAGTAACTTAGGAAAGATGGAAGAGAAGAGAGGAAGTGATCATTTGGGAGAGAGTGGGTTGGAGGTGGGAAGGAAAATGGCCTTTGAAGGCAACGAAAGGAAATCAGATTATGACTGGGTTGAACCCTGACTTGAGCTGTGAACAGAAGTGCTGGGGACCAGACCCTGTGAGGATAGGCCAGGTTCTGAAGTTGGTCTTGACCCTGAGAGCACTGGGAGCCACTATAGGGTTTTAACTAGGAGAGATCAGATTCATGTTCCGTGCAAATCACTCTGGCTGCGGTGGGGACACTAGGCTGGAGGGCAGTGTGGATACAGGGAGGGGCCCTTTCAAGGAAGGTGGTGTCAGGTACCGTCCAGGTTTCTGGCTCATGCAGCTGGATGATAGGTGTCTGTTCACTCAGGAAACACTGGGGGAGGAGGAGGTGGGGGTAGGGGAGGGATTATGGATGAAAATGAGTTTATTTGGAGGCATGTTGGCACTGAAGTGAGTGTGAAATATGTGTGGGACTATTGAGCAGGCAGCTGAGCATTGAGACTAGAACTCAAGGGAAAGGTCTGACCTGTAGATAACAGTGTGGAAATGATGAAAGAAAAATGAATGAATAAATGGATGAGTGGATCAGTGAAACCTTGAATTAATCATGAATCAGTGCAAAATTTCTGCGGATGAGAAAAGAACATGGAAGATTATAGCGGTGATTTTCTGAACTCTACAGATATGTATTTTTAAATGAACAGTTTATTTTGCCTCTAGAATTTGAAAATGAGGCAGTATCAAAAATTTTAATTTATGATGATAGTGCCCAATATTTGTCATTTCTACTATTGTTAATCTAGTTTGACAGAAAAATAACTCTAGAATGATGTTTGTTTAACTCATTTACTTAAGTATCCATTCTGACGGTTAAGTGCTCCCTTTAAAATCTTAAAACAAATTATATCAGTTTTGATAACTTTATGGTCCCACAAATAATAATGACAATTGGAAACCAAAAGAGAAAAATATATTTTAATTATATTTGGAAATTTCCCTAACTGTACAGATAAACTAGCAGTAGGAAAAAGAAATTTATAAAAGTACCATTCATGGGAAGAAACCTGTTTCCTTTTAAAAGTTATCTTTTCTGGGAAGAAAACCAGGAGAGTAACTAATTTTGCCTTCTTGGGACTCTTGGCCAGTAGAACTGACGATAGCATTTGAAATTGTAACAATGAAATTTGTGAAGCTGGAACACAGCTTTGCACTGTTCTCCAATGAGCACTGTTTAACAGTGGCAAAAATGTAAGTGTCTTTAGCTGTTTTTTTTTTTTTTTTCACATCTCAAGGCATTTTGATGTACCCAAAATAAAGACATTTCCCCAGTTTTTCTATGATTAAAAAATTTAAGATAAAAATAGTCTTGTGGAAAAATGTATTTCTTAATATCCAGATTCCTTCCCCCCATTCGTTGAGAGAGGAGTAACAATACCTACCTCACGGTGTCTGTAAGACTGAACTAAAATAAGACACGAAAGCCTTTGAGAAAACTAAATGGCAATTCAGATCATACCTAGTGTTAAACTACTGTTCAGTGTTAACGAAGAGGGAGTTGGACACCAAGGCATGAATATTAGATGAAAAGAAGACAAAGATGGAGGAAGGAATAAATGGGGTAAAGAAGGTGTCAGTCAAAAAGGTTTGAGGGGGGTAAAGGCAGATGGTGGTGAATGTTTTACATGAAGGATGCGGCATGTCTGTGTAGGGCAAAGGACCACAGTGCCAACCACAGCGTCTGAGGCGGCGCCTTCCTCCCCGTGCCCGCAGCAGACCGCCTGCCGGGGCTGCCGGGCTGCAGACACCTTCCCTCTCCCGTTCCGCCTGACGTTTCCACGGTCAAGGCTTTGCTCATTTGGAAGAGCACTGCAGCGTGGGAGAGCTTCACCCGGGTGTTTATGACTCCCGGTTGTCTTTATGAGAAGGGAGAGGGATTCGCTTTTCCCATCGCCCCCCTTACCCCGTCTTGGAGCTGAATGGAAACCACTGAATGAGACTCCGGGATGCTGCCTCGGGAGCCTAACCGCAGGGGACTCTGCGGCCTTCAGCAGTGTGTGCTCTCCCTCCCTATTGGGCACGACGCTGTTTGCACCCTGCTGAGTTTTCTGATCTCACCGCCTCTTCTGGGGACCAGGAAGCCCCTTAGATTTCCATAGCACCTGCCTGAGTCGCCTCCGTCCTCCCTAACCTCCCTGCCTGCCTTTCCCGATGCCAGAGCACAGGGTCACGGTGGGGACCCTAGATTTTGAGAACAGATGAGGAGAGACTCCCGGCGTTGCTGGATCTGCAACCAGCCTGTGATGCCGGAATACAGAGCTCACCCTCCACCCTCACTAGCAGCTGCACCTGCAGTTAGTACCTGAGCGGGCGCGATAGGCGGCTGCCGGAATGCAGAGGGCTCCTGCCGCCCCATCTCGGTGCCCTGGGATCCGCCGCCTGAACGCGCAGGCCTCGGGCGCGTCAGGAGTCCCCAGGTAGGCAGGAGCAATGGAAACAAAAAAGTGTGAATTTTATTTTTTTTTTATTTTTTTGCTCCTTCATACTTTTTTCCTTTTTACTGAGTTTACTGGGGTGACACCGGTTAACAATGTTATACAGGTTTCAGGTGCACAACTCTCCCACACATTGTCTTTACATGAGTATATTGTGTGTTCACCACTCGAGGTCAGATCTCCTTCCATCACCATTTACGCCCCCAGTGCCCTCCTCCACCTCCCCCCAAACCTCCCTCCCCAGCAGTCATCTCACTGTTGTCCGTGTCCATGAGTTTCTTCTCTTTTTTGCTCAGTCTCCCACCACCGCCACCCAGCTCCCCCCCACTCCCCCCAGACAGCTGGAAAAGTGTGAATTTTAAATATTTTCCTCTCATTTTTTTACGTTAAGAGTCAAGGGAAACTATTTCAGGAAACTTTTTCTATTACATGAGGAAAAGGTCTGAGAACCACTACTGTCAAATGGTAGCTGTTGAAGGAAATAACTTTTCACCTCTTGGGGCAACACAAATTTACTTATTTTTTTTATTTAAATTCCTCTTTTGGAATGACTCAGTTCTTCTGAAGTTGTTTAAATAGTGTTGCTTTTGTTACGTATGTGCTTGCACAGGAATAGCTGGGAATCCCTTGGGAACTGAAATCACATTTTATTCACGTTAAGGCTCTGTTCCCATTGCCTGGCACAGTCAGTGCCTGGCACATAGTACAACTGAGTAGCTCATGCATCAAACGATGAAAGGTAGATTAATTTTTAAGGAATAATTAATTAATTAATTATTTTTGTAGCACAAAGTATACCTGAATGTTATACATACATACTCTTTGATAATGATATTTGGTGGGAAAAAGTAAATTTCTCTAAGTTTCTTTAAAGAGCATAATATCTTAAAATGTTATCTAATGTTACATTATTTAAAATGCAAGAGAAAAGCCATGGAAAATAGCAGATGAAACAAGACATCAGAATAGAAAAATACGTAATCAGAAGCATAAGATTGGCTTTCCTAAGATAGTACTGACCTTATGCTTTCTCAGTGCATGTGGTACTGAAGATCGGGGCTGAAGGACATTCTTAGGAATGAAAGCCATGTGCGCCCATGGCCTGTAGGCTGTGTTTAGGGGCAGTGCTAGGGCTGCTTTCCTCACCCACTGCATTAGTGTCCCTCACTCCAGGTACAAGGATTCGTCATAGGATGGATCCAATTATCATGTCTTTTGTAACTTACCGTAAATGCAAATGGTGAGCACGCCATACCCAGGACTAAGTTTAATACTGCTAATTTATTTCTCTTTAAGGTTCCTAGTAAATACCTATTTTGTAGTTAATTTTTCCTTTGTCACTTTTGAATTGTGCAACGCTGCAAATGTTTAAATAGACAGAAGTGAACTTTACCAAAGTGCTATTTTGTAAATGGTACTATCCTCATTTTTCACATGCTGATACCAAGACTTCATTGCATATAAAGATATCTGTAATAACGTATGCAAGGTTTTAACTTGGAACTTTCAAGGATAATAAAAGGATTAGACAAAAAATGGGTGAACCCTTGGCTCTAGAACTTTTTCTTTAGGGCCAGATAGTAAATATTTTAGGTTTCCAAGTCATACGGTCTCCATACAATTACTCAACTCTGTCACTGTAGGACAAAAGCAGCTATAGCAGATGTGTAAACAAAAAGGTGTGACTGTGTTCTAATAAAACTTTATTTACAAAAACAGGCAGCAGACTGGCTTTGGCCTTTAGGCCATGTTTTACGGACCCAAGCTCTAGAGTAACTAAAAACATTTGAAAGAGGGTTACATCTCATTCTCAGCCTATCTCTGATTTTCTTCCGTGAACATGCTCAAAATCTACACCACCCCCCAGCTTCCTTTCCTCCTCCGTGTCTGTGTGTTTTCTGTCCTATATCGTATCTTCCAAAACGAATGCCTTGTTTCTCTCGAAACACACTGTTAGCTATCTGATTGTTTCCTTCCCTCCTTCTGTACTCCCTTTCTCCTTTCTGTTCTTCCTCCCTCCCCCTCAGTTCTTGAGAGATGAGCCAGTATATGTTTGTTGTTAATAACGAGTCTGTTTTAACTCTTAACTATGATTATAGGAGACTCTGAATGTAATTTTTAAATTTTAATTTCTCAGGCCCTAATATAGCTATTAAATGTTTGCTATTGCTAGTGAAGGTCTTAAAATTGTTCCTAACATTCTTTTATGAAAAATTTGAACACTTAAGACCAGGAAGACCAGTTAGGCAAAATAGTGTAAAAGCCTGCACTATAGTAGAGGTGGAAAAGAGCTGTAAAATTAGACTAGTAGGTAAAATTAACAAAATTTACCAGAGCCATTTATGTCAGACTCAGAGGGAAAGCAGATGTTTTTCAAGTGATACCAACCACACTTATTAACCAGCCTCGGCAGTTGTAAGTGGAAAAGGGCTTGCATGGGCATAGCAAAGTGGCATATTAACAGATTATCTTTATGTCTAGGAATTTTGTGAGATTCGTTTATAACATGGTTTTCTTATTTTCAAGTTATTAAACCTAAAATTATGAAAACAAGTTTTTAAAACAACTTGTTTAAGTAAGCTTCATGTTAGTCTGGGTTTTTACCAGAAATAGAGTTTTCAGCTTCCAATGGCTTTGTAGTTTGTGACATTTTTATTCTTACATTTCGTAGTTACATACTTTCTCAAAATGATAAAAATATACCTTACAAAATGCACTGTAAGCTCCTTCCTTTTCTTCCTCCTGCCTTTGTCAAGCCTGCGGGTCTCGTTTCAAGGCACCGGCTCGCGCTGACCGAGAACCCTAAATGGGTCAGCAGCTCCCTCCCACGGGGGCTTCGTGCACAAGAGCGTGTAAGACAGACACACGCGGCCAGAGCATGACATGGGCATGGTGGTCCACAGAAGGATCGGGCGGCGCCGCCTCATTGGCGAGGCCTGCGGGGGAGTCACAGTGCCCACTCCCTTGTCTATCAGACTAATGGCTCTGGTGGCCTGAAGAGGTCGCTACGCTTCCAAAAATGCTTTACCTGCACCAGAGAGATGGAAACCTGTGACATATGATTTTTGTCACTTTTCTATACCAGTAAATGTTGACAAACAATGTAATAGTACTGATTCTAGATATCAGTTACATCTATTATAATGGAATTTTTTTTTTAGCTATAAAATAATGGTGAAAGCTTGGACTGCTCCTGTTGCTTCTTAGATTTTCTCTTTTTTTAAGGAGAATGCTTTGTTAGATGATCAAAAACAAAATAACAGGTTGGATGGATTACTTTATTTCTGTTTGCAAGTATAGTTTGACAATGTGTTTCTTATATAAAATGTTAATAAATGAATCACTCCTTTAGTTTTAAAGCCTACCTGAGGAATTAAACCAAACCTGCATCAAATTATTTATTTAAAATGTTGCTATTTTGCCTTATTCTGAAGAACAAATAGACAGATACTTTCTGTGTGTGCTGATGCCCTTGATTGTGGGCTGCCACTATATTTCAAGATAATTATTACCAATGCAGCCTGTCTTCACACATAAAACATTTGCATTGTGTTTTGCCTCTGGGATGTCACTCTTTGTAAGTAAAGACAAACCCGTAGTTTGAGTGGAGATAAATGGCATTTTGAGCATAATGTTGTTTTCCACTTCTTGTATGAGTGAAAATTATTCAGCAGTTCAGAGTGAAGACTAAAGTGAAGTAAGAGAAAAATGCGTTTATATGCCATCATGCTTTCAAATAACATCAGAGAATAGATGATGAGTGGAATTCCTAGGTTTACGATAAAAGATTTAGCTACTTTCTGTCAATATACATGTCAGAGCTCTTGGGTGGGGACCTACGGTAAGACACACTGTCCAAGCTCTTAAGGTTCCATTTCATCTACCAGATGGGATTCTGCCTTATTTTGAGAGTTTGTTGGCAATACTGATTCTTTCTTAGTTGTAGTGTATTAACTTTATTATGCTCATCATATTACAAGTTCAGAAAGGTTCTCTTCCCTCCAGGTTGACATTCTAGAAGGGTAAAGGTCCTCCACTAAATGTGGAGACCATTTCCCTCTGCATTGGATGAGATCATTGGATGAGACTCTACGGGTTAGTGTCAGTAACTACAACATAATGATTTGTATGTGTTTTTAGTCCTGTGTACACTTCAATTCCACAGTTTCATGCCAAACAAGGAAATATCCAATTCAAAAGTCATATGGGAATTGTGGAATACTAAAGAGGGGGGAAAGGTACATCTATAGTTTTGTGAATTTTAAATATCAGTAGTGGTACACTATGTAAAATGAGGTCCCAGGGAGTAGGATTTTCAGATGCCTGAATTTTTGTTATAATTAGCTGTATATTATGACAGTCTCCCTCAGTAGAATTTTGATGAAATTTGATGATAGTTCTGCCTGTCAGTCCCTTAGCAAGGGACTTTGCATAAAGTAGTAATAAATGATAATGTGATGACATTAATAAAAATAATTTATAAATGGTGAATTATACAAATAGGAAAGGTTATTATTTTCATTGTATAGTATCATACCTAGAAGCTATTTTTTTGAAGTAAAACTAGAAAATCAAAGTATTATGCACTCCTTATGGAGTATATATTATCTTAATATACCCAAGTGTACCTGTCATAGTTTTTATACCCATGAAAAACAATTTTAAATAGTTTCTCCTTATTTTCTTCACTTAATGGCATTGCATTCACATTTGCGTTTCAAATTAAAAGCTGAGGAATCATTTTGTGGCACATGTAAAGAGTGAGGTTTAATTCTAAGATGAGTAGCTGATAGGCAGAAGAAGGTGGATTTACATTTTCATCACTGCCTCTTTCAGCTAAAGAACATATTGACCTGCCTACTAATGTTAGCAGTGATATTGGCCAGAAACATTTCAAAGGAACAGAAAACTAGGTGCTTGGCAGTTTCCTTTACCTTTTTTATAATAATCAGTTAGAAAGCTTTGAGAAACAAAATGCAGTGAGAGATTATTAGTAGTAATTTTCTATTCCGTGGCTTGTGCTAAGACCAGTGGTTCAGGGATACGAACACTTTGTGGACTCAGTGAAATGGAAGAGGTTTTTCATTAGATGCCCATGTGAATTCCTGACAACCACTTTATGGACCCTCCTTCCTTCCCCTGTATTAAGAAAGGCATCAGTTCTTAGAAACATAACACCTCACCTATGAGCTAAATTAGACTTTGCCCTTTCTTGGAAGAAAGACTTGTTAGTGGTTTTCTTTGCTTCCTTCCCTGACAGACAACAGCCTTAAACTGAAATCTCAAAACTGTGACTCTGAGCCAATTACTTAACCTCTTGTGGAAGAAAACTTTTAATGGGAAGAATATGTAGGATTAGAAACATGAGTTATCTTAAGACAGAAGTTCACTGCTAATCAGTAGGGAAAGTCTTAAAGCAAACATACATATATATTTTTTCACAAAGCTTACTGTTCTCAAGGTCCTAACACCCCAGGAGATAAAGATTCAGAATTTTTGTCTATACTTTCATTTTATATATATTTGATCCCTTCACGTAAATAGCTGATTCAAATGATTTGTGAACCATTGTTTGGATAATTATGTAACCGTAAAGTAATAGTCACTGAGCCAATTGTGATTTAAACATTGTATAAGCTTATGTAATTGATTTTAAATAAATAAGTTTGCTAAGTTTTTTTTTAGAGGTACATTATATTCAAAGACTGTAAAAACCTCTACATTTAAGTCCAGTATCACCTCCTATTGCTGTCAAATTTTAAAAAACACATAATTTCAGTTCAACCTTCTTTCCTCTGCACCAAACTAATACATAACACAGTCTGTACAGTTGGGCCAAGGATAGCACATGTAGGATTTTGGTGAAGGTTGTGTCTAGCACAGTGCCTGGAATATTCTAATCACTCCATAAAGCAAGGTAGTATTACTGCTAGTAGTATTGTTTCTGAAATGTTAAAAAAAAAAACAAAACATGTACTAGACAAGAAGAACTGGACTTCTTTATCTCTTCATATGCTTCTCCTAAAAATCTGATATTCCCGAGTGTTTTATATTAGAAATCATCTCATGGCAGATTTTGTAACTTGAGAGGTGGGAGTGTAGAGGAACAGCATCCACACCTCGTCCTTAAAATCCTTTTCCTAAGCTGGAAATTCTTCCCGGGCGTCAGCTGACTCCTCCAGGACTCCTTGTCCCCCGGCCGGCCGTCGGGGTGAAGCTGCGGCCCCGGGCCGGCCCGCTCGCTCGGCGCAGAGCCCATCCGCGGGGGCTTTTCCTTTCCTGATGCAGCCGTACCTGGCTCCGTCCCGGGAACCATGCTTTAGTCCGAGAGGCACCTGGCCTTTGTTGAATTCTCTCTGGATGACTGCACTTTTGTGCTTGGAAATAATTGCAGCTGTTACCTTTAAAACACAGGAAAAACTACTCTTAGCATTCACCGTGCAGTCCAGGGCAGCTGCTTAAGTCCAAAGGGCACTCCCTCCCCCTCCCTTGCCCGCAGTCCTCCCGATGTGCGCGGGGACAGGACCACCCGCGCGTGCTCTGTCCCGCAGCTCTCCCGCCTCCGTCCCGCTGGGAAGGCCCAGAGCAGCAGGCGCAACACTCGCTCGCGTTATCCTGTTCGCTTCTTCACCGTATGTTACATATGCAGTGCTTGGAAGAGAGTGTGAGATCTTGGTTTCAGGGCTGTGCCCATCAGACTCGAAGCGTGGATACCAGGAAAATTTTGTGGATAATTTTTATTTTCAGTAAAGAGACAGGTTAATGAATAAGAATTTGTTTTCTATATCATCTCTCATAGCTATGAAATTACAGTGAATAGAGACAAACCTCAGACCTAATCTCTCTACTTTCTTTCTTTCTTTCATTTTTCAGATACTTATTGGACTGTTTATTTTGTGCCAAGGTATTGCTCTATGTACTTTTGAAATTGTATAGCTTATAATCAGGTAGAGGTGGCACATAGAAAGGTAAAGAAACACTTAATTCGGTTTTCATTAGTTGCGATAAATGCTGCGATGGAAGCAAACCGATTGCAGTGATGAGAATAAATTGGAAGTGGGAAGGGAAAATCTACTTAATTAGGGAGGCAGGAAAGACTTCTGAAGATTCTACACTTTGGTGAGAACTGAGGGAGTTAGTGATGTGAAGTTTGAGGGGAATAGGTGTCCAGGCTCAGTTGGAAATGTCACTAGAGGGTCCATCAGCCAGCAGAAAAGATGATAACCTCTATCTTACCCTTTCAAAAAAATCACTTATCTCCAACACAGAGAAAGTTATTAATAACTGCTGCATTCTTACTTTCAGAAAGTTCTGAGATTATTTTTATACGATGTTTTAACTACTTATTGACATTTATTATATGTACTTCCATCTCTTCATGGATTACTTTTCAATATAGTCACTTTTAGGAAACAAAGGCTTTGTTTCACATCTGTGTTGAATGTCAATACTAAAAGCCCATCAGATGAGTGGATAAAAAAACTGTGGTACATTTACACATGTGAAGGACTGGGGCAGGGTGGGGTGAAATTCATACTTTTAGTCTTAACCCCAACAATCTTTGCCCTGAGGCCAGGCTGAGAGAAGAGTCAGCTAGAAACAGGTGGAGCCAGGGAAAGGAGTTCAACTCTTTTTTTTCTTTTCTTTTAAATATGTCTTTACTGATTTCAGAGAGAGGAAGGGAGAGGGAGAGAGCGATAGAAACATCAATGATGAGAGGGCCATTGATTGGCTGCCTCCTGCACGCCCCCTACTGGGGATCGAGCCCGCAACCCGGGCATGTGCCCTGACCGGGAATCGAGCCGCTGTCTCCTGGGTCATAGGTCGACGCTCAACTGCTGAGCCACGCCAGCCGGGCAGGAGCTCAGCTCTTAAACTGTCCCAAGACAGAAGACGGTCAGGCCAGAATTCAATGGCTACTGTCTGAGGAGACAAGTGTCCTTAAGTGCAAGTCAGGTTGACATTGGTGTGTGGGGGATGCCAGTAAGGGTTGGGAGGTGAAGAGGGGATGGGCTACACTTACTGAAAAAGAACAATGACAACTTAGGATACAGCCCGGAGGGCAGGTGGAAGGGGACTGCCAGGACATGCGAGCCACAGTTGATGGGAATCAAGCAGAGATCCCAGGCTCGTCTTAGCAGAGAACTGAAACAAAGAACAATCCAGGAGCAGAGACTGATTGTGGTGGTTGAGAGAGGGGCTGGGGCAGGTAGAACAGGGTGCTGTGTGGAGGGAAGCCTGCTGCTAAGTGGCCAAAAGCCTGTGTACTCCTATGTGAGTTTTTTCCCCGTGTGATTTTTAAAGTGATTTTTATCTAGCATGCGTCATTGCACAAAATGTTAACAGTACTGAAGCTGGAAATCTTTCATACTGAAATTTTTAGTTTTATTGGAAAGGAAATATCCATGTTTTGGGGGAAAGGGTTCTCCAGCTTAATAAAGAGCATATCATGAATTGATTAACTTTGGAATTAACTGTAAGCGAGATGTCAATAATGTGAAGGCTTTCGTTTCAAAGAGTGTGCCTCCTGGAGAAAAGCATTATCATGAAAATATGCAGTGTTAGAAAATCTGGTAATATGATTTAAAGAAAAATATAAAAGCTTTGTCTTAGTTATTAAAATTTATTCTGCAGCAGCAACAGCAAAAACAATTGAAGTACCAGCCAAAATGATCGTTAGCTATTTTAAGAATTACTTACTTCTAAATATTTATAGATGATAATAGTTTGGTAACTTTGGCTGTTTTACTAGAAAAATTTAAGAGTAGTAAAGACCACATTTAAAAAATATTTTTTTATAGCTTTAAATAATAGGCATTTTATCTGGTGCTGCATAATTATCAAGGTCTTAAAAACAATAATATATCTCTGTGATAAAAAAGAAGGCACATGTTATCTTCATTTGACTGTTTGAAAAATTGAGGTGCAAGACCTTGTCAAGGAAAACTGATACAATCTCTGTCTTCTCCGTCTGTCTGATGATTGTACTCTAGATCCAGATTTATGTACCCAAAGTACATTCAATATATTTCCCATCAGTCAACTCATTTTCTTTGATGCCACTGTTCTTAGTACTCTTTGTAAGGGCTAGAAACAAAATTTAGTATAAAATATTGCATCAAATGTAGCTCATAGTCATTCTTAAAAACATATTTCAACTCTGATATTTGTTCTTAAAGATGTAAGCATTTTAATCACAAATGTATTTTTACCTCTAATTAATAATTGGACCCTTAATTAATAATGATAGCTAGATGATTTTGACTAAGACGTCAGGAATAATTTTTCTCTCTTCCTAATTTTTTATGATAAATAATTTTTCTTTTTTTTTTGAAAAAAAAAATGTTTTTATTGCTTTTTAGAGAGAGGAAGGGAAATGGAGAGAAACAGTGATTGGCTGCCTTCTGCTCACCCTCTACTGAGCATTGAGCCTGCAACCTGGGAATGTTCCCTGACTGGCAATCGAACCGGCAACCTTTTGGTGCACGGGACGATGTCATCCAACTGAACCACACCAGCCAGGGCTAATTTTTCTATTTTTAAGGAAGTTCATCAACTCATAAGCATCTCATTTCTCTCATTTGAAAAGATAAAAAATGTTTTCTCTATTGATTTTATTCTCTTACAAAGTTGAAACATGGAAAAGTGCATATCAAAAATACTCCATTGTATTGGTATAATAACAAAACCACAAGTAGTAAAATAAAAGAAGGTCCACGCTATATAGCATTTTGTGACTTGGTGAGTCTGCAGTGCTTTAAAAACTAAACACAGAACACTGACATATCCTCAAATAATTAATGTTATAGTTCTATAAAAATATGAAGGTAACCACATTCAAATTAAAAAATCATTTTAATTTCTTTTACAGTAGTTATAAAAATGAACTGAATAAAATAGAAATGTAACAGGAGAGACTTTACAGTCTTAAAGTTCTGTCATTTGTAAAAAATTATTTTAAATGGCATACTGATATGATTATACTCCTCCCTACCCAAGGTGCTTTGAGGCTGGTCTCAAACAAATCTAATAAAATTTGATTTTATTCTTTTAAATTTGAGAGTTGGCTCCCACACAGATTTAATTTGGTAATTGCCTGACCAGTACAACCAGATAGTGACAGGTGATGCTTACATTAGCATCAGTCCAGCCAGGAACCCTCTCAACACCAGAGCCCCTGAGAAGAGGGACATGCAGTGTCTATCCTGGCAGAGTTCACCATCTATTCTAGAAGGAGGAACAGCATATAAAGACGTCAGTGAAACAAGTACAGTTGAACTCAAAGGTGTGTCCCTATAAACAGGGTAAACACCCAGGAAGGATAGTTCACACTGTCACGGGGCGTCAAGGACCTCTTTGTAGGGGACATGGCTCAGCGGTAGGGTTCATGTTTGAATGGGAGGTCACCAGCAGTCTAAACAGCACGCTTGTCTTGTTAGATGTGAACTTCCTAAGGGCAGAGACCATGTATATACTTTATTCACCAGGAAGGCATTGCTGAGCGAACAGGTGAAGACAGGAGAGGGCATACCAGGCAGAAAGGCAGTCATCTACGCCAGATGCTCAGGAAACCATAAAATGTAGGTGCCCTTGGAGCACAAGGTCCAGACGAGTGGGGGAGTGCTTGGAGGCAGAGCTGGGGCATAACAGGAATAATAGGTGAGGTGATACTAATGCCGTGCTTATGGTACCGTACACGGTTTTAAGTACTTTATGTATATTAGCTCATTTAATCCTCACAAAAATCCTTGAAGCATGTACTATTGTTACTCCTCATTTTTACAGATGAGGAAACTGAGGTACAGAGAAGTTAAATGATTTGCCCCAGATCATGTAGCTAATTTTTAGTAGCTAATTTTAGAATGGTCTGGGTCCAGGTTTACACTCTTAATAGCATTGGATTTTTTGTATTTAGTTCAGACATAAAGAGCATTGCCACGATTCTGTCAAATATGGTTAAAATTATTCATTTCAAATGGTTCAACCTACTGTCATGCAGAGGAGTTTGGATGTTATCGCTATAGATGGAGCGCTTGAAGGGCTATGAGCAAGGGAAACGAGGTGAGATTTATTTTGGGAAATAAATTATAGGCTCCCTGACTCACCATACACCCTACAGATGAAGACACATGATGAGTTATTTTCCTAAATTATCTGGGACTCTCCCACTCCAGGTTTGACTTATTTCCATTTCTCTGTAAGTTGGCCTGATTCCTCCCCCTTGGCCTTCACTGTCTCCTAGACTTTGGCAGACAGCTTGATGTTTCTGGTACTTGGGCCACTGCAAGGAGCAGCACTCAAAGGTAGAAACTCTTTGTAGCGCTCTCCCACACACAGCCTTGCTTTCTGCTCTTGGCCTGACCCATCCAGGGTCATCTTACAGTGATAAAAGATTGAGTGTGGGATAACTTCAAGCCTAAGATGAAAACAAGTTAAAATACTTATACGATAAGAGAGCTTTTAATTGGGTCTTTTCTGGTTCTATATTTTGGAAATGTCTCCAGGTATGAGCAGCACATGCATATCACATACACAATAATTTGGGGATGGTTCTCATGGTTATTGTCCAGGCCATACCCTTTTGAAAGCCGATCTTTAGAATAATGATAGCAATTACGTTTATTTAGCTAGTTATAGCTTACAAATTACTTCCATAAACAGATTCTCATTTGATCCTCACAGTAACCAAGGGAGGTAATTATCACCACTTTATAGGTGAAAGAACAGAAATTTATTGAGGATACACGTGTTTCCAGAGCTTCCATCCAGGCTACCTACTTTTATCAAGTCTGTCTTTTTCCCCCCATCCCCACTACAGTGTGAAATCTGTCCATATTTATACATTTAATAAGTCAAAATGGTATTTTGTTAATATTGGATAATACTAGAAACGTGCATCTCTAGTCCAAGCTTTAACTTACTGCATTTGTATAAATGAAGTAACTTCTGACTCTGATAATTACTAAGGTGATCCATGGTATTTTATGGCAATAACAGTAACTTTGATATTGTCAGTAGGAGGCAGAGAAGCCTCATATTAATGTAACATGCAGGTAATTCAGACTGTCCAACCTGTCTGTATAATCTAAGGCTGTAACTAATTTTCCAAAGTTTCTCAGTTTCTTTGAGAGGCGGTATTTGTAAATCATGTCTTAGTTATGCCAGTGGCTATTGTGAACTGATGATCTGGTCTGTTCAGTTGGGACCTTACTAGTTCTGTGAGGGAGGGGCAGGTGGAGAAGGGAGCCTTCAACCTAGAGCGGGTCGTGAAGGGCTTCAGGGTCTTCGTGGTGGCTTTCCAAAGAAGAGGGATGCACCTGAGGCTGCTCTGCCCCTTCCCCAACACTGCACAGTCAGAGCGGCCATGCACCACGCAGTCATTGACTCTCCCTTGGAGTTGACTGAAATTGTGCATTAAAAAAGCAATGAAGGGCACCCAGCCTGATTTTCAGTCCCACTTGTCTTTGGGGCTTCATGTTTCTGCCATGCCTGATTCTTCTGTTTTCCTTGTGGACGTGGCCCCAACCCATTTAACTTGGGAAGGGTGTCCTGTCCTTGTTTCCCTCTGATGTCATAACGGGCCTCCTCCAGCTCTAGCCCTGACGAGAGCACTAGAGCTCTGAGCAGGTCTTCCAGGCCCCTACATCCCCACCCAAGCCAGGAGGCTTTCTGTCACGTTGGAACTGGAGGGAATTCTGCTTCAGGGAGTAGAGAAAATGTCAAAGGGAGTAGAGAAAATGTCAAATGTACAGCTGGACCTAAGGATGTTTGGGAAAGAGGGCGGGGGAGAGAGAAGAAACAGCTACTCTACTTTTTAATAAAAGAGTAAAATACTTCACCTCCTTAACCTGCTCCTGGGATACTTTCAGGTTCTCAGGATCTTTCATAATTCATACTCGATTATCTTACATGTTTTTTGCAGGGGGCATTACCCCAAACACAGTGAAAAGATGTGAGAAGCAAAGGTCAGCGAGACTTAGTGTCTGCTAGAAGCCTTGGACTTAGTTACTCTCTCCCAGAACTGGTTTTGACCTCATTTCCCAGCTCCTCCCACTGGGTTTTAGTGTGGACTGAGGTGCCCGTGAACTTCCACCTGATGTCTCACAGCTTGGGGGCTGGGAAGTCACTTACCCTCTCGGAGCGATTAGGAGACTGTTATGTCTCAGAAGGAAATACAGGCCAGGCCTGTACTAGGGTGAGTTCAAGATCTTTTTTCAGAGGTAGAATAATTGTAAATCGTTGCAATGAGAGGGTGAAGGAGAAGGAAGAGTCAGAGATTTTGAGAGATTTCTAACATGGGAGGTGCCCTGGCAATCCACGGGCCAAGAGAGGGAACAAAGGTCAGGAGCAGACTTGGGGCGTGGAGGGGAGAGGAAAGATTTGACACTTGTTTTGGGATTTTTTGAATTTGAAATACTTGTCGGACACATAGGAAGAGAACTCTGTAAGAGTTCTCTTGAAATCGTGGAGCGGAAGGTGGGAAACAGGTCTGTCAGTGCCTGTGTGATTGTCACAGCCACGGAGGGAGTAAGACCCGCTAAGGAGCTGAAGAGGGGGCCTGGGCATAGGGGAAGAGTCACTAACAGAGATTCGGAAGGGGCACTTGGGGTCAGAGGAGTCAGGGAGGTACAGAGGAGCCTCAGGTCTTTCTTTAATACTGTCTATCAAAACCCCTTTCCTATTTCCCACAGACCCTTCCTGATATCTCTTGCTGCCAACCCTCTAGAAGATTCCCACTGCCACCTGCACCCCTAATGGGACAAGGCCCAGGCCTTTACTACTCATCTTCATGACTTAAAGGGGACTTGCTAAAGGATGGGAAATTTCTTCTTGTTGAACATAGTTTGACTGTCACTTTATTTTCAGATGCCAGAGGTGGCTTTTATTTCATTTTCCCCCCATTAAGATTTAGAGGTTTTCTGGTTAAATTAGTATAAAAGTTGTAGTAATTGCATGCCTTGGTATGAAAGCAAACCCCCAGTTTTCTCCTGGTTATGATGTGGGTATGGGAACACATTCTGCTGACATGTTCTGAAGCTTAGTATCTTGATGAATTGACCTGGCTATAAGAATTGATTGAAAACTCAGTTTTACGATGGCTGAAGTAAGCATAGGTTAGGAGGATGGGCAGCCAATTAGCTGACAGGGTCTACACAGTACTAGATGGATTGCAGTGAGAAGTGAATTAAAGAGAGGACACTGCTATCCATTACCAGCTGACTGGCAAGTATGCTATTGAGTCATATCAGAAATAAAGACCAAACCTTGTTCTCTGACTCCTTCAAAGAGCTCAAATTGCAAATACCTCTAGTGCCTAATAAGCAAAACAGTGCTGCCTTATATAATGTGAGATACTTATATAATGTGAGATATTGTTGTAGACAACGAAAGCATTTAGTCTTTCCCTACTAGCAGCTTAAGCCTATTTTCTGTGCACACACAAGCCATATTCATATTATATAAAAAAGCAATGCATTGTTCTAGTGGCTCTCAATAGTGACCCATATAAAGCTTTAAATGGCAAGGAATGAGTTAAAGTAGCACAGAATTTCACCTGTGCTGAAATAAAATCACATTTTCCTTTTCATTGTATTGGATAGCGACACAGATACAAATAAATAGTACAGAAAGTTATGCTTTCTGAAACAATATTAAAGGCATCTCAAACTGGGCAACTTACCACACCACTAATCATAAGGTCAGTCCATTTCATGCTCAAATGACCAAGTTTTTTAAATTAAATTTATTGGAGGTAGTATTGGTTAATAAGATTATATAAGTTTCAGGTGTAAGCTTATAAAACTTATAAATTTTATAGTACATCATCTGTATATTCCATTGTGTGCTCACCACCCGCAGTCTAGTCTCCCTCTGTCACCATATATTTGAGCCCCTTCACTGTCTTCATGCTCCCCCACCCCCTTCTCTCTGATAACCACCACACTGTTGTCAGTGTCTGTGAGTTTGTTTTGTTTGTACATTTGTTGCTTTTTGTTTTATATCCTACGTATGACTGACGTCATGCAGTTCTTGTCTTTTCCCATCACTTCACTTAGCACGGTGCTCTCAAGATCCTTCCATGTTGTCACAGGTGGCAACACACACACACACACACCCCACATCTTCTTTGCCCAAACACTGGTCCCAGGACCCTTAGGCTGTTTCCATGTCTTGACTACTGGGAATAATGCTGCATGAACAAGGGATACATACATCTTTACAAGTAAGTGTTTTAAATTTTTCAGGTAGATACACAGAAAAGGGGTTGTTGGGTCAGATGTTAGCTCTATTCCAGTTATTTGAGGAACCTCCACACTGTTTTCCATGGAGGCTGCGCCAGTTTACAATCCTCCAGCAGTGTGAGAGGGGTCCCTTTTCTCCAGAGCAGACCTCTCTGTGACTAATCAGTGGGGTGGGGGCGGGGAGGGAGTCAGCAGGGGAGCAAAGGGGGACATCTGTAATACTTCCAACAATAAAGATAAATTTTTTTTTAAAAAAGCACTTATATATATAGTTTAGATCCGAGCTCCATTTACACTTCATTTTGGCCTCTTCTGTGAAATCTAGTGTTCTGTCAAAAAATGTGAGATATAAAAAGTATAAGAATTGTAGATTGTATTCTAGTAGCAGATACTAAGGGAGCCTAAAAATTTTACCTCTTCGATGTCAGGGAGATTGATGGCCAGATGGTGACAATTGTGTCTTTTTTTTTTGCCCTGTCACTAAAGATGAGATGTGATTACTTTATGACAAAAGCAGCAACCTTGCATCACTCTGGCCACTCTAATTTAGGCAAGCACCCCTCTGTGCCAAGTGATCTGGGCCCGTTTCATTAAGGAGGAGTTCAGGGTCATGGAAAGTGTCAGCAGCTCTGTCATCCCATTAAGTAACATGGACAGTCTGAGTCAGCACTTGCAGCAGTCTTGGGAGCATCAGGAAGAGTTATATCAGGGAACCAGATACGGTGCTGCTCAAGCCAAACCCACTTGCGGGGCTCAAAGAAAAGAGCTTGTTGTATGCAATAAAGTGCCTGACTGTAGACACATAAATTTAGCTGTCTTCTTGCCAACCCCGAAGATAGATTGTCTCATCAGTCTTGTAAGTATTGAGTTACAGAAAGGACAAGCAAAACATTTGGCGAAAAAAAACAGACCTAACCTGGGTCCAGTGTGAATAAATTTTCTTTAACTTGACCTATTTTTCATCTCAGACCTTTCTACCATCCTTACAGCAACTCACACATCAGATTCAAAGGTCTCCTACTCTGCTCAAATATCCCTCCCTTAGAGGCCTCCTCTGTCAATGCCATAAAATAGTCTCTGCCTCCCTTACACTCTATCCCCAACCTGCCCTGTTTTTCCTAATAGCATGTCCGGCTATCAGCAGTTGTATTGCTTATTTACTTGTTTGTTGTTTGCGTGTCCAACTAATTTGTAAGCTCCACGAGGGAAGGAATTTATTCTCTTTATTGCTGTGTATCAATAAATGCTTGTTAAGTTAATCGTCAGAGCCATTACTCGCCACAAAGCATGACCTAGAAGAGCACGTTTCCTGGGGAAGGTGATTCCATAGTCAAGACTCTGAATCCCTTCTTCCTGCTCTCGTGTTTCCTGCTTTTCTTCCTACCATTACTAATCATCGTTTTTATAGAACTAAACTATTAAAATATGGGTAGTTTTATATATCGAATATCATCTTGCATCTCAAGGCTGTGTGGGGGTCCTTTATGACGTGCCCAGTGGATGTCAGAAAACATGCCTCCTGGCCCTGGCTGTGCCTCTGGCCTTCTCTGAGGTCCTGCGCTCCCCGTGTGAAAGGGGGGGCTCAGAGGAGATCCTTCTGGGACCTTGTACTCCACAGCATTGTGGTTATCTACATCTAGGTAGTCTTTTCTCACCCTACTCATACCCCTAATCGTGAGAATATCTAAGATACGGGATTTGTTTGTATGTTTGTTGGAGGGTTTTGTTTAGTTTGGTTTGATTTTCCTGCTGAGCTAAACAGAACATGAGAGAGCCCTTTAAGGACCTAGGCAATTCCCCTTCATTCCTGGAGGCGCTAAGGGCCAGAAAGCTGCCACCAAGTGTGGTTTGGACATACCCAGGACACAGTGTTTCTTTCAGGAGCTCACTGCATCTGTAAGCTCGAGCTAGAAAGGAGGCCTAAGGAATGTGAATACAGAATATCTTTTGCACGCATGTGAATTCCAAATTAAGAATATGGGAGAATGAAAATAAATACGGAATTAAATCTGTAACGGTTTCTCTCAGTTCTCCTCCCTGAGTAACCTTCCAGTTGCCAGGAGATAAGTGCTGCTGCTTTGCCCCATCCAGCCCCCTTTTCCTGTTTAATTGTTTGTTTGTTTGTTTGGTGTGTGTGTGTGTGTGTTTTTCAGGGAGCTCAAAAAGTCTTACTAGGATTCTTTCCTTTCTTGATTGAAAACATAACCAAGTTTGTATTGTTCTGTTTCTTTAAGACAAGGGCATGCTTTTGTGCTAACAATTTGTGGCAAACTCTGCTACAGAAAGCTTGCTCTAACAGAATTCTGTTTTTCCCTTAGTTGCAAACTTCCTAACAGCCCCAGTGTTTGGTGCATAAAGTCACTGATTACTCGGTGAGGCCCAGAGAACAAGGTGACCCTCACCAGGACTTGCCCAGCCACAACAGGGGAAAGAGAGGCTCTCCTGGAAGGACATGTTCTCTTTGAAATCTCTGAGCTTAAAAACAGAAAAAAACACATTTCTTTGCAGAGCTTTTACCACAATGACACGAAGGAAACAGGATGTTTAAGGAAAACTTTTTCATATCATTTTATGAGGTTCAATTTACCTTCAAATTATGTGCTTCAGTGCTTTATATTTGCATTACAAATGTTTTGTTGCCTGAGTTGTAAAGAATTTTCTCCACTCCTACCCCCTCACTCCGCCCCTGCTTGAATCTCTCATCTGTGCTTTGCATTATTTGGCACCAATCAGTATCTTTCCATGGAGTCAGAGTGGGGGGATCCTGATTGCCAGCAACATTCCACATTCAAAAGTGAAAAAATGTGTTTTTTTCAGAGGCTCTTTATCCAAGTGCGGCAGAATATTTTCTGAGATTATTCTGGGTTTACATTCGTGGAAGAGAGGCTGGATACACAGAGAATGTTATTATTGGAACCATATCGTCACATTGATGTTGCATTTCTCAGGAAATGTTTGCTATTATGAATGCTATTTTCTACCTGCTTTTTTAAGGCCTTGAGTCCAGATGGGCTGATATTGAAGCTATTTGGCTACCTAGAAAAAGATGGTACAATTTATAAACTTCATGCTACTGTGTTAAAAATAATGATCTCCCAGAACTTTGTATAAATAACAGAGAGGTAGAGAAATTTAGGTGATTTACATCTTGGTATTTAGTATTTAAGATACGTACAGATGACATACCAGGCAGGCAGTAAAGAATTATGATATAAAGATTCCTCAATGAAATGAAGAGAGTTTAAAAATATATATTTTTATGTTTTAATTATCTGAATTTAAACAACAAAGGAGGAAGACTGATATAATGACAGATATTTGTGACAAAAGTATCTTTTGTTTTGAGCACTTTTTTTTAGTAGTTTTCAGATATTTCTTTAGCCATGAAGTAGAGACGTAGGTCCAGCCCCTTCCCATCTCAGGAACAGAAGCAGAAAACTCATGATCTACTCCAACTGGCAGTAAAGAGATTAAATATCTGTATTCCAAGGTTACTGTCTTGAGGAATACTTTTGATTGCTAATATAGTCGTATCCATCTATTACATCTCCTCTTTCATTATCATAATTGTCTTATCTGGCCTATTCTTTCATTTCTACATGCAGTGACATTTCCTTGTCTTTCGGAATTTCTAAATTACGATTTTATGACATCAGTATGCAACATGTATGAAGTGCTTATGATTTATAAGGCATTATATACATCATATAATCATGTGTGCTTCACAAGAGACACCTACTTTGAAAGTCTAACTCAGGCATTACTCCCTTACGCTGAAGTTCAGTCATTGTTGTTCATAATGATTATCCTGAGTTATGGGGGACAGTAAGAGGTTATTTTCGGTCTACTTAGGAATAAAAGAAACGACGCTACATTTTGGAAACATTTTCATTAAAAGTGGTTAAAACTGTTTAAAGGTTTTAATCAAAGCTTCATTAATCCTTAGTTACTTGGATATACCTGTGTCCAGTCAAAATTAGGCTTTGCTGCATGTACATATTCTCACAAAGCAAGAGTGTCACCTGCAACACTCTTTGATGGTTGGGATCCCAAGTACTAAAGTGGTAACAAGTGTTCAAGATGGTCTTGGAGATGCTGAAGATTAGAAACTTTATAAAATAGTTACTCAGGTCATTTTCAGTTGTTCTATATTTAAAAAGAAATGCAAATCAGCTATAAAAATGGTGACATCTTCTCACTATCCAGCCTTATCAGAATGTCTGTGACCATATGTGTGACCTCATTTTGAGATCATGAGAAAAATGAAAGTAGAGGCCTTTCTTAAATGTCAGGGCTCCACAAATGGCTCTCCTGCCCTCCTTCCTTACCACGGCCCCGAAGCACAAACAAGACTGGAAGAAGTTCTCTGGTATCAGGGAGAAGAGGAAACGGGGGGAGGGAAGTCCTGGGCGTGAGACACCCCAAACCTTCCTGAGTGCCCACAGTCTAATTCCTCAGACTGAGGATCTTATCTGTCCCCCAAGCAGACTTTTATGACACTGCTCTAGACTACAAAATACTACCATCAGATAACGCGGTAGAAAAGCAGCAGACGGAGCCACGGAATACACAGAAGCCCGTTAGCTGGATCTTAAGGGAGGAGCTAGAGCAGCACACGATCCGTTTTCAGGTCTAGGCGCCAGGGTAGCTCCGCAGTAGTTGCTGAGGCGGTGGCTGCTGCTGGTGGCCCTGTCGTTAGTGTTCTCCTGGCACATGCATTTACCGAGGAGTTACTGAAAATGAAGTTTTATGGGTCTTTGCTGTAGTATTGTTATCGGAACAATCTGTAACTTATTTTTGACACTTAAATGTTGGACCTTGAGGTAGAACCCACTGCAGATTTCTCATACTTGACTCTGAGTCATCGTAACAGAATTAACTCTGAGTCATCCTAACAGAACACATTATGATTTAATTATAACTCAGTGATTTCAGGGTAATCAAAATGCCATTCTATAAAAACTCTATTGTATTGAAAATAAGCGATGGGCTCTATAAAATAATAAATTTCAGACAAGTATTTGGAAGAACTTGTATCTTCTACTAGTTCTTCTGCCCTTTGAAAGTAGAAAACAGTCTAAAATGGTCCCGCTGAACAGAAAATTGCTGTAATTCACTGAATGATGCTTTCCTGATGTTACACTTTTATGATAGAGGCTTCAATTAAAAAAAAAAGACACACATTTTTTTATATTTGTTTCCTCTGTTTCTGACTATTAGAGATAATATTTTTTCCACAAACCACTGTGAGACACAAGAACTGTAATCATAGGTTAAATTCAATCCAGTGGAATTGATGGCAAGGCTATATATTCAAATTAAAAACTAAGTTTTCTGCTTTACATACACTATACTGAATTATCACTCCAAAGACCAGATCAAGCAACTTGCTTATTAATAAGAAGACAAAATGCAAAGATTACTAAATTTACAAAAGGTACAGCCATACGCTCACCCAGGGTAAAAGGTGAATAAAATGCACAAAGTTAGAAAGCACGTGCAGGGTGCGTAATTCCTGTCTTGCTTTTGCTAGTTGGACATATTCTCCCCCATTCCTATATTAGGGCATTGGCTGTAGCACAGATTACAATTTGACCCCAGAAGAGATTCCTCTAGCAAAGAACCTTTTAGAAGTAGATTGTTGTCATTTCTTTGATAACGGCTGTCTTCTGAAAGATAAGTCACCATGGCTGTGGTCAAAGCATGTTTCATGTTTTGATGTTTTAGAGATATTCCAATGGCCATGTTATGGCCATTTAAAAAGATTTTCCAAGTCCCCGTACCGTAATTAATTTGCAAAATCAGAAAGCAAATGACTACATTATGCTTAGCTCCTTAAAAAATGTATCTTGGCAGCCCTGGCCAGTGTTGCTCAGTGGTTAGAGCATCGGCCTAGCGCACCAGAGGGTTGCAGGTTCGATTACCAGTCCTGGGCACGTACTGGGGTTGCAGGTTCGATCCCTGGCTCTGGTCAGGGCACAGGCAGGAGGCAGCCAATCAGTGTGTGTCTCTCACATCCATGTTTCTCTCTCTCTCTCCCTCCCTCCTTTCCATTCTCTCTAAAAAAAACCCCCAAAATCAATGGGAAAAATATCCTCAGGGGAGGATTAGCAAACAAACAAAAACGTACCTTCGCAGAGTTACGGTTTACCGCGGCGCCTCCTGCTCTTAGAGAGGATCCGCGCAGGAACTGTCGGTTGGCACGGCACTGCTGAACCTTTGGGCAACCGTAGTTGAAGCTAATCGAGAACTTTAGCTGCAGGGGATAAGTGCCATTTTCACATGAGTTTAGTTCCAGGAAAATTTTGCATGTACAGGTGACTTTGTACGTCACACGAGGAAACAGGGCTGCTATGTAACCCACATTTCTCCTTCTGTCTTAGCTGCACAAAATGCAGACTCACAGTTAGTGCTCCAGAAACCATTTACGTCATCAGCTCCTTCCACTGAAGATGGTCTAGATTTTTTTTGGATCCCGAATCTGTGTTTTAACCTACATGCAGACTCATCAATCTAGAAATGGTTAATTTGTGACCTACGCTAGGAGGGTGTGTGTGGGAACTAGATACAGCCTGCAGTTAACTTGCCCACCAGAGAGGGCACCCTTTTTTAAAAAATATATCTGTATTGATTTCAGAGAGAGGAAGGGAGAGGGAGAGAGAGAAACATCAACGATGAGAGAGTCATTGATCGGCTGCCTCCTGCACGCCCCTGACTGGGGATCGAGCCCGCAACCCGGGCATGTGCCCTGACCGGGAATCGAACCCCGATCGCCTGGATCCCAGGTTGATGCTCAACCGCTGAGCCCCACCCGGCCAGGCGAGAGGGCGCCCTTTTTAATGCTCACAAAGGCACCATGAGGCAGGAGGCGCTGCCGGTACCGTAAAGTCCATTAGAATTAGGCAGGTATAAATCATGAACAAATACAAAGATCAGGTTTAGGAGTCAGCAGCCCTCTGGACAAAGGATTGAATTATGATTGCGGTCTGAAAAGGGTCGACATATCTCTGATTTTTGTGTGTATAAAATATATAAAGCAAGTAATTAGTAATTTAGATAACATGTTGAATTTCTGGCATTTATAGAATAGTTTCAATGTGAAACTATTTTTATATGTATGCCTATATTGTACTTATGGCTACTTTTTCTATTTAATTGTTATGTTCAGGAAAGTAAAGCCTTTCAGTGAACTTTTAGAACTGCCCAAGGAAAAACTATGAACCTGTAGCTTTACTTACCTGCCTTGTCACTATTTTAATAAAATTTTCATTGCAAATTAAAACATTACAAATGTGCGGTTTTGGAGATTTCATTTTGTAGTAGTGAGCTTTAAGACCATTTATGTTGTCTTTAAAAACAAGATTAACAGTGGATTAACAAATAACAGATTTAAAAGAGGGAGTAACAGAAATACAGGAAGAAGGTACCATGCGTAGCTTTATATGTGTATAAACCAAACTCAAGTGATATATTCTGTAGAATTTGGAGAATTGGTTAACTAGCCAGAGAGTCAAAACAAAGTTGAATATGAAGCTTTTTATGACATAGGGAAGCAAATAAAAATTCGTTATACTTTGTTCGTGCTGTTTCCCGAATGAACTGTTAACCCAGAATTTTTGCTTGAAAAATAAGTCAATTCAGAAATTCATTTGCATTTTCATTAAAATGCAGCATTTATAATTAACCAAATTACATATCCATTGATTTGGCTATGCTTTCTGGGTGTATACAGGATGGACAAATGTAGGTTTACAGATGTGAGTACACAAAACAGAATTTATTCTTGTATTATTGTTTAATTATTACTGCATTATTTATTTGTATTACAACTGCAAACCTACTTTTGTCAACCCCTGTATGTACTTAGTGAGATATTCCAAGTGAAAGGATTTGAGGTGGTATTTTTGTGTGTAATCTTTTTATTATTGCTTCAACTCTTTGTAAAAAATGTGTCTTATTTTACAAAAATAAGGAAAACACTCGAAAAGTTTTTAAGTTGACTTACAGTTGCGTTTTTGGTAACAAAGCATGCTACCAAGTTAAATATACCATACCTGGCTTTGAGAATCTAGAGGGGGGCAATGGAAAAGAGCCCCAGATTCCCTGTAATACCAGCTGTAATTAACTCGCTGTGAGCATCACACAACAGCTTCAAGCACGTGTACACTGCTTTCTGTGCCGGGCCTGCTTTACATTCAGCCCACTCAGTCCTCACTGTGAGGTACCCAGTTTGCAGGCAAGGCAGTGAGGCCCCCCAATACACATAAAGGTAGTAGCAAGAGGCAGAGTCTGATTTCAAACCCAGATTCATGGTCCCTGTTTTCAACCACTGGAAACAGGCTCTCTCTCACTTTAGGAAAGTTGCTTCAGCTATCAGACCCTGAGTTTTCTCATCTCAAATTTAGAGTATTGGCTTGGAATTGTGGACAGTTTGCCCAGAAGCAGCAGAAAGAACTAAGTGGCAGGGGAGCAGTGGATGATCCTGTTCTCTGATCTTTCTCGCTGACCTCAACAGATGTTTTCTGTAATCACTGCCATATATTCATTCAGGTGTCTCCAGGTTTGCAGGAACTAGCAAAAATACAGTTCATACTGATGCTTAGGTTTGGGGCAAGTACAAAATTCACAAACTGCTGGAAGGGTGGGCTCACCCTGCATAAGAGCTTAGTTCTGAGACGCCTCCCAATTGGAACCAGAAAATGTGTATAACAGATGTTTTGTCATTATAGTTCCTGACGGGGGTCAGGGATATCTGTAACCCTTATGAACCTTTACCAGAAGCATGGAAACTGAAGGAATGGGAAAAGCCTTCCCTTATTGGGGAAGATAAAATAAGTAATTCAGAAATGGAAGGGGGAAAGAAATCTTTTTACAGCAAGAAACAAAACCCATGCGCATAAGATGAAAATGGTAAAATGGGTAGGTTCAAGAATACAGTGAGAAGGCCCTGGTCGGGTGGCTCAGTTGGTTGCAGTGTCATCCTGTACACCAAAAGGTTGCGGGTTCGATTCCCGGTTAGGGCACATACCTAGGTTGTGGGTTCAATACCCAGTCAAAGTGCATATGGGATGAAACTAATGGATGTTTCTCCCTTACTTGATGTCTCTCTCTCTCTCCCTCTCTCTAGAAAATTAATAAAAACATATCCTCAGGAGAGGATTTTTTAAAAAAGGAATACAGTGAGAAGAAACTCTTTTCCAATAGCCCTTAACCACCATCACTTAGATAAAGGAAAGAGGAATATAGTTTAAGACATAGTTTTTAAATAAGTTACTCTTAGACCTTAGAAAGTAATTTTTTAAATGTTCAGAGAAAGGAAAAGTACTATTCGACATCTACTACTTTCCTATTGCTGTAGTGACAAATAACCACAACCTTAGTGTTTTAACACAACACAAATTTATTTTCCTACAGTTCTGGAAGTCAGAAGTCCAAAATGGGTCTCACAAGACAAAAATCAAATTCCTTGGCTTATGGCCCCTTTCTCTGTTTTCATAGTGCATTACTCCAACCTCTGCTTTCATTGACATATTTCCTTTTTCTGACTGAGCCTGCTGCCTCCTCATAATAATGCTTGCGATTACACGGGCCTGCCCAGATAACCCAGGATAATATCTCCATCTCAAAATCCTGAATCTCTCTTGCCACGTAAGGTAATATATTCATGGGTTGCAGGGATTAGGAAGGAGGTAGACACCTTTGGGGAGGAGAGATGGCTAAATAATTCAACCTACTATAGCATCTTAAAATCCTAAAGGTAGAAAAAATGACTCAATTAGAATAGGAGCCCTTTGAAACTGAAATTTTGAAATAATGGTGAAAGATCCAGTATTAGCTAGGAAAGGTTAAGCTGTTCTGCAACAACAGATAAATGCTACATCTCAGTGTCTTAATGTATAAAACAATATTCCTTGCTAAAGGAAAACCCAGCAAAGGTCCTGTAACGCTGCAGAGCTGCTCCAAGCAGTGACTTAGAGATCCAGGGCGTTTTCATCTTAAGACTCTGTGACCTCAATCCGTGCTCTACAGTTGCCATGGAAAGGGGAGGGCCAGATGGTTGTACAGGAGCTTTTTATTCCTGTAGGCCAAAAGCGACACACGTCACACATTCCTTGTCATGCAGCCCAGCTTAGTGTAAGGAGGCAATGAAGTTCAGTCTTCCATGTGCTGGGGAAGGAAAGAACCAGGTATTAATGTATCTTAAGTAACTGATATCATACTGCCTAGGATATGGTCTGGTGAGCGTCTCTGTGAAATTAGCACCAGCTGGTTAAAAATTAAAATGAGCTGAAGCTATTGAAAATTATGAAGAGTAGTTAAAATAAAAAAGGGAATGGACATTTTTTTGGCGGAGAGTAACATTCACACTAGGAAGAACAGAGCCAGCACTTGGGAAAGGTGATCATTTTAGCAAGTGACAAGGCAAAAGGAGAAGAGGGAAAAGGGGAAGGGACATTGCTAAGAGGTCCCTGCAGTTCACGGGTGCTGAGGACACTGTAACTACTTGGAATGAGTGTTCTGCAAAGGTGAACTGTAACCCAGGGCACAGTTAAAACCTGCTAGTAAGCTCACTAAACTGTTGATCTGAAGACTGATGGAGGACACAAGGGGAGCTGAAACACCGGAGTCTGCAAATGCTGTCATTCTGAGGCCTTTATGCCAGTCAGCAGCGTGACACCTTCCACAGATTCTCAAATGGGTCCTGAAATAGGATGTGCGTCCATAGGAGGGAAAACGATGTCAGCCCGAACTCATCAAGAGCACTGCTTTCTCTTTACTTTTGGAGTTTCTCTGTGCTGGTAGACAAGGGACACTGTGGTTATGTCTTGATTTCACCAAGGTGTTTGACCAGATTTCACATGATATTCCTGTGGACCAGATGAGAAAAGGGTTCTAATAGATACTGTGGTTACGTGGATTTGTAATGAATAAGAAATAGGAAAATGTTTTTAAAAAATAAGAGTGGAAAAATAAACTAGAACCAAATCATGAAAATCCTTAGAAGCTATTTGAAGGGATTTGGACATTTTCTTGAGGGCGGTTTGGGTTCATTAAATAAGGCTGTTACAGGCTGTCGCTCTGCAGTGCAGAGACCAGGCTGATCCAGACACAGGCCAGGACGTGAGAGGCGATGTGGGCTGAACTAAGGGAACTGGGAATTGTAGTGTGAGCAGACAGTAGTTGATGAAGTTAAAGAGCTTAAATTGGTGAGATGGACAGAGTCTTGTCATTAATAGAATGTAAGGGTAGAAACACTTGAACTGAGGATGGTGGTACCACCCTCTGCGAGGGAACAGAGGCGGGGGCCGGTCAGGGTCAGGATAAATTTCAGGTTGCTGTAGAGTGGTAACGTGGAGATGTCTGCAGGCAGAGAGGCAAGCTCGGGCAAAGAGGGGACCTAGGGAGAGGTAAGGACTCGGGTCATGAGTATCTGGGTGACAGAGCCATGGGATGGATGAGATCACCCAGAGGGAGCCTGTGGACCGAGAACAGCACCAGGCACCCAGCCTTTGGGAGCATCAGTGTTTAAGGATTTCATGGCAGAGAGACCAAGAGGTCTAGTCGAAGGTGGTCTGCTATCTTAAAGCTAAAGGAAGAGTTTCAAAGAGGCAGCAATCAGTAGCGTCAGGTGCCACTGAGAGGCCACAAAAAATAAGGCCTTAGAGTGTGTGTGGCATGTAGCCAGAAGGAGGCAAGAACTCCTAATAATGTGGCAGGGGTAAAGTCAGACTCTGGTGGGCCCAGAAAGGAGGTGAAATAAAGACAGAGGAGGAAAATGGGGTGATAGCTGGGTGTGTGGTCAAGGGCCAGGTTTCTGTGTTCAGATGCTGATGGAAAGTCAGTGGAAAAGAGGAGGGAGAAACAGGCTTGAAAAGTAAGTAAACTATATACTAAACCGAGACCGGGCCACTTCTTTCTTACAGGCTGTTTAAACCAGAACCATCAGTGTGTTTTGAAAACCGCTAAGCTATGTGGATTTCACACTGGTTACATTGTGGTGAAACTGGGCGCAGTCTCTTACTATCTCCACAAGCCGGTCAAGCCTGCGGACTAACTGTTTTTCAATGAATCGAAAACATACAGAATTAGATTGAATTAAGTCTTTATTATCTTCTGAGAGATGCTGTTGTGTTTTAAAATCTGCCGGCAGTTCAGTGTTACATAGATTTTCTTAGTGACTATTTCTATGAAAACACTTTAAAGGGCAATTTACTGCTGTGATCAGCAATAGGGGAAGGCTGTAAAATCTCCACTGTTCTAAATTCTGTTTCCCTCGATCTGCCGTGCCCGGACTGTAATTTTTTTAAACCATTTATCTTCTTGTTAGGTTTTTGTGCTGGAGTGTACATTGCTAGTGGTTTTATTTGATCACTGGCAACAAGTTCTGATTTTTTTTTTCTGATATTGAGCATTTCAAGCAGTTCCCTAATGAGCCTGCCTCTGCGCTCCAGTGCTGTTAACTTTGATAGATTTCCTATTGTGAGAGTAAGCTTCCAAAAATAATTGACTTATTTCCCTTAGTGATTCCCCATTTTTATGGAATCTCATTATTTCCAAAATTGTAGGTTTTAGTTTCCCTACCCAGAACTTCTCTAGTGTAAATTTAGCTTCTCAATTTAAGTGACATTTGAAAGCTGGGGTCTTGGGAACTTGGGAGCTTTCATGTATTTATTCAGCGAACACGGATCGAGAACTGTGTGGCATGTACCCAGCATTGAGGTGCAAAACTCGCCGAAGAGGTTCTGCGTGGGGCTGACATTTAAGACAGAGTCGGATGAGCAGATCTATGGTTGTTGCCATCCGGTGAGATACGTGCTGGACTGCGCTATGGACCAACCAGGAAAGGCTGCAAGGTCACGATGCTGCAGTTAGATTTTGGAGAATGACTAGGATTTAGCCGGGTGAAGAAGGGAGGGAAGATCTGAGTAAGACGAAACAAATTTTTTTTTTTTTTTTTAGTATTCCATATTTTACCTGTAGAAGCTGGAGTGTCTGTGAAACAAATGAGGTGGGAAAAAATGATGGCAGGGGGAATGCGTCACTTAAGAACACTCTGCTTCTAGAATGATGGCCTCTGTGCTCTCCTGCAGTCCACCGTCTGCTGTTGCTTTGCCAGTCTTCCAAATCTCAGCTCTGTTTGGAATACCTCTCTTGAGAAATCCTCAGTGGCTCAGCATTGCCTCTTGACAACATTCAGAGCCTCGGTCTTCATGGGCTCAGGGGCTACTGGTCATCCTCAAAAGTGAAGCACCCCGTTTCCTGCGCCTCTCGCACTTTCCCTTCGCCACACCTTTGCTCAGGCTCTACCCCCCGCTCAGAACAATCTTCCTTTCCTTCTCCCTCCGCCACGGTCCTGTCTTGGTTAAAATCCTACCCAGCCTTAAAAGCTAAAGTATCTGAAATAAATATTCATATATCTATGCAAGGGAAGTTGTTAGAAATAATTTAGTGGGGTGAATAATTATTATGATAACATGATTAATATATTAAGTAAAACAAACAGGATATAATACAACATGTTTAGTTTAATAATCTTAAAAAAAAAAAAAAAAAAAAGAACATGCAGAGCAACCTACTTTGTGCATATTCAACACGCAGTGCAGTCATTATCTCTGTCCAGTTGCATAACGACTGCCTCCCCCAACCTCCTTTTTACACTTTTTGGTATTTTCAGTTTTTTTCCTAACACTAAACATGTGATGCTTTTACAGTAGGAAACAAAATAATACATGTTATTTTCAATTTTTAAAACCCCTACTCTTGCTTCAAGGAGCTCAACTTACTTCCTTCGTAGACTCTGCTGCCATCCACCCGTCAGAAATAACTGTTCCCTTCTCTCTGCTGCTGTTGCATAGTCTTGGTCTTGTAGTATCGCACCGCATTCTGCCTCACATTTTAATTACATGCTACAGCTCCCACAGTAACCAACTGATGCTATCAGCAGAGATCACACTGTTTGTTAAATGAATGAATGCTTATGGGAATTCAAAGTAGAATAGTCCTATAAAGAGTAATATTATTGGGGAGACAATGCATGGAGTCAAGGAAAATATAAAAAATAAAAGTTAACTTATAAGACAATAGAACAAAAATTGTCAAAAAGTGTATAATGTAAATGTGGGCATAGGAGTGGTAGAGGGATCCTGCAGTGTCAAAGGAATCGTTTCCCAAAATGAGATTCAGGGATTATACCTGAGACAGACAGGGGCCAAGGGAAAGCACTTTTACTTGGAAACATACTTCAGTGACATTTGAAGGTCAGATTATGAATGCAGACTCACAGACTGAAGTCCATGAATAGCCCCTGCCCACCCTTAATGCCTCTCATGCTGGCCCCACACACACACGGAGCGAGACTGCAGTAATCTGTGTCTACAAACAGGTCATCTGGCTGAGAACGTGACATTGACTAGTTTTAATTTACCTGCCTATTGAAATTCTATTTGCCTAGTGATGGTTATTAAAGTGACAATGAAAAGCACTGCTTTTTTTATGGTGGTTTTTTTTTTTTTTTTGGTCCTAACTTGAAACTCGTAAGTGCATCTGCTGGGAGAAAAGAAAATGAACCCAAGACACCTTTCTGTCTCAAGTCAAATAAAATAGTTTGTGATAAATTGGAATGCCATTCATGCTTACTATTTTCAGATGCAATGTACTAGAAATAAGGCATCCCATATAGATTTCTCCAGCTACATTTAAAAGTTAGCCTGTGGAGCTATGAAGCTGTCTTGTAAGTAAGGATCCCGTCAGATGCCGACTTGCTGGTACAGATTGTTCTGTCCCCCGACCACACGGGAAGATTCAAGTGACAGGATGAGAGGAGGTTCGCGAGGCATCCTGCCCACGGGAAGGGGGGCCGCGGCCTGCTCAGTGCAGAGCCGGCGCAGTCCCTTTTCTCTCATTTCCTTTCCGTCTTGAGGGAATATCACATACACAATTGTAAATATTCTTTGTCAATTTTTCACGAGGAGAAGAATCTTATTCTGGAAGCTTCCGGTCATAACTTGCTATGCAAAATACTAGCCCATCACGTAAAATTTCCTCTCTAGTTCAGGTGTTCATACCTAGAGCTATTAAATTTTGGTTCTTTGTCCTAAGTAAATTAATTCATCAAAATCCCGGTTCTAGCCACCTCCCCCTTCTCATCTCAGTATTTTGTTTTCATTTATATTGCCTCTAATTTTATTTTGTCTGACTTTAAAATGAAAAGTAGACATAATTCGGCGGCTCCTGAGCAGCAGCACATCTGCTTCTCTGAGTCTCCTTTTGTGAGCAGAAAGTCATCTGTCTGGGTCACAGATGAAGCAAGAGGCAGGCCTTTGGGACCCAGCCGGCTGTGTGACTCTGTAAAAGCACACTGAGAATGTTTCTATCTAGCTTCTGAGTGTAAGCCAGAAATAGACCTCTGCTACCTGAACTTCCTCTTGGGGTTCTGATAGACTGATGGATGCAGCATGTGGGAATTTGGGGGCAAAGCACACCTTGATGTACTGTTTTATTTTTTGCTACTCTGAGCATAATGACCTTTTTCAAATTCTGTCTGTTCACAGTGCACTAAAGGCTTTGGGGGATTTGTCATAATAAACACCAAGTGCAAAGATCATAAGCAAAGTAAATGTGTAAGACTAAAAGTAGGAAAAAGGGGACCAGCCGCTCAGTGCAAAGGGTGACTCTGAGTATTGGGAATATGTCCTGCTTCCAGTTTCATTGTTTGTAAAAGGTTCATTATTTGTTTATTGTTTTCTACAGCTTCTATAGAATGCTTTTATGATTAATATTTTTAAATTGTTTTTCATTCCGAGTCCATGAATATCATGAAATAATTTATTCAATGATTTTAATTGTTTTAAAAAAGAGTATGTACTTTTTCAGGAGTGCCTTGCTCTTGAGTCATTTTTATACGGTTAGTATCTTTTTAAAATATGAAAGAGAGCCCTGGCTGCTGTGGCTCAGTTGGTTGGAGCGTCGCCCCATGCACCAGAAGGTCACAGGTTCGATTCCCGGTCAGGGCACATGCCTACGGTTCAGGTGGTCCGATGCTTATGGGAGGCAACTGATTTATGTCTCTCTCTCACATTGATGTTTCTCTCTTTCTTTCTCTCTCCCCCTTCTTCCCTCTCTAAAATCAATTAAATATATATAATAGGAAAGAGAAACTATGTAGATAATGTTATATAAAATTTAATAGTATAACTCAGTCTCTATGTGTCATAGAGTTCTAGTTCTTAGTTTCCCCCCTCAGTTTTACTGAGATATAATTAACATACATCCCTGTATAAGTTTTAGGTGTACAGCGTAATGGTTAGACTTACATATATTGCGAAATAATTACTGCAATAAGTTTAGTTAGCATTCATCATCTTATAGACGCAATAAAAAGCAAAAAAATGTTTTCACGTGATGAGAACTCTCAGGATCTACTCTTTTAACAACTTTAATATATGTCATGTGGCAGTGTTAACTATTATCCTATTGTGCATTACATCCTTACTTAGTTTCTTTTGTAAGAATTTGGCATTACAAACCCTTAAAGGAAAATAAAGGGACTTTATTTGGGTATTAATGCAAGCAATACCTTTCTTATGGGATAATATCTTTAAAATAAATACAAACTCAGTTTATTGAGTTTGTTTGACTGTCAGAAGTGCCCTATATATAGCTAGCTAGCTGTTCAGCCTTAGAAAAAGACATTTTATGTATTTATTTATTTAATTTCTTGGCATGACATTGGTTAATAGAATTATAGAAGTTTCAGGTGTACAGTTCTATAACACATCATCTGTATATTGTATTGTGTGTTCACCACACCAAGTCAAGTCTCCTTCCATCATCATTAATTCCCTTTTTACTCTCTTTTACCTCTCCCCAGCCCCCTTTCCCTCTGGTAATCACCACGCTATTGCCTGTGTTAGAAAAAGCCTTTTTTTAAAAAAAAAATTATCTTGTTGTTGAAAGTATTACAGATATCCTCTTTGACCCCCTCCACCCCACACCCATAGAAAAAAAGGCCATTTTAGAGCCACACACTCCCCTCTAAGCTTTTCTCCTCTCTAACAAATACTGGTCACAAGGGGTGCTGGTCCTGTGGAAATAGCTGAACAAGTCTCACCAAGATAAGCAGAAAACTTATCCTCAGAAACATTTCCATATGTTAAAGAGAGGCATTATTTTAATACATTTATTTGCTTGGTTTAAATTATTTGTCTATGTGGTTCCTAAATTATTCTGAAATCCCATGTGAAGATAACCCTTAGCAACATGCTATATCCTAAGTTCTTTATTAATCACAACACCATTAACTTTATAATGGTGAGATATATCTATAAGGAATCTTAAGGTACCTTATATTTTAATCATCTTTATTGTAGTATAATTTAAATACAATGAAATGCACCAACTTTAAGGGTGCAGTTTGATGAGTTTTACCAAATGTGTATGTACAGTCACCCCAGAAAGTTCCCTCGAGCACTTTGTAGTCAGTCCCCCTCCTTCTACCCCTAGCCCCAGGGATCCACTAATCTTTCTGTCACTATAGTTTAGTCTTTTCTAAAATTTCATTTAAATGGAATCATTCAGTATGTAGTCTTTTGTTTTAGCTTTTTTTTTCTTCCCACTAAGAAAAGCATAATGCTTTTGAGATCCGTCTATGTTGTTGCATATAGTTTTTGCCTTTGAAATTCCTAGTGGTATTCCATTGTATGTTAGTTGTTTTTTTTTTCCAATCACGAGTTGATGGACATATAGATTATTCGCAGTTTGGGGCTACTATAAACAAAGTAATGAATATTTATATGTAAATCTTTGGGTGAATATAGGTTTTTTCCTTGGGTAAATATCTAGAAATTGAATGACCGAACTGTATGGAAAATTTTATGTTTAACTTTATAAGAAACTGTCAAACTTTTTTGGAAGTGGCTGATCCATTTTGCTTGTCCAGCAACAATGTGTGAAAGTTGCAGTTTCTCCATATAAGTAATAGTTGTTACTATTAGTCTTGATTTTTAGTCATTCTGTTTGGGAATGCAGTGGTATCTTGTGGTTTTAATTTTTTCTTTTCTTTTCCTAATGACTAATCATATTGAGCTTCTTATCATGTGCTTGTGATTCATATGTCTTCTTTTGTAAAGTGTCTGTTCAAATCTCTCTCCCATTTTTTATTAATTAGGCTGTTTTCTTGTTATTAGCTTCTAATCATTTGTTATATTTTTTGGATACAATACCTTTATTGGATAGATTATTAGCAGATATTTCTCAATCTATGGTTTGTCCTCTCTTTTTTTTTTCCAAAAGGTTACTAATTTTAATAAAATCTAATTTACAATATTTTCTTTCATGGATCATGCTTTGGGTAACATATCTAAGAACTCCTTTGTAACCAAGTCACAAAGATTTTCTGCTATGTTTTTGTTCTAAAAATTTTATAGTTTTAGTTCTTGTTTTCAGATCTAAGGCCTACACAGTGCATGCCTCTTGTCGCTGGTGATTTGGCATTTTTTTAACTCTTCCCATTTGTTTCTTTGCTTATTTATCTGCCTTGTTTTTCACTTGCACACCTTCTATTCGGAATATCTTTGATTACCTTTTCTGGGGACTCACAGTTCAGTCCTATCCCATCTCTTCCTAGAGGTCAGAATACATTGGAAATTCCATTTTTATGATCTACCCTTTCCTTTTCCTCTCATTTCAGGTAACATTTCTAAGAATACTTTCTTATGTGTCACATACATACCTTTTCCATGCCTTCCTCTAGAAAAAATGTCACATGTTTTCTTTATCTTTTTACCTGGTGAAATATGTGAAAGACATGCATAGGACTTGAAACAACCCTTTTATGTTTTAAAATAGCAAACATTTTATTTCAGCTAGAACTTGGTGGGAAGGTTCAGAAAATGTCATCAAGTTCATTTTTTTAAAATATATCTTTTATTGATTTCAGAGAGAGGAAGGGAGAGGGAGAGAGAGAGATAGAAACATCAATGATAAGAGAGTCATTAATCGGCTGCCTCCTGCCCGCCCCCAATTGGGGATGGAGCCTGCAACCTGGGCATGTGCCCTGACTGGGAATCGAACCTTGATCTCCTGGATCCTAGGCTGACACTCAACCTCTGAGCCACGCTGGCCGGGCTCATCATGTTAATTTGATAGAACTGGGAAAGCTATTTAAACAATCTCTCATGTCAAACACAGTTTCCATGTCTGGAAATGTAATCATTTAGCAAGGCTCTACTCAAGCATGAAGCATTTCTGGTCGTATTTCCCCTACCTACTTCCTCTTTTTGCCCATCACACGCTGTAGACCTCTTATCTTTCCTACAAGATCCTTTTTTACTACCACAGTGTAAAGTCCTTAAGGACAGAGACCCAGTCTAGTCTTTTCTAACACTGCACAGTGCTTGCTACATATTAGAAGTCAAGGAAATGTTTGTGGACCTTACCCTTTCTTTAACAGTCCTGGAGAAAGAGGTTCTGTCATTTCTCTATGTGCTAAAATCCTAAAAATTTCTATGGACTGGAATTCTGCTCTCTCATCTGCTGTATAATTTAGACCCAGTTTCTTCAGCATAGTCTTATTTTTCTTACTCATAATCACGTTATCAACTAAAATATTTAATTATCCATTGATTGCAGTTTGCTAAACCCAATAGCTGGCTCTTGGATTTTTAGTAAATGATGGTCCCTTCTTTGAGTTTGGGCATTCTCTCTCTGCCACATATCCTGTGGAAAAGGAAGACTTTTCTTTTCGTGAATCATCTTCCTGAACCATTATGAGTTCAGCATGACTGGAATTCTTTGTTATTATTGTTGGAAAGGACTTTGGTGAAGCGGTTTTTAGAGGAAAAAAATATTTGGATATTGTATAAAAACAAGCATCTGTTGTTTCACTACTATTAGAAAAAAAGGATATGATTACTTTTAGTACAAATGATTCAATTTTATTTTGAAGAAAATACTGTTCATTTTAAAACATTACTGCCTAGTGTGTTCTTTGATAACCTGACATAAATATGATCCAGCATATGAAGAAAACCTTTACAGAGTAGTTTGGGTGTCTGATACGTTTATAGACATCAACTTCATTGTTTGGCACATGGCAATAGGATGAAATTTTCACGTCTATTCATTATATAGCTAATATAATGGATCATAAAACCATTCCTAAAATAAAACTAATTCCTTATCTGCATAATGGTTGTGTTGCCTGTTGTTGTATTAATAGAATCAGTCACCAAAATAACTAAATTGCAGAAAACCTAAACTAGTTAGCTTTAAAATAATTGGTTGTGAGATTATAGCTGGAAAGCCCAGTAGAGAACTCGCCCATTGTTTTTCAAAGACACATTTGCTCCCAAAAATGTGTCCCCAGAGGCACCGATCAGCCCTGCTTCAGATAAGCAGAGCAGTGAATCAGGCACCACCTGTACACAAAATGACATCACTGCCTGTTTAATAATCAGACCACACACTGGCACAGTGTGGGATTCCATCATTACTCTGTTTCCACATAGGTCGAAGTCAGATAACTACCCTTCCGTTAGTGGTATAGTATTGAAATACTCAAAGGTGGCCTCCACTTTCCTTTATTGGTGTTTGTTACGTTGCTGTTTGCTTAGAAAGCAGGTCCTCTGGCCCGTTTGACATTTGCTTCTGAGGCGGTCTCACTCCATCTCTGCCGATACCGCTGACATTCCGCCTATCACATGTTTTATACATTGCCCCCGTCTGAGTCGCTTATGTCTGTGCTGCTTTGTACTTCCCTGAACTCAAAATGTGTCTCGATTCTGTTTTCACTGCTTGCTGCATTTCCCATTTAGTGACATTATCATGTATCTTTTTGGTGAGTTCTACTTTTTAGAAATATAGTTCTTTTTATTCTAATGGATGCTCTCTCTCTCCCTAAATCCTACTTTCTGATGGCATATTGCCACACCGGCTTTTTCTTTGTCACCTGTGCGTCTCACACCATCTTTTTACATTCCCTCCTGTTCTCTCCTGCGATGAGCGGGGTGTGGCCGCACCTTACATCCTTCACCTCCTCCCTTCCAGTTAGCATGCTGAAGTCAGCTAGGCTTTTGCCTCCATTTTAACAGAGTGAATCAGATTATTTAGACAAAACTATGTCACTCATTTCTTCTGTTTCTTGCTTCACATGTCTTCCCCTTTTACGGATTCCTTTTTCACTTTACATGGAGTATGTCCTTGAGTAATTCTTTCAGATGGGTCATATTTGATAGTGTATCATTTAACTAGTTTGTACCAGAGGAATATACCATGAGGACATGAATTCTTGTCTGTTTTGTCACTGCTTTGCCTAGAACAGTGCCTGGCAAATGGTAAGTGCTATATACATATGTCTGAAGGCATCAAGTCAATTTATTTTATCTCTTGGCCTTCTCCCTCTCAATTGTAAATCTTTTTTATAGAAATAGTTATAAACTGTCTAGCATATTTTCCTGTTTCCTGACACTAAGCATAACTCACAATAGTTCACCTTTGTTGATGACTCAGGGTCATCATTATCCGTGTCACTTTTACTGTGATTTGTTTTATCTGATATCAAAATTCCTCCAGAATGCCTCAGGGAAGTTTTGCTCTAAATTAACCAGCTTCCATTTGCCAGGTGTTTCAGATTTATTTTTCTTCTCTTTATATCAGATTAGAAGTGGTAGTGCAGAAGCTTGAGACTGGGTAGAGCCCTCTGGGAGCAGAGATATCCCAGAAGCAGTATCTAGAAGAGATGCTGCCCAGATAGCCTGGCACTCATTAGTGGGGGTGGGGGGAAGCTTGAAAGAGGGAAAATTCTGGTTTGTCGTCCATAAAAAGCTACATGTTCAAAGCTGAAGCTCAGAAGCCAAGCCCAGAGAAGTGTTTGCACCAATGAGCATGTGACTGCATAGTTTTCTATTAGGTATGGAGGAGGCAGGTAATAGCTCCAGACCTTCCTCAAACAGTGGTCATTTTTCTTTTATATCTTACCCCAACTCTGCCCTGCCCATCCTTGCTGTTGAGCTGTCATTCTCACTACTGTTAATAAATCTGCTGTACCAATTCTCTACTCCTACATAAAATATCACCCCATAGTGGCTTAAAACAACAACCATTTCTTATTTTGTCTGTCTGTCTGGGTCAACAGTTTCAGCTAGAATGCTACGCTTAGCTGAATGATTTTCTGCTGTTTCCCCCTGGGATTACTTAGCTGTCTCAGGCTTCTAGTAGCTTGACTAGCCCTGGAGCCTCATGCACATTACTGGGGTCTTACAGCTGATTGTAGGCTGGGTCCCTCTTTCTCTCCACTTGGTTTCTCCCCCAGGCTTCCTTACATGGCATCAGGAGTGTTCCAGGAAAGCAAAAGTGGAAGCTGCAAGGCCAAAGGCTGATGCCACAAAGCTTCATATGATCACTTCTGCCACATCCTCCTTGTCAACATCGCCAAGTTAGCCCAGGTACAGGGGTGAAGTACAAAATATTGTGGCCATATTTTTCATACCACACTTGTCTCTGAGAGCCTACTCCTAACCTTCAAACTTGTAATTTCCAGTGTCAGTGTTTATGTGCTCACATAGCTCACTCTCAGGGGGAATGAGGCCGTCTCTCTGCAGCACACAGCAGAGGACTGGTACCTGGAAAGGCCTCAGTAGAGGGAAGCTGAACCCAAGATGGACTGATTAGTTGATATGTACATACATATTCATGTGAAGATACCCTGTTTTGTGTACTTTTAGTAGCTAGAATCTATAATTATACAGTTAATGAAATAGTACTTTCAAGAAGAACAAAATAAGAAGTATGTATTTTGGGTGTAAAATAATAAGGGTTTTTGTGTATGTCAAGCAGGAACCATATAAGGACATGTTCTTAGAAAATAGAAACCCATCTGTGTAATAGAGAAGTAGTGTCTCCTTAATCAGTTCCTGGATCAAATAACCAGAAATGACTTCATCTCTTCTCTCATCAATTATTAAATGTATTGAGCCTCATAGTTGAAGTTATGTATTGACCTGTGGTATGTATTTAATTTATGTCAAAATAAGATCTTAATATGGAAACTTTATTTGCAAATGTAGCCCCTAATTACTTTGCCTTAAAAATGCTTTGGATATAGCCTTGGCCAGTGTGGCTCAGTTGGTAGGAATGTTGTCTCAAAGTTGTGGATTTGATTTCCGGTCAGGCCACATACCTAGGTTGAGAATTTGATCCCCGGCCTCAGTAGGGAGGCAACCGATCGATGTTTGTCTCTCATGGCGATGGATGTTTCTCTCTTTCTCTCTAAAAATCAGTGAACATATCCTCAGGTGAAGGTTAAAAAAAAAATACTTTGGATAATCTAAAAGGCCCAATTATTACCTAATATCAACTAAGATTCAGTTGATGACACTAAAATGACAGTTTGGTATTTTGTGAAATGTAAAAACCCTGTGTCCTAGTTAAGTTCCCACATAGGTAGGTGGTTATTCCCTGTGTAATTTCATCAAGACGCTGTGATACTCCCTTTGATTGGCCTCCATTGCTGCCCACCATTGCTGCATGCTGGTAAGCAGCTGTCACAATTTCCTTGGGTAGTTTGGAGATCACTGCAATTTGCCAGAATTCTGTGGTACCCTTTAGGCACGATAGGCTTTACATTTATATAAATTATTTTATTGCCCACCTTGAGTCTTTCAGACACTTTTGTTTTATGTAATTGTGGTCTGCCAGTTGGCAAATGCAAATTTCATGTATTTGCAAAGTTAATATTTGCCCAGACAAGTAATCCTTTATGAATGCAAAATGCAGGTTTTGTATGGATTACATCAAAGAATCACAGAATGAATAACAACTAATCATAGGACATTTGGTGAATATCTTTTAAAACTCTTATCTTGTAGAACTTACAAAAAGAAAAATAGTTACATATATGAAATTGAGTCTTAATATAATACAAAAATAAAGTCTTATCAAACATAATGCAGAATTAAAATTGAACAAAGACAAAGGCAAGTTCTCTTGACTATGGAAAGAAAATAGAAGACAGAAAAGAAATTGAATTTCAGATCTTTGTTTCAAGATAAAAATGAATTAATTATAAAATAGACCCATATTCATAACATAGACTCTCCATTTGGGTTTCATACAGTGAAAGCAATCACAAGATTGAAGGAAAATTTATTATAAAGTCACCTGGGATATCAGTTCATAGACATAGAAAACAACATTAGAAATTGAAATAGGAATAATGAAAATTTCATTTTAAAAGAATGTAAATGGGAGGCAAGGAAAGAACTGTTGAGATAGATGAAAGTAAGTCATGACTTCTCTTGAATTCTTATAGGTACTGAAAAGTGTTTTCCATTACCAGTATACCAGTGCCACAGTAAATATGATTAGATATTTCCCCTCTCTACAGAAGGGATGCGTTCTTGAGACACTTTCTGTGTTAGCATGCCAGTCGAGGCCATCTTCCTGCCTGCCTAGGAGGATGGCCTAAGAGTCTATTAGGCATCACCAAACAGAAGCAAAAGTGCAGGTTGTCTGGTTGGGAGAATTGGGGACAGGCCGTTTGGGGGATATAGTCCATGACTGACTCCCTCAGCAAAGTGCAGAGTCAATGGCATCCCTTGCACAGAGAAGTTAATCCTGCAAAGAGTTAACCACCTGCAAATCTAGTATCTAAATCTAGGTATATTCCACCATAATTAGAATGTGTTTGTTCATTAGTAGCAGAACATTTTGCAGACTATAAAAACTTAAATGATCCTGAGGCTCATTATTGCATCTTGTACATCACAGACTACACAGTTGCTCTGCTCCTTTATGTGCCTTTTATATCTTAATTTAGGGCCCAGTGTGGGTATGTCTATCACATCATGAAAGTATAAACCATAACAAATGATTATGGGAGAATTGTTATGTGTCTTTATACAGAATGGAAAAATAGAATAGAAACTAGAATAGAAAAAGTAATGCATATTTTAGTCTTCTCAATATGTTCTATATTGCATAACCTAAGCACCAAGTCAGAGGCTCTGTTTCATTAAACTTAGATGGGAAGGAGATCAAGTTTCAGGAACAAAATGACAGTAATCTATCTACTTGGGGAATGCAAATATGAGTAATATCTCAAAGAAACAAAAACAGCCAAACTCAGCACTGTAGAATATGGAAAGAGCACGGACTTTGGAGCAAGATGGGTTCCATACTCGGCCACTTATTAGCTATGAGTCCTTGGGCAAGTTATTTAGTCTCTGAGCCTGTTTCTCTCTCTGTGTAATAGAGATATCTACACTTCAAATAGGGGTTAGGGATAATCGGTAAATATCCTGGTACCATTCCTGACACATATTAGGCACTAAAGAAATGGTTACTATTATCCTGATAGGGTTGGGAAGTGTGTTTTCTTGGCCACAGACCACAGTTATTCAGCAGAAGCAAGGTAGAGGATACTGTATTGTGATGGTTGGCCCTGGGATGGGTGGGACTGTTGGCCACACGGAGTGGCATCTTGAAACTTACCCTCCCAGCTATTAGTCCACTCATTAGCTGCTGACACTCACTGTTGCACAAGAAACATGGAAAACTCCTCATCGGGACCATCCAGCATGACTGTGTGGCTAGGTTCATCCAGCCAGTTACAGGAAGACAATGCCTTTAACACGGAACAGACAGAACGTCAGAGTTGAGAGGCCCATATGCTGGTACCAGCTGGTGGGCCAAGGGTCCCTAGTTCCTCCAAATTGTTGCAAGTGTTCCAGGTTGCATCGAGCATCCCTTGAGACAGAATAATGTCCTGTTACATATCTGTAGGCAGTACTATTTTACCATTGTGATTAATAATATGCAAATTTGTTTCAAAACATTATTCTTAATAGCTTTTCATCATGTTGCATTTTCTCTGTCAGCCTTTATGAAACAGAACCCTCGCATCAGGGTGGAGTACACAGGAGTCATAAAATTGCTCGACATGATACAGGAGCCCTCATGCTCAGAACAGTCAAAAACTGGTGTTCTTTCCAAGGTCCTGGAAAAGCGTGTGTGATGTGCGCGCTTGCACGGCTTATTAAGGAAAACACTGGCGAGAACTTTGCTCTCCTAATCCCTAGTCTAAAACTCCCGAGTGGAGATGTTTGCACCAATACTTCTGGAGAAATCTGAAATGTATTTAATGTTCAGATTAGTATGCATAAAGCTGAGTATTGACAGAAAATGGGTTACGTGAAAAGTATTTAAAACACTCCCTGGCACCTACACATAAAGCCCTCAGTAAAGGACAGCTATTACCACCCTGGCTATCCAGCAAGGAGGGTTTTGTCAGTTTTTCCTGTCTGTTGCTCTGAGTAACTTCTCACATCCATGTGTAACAGCTTCAGTGATATCATTTGTCACCAGGCGAATGGCTTGTTTTCCCTTCGCGTGCTGTCAGAATGGGGTTGGGGGATACTTCTTTAATCTCCCTCCCAGGCATCTGTGAGGGCTCAAGGCGCTTGCCGTCAGCTCTGAGGCTGACTTTGGAGGCAAGTCCTTGCTGCAGCTCGGACAGCTATTGGCCTTCAATGTGCTGCTTAAGACGGAGCTCAGTTTTGTTGAATTACCCATTGGGATTTAGTGTATTTCTGTGAACTAAAGAGATTTAAACATTTATTTTCCATCAATGTTCTTTTAATTTAATTTGCCCTCTTGCCTGCCTCAGTCTTCTATTTATTAAGAGATTTAACAGTAGATCAGTATTTGTTTAAAATGTGTACCCAGAGGTAGTCTCTAGAGATTTGGTATCTCATTTCAGAATGTGGCCCCACAGGTGATAGCAGAAACCAGTGACTGAGAGAGACTCATCTCTGACTGCAAATAGAGTAACCACTTCATAAAACTGTAAAGCACCCTGATTAATCACTGTAGGTAAATACAAAGGAAATTCCCCTTGGGTTTTTCAGGTTAATTTAGGACGGAAGCAAGTGTTACTACAATGTGTTTGGTTCTGAATTTTATTTTTTTTTAGTATCCACATGAGTTTCCTTTCTTTAGCTAGTGATCTAGGAATTTGACTCCTAAGCTAAATAAAAGAATATGTGGGTCTGTACTTGTGCATGTCTGACTAGAATCCTCTAATAGGGAAGTCACCCAAGGAAAGGAGATGCAAGAGCTAAAAGAAGTGCTTCTGTATGTGCTGAACATTTCCATTTAAGATGACTTACAGTAGCTCTCATACATGGTTCGCACTCCATCAGCTGTGTCAGGCAAGGGCTTGTTTGTCTCACATCCCAGTTCTCCAGCAGCAGCCTCATTAGAGGAAACCACCAAAGGCTGTTTCTCCACTGAATGCAGCCCCGTGGAGCAGTCTCCAGCTGAGTAGATTCAGTGGTTGAGGCATCCAGGCTGCATGTGGTGATCCTTCTCTCTTACCTACCAGAAGAAGGTAACCAGGTTTAGACTAAGCACACCAGAGCTAGCCCTAGACAGATATTTTAGAAGTTACATCTGCATCGTTGCTCCACCCAGTGTCCCATCACATCCTTACATAGTCACCTAGTGCCCAAATTGACTTTTTCCACGGAGCCCACTGCATGCCCTGCCCAGGCCTGCTCTTCTCAGCCAGTTCCCTGTGCTAGTCAATTTTCCTCTTCTTTTTTCTCACTGTCAGAACATACCTACTCTGTCTCCCATTCCCTTAAGCCATTATTTGCTGCCTACTCAGTGATCTGTTCAAATAATTTATGCCAAAATGTGAATAAGTGGAAGTATGTGCCCCCTTCTCCACAGGTAACATTTTAGCAGTGTCTTTCAGTAAATAAAGAGACAAATCCTGAGGAATCTGAAGTGTCCTGGCAAGCAGCAGGAGACATTTCAGGAACAGTGAGTCCTATGGTTCTCACCATAAATATCCAGAGGGCATTGGACCAGCCCCGAGCAAAAAAAGCACAAATTATACTCTAACCCTCACTTCACACCTGGTCTACTGCTGCATCCACAGAAGCAGTACTCAGTACTTTTGTTTCCAACCTCTCAGAAGCCTGTAACACCAAACAATTTTTGAAGGGAAGAGACAAAGCAGAGTTTAATAATGGGACTAATTTTTAGTTTTGTAGCTGGGTCTTCCTTTGGGGCCTGTTCTTTTAGAAATAAGTGCTCCATTAATAATGGGCACACAATTCACCAAGGGAGAGGTTACAGGGGAGAAGAGGCAATGAGGAACACTGTGATGAATGGAAAACTTTGTGTAAGATCAGGGGTGTATTTGAAAATGAGAATGTAGGGAGGTTTCACATTTACATGTATTTTATTTAAAGGAAAGATCAGGCAGATTCTGATGTGGAAATAACATGTGATTTGCAGGAAAATCGGGATGATCACCTCTTTTTGGCTAATCTCTGATCACAGCACTATCTGCTAAATAGTGGCATTGGTGTTGGCCAGTATAAAACAATCCCCAAGGTGCCTGCTGTGTTGCTAAAGATACCTCACTTTGCCCAACCTCAGTTTTCTGGTGTGCTCTGTGCGACAGTTTATGGTTCTGTTTCTATTAATGTGTACTCAATTTTGCAACAATAAACAGGCAGCCCTACTCTCCTTCTATCGCAACACACAGGCATATTGTTTTAAAGTAGTTAGTGACATTTGGTTTCTTCAGAAAACATTTTTCGTATGCTTGTTATATAGACTGTTTTGGGATTATTTTTCTCTTTTGAAGGGGAGGGAGTTCGAAATATCTCTTTCGAAAGATAACCAATTTGGCTCTTTTGTTGTTTAAAATTCAAAAGTTGTAGCCATTGGCCATGGATTAAGTGGTTTGTGGTTTGATTACATTCTAGAAGATAAGTATTAGCTTAGCTGTATTGAGAGGCATTATAGCAGGTGCTAAAACTGCAGGCTGTGGGGCTGGGTTATGGGGTACAATTCCCACTTTCCCCCACTTATTGGCTGTGCAACCTTGGGCAAGTCCTTAACTCTGAACTTCAGTTTCATCATAAAAAAATGAAAATCATAAATATAGTAATTAGGAGAATTAAGAGACTTAATACATGAAAAGTGCTTAGAATAGTGCCAGACACATAGTAAGTGCTACATAAATTATTAGGAGAACTAAATGGAAAGGCTTTTATATTCATATAAAAAATTTTTAAATGGTTCATTCTAATTAGAAGGGGAAAGAGGAGTGATTCTCCAATACAAGGTTTCTGTGGCTAAAATGTAAGTTTTGCTGTGATAAATGTGCAGTTTTATATCGGAGTGTGGCTAACATTTATTGAGCACCCACTATTTTCCAATTACTGTGCTAAGGGGTTTGCATATTTATTCTTTTTTAAAAAAAGTATGTCTCCATTGATTTCAGAGAGAGAAAAAGAGAGAGAGAAAGAAACATCAATGATGAGAGAGTCATTGATCTGCTGCCTTCTGCATGCCCCCTACTGGGGATCGAGCCCGAAACCCAGGCATGTGCCCTGACTGGGAATCGAACCAAGATCTCCTAACTGAGATAGCCACTGAGCCATGCTGGCCAGGCTGCATATTTTATTTAATTCTCACAACAACCTTATGAGGTAGATACTATTATTCCCATTTTACAGATGAGAAAACTGAGGTTAAAAGTAAGTAAACTTCTAATGGTCCAAGAGCTAGTTTATAATGTAATGCTTCAAGGTTGGTGCCTTTAACCACTACTTATAATGCCCCCCAAATATATTTGCAACTCTCAAAATATAGGTTGTTGGTTGAGTGCTATGTTTTACTCAGAATGAGGAAACCTCAGGGCCTTAAAGAGGTTTTCTCGTCCTAAATGTTGATAGCTGTTTGTGGCTCAGTATTATCCAGACCTAGTAGGAAGACTATTTGTACTTTCCCCACACCAAAAAAAGCAAATATTTCTCTAACTCATTTCCTTTATGAGGGATAAATCCTGACTTGTGGAATCATAACTGCAAATAGTAAATTATGATTGGGGTGAAGCAGCCTGGCAAAGAGGAACACTGGCCCAGCCTCCTGGTTGTTCCTGGTTTGCCATCGCGTTTGCTCCCAGATGCCCACTGTTGTGCTTTCCAGTAGCAAAGAAAATTTGCTCATCTCCATTGCCTGCTAGCATTGGATTTCCTGCAACTGCCTCATTTTATCCTTAATTAGCCTCTCTCATATTATATATGACTTGCAAGACACTTCTGCTACACACTCAGAAGTTTGACTTTGAATCTTCAAATAAGATTATTCGGCAGACATAAGTAGGCCATTTCCATATCCCTTTGGCAGTCGGCAGCATTTGCTGTTATGTTCCTCTGCATGTGGTGAGATAGAGCTACGTCTGATACCTCCTGTGAATGGCAGTGCCAGCCTATTATGAGATTTCTCATCTCTGAATTCCTGCAGGATTCGCAGTCTTTAACACACTGGCTCGTTTTCAAGCAGTTTCATGTGTGAAGAGGCGGGAACACCAGTGTTTCTCCTTGAGAATCTGACTCAGGGTTGGGCAGCAGTGAGCTTAAAAAAGAAAGGAATGGAGAGGAACAAGGGGGAAAGGTGTTATGTCTGCCTTACCTCCCAAATTAGATTGTGGGCTTCTCAGCCCAGAGGTCAAATCTGTTTTTCCGATTGCCTTTAATGCTTATTAGCGTATTAGGCAAACGGAGTATGCAGTATATGCTTATTGCCTGAAGGCCTAGGTTTTACTTTAATTAATAGATTATGCCAAAAATATACCATTTCCATTCACTTGAACTTAATGCAACCCAAAGGAAGTAAAGTTTTCTGCAAATGTTATTGAAATGTTATTTACATTGAATAGAAGGTATCTCTAATTGGTTTTAGGTTGGTCACTCCCAGAACCGTAATCCTCATTACAGAGGACAAACCTCTGCTCTGGCGGTGCAGTGAAGATGGTTATGATAATAGAAGTGTATGTATTTGTAAAGCATAGGTGTTGTTCTGAGGGAAGTACTAAAACTGAAATCCTGCAAATGACTAAAATGCTGCAGCGACTAAAAGCTCGTGCTGGCCAGGAGCACTCGCCTTTGGCCCCAAGAAGGAGCCGGCGGCCCAGTGACTAGGATTGGGAGGTGTGCACTGCGGCACCCTTGTGCCTCTGTCGGAAATCAGTATACTCTGTCACTTGTGGATCTAGTTCTGGACCTTTATTCTGTTCCATCGAGCTATATCTTTTGCCTTTACTGTGCTGTGTTGATAACTAATAGCTTTATAGTAAGATTTAAAATCAGGTTAGGCCCTTCAGCTTTGTACTTCTTAAAAGTATTTGGATTGTTCTAGAACCTTAGCTTTTCCATATCCATTTTAGAATCAGCTTGTTTAATTTTACAAAGACAAACTGCTAGAATAATGATGGGGAGTGCATTAAATCTATAGATTAATTTGGGAAGATTGGTCATCTTAACATTGAATCTTCCACTCCATGAGCATGGACTATCTTTTCATTTATTATTTTTTCTCAGTCAACTTTCACAGTTGTAAGTGTAGAGGACTTAGTTGTCTTTCGCTGGGCTTATTTTTAGCTATTTGTTTTATTGGCATTACTATAAATGGAATTTATTTTCTTTTCTGTTTTCTGCTGGCATACAAGCATCCTTTTTTGTATTAACCTTTTATCTCACAAACTTATTATTTATTATTTCTAGTTCTTATGTAAATTCCCTAGGATTTTCTATGTATAAGTAATATTATCTGCAAATGGAGGTAGTTTTACTTCCCTTTTGATATTTGTACCTCTGGTTTTTTTTTTTCTTTTTCTTTTATATCTTATTTCAAAGCCCAGGACCTCCAGAACAGAGGTCCTTTTGAATAGAAATGCTGAAAGCAGGCACCCTTGCTTTGATCTCAGGGGAAAACAATTTTGTCTTTCACCATTAACTATGATGTTAGTGGCTGAATTTTTTTTATCCTTACCCAGGGATATGTTTATTGATTTGAGAGAGAGGAAGGAGCGAGGAGAGAGAGGGAAATATCGGTTGCCTCCTGTACCCACCCTGACCAGCGATCGAACCCACAACCTATTGGTGTACTTGGCGATGCTCTAACCAGCTGAGCCACCCAGGCAGGGCAGTGGTTGAATTTTTTATCGATGCACTTTGCAAGGTTGATGAAGCTGGTTTGCTTAGCATTTTTCATTAATAGATATTGAATGTTGTCAAATGCTTTTTCTCTATTAGTTGGAATAATCATATGGTTTTTCTCCCTATATTCTGTTAATCTTGTGAATAACATTGATTACTTTTAACCATACTAGGTCATGATGTGTTATCTTTTTTATATCATTGGATTTGATTTGTTAATATTTTGTTTAAAATATTGGACTCTGTCTTCATGAGGGTATTTTTCTGTGATTTCTGTGATAATTCCTTGTCAGGTTTTGTGTTAGATTTCTACTGGCCTCATAAATTGAGTTAGGTGGTTACTGTTCTCTCTTTTTTGAAAACTTTTGAATACTATTGTTTTTTCTTCCCTGAATGTTTGATAGAACTTAGTAATGAAACCAATGAAGTTTGCTTTTTGGGAAAATTTTTTTGCTGCCACATTTATTTTTATTAGGAAATAGAGAACTATTCAGATTTTCCTTTTCTTGTGTCAGTTTTACTACTTATCTTTTCAAGATACATATGCCTTCCACCTAAGCCGTGAAATTTGTTGGTATAAAGTGTTTCATAGTATCTTATTATTATCCTTTCAGTGTTCGTAGAATGAGCAGGAATGACCCTTTTTCATAGCTAATGTTTGAATTTTTTTAGCATTTCATTTTATTTCTTTTTTGGCTATCTCTTTACATCATTTTTTAGTAGTTGGTATATAGATTGCAATACATATACCTACGCTTCCAAAGACTATTTAAATATTGTACTGCTTTATATAAAAATGTAGAAAACTTGCAACTATATAGGTCCCTTTGTCCAGATACAACACCTTTATATGGTAGTTGTGATATATATAACATATACATACATTGAAAACCTGACCAGATAATGTTATATATTTGTTTTCCATATTTAGTCATATTTTGAAGAACTTAAGAGGAAAAAATAACATTTTATATTTACCCCTAGTATTTATCATTCCTGTTATGCTTCCTTCTATCTTGATGTTTCAGATTTCTTTCTGGTATCGTTTCCCTCAAGCCTGAAATGCTTCTAGCATTTCTGGTACAGTAGATCTGTTGTCAATGAATTCTCTTAGTTTTCTTTCATCTGACAGTGTCTTTATTCTGCCTTTATTCCTGCAGGATATTTTTGTTGGCTATAGAATTGTGGGTTGACAGACACATTTTCTAGAATTTTGATTGGGAGTACATTAAATTTACCAATCAATTTGGGAAGAATTGCCCTCTTAATGAAATGATGTTATTTCACTGTATTCTGCCCCCATCATTTCTTTTACATAATCTGTAATTACTGGAATCATTCTCTGTATATAATGTGTCCTTTCCTCTATCTCCTTTTAAAGTTGTTTCTCTTCCTCGTATATCAGCAGCTTGATTATGATTTGTAGGTGTGTTGTTGTTTTGAGTTTTATACTCTGGAGTTCACAGATTTTTGAATGTGTAGATTTGTTTCTCTCAACTAAATCTGAGAATTTTTCAGTCATTATTTCTTCAAATAGATTTTATGCCCTAGTCTCTTTTTCCTCTAATTCTGGGACTCCAATAACAAGTAACAATTATCTTCTGATGTTCTATGGGTTCTGTTCATGTTTTTAAATTTTTCTTTCTTTGTGATTTGCACCTTGAAACTTTATAGGCCATATCTTCAAGTTTACTGAGTCTTTCCTCTTTCATCACCATTATACTGTTGAGCCTATGCAGTGATTTTTTAAAATTTTCAGATATTTTATTTTGAAGGTTTAACATTTCTATAAGGTTCTTTTTTTATAGTTTCTATTTCTCTACTTAGGATTCTGCTTCTCCATTTATTTTAAATGTGTTTTCCTTTATTTCATGGATTAGTAATAGCTGCTTTATATCTGGTTATCATGATGTTGGCATTTGTTGATTGCTTTTCTCTTTATAGTTGATCACATTTTTCTTGTTCTTTGTGTGTTTAGCAATTTTGAATTGTGCCCTTGATATTATGAATATTATGTTATTTAGGCTCTAAGTCTCTGTTATATTCCTCTGGATATTGTTGATATTTTTGTTCTAGTAGACAATCAACACAATTAGAGCCAGTTAATTGCTCAGGGTACTGCCAAATGTTACAAGACCAGTCATATAAATTAGTTTTAATTTTTTGGATGTCTTGAGTCATGTTTGATATTTAGAGATGCATTCTAAAGATAAATAGTAAAATCATCTCAGTTGAAAGAGAAACTACTTGTTGATTGTTCCTCAGTTAAGAAAAAAGCATTAAAAGGGAAAAAGCATAGAATAGACAATCTGCCTTCAGCAGGGATCACTCCTAGGATAAGATGGTATGTGTACATTCAAAAAATAGTTACTGAACACCTCCTATGTGTCAAGTACTATTCTGAGCATTGGGAATACAGCTCTGAAGAGCATCGATAGATGCCATCCCCATCACCTTTTACATTCTCAAGGGCTTTACACCTGCAATTGTCACCTTTCTCTCCTGAATTAGTTTTACCTGCTACATAATATTACTACCATCTGCATATATGCCTGTAATAGCCTCCATATTAGGGAGGAAACTCCTTTGACCTGAAACCCCCTTTTAGTTACCTTTCCATTTCTCTGGACCCCTTTATAGCAAATTGATTCAAAAAATATCTAAACTCAGCATTTCTACTTCTTTTTCTCATTTTCTCTGAACACACTCCAATCATACTTTTGTGCTTACCAGTCCACTAAAATTGCCCTTTTCAGGTTCTCATTGAATTCCATGTTGCCAAATCCAGCGACCAATCCATAGACCTCATCTTTCTTGTCTTCTCAGTAGTAATTGACAGAGTGATTGCTATTCCTTCTTGAAAAGCTTTCCTCACTTGGCTTCTAGGACACCTATCTCCCTCTTAGTTTCCCTCCTGCCTCACTTGCTGCTGCTCCTTGGTCTGTTTTTTTCAATCCTCTAAATGATGGAGTACTCTAGGGCTTAGTCCTTGAACACCTTCTTTTTCTTCTCTATGCTCACTCTCTAGGTAAAAGCATTCTCCAATCCCATAGCTTCAAATACCATCTAAAATCTAACAACTCTTAGACCTCTCCTCTTACCTCAGACTACTCTACCCAACTGCTTACTCAGCATCTCCACTTGGATATCTAATAGACATCGCAAACTCAACATGTCCAAAACCACCCATCCCCAATATTGGATTAGTTTTTACTGTGTATGGTAACACACACACAAAGAAACAAAAATCACTTGAATGACAGAAATTTCTCTCATGCATTAAAAACAAACAAAAAAACTCCAGAGAAATAGAGGTAGACAATCTAGAATACACATGGCAGTCATACTCAGCAGGGGCCCAGGCTCCTCGCCTCTTGATGGTTTTCCAACTTTGGTGTGCCTCCTCTTTGTGTTGGTAGGAGGGAGGAATATAATGGTATTTCCCCGTTCTTTTAAAGAAATTTCATAGAAATTCTAGACAACTCTTCTGCTTACATCTCATTGGCCAGAACTTAGATTATGGCCACATCTAGCTGCAGGAAGGTTGGGAAATACAGCAGTTTTTAGATGGATGGCCAATATACTCAGCTAAAATCAGGATTATTTTACTAAAAAAGAGTAGGAACTGGACATTAGGAGGCGATTGGCTGTGTCTGCTACACTCCATGAATCTGGTCCTCCCCTTAGTCTTCCTGGTTTGAATAAATGTCACCTCCATTCTTACAGTTGCTTAGGCCAAAATATCTTAGGGTCATCATGACTCTTTCTCTCCTACTGTACATCTAATCTACCAGCAAATCCTTTTGGTTGTACTTGCAAAATATATCCTGAATCTGACAGCTTCTGACCAACTCCACCACTTTCATCTTCGTATAGGCTATGTACACCTCTCCTCAACTCCTGAAATTGTCTCCTGACTGGGCTCTCTGGTTCCACCAGTCCATTCTCCACATAGTAACATATAGTGTGTGAGAGTGTGTATATTTCAATTTGATTATTGAATGTTTTCCCCACTATAATTAGAGTAGGAACTTGGTCTGTTTTGTTCACTGCTGTCTTCCCTATCAGATAAGGGTGGCCAGGGCAGACGTCTTTGAGGAGAGGGAATTTGAGCTAATAATGAAGAGGAGCCAGCAATGCAAAAGTCTAGGAGTGCACTCCAGGCAAAGGGAACAGCTAAGTGGAAGGGGACCCTACAGTGGAAAAGAGCTTGTCATGTTTAGGGAACTTTTCCTGCACTGGGGGACAATAAGAAGCTCCGTATGTCTGGAATACAGCAAATTATAAAAAGAGTGGTACAAGATAGAGTGGGCGAGAGAGATAGGGCCAGATTATTATGTAGAGTTTTGCCTGACCCAGATGCAATAGAAAAAGTGTTGGGAAGCTCTAGATGACACCACAGGCAACTACTCAGTAACTACTAGTGGCACTCAGCTATTTAAAATTTAATTAACTAAAAGTAAATAAAATAAAACATTCAGTTTCTCAATCATACTAGCCACATTGCAAGTGTTTAGTAGCCACATGTGGATAATGGCTGCCTACTGAATAGCACAGCACAGCACAGCTAGAGAACTTTCCATCACAGAAAATTCTGTTGGACACTGCTGCCAAAGGAAAGCCAATCAAAGGAGAAATAATTCTTAGTTTGCTTAGCTTCTCTGTGATTTTCTCTTAACCCTAGAATCACTATTTTTCTATTTAAATGGAAATATATGTGGCACCTAGAAAATTAGCATGTGGACTGTTCCATATGCAAATGCTCGCATGGATGATTTTTACCTGTGACAGAAAAGATGGGAGAGACTGGTAAATCACAGCATTCTTAACCTCATTATAAATACATTGCAAATGTAAAAATGCAAAGTGCAGAAGTCGTAAATGTGAAAGTGGCTTTCAATTTGTTTTAATAGGTGTTTTCTGTGTTTGTAACCTAGGGATCTTGCTGCAAGAAACTGCCTGGTAGGTGAAAATAATGTTCTGAAAATCAGTGACTTTGGAATGTCTCGTCAAGAGGATGGTGGAGTGTATTCATCTTCTGGCTTAAAGCAGATTCCCATTAAATGGACAGCACCAGAAGCTCTTAATTATGGTAAGACTGGACTCTTTCTTTTTGGTGTTAAAAAATGGACTCTATCAGAACAAAACACTCAAAGCAAAGTTAGAAGGTACAGCAGAGCCCAACTTCGAATGAGGTATAAAATGTTCATACTTTGCACTTAAACATGAGTACCAACCTTAATTCATTGACCTTATTGATCAGATTACTGTATGTAAGACTGCTAGATTTGAAAGATGGATATACTTACAAGCATTTTTAAATCTGAGAATTCCTTTTTATCTGAAAAATTGTTTTTAAAAAATTTTAATAATTAAATTTATTGTGGTGAAGTTGTTTAACAAGATTATATGTTTCAAGCATACAGTTTTATAGTACATCATCTGTGTAATGCATTGTGTGTTCACCACCCAAAATCAAGTCTCCTTCCAACACCATATATTTGACCCCTTTTACCCTTTCACCACTTCCCCTTCTGGTAACCACCATACTGTTGGGTGTTGTCTGGGTCTATGAGTTTGTTTGTTTCACTTGTTCATTTGTTACTTTCTGTATTATATCCCACATATGAGCAAAGTCATATAGTTCTTGCTCTTTTTACCTCCGACTTTTTTCACTTAGCATGATACTCTCAAGATCCATTTATATTGTCAAAAAGGCTTTTTATGGTTGAGTAGTATTCCATTGTATATGTGGACTACATCTTCTTTAATCATCCATCAAAGGACACTTAGGTTGTTTCCATGTCTTGGCTACTGTGAATAATGCTGCAGTGAACATAGGGGTACATATGTCTTTACAAATAAATGTTTTTAAATTTGGGGGTAGATACCCATAAGAGGGATTGCTGGGTCATATGCTAGCTCTGTTAATTTTTTGAGGAACCTTTATGCTGTTTTCCATAGAGGTTGTACCAGTTTGCTTTCCCAGCAGCAATGAATGAGGGTTCCTTTTTCTCCACAACCTCTCCAAAACTGTTATTACTTGTCTTGTTGATAATAGCCATTCTAACAGGTGTGAGGTGGTATCTCATGGTGGTTTTTATTTGCATTTCCCTATAGCTAGTGAATTCAAGCATCTTTTTATATATCTGTTGGCCATGTGTATGTCTTCTTAGGAAAAGTATCTGTTCAGGTCCTCTGCCCATTTATTAATTGGATTTTTTGGGTTTTTTGTTGTTCTTGAGTTCTTTATATATTTTGGATATTAGCTCCTTATCAGAGGTATCATTTCCCAATATCTACTCCTATTTAGTTGGTTGCCTTTTTGTTGATGGTTTCTTCAGTTGTGCAGAAGATTGTTGGTTAGATATAGTCCCATTCATTTATTTTTGCTTTTACCTCCCTTACCTTTGGGGTCAAATTCACAAAAACCTCTCTGAGACTAAGGTTAGTATATATGTTTTCTTCTGTGTATTTTATTGTTTTAGGTCTTACATATAAGTTTTTAATCCATTTTGAGTTAATTTTTGTGTATGGCATCAGATAACAGTCTAGTTTCATTTTTTTGCATGTGGCTTTCCAGTTTTCCCAAAATCATTTATTGAAGAAGCTTTCCTTTCTCCATTGTATGTTTTTGGCTCCTTTGTTGAAAATTAGTTGTCTGTTTTTGTGTGGTTTTTTTTTTCTGGACTCTCAATTCTGTTCCATTGGTCTATGTGTCTCTTTTTCTGCCAATACCATACTATTTTGATTATTGTAGCTTTGTAGTATAACTTGAAGTCAGGGAGTGTTGATACATTTGGTTTTGATCTATTTTTCTCAGTAATACTTTGGCTATTCTGGGTATTTTGTGGTTCCATACAACTTGATGATTTTTTTGTTCTATATCTTTTTTAAATGCCATTGAGATTTTGATGGGGATCACATTGAATCTGTATATTGCTTTAGGTAATATGGCCATTTTAACTATGTTGATTCTTCCAATCCATGACCACAAAATATCTTTCCACTTCTTTGTGTTTTCTTCAATCTCTGTCAACAATGTCTTATGGGGCTTTTTGCTAAGTTTATTTCTTGGTATTTTATCCTTTTTGTTGCAATTGGGACTGTTTTCTTCATTTTCTGATATTTCATTGTTATTATATATAGACAATGAATTTTTGTACATTGATTTTTGTATCCTTAACTTTCTGTATTTGTTTATTGTTTCTAATAGTCTTCTGGTGGAGTCTTTAGGGTTTTTTCTTATACAGGATCATGTCATCTGTAAAATGTGACACTTTTACTTCTTCCTTTCCAATGTGGATTATTTCTTTCTCTTGCTTTATTGCTCTGGCGGGCCTCCAGTGCTATGTTGAATAACAGTGGTGAGAGTGGGCAGCATTGTCTTGTTCCTGATCCTAGCTTAAGAGCTTTTAATTTTTCAGCATTGAGTATAATATTAGCTGAGGATTTATCATATGTGGCCTTTAGTATGTTGAAGTACTTTCCTTCTATACCCATTTTATTATGTGTTTTAATCGTAAATGGATATTGCATCTTGTCAAATGCTTTTTTGGCATCTGTTGATATGATAGATGAGATTGGGTGGATTTGCACACATGTGGCTTTGTATTTTCCCCCCTGGTGATTGTAGCTGCTTGACTGCAGCCACCACCCTTTACTCTTTACTCTGCTTCTCCACTCCTGTCCCTGGGCTCAGCCTCAATGTGCACTGGCCACTCAGGTCAGAATGCTGCCTCTGCCCCTCCAGTCTGCTGGCTGGGGATGGCAACCCTATCCTCCACTGCTACAGAATTTCCTGGGGCTTCAGAGTGCAACTACAGCTCTCCTTTTTGTCCTTCCCCCTTCCTGACTCCCGTCCTTACTTGAATATACTCACCTTTAGATGTGTCAATATGCAGATCTCTCAGATGTGTTTGTGTGTTGAGCGGGGAGTCCTTGGTTGAATTATAGTTGTCCAAATTGTAACTTTAAGGGGAGAGACCAAGAGGTTATCTCACTCTGCCATGATGCTGATGTCACTATCTGATTTTTATGAGTCACATTATACCCAGAGTAAAAGTGTTGCTGTGGCTTTGGACCATTTCATTTGAATTTCTTATAAGTGGTCCAATAACCTCATCTAAAGTTAGGTTCCTAAAATATTAAAGCAATCAATTCTGTAGTTTCTCACTCTGAAAACTGACATGGTTTCTTAGCATCTCAGTCTCTGGAACTTATATAAATCTTGTGGAAAGAGAGAGATGGGAGTTACATTTTAAAACAGCAGGGATTTTTTAACTTGAATTTTTGTGTGTCATTGTAATTGGAAATAAATATAGCTTGCATTATCTGTGGTTGGAATGAAATAAATGGGCCATAACAAGATGGGTAGCAGCTCAAGAATTTTGAAAGAAAAAGATTGTGCTTTGAGTGAAATTATAAATTGCATTTTCATTAAGGGAAGCAGTATATGAGCCATGAGTTGGTGAATGGCTATAGTATGTTTTGAATTAAAACAAAAAATTACTTCATGAAAAATAAGACATTTATAAATGTCTGAATCTAATGCCTAAAGACAAATAAAACCTTTTTTTTAAATTGAAGTAAATTCATCTAACAAAATTAACCATTTGAAAGTGAATAATTCAGTGGCACTTAGTACAATTTATACACAATGTTGTACAACCCCTACCTTCATCTAGTTCCAAAACATTGTCATCACTCCAAAATAAAACCATTAAGAAGTTACTCCCCATTCCTCCCTCTCCCAGCCACTGGCAGCCACATACCTACTTTTTCATGCTGTGGATTTACCTATTCTGCATATTTCATAGAAACGGAATCATACAATATGTGACCTTTGTGTGTGGCTTTTTTCACTTAGCATAATGTTTTCAGGGTTCATCCATGTTGCATCATTACTTCATTCCTTTTCATGGCTGATTAGTATTCCATTGTATGAGTTTACCACAGTTTGGTTATCTATTCATCCACTGATGTATATTTCAGCAGTTTTACCTGTTGGCTGTTGTGAATAGCACTGCTATGAACATCTGTGTACATGGATTGATTTGAGTACCTGCTTTCAATTATTCTAAGTAAACACTAGGAAGCATATGGTAATTCTATGTTTAACTTTTTGAGGAACCAACAGATGTTTTCCAGATAAAGCTGCGGAATGTAATTGGTTTGGAACTTAGTTGGGGCAGATTCAGAAACCCGATCTGTTTTGTATTTTGTATACCAAGGATACTATGGAATAAACAAGTGTAGGTAGTTGTCATTATGAGAAATTGATGAAGCTGCTCTAGCTGCCAACAATGTTTTCGAATTTAACCTTCTACAGGTAGTAAGCCTCTCCCTTCATTTGTCTTCCCATGTGCTGCCAAGAGAAGCTTCTGTGTGCTTCCTAGTGATCACAGACTAATTCTACTATTCCAGTATTCCTCACATCTAGAGAAAACAGCAGCTCTGCTATTTTCCATAATAATTCTTCTCTAGGGTGGTAGTGTTATTACTCTAAGGCTATATTCCTAAGAAGATCAATCCCAGGATAAATGGTAGGACTGTAACCCTTGCATTTACACAGAGGTTTTCTTTAGATAACAAAACATCATTAAGAACCTTCTTGTTCATTCTTACAGCATTCTTGTGAGGGAGCTGGAACTAGACTGGGGAGACCCTAAAGGCTTACCGGGAAAATTCAGATCTCTAGAATTGGTTCTTACACCTGTTTCCTAGATTTTCTACATTATATTGCCTTTACAACTCCTCTTACTTTTAAAACTCCTCTTACTTTTAAGCAATTACGCCAAGTAAAATTCTCTTTCAATAAAAGTGTATTTTAGTTGAATTTCAAGCTGACAAGAGTATTTACAAATCAGAATTCTAATTCCAGATATCTCTAACAGCCAGGCCTAAAGCATTATATCTTTTAAAAAATATAGCTTTTATGCAATATTATTAGTTTCAGGTGTGAAATAGTGATTTCACACTTTTATACCTTAGTGTGATCACCCCACTAAATTCTAGTAAGCATCTGTCACCATGCAACTTATCACAATATTATTGATTATATTACCATCCACCGACCCCCCTCCCTTTTGATAACCATCAGTTTGATCTCTGTTTCTATGTGTCTGGTTTTGTTTGGTTTATTTTTTTAGATTCCACATTTAAGTGAAACCATACAGTATTTGTCTTTCTCTGACTTATTTCACTTATCATAATACCCTCTAGGTCCATCCATGTTGTTGAAAATGGCAAGATTTCATTCTTTTTCATTGCAGCGTAACATTACATTGCATGTATTTAGAGCACCTCTTTTTTATCCATTCATCTGTTGATGGATATCTAGGTTGCTTCCATATCTTCGCTATTGTAAATAATGTTATAGTGAACATAGATAGGGGTGCAAATATCTTTTTGAATTAGTGTTTCCATCATGTCTTTAGAAAAATGTCTTTTCATCTCCTCTGCTCATGTTTTGATTGGGTTGTTTATCCTTTTGTTATTGAGTTGTACGAGGTTTCTTATATAATTTGAATAATTTACTGTGTTTTCTATGATTTATTTATGGTTTCAGGTCTTACATTTAAGCCTTTAATCCACTTTGAGCTTGTTTATGTAGATGGTGTAAGAGAGTGGTCCGGTTTCATTTTTCTCGCATGCATCTGTCCAGTTTTTGTAATACCACTTGTTGAAGAGACTTTCATTACTCCATTGTATGTTCTTACCTCCTTTGTCATAGATTAGTTGATCGTATAAGTGAGAGTTTATTTCTGTGCTCTCTATTCTGTTCCATTAATCTCTGTTTCTGTTTTTGTGCCAGTACCATACTATTTTGATTACTGTAGCCTTGTAGGATAGTTTGAAATTAGAGAGCATGATACTTCCAACTTTATTCTTCTTTCTCAAGATTGCTTTGGCTATGTGGGGTCTTTTGTGGTTCCATATAATTTTAGGATTATTTGCTTTAGTTCTGAGAAGAATGCCATTGGTATTTTTATAAGGATTGTATTGAATCTGAAGATTGCTTTGGGTAGTATGATCATTTTATACTTGATATCAATCAATTATTCCATTCCATGAGCATGGTATATAATCTTCCATTTATTTGTGTCCTCTTCAGTGTCTTACAGTTTTCAGAGTACAGATCTTTCACCTCCTGGTTACCTTTATTCTTAGGTATTTTCTATCTTTTTTGATGCAGTTGTAAATGGGATTGTTTTCTTAATCTCTCCTTCTGATTGTTCTTTATTATAGGAACATGACAGACTTTTGTATATTAATTTTGTATTCTGTTTTTTACTGAATTCTTTTATAATTCTATTAATTTGGGGTGGATTCTTGAGGGTTTTCTCTATATGGTACTGTGTCATCTGCAAATAGTGACAGTTTTACTTCTTTTTTTCTTGTCTGTTGCTGTGGCTAGGACTTCCAGTACTATATTGAATAACAGTGATGAGAGTGGGCAGTCTTGTCTTGTTCCTGATCTTTGAAGAAAAGCTTTCGGCTTTTCATCATTGAGTATGTTGTTAGCTGTGGGCTTGTCATATGTAGTCTTTATCAAGTTGAGGTAAGTTCCCTCTATACCCACTTTGTTGAAAGTTTTTATCATAAACGAATGTTGAATTTTGTCAAATTATTTTTCTGCATCTACTGAGATAATCACATGATTTTTATCCTTGGTTTTGTTGATGCGATGAGTCACATTAATTATTCTGTGGATGTTGAACCACCCTTGTGTCCTTGATATAAATCACACTTGATCATGGTGTATAATCTTTAAAATAAAATAAAATATATATATATATATATGCACACACACACATTTATATATTTTTTTTTCTCTAAAATTTATATATACATATTTATTTTAGAGAGAGGAAGGGAGAGAAACATCAATTGGGTTGTCTCCCACATGTGTCCCCACCAGGGACCAAACCTGCCACCTCTGGGTGTACTGAATAATGCCCCAACCAAGCCACACCGGCCAGGATGAAACCTTTAAATGTACTGTTGAACTCAATTTGCTAGTATTTTGTTGAGAATTTTGGCATCTGTGTTCAATTCTTTTTCTTTGCAGTGTCTTTTTTGGGTATCAAGGTTAGGCTGGCCTCGTAGAATGAGTTTGGAACTGTTTCTTCCTTTTCATTTTTTTGGACTAGTTAGAGAAGGATAGGTACTGATTCTTCTTTAAATTGCTGGTAGAAGTCACCTTGAAGCCAAATGGTGGTGGGCTTTTGTTTGTTGGGAGTTTTGTTATTACTGTTTTAGTTTCATTGCTAGTAATTGGTCTGTTCAGATTCTGTTTCTTCCTGGTTTGGTCTTAGTAATTCCTAGAAACATAGAACTTACCAAGACCGAATCATGAAGAATTAGAAAATTTGAACATACTATTACTGATTCAATTTTACAAGTAATCAAAAATGTCCCAACAAACAAAATTCCAGTACCAGACAGCTTCACTAGTGAATTCAAAGAAGAATTAATAGCAGCTTTCTCAAACTCTTTCAAAAAATAGAAGAGGAAGGGACACTTGCAAATTTATTTTTCTAGGCCAGCATTATTTTGATATCAAATGTAGACAGGATGACACAAGAAAAGAAAATTACAAGCCAATATCTCTGATAAACATAGATGCCAAAATCCTCAACAAAATATTAGCAAACTAAACTCAGTAATACAGGGATGCAGCAATGGTTCAGTATCCACAAGTCAGTCACTGTGGGCCACCACATTACCAAAGTGAAGGGCAAAATTCATATGATACCTCAATAGATGCAGAAAGAGCTTTTAACAAAATTCAATGCCTATTAACAATAAAAATTTTCAACAAGATGGCAGAGAGGGAACTTAACTTAAAGATCAGATATTACAAACCTATTGCTAGTATCATATTCAATGATGAAAAGCTGAAAGGTTTTTCTCTAAAGTCAGGAATGCAAAACAGATGCCCAATTTCGCTACTTTTATTTAACATGGCGGTTAGGCAAGAAAAAGGAAAAAAGACAACCAAATCAGAAAGAGGTAAACTTGTCACTATTTGCATATGACAGTTACATTTATCATCTTTATATCCCTAAAGACCTCACCAGGAAACTGTTAGAACTAATCAGTGAATTCAATAAAGTTGCAGGATACAAAATCAGTATAGAAAAATATGCTGCATTTCTATACACTAGTAATGAACTGTCAGAAAGAAAAATAAAGAAAATCTCATTTACAACTGCATCAAAAACAATAAAATACCTAGGAATAAATTTAACTAAAAAGTAGAAAGACCTGTACACTGAAAACTATACAGCATTGATGAAGAAATTGAAGATGCAAATAAATGGAAAGATCATGGACTGGAGGAATTAATGCTGTTAAAATGACCATACTGCTCCTAGCAATGTACAGATTCAGTGCAATCCATATCAAAATTCCAATTGCATTTCTCATAGAAGTAGAGAAAACAATTCTAAAATTTGTATGGCACCCCAAAAGACCCAAATAGCCAAAACAATCCTAAGAAAGAAGAAAAAAGCAGGAGGCATCACATTCCCTGATTTCAAACTATACAACAAAACTATAGCAATCAAAACAGTATTACCCAAAGCAATCTATAAATTCAATGCAATCCCTATTAAAATACCAATGGCATATTTCACAGATCTAGAACAAATATTCCAAAAATTTATATGGAACAATAAAAAGACGCCGAATAGCCACGGCAGTCTTGAGAAAGAAGAACAAAGTTGGAGGGATCACAATACCAGAAATCAAATTTTACTACAAACCCACTGTAATCAAAACAGCCTGTTACTGGCACAAGAACTGACATACAGATTTATGGAACAAGACAGGGGACCCAGAAATTGAACCAAGCCTTTACACTCAATTAATGTTTGACAAAGGAGAAAAGAGCATACAATGGAGTAAAGACAGTCTCTTCAATAATTGGTGCTGGGAAAATTGTACAAGTACATGCAAAAAAACGAAACTAGACCACCAACTTACACCATACCCAAGAATAAACTCGAAATGGATCAAAGACTTAAATGTAAGTCACAAAACCATAAAAATCCTAGAAGAAAACATAGGCAGTAAAATCTTACACATCTCTCATAGCAGTTTTGCCAGTATATTTCCTAGAGCAAGGGATAAAAGGAAAAAGTAAACAAATGGAACTACATTAAATTAAAAAGCTTCTGCACAGCAAAGGAAACAACAAAAAGTATGGTGTTGCATAGAAACAGACACATGGATTAACAGAACAGAATAGAGAGCCCAGAAATAAACCCATGCCAACATAGTCAATTTATGACAAAGGGGCCAAGAATATACAATAAGGAAATACCAGTCTCTTCAACAAATAGTGGGAAAACTGGACAGCCAGATGCAAAAAAAGAAAGAAACTGGACCACTATCTTACACCATACACAAAATTTAACCCAAAATGGATTAAAGACTTAATGTAAGAAAACCATAAAACTCCTAGCAGAAAATATAGGCAGTAATCTTTACATCAGTCATGACAATGATTTTTTTGGACCTGTCACCAAAAGCAGATATAAATAAGTAGAAGTACCTCAAGTTAAAAAGCTTTTGCACAGCAAAAGAAGCCATCAACAAAGCGATATGGTAACCTATTTACAAAATTAAATATCTGATAATGGGTTATTATTGAAAATATATAAAGAACTCATACAACCCAATAGCAACAACAACAACAAAAAATTTGATCAGAAAATGGGCAGAAGATCTGAATTAATATTTTCCTAAAGAAAACATAGAAGCGACCAACAAGTACATGAAAAGATTCTCAATGTTGCTAATCATTAGGGAAAGAAAATTAAAACCACAATTAAATATTACTTCATATCTGTTAGAATGGCTGTTATCAAAAAGACAAAACATAACAAATGTTGGTGAGGATGTGGGGAAAAGGGAAGGAACCCTTGTGTATCCTGTGTAAATTGGTGCAGCCACTATGTAAAACCAGTATGGAGGTTTGTAAAAAATTTAAAATCGAAGTACCATATAATCCAGCAATTCCATTTCTGGGTATATATCTAAAGGAAATAAAATCACTCTTTGGAAGAGATATAATCCCCATGTTCACTGTAGCATTATTTACAATAGCCAAGATATGGAAACAACCTTAGTGTTCCATATCCAGTACATGAATGGATAAAGAACATGTGGTAAAAATATACCATGGGATACCATTCAGCCATTAGAATGAAATGTTGCCATTTGTGACAACATGGTCAGACTTTGAGAGCCTAAATCAGAAGGAAAACAACAAATACTATATGATCGCACTTACATGTGTGGTCTTAAAAGCACACACACACGCACTCACGCACGCACGCGCCTGCCCTGGCCAGTTTTGTTCAGTGGTTAGAGCATCGGCCCTCGGACTGAAGGGTCACGGGTTCAATTTCCGGTCCAGGGCATGGACCTCGGTTGCAGGCTCTCGTTGGGGAGGCAACCAATCAATGTGTCTCTCTCACATCGATGTTTCTCTGTCTATTCCCCTCCCTTCCACTCTCTCTAAAAAATCAATGGGAGAAATGTCCTCTCCCTTCCACTCTCTCTAAAAAATCAATGGGAGAAATGTCCTCGGGTGGGGATCAACAAAAAAAAAACACAATTTCAGATACAGAGGAGATTGGTAGTGGCCGCAGGCAGGGTTTTGGGGTGGGCAAAAATGGATAAAGTGGGTCAAGGTTACATATGCCCAGTTATAAAATAAAAAGTCATAGGATATGATGTACAGCACAGTGACTCTAGTTAATACTGGGTTGCATATCTCAAAGTTCTCATCAAAAGAAAAAATATAACTGTATAGTGACAGATATTTACTAGACTTACTGTGGTGGTCATTTTCCAATATATACAAATATCGAATCATTATGTCTTAGTCCTGAAACTAATGCTATAAATCAACTATACTTCAATAACATTTAAATATGTAAATTAAATAAATGTTTTAAATTATCCATCAAAACCAGGTTCAAAGGTGAAAGTTATAGAGTTATGTTATAAGCATTAACTTCTGGAGTGTTGATTTATATAAAACATGCCTTTCTTGATATCTGCCCAGATGTTACCTTACAAAAAGAAGGTATTTACCTCTGTATTCCTTATACTTTCTTAGAGAATTAATTAGTCTTAACTGTAACCATTGAATGACTTTCATGAAAAGTATTAAATTATTGGATGCCAAACATGAAAAAGAGTTGATATGCAGACAAGAAAACTAATCTTCCTGCTAAATATCATAATAAACATCCATAATACTGTCTACTCAGAAGGAAGCTAATTTACACAGCTGGAGATGATAATCGGTAAGCAGACTCCAAACTCTGACACTGGAGCAGTTATCGCAGCGTAGGCTTACTCTGCTGCTCATTTTACTTTTTTCAAGAAAGTGAAAAGGCCAACCTACTTTAGAGAAACAAGATGATTTTAGAGGAGGGTCATTTGTAAATCCTGGAGTGGAAGAGTTAAGGCAGGTGGCTACACGGGGGTAGAAATGAAATCATTTCAAGATCTTTTAACACCACTGCAAATGAGGTTTAGTTAGGATAGTCTATGTTCTATATGTAAAAAAAATACAGATATTTAGGAAAATCTTTGAAATTCTTACCTCTTAGATATTGGAAAGAATTTTTCTGCTTTGCCTCCTTGATTTCACACCCACCTCTAGAAAGTATTTTGTGTTGGCTTTTATCTCTGCGTCTCTGGAGGACTATAAAAAAAAAAAAAAATCCTATGAGCTTAGCTTAAGCAGCCTAGTAAAACAGGTGTGCGAAGATTTCGACAAAACAAGGCACCATGTAATTTAAAGAACTTGTTTTTATCAGCCAGCTTTGTTAATTTCTACTCTATTCAAAACACACACAAAAATATATTTTCTGTAAATGAAACTATCAGTGGAGAAAATGAGATCTTTAAGCAAGTAAGAATATCTGTAAACAGTGATGAGTAAACAATTTAAGTTAAAAAACTTTCCTTATTGCTTTAAGTTCGTTTCTAATTTTAGTGGAATGAAAATGATGCAGGCAGAAGACAAAATTGCAGAAATCCAACTTAATCTCCTAGGCATTGACATGTACAAATTTATATCTTTTTTATATAAACCATCCGTCTCAGTTAGATACCACAGGGAAAGTGAGCTTGCACGCTGGCTGAACATTTGTTCTTAATGGGGAAGAAGTGACTTGGAAGCTGGTTTGGTTCAACTAGCAGCCTGTTTGTGGTTTGGTGGTATTACTAGCTCCCTGGAGAGTGAAACTCGTGAAGAGAATAGGGTCACTGGTTTTAAAGTTCCTTTGGTAAGTTTAAATATATTAACATGTGGCTGACGTAGAAATGCACACCCCGAAATGGTCACCTGCTTGTCCACTCATCTGGCTGTGGTCTTGTGTGTCCTCTAGGGAGATACAGTTCTGAGAGTGACGTGTGGAGCTTCGGCATCCTCCTCTGGGAGACCTTCAGCTTAGGCGTCTGTCCCTACCCTGGAATGACAAACCAGCAAGCACGCGAGCAAGTGGAAAGAGGTGAGCCAAAGACACGGGGGGTGGTGGTTGCGTCCAGCCCCCAGGGACGGTGCTGTGGGGCGTCTGTGGCTTCCTGGCAGGGCTAGGGTACATCCTGCTCGGCTATGTAGAGAAGCAGAGTTGTTTACAAATCTGTTTCTAAACCCCATGGATCGTGTGCCTCTTACACAACAAAAGGCAACGAAAAACTCTTTAGCTTTAAAAAGAGAGAGCTCTAGGCTTCTCTTCTGCTCCCCCTGCCTGGCAGGACATCTGCAGGGGACACCATTCCGTCTCTTCAAGGGAAACAGAATAAAGTTCCTCAAGCTCCCATTTTTTATTCTATGCCACATAAACACCATTAATATTACTGCAAACTGAAATGTAGTTGGACTTCAGGAGGTTGTTGGGAATTGTGTAACCCTTCTGAAGAAACCCTATGGTGTCCCCAGGTCAGAGGCGGGTAGCAGGTGACGGTGACGCCCTGTAGTCCATAGCTTTCAACAGAAAGAACACTTCTGACAAAACGGCGATGCCCCAGCCTCTGGCCCCTCAGGAGGGGCATGACTGTGGGAGGATGACACTCGAGCTTCCTTCCCACCTTCTCCTACCCTCACAGACACCTTACTTCCCCAGGCGAGGCAAACACACACAGGCCCTGCCCAGCACACTGCGGGGGCGCCGCCCACAGCTTGGAATGAAAGATAAGATTCTTCTCGGACTGTAAAGGACTGTAACTGGTGTTCATTTTTATTTCACTTTTGAATTAGTGTTTATTAAGCCCTTATCCTCTCCTCATCTTAAAAAACCTGGGTCGTAGAGATGCATTTTAAAAACTCTGCCCACAGCATCTGAAAGCAAATCCTTAGAGCAGATAAGACGAGGCCTGTACGTGATGTGTCTCACATCAGACTTCGCCATGAGCAGGCAGGCTCTCTGAATGAGAAGGTAACTCTGTGGCTCTGTAATACTGAATTACTTGTAGAAACAAGACCTGTTTGCCTTATAAAGGCTGTTTTGTTTCTGCTGCGTCTACAACATAAGGTACTAAACTCACAAACTACGTAATGTCCTGCACGAACATTTATGTTTATCTCCGTTCTAAATTCTGTTCTCCTCTTGGGTCTTCAGGATACCGAATGTCAGCCCCTCAGCACTGTCCAGAGGACATCTTTAAAATTATGATGAAGTGTTGGGATTATAAACCTGAGAACCGCCCCAAGTTCAGTGAACTTCAGAAAGAGCTCAGTGTCATCAAGAAGAAATTCACATAGTGACGGGACGGTGCCCGATGCAGCCGTCAGGACACACCGTTCTCCTCGTTAGCCATGAGTTCGTACCACGTTACCTGCAACAGTCTGCTAAGGTTATTTTTTTATTAACTGGTTGTTGTTTTTAAATATGTGCCACTTAAAAAAAAAAAGGAAAATGCATTCAAGAAACAGACAGTCCTCCCGAGGGCTTTTCTAGCTCAGACAGCACTCTTGCTGCTTCCGGCCACTGTAATAGGCAAGCACAGGCTCCCGTGGGGGAGGACAGAGGCTTCTCAGACTTTTCTCCTCCAGGCCCAGGTCACGGCTGCCGTCCTGTGCCACAGACCTGACTCACTCGGTGCTATGAGCCGCCTTGGTAACGCCATGTTTGCAGGACACCTCCCAACCAAAGTTGGCGCTCTGCTCTGCCAAGGCATGGTTATATTTGTAACATCATTTTCTATTGGGAATTATTGGGCCCTCCTAGGGATTTTCTTCATTGCCAGAAGTAACTGCAGTGTAAGAATCCTCACACTCCTGTATTAGTGTTGTCATTTCCCTCCTCTATTTGGGCATCAGAAAGCCATGCATCAGATGCCCTCAAACAGCACACACCTAGCATTGAGGCAGCAGCTTTTAAAGGGTTTTTTAGAAGCTGCGACAGCAGGAAGTCAGGACAGGAGGGTGGTCTAGAGAAAAAGAGCAGCTAGAGTAGAATCAAAGAAGAAAAGGAAAACTTAAAATGTCTTCTTATCTGAGTTATGCCCTTAGAAACATGCACCCATTCCCTCTTTATTTTATGTTCTGCGTTCACGAAACAAGTTCTAAGAAATGTTTTTCAGGAGCTTATAAAGGCTTCTTAATGACAACAACAAATTTTTAGAGAAACTACAAAGCACAAGCCCACAGAATCAACAGCATACTTTTGGTGAAGCACCTGCACCTCTTAGGAGGTGTCCAGAATTTAATTTCCTTCATGGCGCCAGTTCCCTGAGCTGTCAGAATTGCATGGTCCTCGTTCAGAAACACGCTCCTGTGTGCACGTGTGCACACACTACCACCAAGCAAGGCAGGTGTGAATGGAGTAAATGGTTAAGAAGACAGGTGGACACTATTGAGAGAAAAAATACAGGAAAGCCTCCTCTCTCCATTTTCCCCCTTTGTTACCCTTATGCCACTACCTGGGAACCCTTATGCTTAGCAGAAGTGTGCAAGCACAGCGCTCGCTGGAGATGCTTCATGTGAAAATGTAACAGAGTTAGATCTAGGATTCTGTTGTGCTGAACCTTAGCTGCGTCCAGGGAACTTATCCCATGCTCTGTATATAGTTGCCTCTCAGGATTGTGTGGAAGAGATGGTCAGGCTCAGGGGTGAATGTGGCTTGGGAACCTTAAGTGCTCAGGCATGTGTGCAGATAAATAGCACCTTAGTGATTGTTTCATCTTCGTTTATTGGAAGAGCTTATGGGAAAGAAAATTCCTCTTGTCCCCTCCAGCTATTTGCTGCCTATGAATATCATTGCACAGAACTCACACACAGTGCTCTAGAAAGTAGAAAGGATAATACTGAAGAGACAAATGGCTTGTCTATCATTTCAATCTTCTTGCAAGTTCTGTACACATCTAATGATTACTACATTCAGACTAAAACAAAAGCATGATAAACTTACCCTCAAAAATATATCGCGATATTCAAAGCAATTTTTAAAATCAGAACCATTTTCCCTTCTGTCAAATAATGTAAATAAGTGGAACCTTCTGTTGGTGGCATATACTGTGGTAGGTGAGAGCACCGACTCATGAATTAAAATTAAGTGCTGTGGTCTTCAGGCCCTTGTCAGCCTTTAAACATAAGAATGAGCTGGGACATTTCCACCCTATGCCAGTGTTTCTAAGCGAATCTTTCCACAATATTTTTTGTTTATAGAGACCAGCCTTCCATCACTTACCAGCCTCAGTGCTGAGCTCTCAGCAAGGAGAGAGGAGGATGGTTTGGGCTGTAATTTTGTGAACAAGACCTGAAGCTTAATCTTTGCATTCTGGTTTAAAGAAGGAACACGGTATTGACATTTCACTCATCCTGGCTGTTAGAATTTACAATTCACATCATAACTCTGAGCTTAAATTAAAGCAGCTTTTCAAAATACCGTGACATCTGCAGCATTTAAATTCCACTTTATTCTGTGTCCCAGAGCAGGCGGTGGTATAGTTCAGGATTAATAACTCACAGGGAGTCTTTCAGGATCATACCAGTTGTAAAGAATATTAAATTTAATATGGGCACATGCATCGAGAAAAACTTACGCAAACCATTTTTTTTACTGTTAATTCTCTTGCACTTAAAGCATAATTTATTCATACCTTCTGTCACTGATAATTATTGGAATTATGTACGTTAGGGAGTTAATCCATACCCAAAAAACACACACATAAATACTGTTCTGAATTTGCAAGTTGATGTAGAAAAAGGCGGCTTCAGAAATGTACAAAATCCTATCAGTTATATAGTAGAAAACAGTTGTAACAAAAATTGCCACTGGTCTGAATGTAATTAAGCCAGGTTGCAAATCTTGGTGGTGTTAATGGATTTTTCAAGAGGTGCATTTATCACTCCCATACAGTTCCTGTCATAACTCCTTAAATTTATGAGTATGGAGGGGGTGGGGGGTCCCAGGCTGTCTGAATCTCACCTACATTTTTCTATCTTGAGGCTTTATGAGAAATATTCAGCTAGTTCATCATTTTCAAGGAAAGAAATCTTTTAATGTCAAATTAACATTTATTACCAACATGTGGAACCTAAAATTAATTTTGTATTTGAATAATCTGAGATTACTTCCCAAAGCCAGCGAGTTCCTTCTCTTCCAGGAAAACAATAATAAAGGATTGACGGGTTTTGTTTAAACTTTCAAAACCAGAGGCTGTGTTTCAGCCCATCCTGCCACCGGCTCCCCAGTATAAGGCCTCATGTGATTATTTCTCCTTTATCTCCCAAATTTAATATAAGCAATAAAGTTCCTCATTCATAATTCACCACTTTATCACAAATAAGTAGATCAGCACAGACCATGAGCCAAATTGTATTAGCTACTGTTCAGCGCACATTTCACAATTGTTTTTTTTCATTTGAGCCTTATCTTAGAAGAAAAAAGGTTTAGTCACCAAAATGATTTTAATTTTCTTTAAACCACAATCTGGTTTTCTTGTCTATGTTATACTCATGTTTCAGTGTTGCCATATAGTTTTATATAAAGTTGGGCCACCACCACTGAAATAACTATGCTTCACCATACTGGTGTGAGTATTGCACACTGAGGACCTGGCAGTGGGATAAACATAAATTGTACGTCACTGTCATTCAGAGTTGCTCAGCCCTTGCACTTCACTGTCCATTCCTGTGCATCCCCGGAAACCCTACTTAGTGTGCATATACTCTTAGTACACTGCTTTGTGGCCATGGGTCCTTGTGGAGTGAGATTGAAATTTTCTGAAAAGAGATGTTTGCCTCAGCCCTCTTTTTTTATTTTTCACATACCCCCTTGATCACATGGTTGGTATTTCTTATTAACAAAATATTTCTTATTAACAAAATTGATTGTCCATACGCACCATTCTGAGTCCTGTAGAGACTGACTTTTGTATTTAGGAGGCCAGAGCTCTCACACAAAACACAATAATGCAAAACAAAAAGGGCAACAAAGGGACAGACAATTGAAAGACACTTTTCTTTATGTACTAATATGTTAATTAAATGGAAATAGATTTTATATGAAAATGAGTTTATATTACTTTTCCATTATACTATTAAGTTAGCATGAAAGTTTACCATTAAAATAAAGTGTTACCTCTTTTATTACTAACTTTGATTTGCTTATACATACCAGAATTTTTTAATTAAATATTTTAATTTTATTTATTTTTGTTTTGATGAATTTCATATCAAGTCTAAATACTCTACTATTTGGAAGAATCCAGAGCTGCATAGTCATTTTTGCAGAGGAAAATACTCATGTACCTACTTGAAAGAGATATTGGTACAGTCCCATAAAATTGTCGTTTAAAAAATAATGCTATAATATAAAAGATGTATAAACTATATGTGTTAGTCATAATTCAATTTAAGGAAATATTTATTACCCCTTGAAAACCATCCTACTGCCTCATGCTGATTCAGAGATTAAATTCTGAACTGTTAAGTATAGACACTAAGATGCACTTAGCTTTCTAAGGAGGACTGAGATTCTCGGGTAGTAAAAAAATCTGATCTGAATTCCTAGTCACTCTAAACTGTGGCGTAGTAATGAGCATGGGCTTCAGTGGATCTGTCCACAGGCACAGAGGAAAGGACCGCTTATTCCAAGACAGGATGATGCCGCCCTTACGGAGAGTGTAGACTAATTAAAGTGGAACAAAGACTTGAGCAGTGTCACTAGAAAGCCTAAGGAAAACAGCGCCACCAAGCCAGATCCCTTCCCATAGAAAATTAAAAAGACATCGGAGCCGAAAGGAGGAAAAGAGGTCACCTGCCAGCATGTGGGCCTCAGTGAGCCGACCACACACCTCTCTCCCTTGCATTTGGAGCAGGTTTATATCCCGGGCTCGCAGCTGCTGCTGTGCTGGGTGACATGTATACTCATTGTCCTGCCCACTGAAGGACTGGGTGGTTTGTCTTCGGACTTTTAAAGAGACTACTCAAAGTCTCTTTATATTTGCAGTAGTTATATTTACTACTTCTTTAAGATCACTGATTATTCATACCTTATTGGAAATCTTTGGTTGCAGTGGGGCTTCACCTGGGCTAATCTCCTAGAGGAAAGCATATTTAGCCCTGGTTCACCCTGTGACTAATGTTAACTAATTGGCTCCGAGAGTTACCCCCAGAGGGACCTCACTGTGATGAGCTCTACTCTGGGAAAACATGAAATTAAGCAGGGCCGTAGGAAAATACCAATTACATAGCAATGCTCCGTGTCTTTATATAGTAACATTGGAGCGAAAGGAACCTTAGAAACAGCCCACAGCCAGTCATAGTACAGCACCGCTGAGGACAGATGCAAAAGACAGAGAACAAGACATCTAGACAGGAGGACTGACCGACATGAAGGGCAGTGACAGTACTGGCCCCAAGTGACTCCAAAGCAGCCTCCGAGTAAATGCAGCATCAGTATGGGAAAGCTAATCCTCAGAGAGGGTTTTTGAGGCGCTTCCTGCTGCATGTTATTAAATATTACAAGCCTCTCAAATCTCTACAACATTTCTTAAAGAGCACTGAATTGGATATTGATTTGATTTTCTTTATGATCCCCATAATCTCAGGAGGTGGCCACTGTTGAATGAGAATTGCCCTCGCTCGGTTTTGCTGTAAGGCTGCAGTCATGGTAGTATACTGACTGCCCACGCCCTGAGCAATGGCGTATGTGCCCAGGGTAGCCAGCATTGGAGGAAATTTGCTGTGAAAGCTCCTACTTCTTATTTTATTAAAGAAAAAATGTCTTGTGGGTGTTTATGCTTGCGACATGAAGACAGATTTAGTGTCCCTCCTTGCCAGCAAACTAGCAAGAGCCCCCAAACAAGAATATTTAGGACTCACTCTAAAAAGATTGGAATCCTGAATTTCTAAACTATCTTCCCAAACATTGCCATTGAGGCCAGCAGATGTGAGTGTTCTACAAAGTAATAAAATGTCCTAAGTGATAGTAAAGGCCCTGGAGCAGAGTTTTACAATATGTTTTCCCTCAGCTTCATCCATTCACAAGCTTTTCGTTAACATCTGCCATGTCGGGTACAAGGAGCCATGCTGCCTGCTAGTTTTTCTGGGGCGTTTTGGGGGGAGGGGTTGTTTTGTTTTACTTCTGGTATTTCCTTTCTCATATTCAGTTTCTTAATCCTTACTGTACCAAAACAGAAAAGCCTTTTATGGTCAGCTTTTATCAGATGGTGTCATAATTGGCTTAAACCAAAGAGTTTCTCCTCAGGAGCTTAGGAGGCCCTGCCTTAGTAGGCACTCCCAGGCATCCATTACCAGGCCAACTGCACACACACTATGTGAGAGGCCGAGCTTAGAATACAAAGAAAGCCTAGTTGTGGTCCTTGAGGCAGAGACGGGAGGGTTAGGTGGCAGTTTTGTGTGCTGAGTGACACTATCCATAGAAGAGGGAGATTTTCCCAGGACAGAAAGATCACGGTGAGCAGGGGCACCCCGGGGAACAGCCTATTGACTTGGCTGAGTAAGCTCATTGGGTGACCTACCCCCAAAGAATGTTCAAACACTAACAATGATTCCTGTCCCTTAACCCCTTGAAAGTACTGGACTTTTCCACTTCACTTTTCTGTGCCATTATTTTTTGTTATTTCTTTCACACTCCTCTTGTCAGTAAATATCTAAAAGTAGTGTTTTAATTGTGCCATGTTAATGAGTTTTCCCATAGCTTCAGAAAAGAAGGTAGCAAATATGAAGCCTTAAGTTCAAAATAAGCCAGTCAATCTAGATCCCAAAGCACCGTCGTGCTAAGACATCAGTTATTCTCTACAAGTTTCCCCAAAGCAGCACTCTTCCTAAAAAGCCAAACATCACACCTGCTCCTATTTGTCAAGAACATCTTTAGTGTCAGAATAGGCACATTCTAGACCCTATCCACGGCAGAGTCTAAAATGACATCCTAGGAAGCCAGAGTTCGACCACGAAGCCGACAGCGGAAACACTGCTTCACTCCATTGTCCTCAGAGACAACACCAACGCAAAACTCTAACCATTGGGTAGTCCACCCGATCAGAGGAGATGCCTTATTTTGAAAACATAGGAAAGATGTTGGTAGGAAATGTCAATGTTATGAGCAACAGAGGGTAGGTGTCAGGTGGCCATGAAAAGAAATCCCAGTTCCCACACTGGACCAGCAAAACTCTAAGAATTAAAAACAAGGTAGCGTATGACTCCAACACCCCATTATTAATATTTTTTCATGTAGCTCTTGTCAAATTGTACAAACTTGGGGTCTTCTTTTGAGTTGCAGGAACAATCTTTACGAAACAAAAAAACTAAATTCCCCCCAACTGGGGCTTCAATTTCTAAGTACCCTACATTCAGACCCTTAGGGACTGAGAGGGAGCCTAAATCATTCCTGAGATCCCAGGCAGAAGGACCGTCCTGGCAGTCTCCACCAGCTCACCAATCCAGTGCTTTTGTTCATTTTTAAACACAGAAGTAGAGAAGAAAAATACCCCATTAGGTAGAAATTGTCTTTTACAACTAATTTGACTTGGTAGAAATAAACTTGCCTGCCTGCTCTTAAGAAATGCCAGACCGTGGTGAGCAAGTGCAGAGGGCACAGTGCCCTGAGCCATGCTTCATAGGACTGTGTTGTCTTCTCCTCACCCAAGAATAGCAGTTTTTACATGTAAACTATAGGACATGGCGGCCCCTCCCCTGCCAGTTGGAGTGGCTTTGCTTCAGCTGCAAGCAGAAGACCACTTCCAACAGCAGTAAACTTATTTGTCCTAATTCCTCCTCAGATGCTAGGGCTTTCACACTGGCCAGTTTCAGAAAATATGCATGTTTAAATGAAATTCACTATTTTTGGCTTTAGTGTCAAAGAGATTGGTTCTGCAAGATTTACCTGATTCCCCATAACAAGTATATTTTATAGCCTTATGATTCTAAATCCACTCCCCAGTATAGTTAGCTCACATCAAATCAAAATCAGAGATAAAGAGGAACTGGTAGGAAGGGGTCTTGGTTATTTCAAATTCATGACCAAAGTAGCCAAAGACAAAACTCCCTTTCACATGATGAGCATTTCACATCACTATATGAAATGTCAGTTACCCAATACCATCCTGTGACAAAATCAGATGCTCACCATGGACCAATGCCAGGAGCCCTGTACTTTATTTACATGGGCCATTTCTAGTCATTTTCCTCCATAAAGCATTGAGATTTCTCACTGGAACAACTTTATGATTCAGGTACCTAGAAATCTTACGTTTAATCTATGTTTAACGGTATTGAATTAGATGGCCTGATTCAGCAACATGAGTGCAGTGGGGGTTGTTGGTGGTGTGAATTCTGTCGACTTCATCTTACGGTTTTCTCTGTGTTTTTCTTGGTTGGGTGTGATGAGTACCCTGACTGGAACTCTCCAAAGTCATAGCCATACAACCACATAGGGTTAGGAAAAGCCAGGTAAATGCAGGAGAACAAAATAAAGTTGTCCAAGTCCCAAGAACAGCATCTACTTCTTCAAGAACCTAAGCAAACCGAAAACAAAGATCCAATGTACACATGATGCCCAGGCCCTTTCCTGGGCAGCCCACTGGCCTGAGGCCCTGCACTCCTCCCGGCATAGGCCTGCAGCGAGCGGCCCCAGAAATGTCATTTCCCGTTGCTTCCTCTTCCCTTTGTGAGAAGATGCGTTCAGGTTGATGGAGTGATGGGGTGATGGGGTGATGGGGTGGTGGGGTGGGCGTGGAGCCTGCCCCTGGGTACAGAGGTTCTGTCTGCAAAGCATTCTGAGCAAAGCCCTCCCGTGGTTTACACAGTTTCCTTTTAGCACCAACATTGTCGGGTTAAAGCACCTTTAGTCTTTTTTGTTATTGCTTTAAAATAATATATTTGTGAAGTGTATAAAAGAAACACTGGAAATAGGGTGCTTCTTATAAAAAGTTCAAGTGTAGAACATGCCAACAAGGCCTTTGGTGAGTTTATCTAGCTTTGTGAGCAAGTCTGAAAAATGAACGAGAGCAAAATATATAAAGCAGTTAGTTGTCTGTCTTTTACCATTTTTAACTCAGATCTGTATTTAACACTTATTTATTTGTTAGTTTTTACATTCGGAAGAAATACACTTTGAACTTTGGCTAACATCGTAGGATGTTTTTAAATTGTTTTCTACTTTTTTAAAACGTGACTTCATCACTTTTGTACTTTGAGCATTTTTGAACAGCCCCTTTTCCCCTTCCACGGACCAATTACGACTTAGAGTTCTGCAGGCCCTTTTTTTTTTACTGTATTCTTATAATAAATGTAAAATATTTGTAGCAAACTGTGCCTTGTTTTGTTTAATCTTTTCCATCATGTTTATATTTCTCTTCCTTTTCCACGTAAATATGCTCTAAGTAGAAGGAAAGAGAAGAGATTTCCATGGTAACTGGCCTCCTAGGGATGTAATGGTGCATAAAAAATTATTAGCTTTCAGTTTCTCTGTAATTAAGCTCATGAGTTCTGATGATAATGGGTGTGTGTTGCTTACAGTCCAATCACTGCTTCCTCTGTTTAGAAATAAAAACTGAAATGTAGTTCCAGTCTCATTTCTCTGAGTGGATTGGCTGTTTGCCAGGGTTTTGTGGTGTTGTTGTTTCATAACAGGATCTGTTTAGACATAACAAAAGGATTTAGGGGAGAAAGGTGGCTGAGAGGGATGTTTGGAGAGATGCTGAGAGCTGCTCCCGTACAGCAGTTAATGGTCTGCATCCTTGCCTGGCTCCCATACGGGCTGAGCTGGTCACAGAGCCGAGCCTAGGACTTCTATTTACCCTTCAGTCAGCAAATCAATAACCTTCCTAAAACAGCATGCTGTTATTTACACAGGCTTCCCTGCATTAAACTCTCCTGGTCCCAGGTCTTGGACTAGAGGAGTCACCCTCCCCCTCTCAAAAATGCATGTGCTTACTGTCTGTGGGTCCGCCCACAAGCTTCTTAGAACAGGCAGAGGAATCCACAACCCGGCTTTTACTGACTTCAGTTCATTAGGGCCAGGGCACCCATCACCAAGGAAGGGGGGCTGTTGACCGAAATCCGGCTCCCCAGGAGGGACAGACAGGATCTCTGAAAGGCCCTGGAGTTCTCGCTGTATTTAAAGTCATGCACCTCACTGTCCATCCGCTCTAGCTAGCAATTTCTTCACAGAGGTGATGCTGATGAATGTTGCCTGCAGAAAACATGGATGTAAACTAGTTTCTATTAAAAGCATCAATGGTTGCCAACTCCTTCAATTAAAAGCTGAGTCTGAAGTGCTTTTTCAAACTCCTCAGAACTGAAGCAACTGGACAGACCAAACTCATGATTACAGTTGAGTAGGGCTATTGGTGCTGCTTCCAAAGGCATCGGTGAGGAAAGAGGCACCAAGCCTGGACTGCGAAACCCAGGCAGGTCCTCACCCGCTAGGACTGTCACTGGTTTGTAAGCTTGAACAAACCGTATCATGTCTAGACTGGTTTCCTCACCTGCAAAATGAGGTTTGACTAAATAATTACCTAGTATTAACCTTTTTCTTTTCATTCTCTTACTCTCCCTTGCCCATCCCTCCTTTTTTCCTTTCTCATCAGTCACTTCCCCACCCTAATTTCCTCCAGGGGGAATTTCCTCTTTCCTTTGGTGTGGTCCTGATGGAAAGGTAACTCCAAGTGCCCTCCCACTACAGAAGCCAAAGAATCCACATCCATCCTTATTGACTGAAGGGAGCCCTTCTTCTGAGACTGAGTCTTTGAGGACAGAAGGACCAGCCGGAGGGCATTCCCCCGGGGCGAATGTTGCTGTGACGCCTGCTTCCTAGACCTCCAGAGCACCCTTGGTTTCCTCCCAGCCCCAGTCCTCATTCTCTGTCCCCTCATTGACCTCGGAGTCCCCTGCCAGCCCTCCAGCTAATTCCCTCCTCCCTGACTCATCCACCGTCCAGCCCTGCTGCCCACCGTCAAGGACCCTGACTGACACAGGTCTCTCCCGTGAGGCCCCTTCCAGCTTGGAGATTCTGTGATCAGTGATCTCGGGGTCACTTTGGAACCCCTGAACAGCAGCACTATTCAGGATAAATGCTGTTTCCTTTGCTTTCTACAATGTTGCTGTTAGAATTCAGAAAAAAACAAAAAACAAAAAAAACTCCCTCCAGGTTTAATCATCTAATGTGCTCCTGATTATCCAAACTAAGCCTCTTAATATTTCCTCAGCTCTGGGCCTAGGTAATTCAAAATTATAAATGTTTCCTTTGCAGTCTCCCTGTGGTAACAATGGCACCATAGGATAGTTAAATGATAAGGTCAATGGACTAGAACATTACGAGAGCTAATTGATCTATCACTGCAATATAAATGCCAAGAATTAATAGAAAAATAAATGTCACAGAAAGCTGGGGTACTGAACTCAGAAGCTGTCCTCTTTTGGCTCCCCACCCCCACCTTTCAGGAGGGCTTGATCTTATTCTAAGGAGAGTCTCTCTTTTCTGGAAACACACACACACACACACACACACAAATGCTTCCTTTCAGACCTGGGTAAAGGACAATAATTTAAACTTGTTGGGTTTTCATCCCCAGCTAATTTTCAGACAGCCCCTAGAAGCCTTCCCTGGGCCTGCAATCTTCCCCTTGGCCCCCTGCCACATGTCAAGACGTAGTTAAAATGCGGTGAAGTAGCAGAGCGGGGCTCCAGGGAACACACTTATGATGCATGTGCCTTAGGAAGCAGCACGAGTGGGGGGATAGGAGGATTTTCTTGCTGGTGTTCCTTCAGGCCCACAGTCCTGAAGCCCCTGTCAAAGCCAGCCAAAACCCAGAAACAGGGCCTTTTCCAGAACTGCACAGTTCATTAGTCTACCATGTACCAATCAGAGATGGGAACATCTTATTTGTTCTGGTTGAACTGTTACTTTTAATTCCAGGCAGCCATCTGCCCCAGCCAGGTAAATGCCCAAGTATCTTTTTGTATCAAACTGAATCCAGCCTCTCCCCTCTAGATCTGATGCATACAGAACTTAAAGGAAACCAGCAGATTTACACCATCCCTCCCTCCTTCGCTCCATGCTTCTTTCCCACCTTTCCTTCTCTTCTCCCTCATGTATACCCTTTCTCATGGTTTGAAGTGAGTCCTATATTAGTACACCTCTACAGTTTTTTACTCCAAAACAGATGTTCCATGGATATAATCATCAGTGTATTTTAAATGTATATTCATCAGATGTTATTTTGGGAAGACCAGGAGTCATCTACAAGATTAAACATAAGGTAAAAGTGGAAGAGCATAAATAAAATAAAACCCAATTATAAAGAACAGAGAAAGAAAACCAAATATCTGAAATGTGTTAATTATAGCAATTAAGCAATAAATTTCACTGAATTTCCTGACAACTAAAAAAAGCAGGAAAGAAAAGTACTTATATTATAAAATAAAAAAGGTCGAAAATTCACAGCTTGTCAATCAACTTAAAAGGTTAGGAAAAAAGTTATTCTAGAACTTTTTGTTTTCTAAGATTAACCATGAAAGTCATGGCAGTGGCTCTCACCTGGAAGGAATTTTGTCCCCCAGAGAATATTTAACATTTGCTGACATTTTTGGTTGTTACATCTGGGAAGTATTACTGGCACCTAGTAGTAGAGGCCAGGGTGCTGCTAAACATCCCACAATGCATGGACAAATTTTAAAGGGACAATGAAAGACAAAAAAAAAGAAAAAGTGTTTTAATTACTTCCCTAGGTTGACATGTTTGACATACTGCTTACCTAGAAAAACAATCTAGAGGATCAACAAACCAAGAGTTGTTTTTTAAAAGCATCCTCTGATGAGTTACCAATAAAAAAAGAATAAACCATCTTAAGAATAAAAAAGTGGATATAGATAACTACAGAAACAGCAGGGATTGAAAAAGTAATAAGTAAACACTATGAACTTCATGGTAATAAATTTGAAAACAAACATAATTAAAGCTTATGCAAAATCAACAAATTCCTAGAGAAAATATAACTTGCCAAAGCTAACTGAGAAGAAATAGACTCAGATCAAGATGGTGCAGTAGGTAAACATTGTGCTCGCCTCCTCCCACAACCAAATCAAAATTACAACTAAATTACAGAACAACCTCCCTGGAGAACCACATGAAGACTAGCTGAAAGGAACTTCTATAACTAAGGGTATAAAGAAGAAGCCACATTGAGACTCTTAGGAAGGTCAAGGAAGAGAAACAGGCTGGTCCCACACCCATGTGTAGGGGTTAAGAATAAAGAGGAATATCTAGGCTGGTAGAGCCCCCTCAGGAGCAAGGGGGCCCAGCCCCACACCAGGCTCCCCAGCCCAGGGCACCAGTGCCGAGAGGAGGAGTCCCCACAACATCTGGCTGTGAAAATCAATGCAGATTCCATCTGGGTGAGACACAGGCCTGCTTCAGACCCAGGTGTCCTCTTAAAGAGCCTGGTGCAGTAGTGGCAGCTGCCCTCAGTTTGAAGCATAGCCCCTTCCAGTCACCTCTAAGCCCAGCACACGCAGCTACCAACTGCAGATCACTTTGTAGCTCCTACCAGGAGGTCCAGGGCTGAGCACAAACAACAGCTGACCTGGAGTTACACTTAAGCCCCTCCCAAGAGACCCCAGAACTAACACACCTGGTGGCCAGCTTCAGACCACACCAGATCACCACCCTTTTGGCTCCATAAACAACACACCCAAAGGGTGGACATAGCAAGCACCAGAACCCAACTCCATGGGTCAGCGCCCACACAACATCTTGTCTGCTGTAGTCATAATCTTCATAGCCAGTCAGCCTGAGGGTCAGTCCCACCCACTGACCGGCCAACAGCAATGAGTGCTCACTTACTAAAATAGACAAATTCCTTGAAAGACACAAACTACAAATGCTCAGTCAAGAAGAAAAAGATAAGCTGAATAGCAATAAATTTATAAAATAAAGGAAGTTATAGTTAAAAACCTTCCTACCAAGAAAACTGTGGGCCCAAATCACTTCACTGATGAATTCTACCAAACAATGAGGGACAAAATAACAACACTACATATTCTTCTAGAAAGTAGGAAGGAGGAAATGCTTCTCAAGTTGTTTTATGAGACCAGCATTACACTAACACCAAAACTGCATGACAATATTTTAAGAAAATGCCCAATCAATATTACTCAAGAACATAAAAACTCTTGCCATAATATTAGCAAATTGAATTCACTAATATGTAAAAAGGGTAATAAATCATGGACAAATGGGTTTTATCCCAGGACTGCAAGGTTGGTGCAACAATAAAAAATAAAAGTAATGAACCATGCCCAGCTGAGCGTGGCTCAGCAGTTGAGCATCGACCTAGGATCCAGGAGAACGGGGTTCGATTCCCGGTCAGGGCACATGCCCGGGTTGTGGACTAGGCAGCCTATCAATGACTCTCTCATCATTGATGTTTCTGTCTCTCTCTCTCCCCCTCCTTTCCTCTCTCTGAAATCAATAAAGATGTGTGTGTTTTTTTTAAAAAAGTAATGAACCATATCAACAGACTGAAAAGGAAATCCGTATCATCCCATTGAATGCAGAAAAATATTTAACAAAATTCAGTATCTCCTAATGATAAAAACTCTCAACACACTGGAATAGAAGGGAATCTTCTCAGCTGATAAAGAGCATTTATGAAAAACCTACAGCTATCATATATAATGATTAAAAAAATTCTTGCCCCTAAAACTGTCAACAAGGCAAGAATATCTACTCTCACCAGTTTTATTTGTCATTGCATTGGAGGTCATAGCCAGAAAATAATGTAAGAAAAAGAAATGAAAGTAATAAAATCTTAGGAGAAAAAAGTAAAAACATCTTTATTTGCAGCAACATGACCTTCCATGAAAAATACCATAAGGAATTACAAAAAAAGCTACTAGAGCTCAATAAGTGAACTTAACAAGGTCACCAAGTACAAAATCAATCTGATTCTATATACTGGGCAATAAACAATGGAGACCTGAAATTTCACAAAGCCACTTAAAATAGTATCAAAAACATGAAATATTAGGGATAAATTTAACAAAAGGTATGTAAAACATTTCACTAAAAAATATAAGCTATCATTGATAGAAATTAATGGAGAGAGACACCATACTTATGGATTAAAAGATTCAAGATTAAGATATTAATTCCCCCCTCCCCAGATGACCGGTAGATTCTATGTAATTCCAATTTAAATCCCAGCAGGCCACTTTTAGATATTGTTGACTTGATTCTATAATTTATGTGTGAAGGCAATGGACTAGAAGAGCCAAAATTTTGAAAACAAAAGAAAAAGAAGACTTACACTACCTAATTTAATTTAAAGCTACAGTAATCAAAACAGCATGGCATTTGCCCAAACATAGACATATAGATCAATAAAACCAAATTGTGATTCTGAAATAGACCAACATATGGAATATATGATCAAATGATTTTTGACTGAGTGCCAGAATATTAAATACCTCCATGCAAATAATGAACCTTTGCTATTCATAAAAAATTAACTATAATTCAAGAGAGTACAAAAAGCACAAACAACAAATGAAAAAAATGATAAATCAGACTTTCTCAAAATTTAAAATATTTGTTCTTGAACAAGATATGCTTAACAAAATGAAAGACAAGTGATAGACTGGGTGAAAATAAAAAATTTGAACCAACATTTTACCAAAGAAAAATTATAAATAGCCAATAAGCACATAAAACAATGCTCAATGTTATCATCAAGTAAATAAAAATTAAAACCTCAACGGGATACCACTGCACAGCCAACAGAATGGGTAAACGTATAAAGTTTAACTTTACCACCACTCTTCAGGACGTCGAACAACTGCAAAGCTCATATATTGCTGGCAGGAATGCAAATGGCATAGAAAACATTTTGGTCTTTTCTTATAAATTTAAACAGATATCTATCATGTGACCCAGAAAACCCACTTCTAGATATTTATCCAATAGAAATGAAAGCAAAAGACCACTCAAAAACCTGTTTGCAAAAGCCTCACGCAAAAAGGCCCAAATACAAAGACTATATGTTGACGGAATGATGTCACCAAGGATGACATAGGTCATTCTTGACTTCCCTACCCCTCACAAGAACAAGTAACAGCTCTTCATGGACAAGACACTACTGAGAGACTCCTACAACTCTGGTGAGGCTGAAGCAACCTCCTGTACCACAGAGACCAGAGAGACTGCATTTGAAGGGTAAGAGGAGCAGCTATGCTCTAACTGCACTGTTCTATCCCCAGGGCAGTGCAGCACCATGCTAAGAGGTCTCCTCTGAGCCTATGATTCCTCCAGTGGAAAAAGAGAGTCTAGGGTGGACATTTAGCTCCCCCAGCATTGTAGGTTACGTCCTGGGAGCCCCCGCTCCAGTCTTGCCCTGTGGGGATTGCAAGGGAATAATATGCAGGGCTTGACTATAGTGAAACTGTGATACAGAAGGGGCAGGGGCTTGCAAACACCAGAGCTCTGATCTTGGCAGATCAGGTTCCTACCTGCAGTATCCAAGCAGTAGTCCCAACCAGCAGCTTTGCTCATCTGCAGAGCCAAGACAGTAGTGCAGTATGACCGGGGAACTCAATGAGGTGCAGGTCTGCCTGATTCAGCTTCTCAAACAAAAAGCCTTGCTGGCACTGGATCCTGGTCTTCTCTGGCCACGGCAGGAGAACTGAGTTATAGCCCAGCTTATTGCTGAGTATAGCTCCTGGCGGCTCCGTACAAGAGGGCCTGGCCAGAACACCTGGAATCCGCATAGCCTGGCAACACTCACGCAGACAGTACAGCCGGCAGAGCTGACCATCCCCAGAGCAAAACCGTTAGGCCAGGGAACTTGGGGAGTGGGTCAGCTTGAGTCAAGACCACAAACAGCCTTACCAGGCTTGGAAAGTTCCCTTGCTTCACACAGGCAGGAGGGCTAATTCATAGCCTGGCCCACTGCTGAGTGGAACTCTAGGCCTCTCCTGACCAGAAAGCCTCATGTGGAACACCTGGAAAGCCTCTTGGATCTGGCCCTCCCAACCCTCCGAGCAGGAGAGCTAATTTATAGCCCCGCCCACTGCAGAGTGTTGCTCCTGGTCCCTCCTGACCAGAAAGCTGGCTAGAACACCTGGAAGCTGTATAGTTCAGCAACGCTTGAGCAGAGAGTACAGGTAGAGCTAATTATCCACAAAGCAAAACAGAAGCACTATTGATCCAGGAAACTTAGGGCACAGGTCGGCTTGAGTCAAGACCACAAAGAGCTTTGCCAGCCTTTGAGTTGGTTCTCCCACTCTGTCTTGGCAGGGAAAATAATTCATAGTCCTGTTCATTGCTGGTGAATTTTACCAAACATTTAAGGAAGTATTAATGTCAATCCTTCTCAAACTCTTCCAAAAAACTGAAGAGAAGAAAACATTCCCAAACTCATTTTGTGAGGCTAGCATTACCCTGATACTAAAGCCAGAAAAGGACACCACCAGGAAAGAAAATTATAGATGCTAAATTTCTCAAAATACCAACAAACTAAATTTAGCAGCCAATTAAAAGAACCATTCACCATGATCACATGAGATTTATTCCTGGAATGCAAAGCTAGTCCAGCATATGTAAATCAATTAATGTAATACAACACTAATAGAATAAAAGAAAGTCCATATATCAATTGATGGGAAAAAAGCAGTTGACCAAATTCAGCATTTATAATAATAATAAAATCAGCTAATAGACATATAAAAAATGCTCATCACTAATCATTAGAGAAATGCAAATTAAACCAATGAGATATCAGCTCACATCTGTCAGAATGGCTTTCGTCAATAATAAACAAGTGTTGTAAATTGTTTTGAAATACATTTTAAAAATAGGGGAGAAACAAGATGGCGCATAGGTTAACAGCTATACCCGGCGCCTGCCACGACCACATCAAAATTACAACTAAAATACAGAACAAACATCACTCAGAGCCTCCTGAAATCTAGCTGAACAGAAGCCCTGCAACCAGGGAGCTGGAGAAGCACCGAGACGGGTAAGAGGGGCAGAGATGCAGGTTGGTCGGGGCTGAATCAGAGACTCACCGCGGGCCCACACCCGGTGCTGCGGGTGAAACCACAGAGGGACATCTCCACGGCGGAGGTTTCCTGGAGTAGTGAGGGGTCCCAGCCCCACAGCAGGCCCCTAGCCCAGGGCTCCAGGGCCGGGAAGAGAAGTCCCCACACCTTCAGGCTGTGAAGCCAGCGGGGACTGTCCCTGAGGGTCGCGGAGGCTGCGGGAGCCCCAGCAGCTCCTCTAAAGGGCCCGGCACGGACTCACTCGGACGCTCCCTCTGAGCCCAGCGCCGGGAGCAGCCGGAAAGGACCCGGGACACTCGGGGAGGAACTAACCTGCCTGAGATCCGGGCGAGAGGCGGAGGGGCGGCTTCCTCCCAGGCAGAAGGGCTGGCAGAGGCCACTGCTCCTTTGGTGAGTCCTCCCCGCACACAGCCGGCAGGCAGGCGCCATATTTGAGTCGCCAGCACCTGACTCACACCTTTGGCCCCGCCCCGTGATTCCCGGAGGCCCCGCCCCTCCCCACCTGCAGCTCACCCAGGCCATTTCCAGGGGCTTTTCTGTGCAAGTGGCCTCTCGAGCCTCATGCTTAGGACTTTCCGAAAATCCCGCAAACAGGGAGCAGTGGGCCCCAGACAGCTTGACAAGCAGCCCCAGGCGTGGCACTAGCGGCAGCCTGCATTGGCTCATAGCTTGGCCTCTCCTGGACACCTCCAAGCCCAGCACAAGTAACAGCCAACTACAGTTTGCTGTGTAGCTCATGCTGGGTGGCCCTGGGCAAGGCACTGGCACAGGCTGACTTTGCACCTCTCAGGAGGCCCCAGAGACAGTGCACCTGATGGTCAGACTTGGCCACGCTGGATTACAACCCTACCACATCCACGAGTGACACTCAAGAGGTGCACTTGATGAACACCAAAGCTCCACTGAAGTAAATCCTGATCCATAGGGTGTCTCCAACACAGCAGCTCTTTGGCTGTAGTTGCAGCTGGTCCTCACAGCTGATTGGCCTGGGGGTCAATTCCTCCCAGGGACGCCAATAGCAACCAAGGCTCAACTACAACAGGACAGTGCACACAGCCCACACAGGGGAGCACCTAAGAAGGCCCAGCTCAGGTGACTGGGGAGGCTGAACCACTGGACCCTACAGGATACCTACTACACAAAGCCACTCCACAAATTCCAGGAGACATAGCAGCTCTACCTCATACATAGAAACAAACACCTGGAAGCAGCCAAAATGTGGAGGCAAAGAAACATGTCACAAAGGAAAGAACAGAAGAAATCTCTACAAGAGGAACTAAATGAAATAGATCCAAGCAAGCTAACAGATACAGAGTTCAGAATTTTGTTTATAAGGATGTTTAAGTATACTATTAGGGAAATAACTGAGAAAATCGATAACAATAAAGTACCAATTTGAAATGAAGGCTACACCAACTGAAATGAAGATTAATTTACATGGAATCAACAGTAGAGTAGAGGAAGCTGAGAATCAAATCAGCAATTTGGAACATGAGGAAACAAAAACACCCAACCAGAAGAGCAAAAAGAAAAAAGAATCCAGAAATATGAAAATAGTATAAGGAGCCTCTGGGACAACTTCAAGAGGCCCAACATTCGTATTATTTGGGTGCCAGGAGGGGAAGAAAGAGACCAAGAAATTGAAAACCTATTTGAAAAAATAATGACAGAAAACTTCCCCTACCTGGAGAAAGAAATCAACTTACAAGTCCAGGAAGCACAGAGGGTCCCAAACAAGAGGAACCCAAAGAGGCCCACAGCAAGACACATCATAATTAAAATGCCAAAGGTTAAAGACAAAGAGAGAATCTTAAAAGCAGCAAGAGAAAAGCAGTTAGTTACCTACAAGGGAGCACCCATACGACTGTCAGCTGATTTCTCAACAGAAACCTTGCAGGCCAGAAGGGAGTGGCAAGAAATATTCAGAGTGATGAAAAACATGGAACTACAACCAAGATTGCTTTATCCAGCAAAGCTATCATTTAGAATTGAAGGTCAAATAAAGAGCTTCACTAATAAGAAAAAGTTAAAGGAGTTCATCACCACCAGACCAGCACTACTGGAAATAGTGAAGGATCTTCTTTAAGAAGAAGCTAATGAACAAAAGAATCTGATGAATTAAATAGATCCAGAGACATTGACACAGGCAACAGACAATCATATTTCAGAGGAAAGAGGGAAGGGGGTGGGAAGAGATTAACCAAAGAAGTTATATGCATATAACTATAACCCATGGACACAGTCAATAATGGGGGAAGGCGTGGGGAGGGGTTGGGAGCAAAGTGGAAGGGGTCAATTGGGGGGGGGGGGGAAATGGGACCCCTGTAATATTCTCAACAATAAAGATAAATTTTAAAAAAATGGATGAAGTGATAGAAGGGTAAAGGGATAGAAAAATATACTCTAAAGCAAGTATAGAAAGGTGTTAATTGTAAAACAGAGGTGATGGGCATATGGTTGATCTTCCAACTGTTAAAAATCTTCCAACTTTGCTGTTTGTTTGAAATTGTGCTTTTTAAAAAGCAAGATGCAGAACTATGTATACAGCATGCTGTCTTTCATTTAAGAAATAAAATGAATAAGAATACATATTTATCATTTGCTTATATTTGTCTAGAAAACCACTGGAAAGATAAATGTGTGTAGACAGGGCATACTTTTTAATATTTTTTGCTCTTTGACTCATGCAAACATATAGCCTGTTCAAAACAATTAAATTTTTAAAAAGAAGACAGTTTGCCCTGGAAGGAATCCAGGCTGAGTGGATCTAGCTGACTAGCTCTTCATTTCTCCTGCCCTCCCATGCTTGAAATACTTTCATTCTAAGGTCTTTGGGAGAAAAGAGAAAAGGTAGATGGTTGAGCTTCTTGGAGGTTTGCCTTGAAACTCTGAAACAGTGAGATCTCTGTCTTAGCTACAACTTTACCCTCTCTTCTGTCCTGCACACACTCACATAGACTCTCATACTCACTCCCACACACCTGAACATGCACACTAATCCACACACACTTTCACACACTCACATGTATAGATTGTGGGTGAATAACCCCAAGGAGCATCTTGAGCTTCCCTGTGGCCAGCTTCCCCTCCACACACCCCCAGTTCCTCTCCCACTCTGGCCTCCTCTCCTCAGGGCAAGACAGCAATGGTGGGGAGCATGTGTCTTCAAGAAAGAGTCATTCCCCATCCCACTCCCACCGCAAACCACCTCATCCAGCATCTCGGGGAAGAATCCTCCCTGCGACATGCTGCTGTGAAATGCTTTGCTCAGAACTGTGACTGAGCCTAAGTGATAACATGAGTCTGGGGAAGGGAACCACCTGCTTGTACCAAAGTTTTCCTGAGGTTCAGCAATCTAAGGTTCACATTTTCCCACCCCCCTCAAAAGCAAGAGCCTGGTCCAGCGGCCTGCCCCAAATTGCCAGAGAAAACTGAACCCTGGGAGGACACAGTTCTATGCAGGAGGGCTTACTCGCAGGGCGCTCTGGTCTACCACATGCTGGCAGCAAATCAGTAAACCAGAAGGGTCAAAAATTTAGGAGATGGTAAAATATTTGTAGAGAGGGGAAAAGAAGGCATTCTTCTCAGGTAGATGGAGTGCTTGTTAAGACTGATTACTCTGGGGAAAGGCCGCGGAAGGGCAAAGATGTTGAGCCCATAGCTAAAAATTAGCACTATGAACAGCAGCCAAGAAAACCCAACTGATTATGCTGCCTCTAAAGGAGAAACATCAAAGGAGAGATTAAATTTGAGCTGCGAATTTTAAATCATGGATCGGCTGTCTGTCTTTATCAGCTCACATCACTAATGAAACCCGAATCTCCTTGGAAAGCAGGGAGGAGAATACAGAAATAAAAAGAATATCAAGAGGGGGCTGGATTGAGAAACGGGTGTCCTGGCAGAAGGGAGATGTTTAAAATTAATCAGGTGGGCCTGGCCCGGACTATCACGGATGTTCCGCTTCCTCCCTGGAGCGGAGCCTCTGCTCTAGGAGAGCCCGAGCCCCTGAGGGGTAAATCTGGGAAAGAGGAATCACTGGAAGAAACGGGATTAAAGAATGCAAACAAAAGTAACTGGGGCTGCTCTGGAGAGCATTTTGCACACATCAGCAGGGGTGGCCTCCGTGCAGTGGGGCAAGCTGCCCCCTGCATTGCCCATACTGCACATGGGGAGGGCCGGGCACCCTCCACGTGGCCCCCACGTGTGGGTCATCTCTGGCTGTCATCCTGGGATTCGCCTGTAGAGGGCGCACCATCCTGCCCTAGGTAGGGTTGGGAAGGCTCTGGCTCTCAAGAAAGCAGCCCCAAGTCCCAGTGGGCTTCCTCCCCTCCTCATGTTGGGGAACCAGGAAGGTTCCCATTTGTACCAGAACAGAAGACACATCTATCCTCACCTCTGCCAGTACAGACACTGCTAAGTGAGGCTCAACAACCTCATAGCTCCAGCGAGCAGTTACTTATCCCTGTGCTGAGCTTGAGCACAACCATAAGCTGTCCTTAGAGGTGACACAGGTACCTTTCCTGATAGAACCAGAAACCAAAGGAACAGAAGAGTACTGAAAACCCTACCAACCTTGCTCTAGTGAGCCTCCTTTCCCACCTCCCAGGCTAGCCAGCTCTGGGCAAAACAGTTTGGGGGTGGGAGGTGGGGGAGTGCTCAGCAGCCTTTCCCAGCCTTTCACTCCCTTAAACCCTTCCGCTGAGCTCTCGAAGCCTGTTACTCAGATTCTTTCTCCATCTTGGTAGTGTCTTCTATTAGGGGCAGTTCTGCTACTAGTTATTTTCACCTTAACATAAATGAGACAGTAAAAACTACATAAGCTTCAGCATCAAACTAATCTGAGTCCAAATCCTGGCTCTACCACACACCATGAGGCACTGAGAAAATAACAGTCTCTGGGGGCCTTGGGTCCTCCATTTGCTAAACAAAGATAATACCCACCCTGCTGGTGTGCACTTTAATCAGGATCAAAGTACGTAAAGGTGCCTAATGTAGCACTTACCATCCGGAAGTGCTCCATCAATGTTCCCGTTCCCGGGGCCTCAACTTTCTCCTGAGATCTCCGCTTCAAAATGTGTGTAAGTATAATAGCGACTTTCAAACAAAATCCTACCCACAGTTGCATTGTATCTCAACTAGATTTTTTTTTAATCTTTTGAGTGTGAATGAGTTTAGGTGAGCCCTATACTCTCTAAGTCTCTGGCACTCATTTTATTAAGCCCCTTTACCTGACCACTCTAACCTTGGGGCACCTGACAAAGGTGCCTTTGGCCATTCCCTGCCTCTCATTTCCTCATCGCAAGTCTTGCTCCAACACTTCAGCCTGGGTATCTATCTGTGAGGCCTTGGCCTTTGTGAAAGGCTGAGAATTGTCCTTTAATATCTGTTATGGGCTGAACTGTATTCCCTCAAAATTCGTATGTTAAAGTACCAAAGTCCAGTACCTCAGAATGTGACTATATTTGGATAGGTCCTTAAATAGGCAATTAAGTTCAAATGAAATAATTAGAGTGAACCCTAATCCAATACGACTAGTGTCCTCATAAGAAGAGGAAATTTGGACATAGACTTGCAGAGAGGGAGAGTGACATATGAGCACGAAGAGGCCATCTACAAGCCAAGGAGAGAGGCCCCAGAAGAAATCAACCCAGCTGACACTTTGATCTTTGACTTCCAGCTTTCAGAACAGTGAGAAAATAAATTTCTGTTGTTTAAGCTACCCAGACTGTGATATATTGTCATGGCAACCCTAGCAGACTAATACAATATCCATTCTCCCCTTTGTTTTAGAAATAGAATTCCTTTAGTTTTAGCTAAACGTATGGCTACCCAGTCAGAGACTACACTTCCCTTGCAGTGAAGCTGAGCCATGTGACTAAGTTTGAGCCCCTGGGATGTGAGTGGAAATGATGTGAAACTTCCAGGTCATGACTTCAAAGCGAGAGCTGCTTGCTCTCCATTTCCATTTGCCCCCTCCCTGCTGGCTATAAGCGGAGCAGCTTCCTTGGACAAAAAGATGGATGGCCCAGCTGAGCTCTTCTCCAACACTAGACCACCCGCCTATGTACTCAAGGAGTTAAATAAGAGAGAAGTACATTGTTATGTTATCTATGCTGCTCTGGGGTTTTGGGGCTTCTTCACTATGCCAGCTTCGCATGCCTTTGGCCTTACTTGGCCTTTCTCCTTCCAACACCCAAATCCTCTATATCCCAAGTTCCCTAGCAATGCCTGGCTGTGGGAAACACAGACTACTAGTGCTGGGCTCAAAGTGGAGACCCTTAGAGATGGATGGGATGGAGACCCAGAACCCCAGAATCTTAGGGGGGCCTTAGTGACCCTCTGGTTTCCTTTCCCACCTGAGGCAGGTACAGAAATCCCCTCCTCTGTGTGGCCCACACGTTCTTGTCCAGCCTCTGTTAGAATTTCTCCCTCAGCACAGAGGCCACCTTTAACAGGAGCATGGTCACAAGAAGGTGCAGGACCTCAGCAGTACTCAGCCCATCCTTGTGTGATCTGAAGTCAGCTTCCTATAACTTTGCCCTCCAGTTCTAGTCCTAGCCCCTAGAGTAAAATGGAATTAGCCTTTCAAGTACTAGAAGACCGGATTGCTGAGCACAGGGGTACTCAGATATCTCAGTTCTCAGTGTTCTCAGTGTCACAGTAACTCTATTCGCAGCACCTCTAGGCCAAAAGAAATATGGGGCAGTGCTACTTAATAGTTATTGCCAATCAACTTAACAGGTATTTATATTCTAACAATTTAGTAGCTTGAAATAATAACATATAAATTGAAAAATTTTTTAATTTTCTTATATAACCATAATTACTTATTAGTGGGATGTGTGCCTGCTGGGCACCTTACGGATACCAAATCTTGGAGTCAGATTGGACTTAACCACCCTCATTTCCTGTTCAACACTGACTTTTATTCAGTATTTTCTTTTTATTGCAGCAACCACTGAAAATCCAGCTTCACAAAGATAAGACACCATAAAAAAAAATGCAACATGATCTAATGTTGAAACTGTAAACTACTTGGAGCTAGTAATTCACATGATGTCCTTCAGGTGTTTCCTTCAAATTTTAAGGCATCCTGTGGGGTGCCTGTGAGTTTCTATGGTAACTTGGGGTTCCTCAGTGCAAAATTTGGGAACCCAGGCCCGATCATAAGTATTTAGTTACTAGAAGTCCACCTGGGTTCAAATCTCATCAGTTTCCACATCTATAAAACTGGCAAAAGTATGGTGCCTACTTCATATGGATCTTGTGAACATTAAATGATATTGTACATTTTTAAATGTCTACCACTTGATTTGACAAGGCAGCCTTTGTATTCGTTTTCTATTGTTGCATTTCAAATTGCCATGAACTCAGAGGCTTTAAACAACACACATTTGTCTCACAATTTCCATCAGTAGACATGGCTTGGCTGGGTCCTCTGCTCCAGGGACTTACCAGGCTACAGTCCCGGTGCTGGCCAGAGCTGCACTGCCATCAGAGACTCAAATGGGGAAAGATTCTCTTCCAAGCTCCCTCACGACTAGAAGACTGAGGCCCTGTTTTACTGCTGGCTGTTGGCCAGGGCCTGCTTTCAGCAATCTAGGCCACCCACGGTTTCTTGTCATATGGAACTGCCTGTGCCAACAGCTTGATTCCTCAAGGCCAATGGGAGAATGTCTCTTTCCAGTCTTTGAATACAGTCTTATATAATGACACATAATCATAGGAGTGGCATTTGCCATGTAAAGTAAACTAATCAAGGGAATGACATCCCATCCTTTTTTTGCCATATTCTGTTGAATAGAAAGAGGTCACAGGTTCCACCCATACTCAAGAGAAGGTTATTATAAAAGGGCAGGGCATGAGTCATGGGGGGTCACCTTAGGTTATGTTTGCCACAGCCTTGGAAATAGTATTAAGTCCCCTTCCTCTTCTCCAGGCTAAATATGCCCAAGTGCACCAACTGTGACCTGGGGGGCAAGGTTAGAATTCCTGGCTCTCCCCTCTATGCTGATGCCAGAGGACATTCACCTTGAGAGGAAGCCTAGTGGGGCGGAGGGGGCAACACTGGCTTTGCTGTGTAGAGCAGGGTCTCATGAGGAGTGCTGAGGGACACAGTGGAGGCACTTGCAGTTTCATTTACTCATCCTTTCACTCATTTAATACACGATTATTGAAGAATTTCTAGGATCTGGCCCTGACCTGGCCCTGAATGGGACAAGAATTATGGAAAACCCTCACTCTTCCTGCACACAGGGTCCCAACCACCTACACTAGACACAGACTCTACCACTTTCATCCATTCATATGGTAGTTATAGCACATTTTCTAACCTGAGGCTTCTTCAAGGTCAGAGAATGGCCACATGCTGGGGAGGGCTGTGGTCATCCATTTAACACAGATGTGGTCAAGAGCCACTGGCCCTAAGAGAAAGAGAGGAAAGTGGCAGAGGTGGGTGACAGGGGAAGGGGACCATGGAGGGTCAGGGTACTTGAGTTTCTGGCATCTGACCCACTGTGTGTTTCTAAAGGTCTCTAGAGCTCAGTTTCTTCATCAAGAAGGGCTGTCTGAACCAATGAATACTCAACTTTCCATTGCTGAAGACCCACTTTTATTATCCCAAAACACATGCTTTGAAAGATTGTGTCTATCAAAATCAACTGTTCATATTAAAAAACAGTCATTTGTTTTTCTCATGCAGAAAAATCAGCAGTGTTATACCTGAGTTGAACACTGAGAATTAATGTTTTCGGCAGACCCAGACAGGCAGGGGGTATACAACTGAGTGCAAGACTTTTAGAAACTGAAAAATGCTCATGGTGCCCAACATACTGCTGTGACCTTCCAAGCATAAAGGGGCCCAGCCTACCCAATATTTCCTCAAAGTGGCATGTGAACCACTAGGTAATCCTGGAGATGATGTAGGTGGTACATCATTTTTATAGGTATGTATTTTAATATGCAGTAATAAATTTATAACTAGCCTGTCAAACCAATGAGGTAATATCCACTTAAAATAAACTAAATGAAAAAAATTTTAGAGAGTCAATACCAATCCAGGTGGCATGTGGCTATGATAACACTGTGAGGGCCACAGACAAATGACAGGCATTTGGGAAACCTTGGCTTCCCTCACCCCAAAGGGACCTGCACCCCACATTCTGAGATGCCATCTGAATGCGTTTCTTCTCTTAGGCCAGCCCTCACCCACCACCCCAGTCCCTCCAGGCTGCTACAATGAATAGGGCTCTTAGACTGACCAAGACAATGGTGCTCAGAACAGCCAGACCAGCTCCCCAGCACTGTGACTTCTGCTTGCACTGCCCATCAGCTGTTTTATGAGCCCCAGCTTTCTCATCTCTATAATTTGCTGTCAAGTGCCAGTCTGCAAATCAAAGATGTCAATGGTCAGGGATGTTTTATCTTGAGATTTTAAAGATAATGATATCATCCTAATGTCAAGGGTGGCTGTTTCACTCAGAAACACATCAGGAAACCACACCGGTGTGTTGCCTGGATGCTGCTCCTCCCCCTCCCCTGGGTGATACATTAAGATGCCTGCTTTAAAAATCTTTTTCTTTTTATCCCCCCACTTTTTTCCTGGCAAGAAGTTGACAATAAAAAACGTGTAAAATAAGCCTAGAGCCTTGACACTGGAGCATACCAGGAGCTAAGGAGATCTCTGTCTGGGTGCCTGTCTGTGCACCCTCAGGCCCCCTTGTCAGCTCGGTGCTGTGGACCGAGAACCATGCCAGACTCTCTTGATTTATGTTCTCACTATATTTCTCAGAAGCACATTTTTTAAAGGGAGGAAATTGGTATTTTTATATCTCTTATGGATGGGATACTTTCTCCCTATCTATAATCGTTTGGAAATGCTTTTTTAGAAACCCACATGATGAGGTAAAGAATAAATCTTTCTTTCAGCCTCGGAGTTCCCGAGAGGAAGAATGAATGAGCCTCACGGCAAGGCCAGCGGAGCAGACACGCCACTTCACGCGTCCAGGCGGGTCGCGCTACCCCTGTCAGATGCACCCCTCTACAAGGCAAGAGTGGGGGAGAAAGGGGTGCTCGAGCCTGGTTATCCCAACGTCGCCTTAGTGGGGGGAATAAGGGGCCCAGGGACATTCGCTTTGTAAAAAGGCAAATGCGCTGATAATGATTTGTAGTTATGGTGCAGTTGACATCTGCTCATTTATTACAAAAGCAAAATATACTCCTAGTTTGAGAAAAATAGAATGGGTGGCAGGGAAGCCATTTGGCTGAGTTGTCTGAAAGAGCTTGAACAGGTAACTCTTCCAGGGGTGAACGTCATGCTGGAAGCTTCCCCATCCTCCTTTCTCTCCTACCTCTGCCCTTCTAGGACCTGCTTTCACCCCGCCACAGTCCTGCCTCTGTTACCTGTCTGTCTCCTAACATAATGCAGCTCCTGGGCTCACCGCTGCTTCTTTGCCTGAGGTCTCCGCATCCTTCATGGGACTCAGAGCCCAGGAAAGGAGGGAGCGCTCCAGCTCCCAGTGGAAATATTCTATTATTCCAGGGAAGAGGGAGAAGAGAGGGGTTCGAGGAGGAAGTGATTGACATAATTTTTCCTTGGGAGCCTGTCTTTTAAGTTTTGAGGAACAGGTAGATGATAAAGGGGAGGCAGGAACAATCCACAGCACAAGGCCCTGAACCAGCTGGGATTAAAAAAAAAATTTTTCTTGTTAATCCTCACTAGAGGGTATTTTTTTCCACTGCTTTTCAGACAGTGGAAGGGAGGGAAGGAGGGGAAGAGAGAGAGAAATATTGATGTGAGAGAGACACATCGACTGGTTGCCTCCTGCATGCACCCTCACTGGGGACAGGGAGCGAACCCACAACCCAGGTACATGCCCTTGATGGGGAATCAAACCTGTGACCCTTCAGTATGGAGGCCGATGCTCTAGCCACTGCACCACACTGTCTGGGGCTGGGCTGGGATTTTAATACAAGGTGATAAATGATTTTGGCCTGGCCTTTGACCTGTTGCTGATACCCAAAAACAAATGTTTCTGGATGCCCGAGCACATCCAAGAAGCTTTAAGCATCACCATTAAGTAGGATCCTGAGCACTGGAGTCATTAAACAAATCTAAGGGAAATGACAAGTCATCTGCGTCTAAAGTTATATGATCCAGGAAAGACTCCCTGTACTCCAATACATGGGTAACATTTTCTTAATGTCCTCCGAGGTCTGTGACTAATGTTATGACTAACCATTCTAACCACTTCTGAAAGCCATTTCCACATTAACATTCTCCAATTGATTTCCATTATCCTGGGAACTTTTTTCCCCTCTAAAGATCTATTGCATCTGCTCTGCCTTTAATTGTTTTAAAAACAAACGTCATCTCTGTGCACGACATTTACAGAGACATAAATTAGTTTGACCCAAACCCAGAGGGCTGAGCTTGGACCAACAAAGACAGCCAAAAAGGTACACAGGTTGTCATTGCTGCTTAGGTATCTCAGTACTACTAATGGTTTAATTTTCAAATAGAAAAATGCAGGTGGGAAAGAATCACTCTGACCCATCCAAATTGGGACTATGTTTGGTCCTAGTATTCATATTCCAGTACATTTTAAAAATTTTGTGAACTTCGGATGCTCCTCAGCTCCCACCTAAACACAAGCATGCATAATAACCCTGCTCTGGCTGCGCTGGGGCTGCCTGGGGACGTGCACCGAGCCTGTCTGCCCCACAGTGCAGTAGGGAGTGCCCTTCCAGGTTGTGAGTAACCACTGGGCACAGGTTGTCGGGCACGGTGATGAAAAGTAGAATACTCTTATCAATGAAGTAGAGAGCCTGTACTGAAGCAAACACTGAACTGCATACTCAGAAGCTGAAATTTTCTGCAAAAAAGTAAAGAGCCTGATCATGAAGAAGCTAACAAGAACATTCATGACACTAGATGAACACAGGCAGAACTTGACAACATTGAAAGAGTCTCCTGGCCCAGCTGGCATGGCTCAGTGGTTGAGCATCGACCTATGATCCAAGAGATCATGTCCAGGTTGTAGGCTTGATCCCCAGTAGGGGGTATGCAGGAAGCAGCGGATCAGACTCTTATTACTGATGTTTCTATCTCTCTCTTTCTCTCTCCCTTCCTCTCTCTGAAATCAATAAAGACATATTTTTAAAAAAAGAGATTCCCAGACAAGACCAGGAGAGGTGCAATCCTTAGTCACAGTGAACCAAGCGTTCTCAGTAATGCCTTAGTGACAATACGTTAGACGTGAATATGAGGCCCTGGATGGTGAGCACAGGTGCTGACCCCAGTGCCGCAGTATGTTGTCCACGGTTTTCACTGCACTGTGGGCCCAGCATTCCCAGTCTCTTTTTCAAGAGCCTGCTTTAGTTGTTATTAGTCACAGCAATGGTTGAATTGAATGTACTCAAGCCTGTTGTTTCAGACGAGATCCTGTCACTTGTGTAGAATCTGCCTTATTTTTAAGCGTGCTATGTGTTACACTAGGCACTGATTTCCATTTTCAAGAGAAGGCTTTCCTGCTAAAGCTCAGTGAAGCATTCATAATTCTTTCCAGAATACCATGCTTTTATACCTACAAATAATGTCAAAACTGGGTCATGTTGCTCTTTGGATTCTAATATGACATAGGCCAGTAAGGAAGGACATTTTACTGCATTTATTAAAAGTGGACTGGGCTCGTAATGTGAGTACTTCAGAGTAGGTATTATCTGACTGACCCCTATTGCAAGACTCTTTTATAATTTTCTGAAAGCATTCTGCCAAGACTGTTTGGCAGAATGCTTTCAGATAAAATATATATTAGATATTTATTTTGTCTAAAATATATACTTCTATTAGATAAAATATATATTTCTGACTACGTTAAGAAAGTACATGGGTGAATACTGTGTAGGTAAATAATTGCTTTGGTTTACAACTTGGTGGAGGTCATTGATGATTTTATCAAACTATGGTCTGTCCACAGCCACTCGTGTCAGAGCACTGGAAGCTGCCTGGTTTTGTGTGCAAGCACATCATGCCCGACCAGACCCAGGGAAGTATCCAAGGCTACTCTATGTGGCTCTGAATTTATGAGCGACTGGAGCTATGATCTACTGGGTGAGAGGCAGCCCAAGGTGCTCTGAACAGACCACTCAGAAAAGCTCGATACCAGGCCACCAAAATCAGTCCTTCTGCCTCTGTTGGCCTTGACCAGGGCTTTCTCTGAAAAGGATTTGGCTGGTGTTTTAGACATATGGGAGAAAATGTCCAAAAAAAATGCAAAGCAAATTGTCCTGATTTGAGTTCTTCCAAAAGTTGACCCAAAGACAAGGATTTAAACACAAGCAGGTAACTTGGAGGCCGACCCTGGGAAGTGGGGAAGGCAAGCAGGGAGAGGAAGAAAAGCCAGTGAAGGGGGTGCGGTAGCTTAATACCACTGTGGGGAGCTGGGGCTTAGTCCTGCCAGGGAGCATGGGGGACAGCGTAGAACACGCCGCAGTCATCCCACCTGGGAAGCGGGCGGCAGGGAAGCTGGGATACGGAGTCGCCAATGCCCCCTCCTTCGTTGGCTGAGGGCCGCCTCCCTGAGCGTTACCTTGCCGGCACTCTGGCTTCATGGTGCACAGGCTCCTGCAACACGGGAAAGAAAGTGCTCGGCAGGGTTGCAGGTATTGGCAGCAGGCAGCGTGGTGTGCAGAGGTGAGGCTGGCGTGTGGGCAAAGACCATGTTTGCATCATGGGCCACCAGGTGGTTGGGAACCAGATCCCTGAGAGGAGAGAAAAGACCCATCTTAGGCTGTTCATGCTGCTATAATTAAATTACCGTAGACTGGGTGGCTTATGAACAACACACACCTATTTCTCAAGGTTCTGGAGGCTGGGAGTTTAAAGTCATGGCGGCTGCACGGTGGGGTCTGGTGAAGGCCCTCTTCAGGGTGCAGGCTGCCAGCTTCTCGTTGTATCCTCACCGGGCTGGAGGGGCTGGGAGCTCTGCGCGGTCTCCTTCATAAAGCACTAATCCCACTCATGAGGTCTCCACCCTCATGACCTAAGCACCTCTTAATACCACCTCCTAAAACATTGGGCATTAGGATTTCAACATATGAATTTGGGGGGGGTACAAACATTCAGACCATAGCAGACCCCAAGGGACCTGCCTCAACTGGAAAACGCTAAGGAGAAGGTCCTCCTCCTGTTTTCTTCTTTTTTCTCTCTCTCTCTTTCACTCTCTCACACACACAGACACACACAGCTGCTGGTGAGCTCTACATGCCACAGCACAAAAGAAAAAATAATCTTTAAACACAGAGTTTGATAAGACAGGAGAAATATCAATCAATTATTGATCACTTAATGCATTCAGGGCACTTTGGCGGGTTATAATACTGAATTAGACAGCCCCTTCCTCCTTTTCTGAAGGAGTTTCCCATTGAACAGGTGGGACAAAACATTAAAAAAAATCCTGGAGAAACAAGATGGCGCGTAGGTCACAGCTGCACCCGCCGCCTCCCGCAACCTCATCAAAATCACAACTAACACACAGAACCACCGTCACTCAGAGCCTCCTGAGATCTGGCTGCACAGAAGCCCCACAACCAGGGAACTGAAGAAGCACAGAGACCGGGAGGAGGGGCGGAGACGCCGGCGGATCGGGGCTGAATCCGGGAGACTCGCCAGGGCCCACACCCGGTGCCTGGTTTAAACCCGGGAGGGAATCTCGGCGGTGGGGGTTTCCCGGAGGAGCGAGGGGTCCCAGCCCCACAGCAGGCCCCCAGCCCAGGGCTCCAGGGCGGGGAAGAGAAGTCCCCACACCTTCAGGCTGTGAAACCAGCGGGACTGTCCCTGAGGGTCGTGGAGGCTGCGGGAGCCCCAGCAGCTCCTCTAAAGGGCCCGCGCACAGACTCACCCGGACGCTCCCTCTGAGCCCAGCGCCGGGCAGCAGCCTGAAAGGACCTGGGACACTCGGGGAGGAACTAACCTGCCTGAAGCCGGGGCGAGAGGCGGAGGGGCGGCTTCCTCCCGGGCAGAAGGGCTGGCGGAGGCCATGGCTCCTGTGGCGAGTCCTCCCCTCACACAGCCGGCAGGCAGGCGCCATATCTGAATCGCCAGCACCTGACTCCCACCTTGGGCCCCGCCCCGTGATTCCCGGAGGCCCCGCCCCTCCCCACCTGCAGGCTCATCCAGGCCATTTCCAGGGGCTTTTCTGTGCAAGTGGCCTCTGGAGCCTCATGCTTAGGACTTTCCGAAAATCCTGCAAACAGGGAGCAGTGGGCCCCAGACAGCTTGACAAGCAGCCCCAGGCGTGGCACTAGCGGCAGCCTGCATTGGCTCATAGCTTGGCCTCTCCTGGACACCTCCAAGCCCAGCACAAGTAGCAGCCAACTACGGTTTGCTGTGTAGCTCATGCTGGGTGGCCCTGGGCAAGGCACTGGCACAGGCTGACTTTGCACCTCTCAGGAGGCCCCAGAGACAGTGCACCTGATGGTCAGACTTGACCACGCTGGATTACAACCTACCACATCCACGAGTGACACTCAAGGGGCGCACTTGGTGAACACCAAAGCTCCACTGAAGTAAATCCTGCTCCATAGGAGTGTCTCCAGCACAGCAGCTCTTTGCCTGAAGTTGCAGCTGGTCCTCACAGCTGACTGGCCTGGGGGTCAATTCCTCCCAGGGACACCAACAGCAACCAAGGCTCAACTACAACAGGACAGTGCACACAGCCCACACAGGGGAGCCCCTAGAAGGCCCAGCTCAGGTGACTGGGGAGGCTGAACCACTGGACCCTACAGGACACCTACTACACAAAGCCACTCCACAAATTCCAGGAGACATAGCAGCTCTACCTAATACATAGAAACAAACACCTGGAAGCAGCCAAAATGTGGAGGCAAAGAAACATGTCACAAAGGAAAGAACAGAAGAAATCTCTAGAAGAGGAACTAAATGAAATAGATCCAAGCAAGCTAACAGATACAGAGTTCAGAATTTTGTTTATAAGGATGTTTACGTATACTATTAGGGAAATAACTGAGAAAACCAATAACATAATAAAGTACCAATTTGAAATGAAGGCTACACCAACTGAAATGAAGAATAATTTACATGGAATCAACACTAGAGAAGAGGAAGCTGAAAATCAAATCAGCAATTTGGAACATGTGGAAACAAAAAACACCCAACCAGAAGAACAAAAAGAAAAAAGAATCTAGAAATATGAAAATAGTATAAGGAGCCTCTGGGACAACTTCAAGAGGCCCAACATTAGTATTATTGGGGTGCCAGGAGGGGAAGAAAGAGACCAAGAAATTGAAATCCTATTTTAAAAATAATTACAGAAAACTTCCCCTACCTGGGGAAAGAAATCGACTTACAAGTCCAGGAAGCACAGAGGATCCCAAACAAGAGGAACCCAAAGAGGTCCACAGCAAGACACATCATAATTAAAATGCCAAAGGTTAAAGACAAAGAGAGAATCTTAAAAGCAGCAAGAGAAAAGCAGTTAGTTACCTACAAGGGAGCACCCATACGACTGTCAGCTGATTTCTCAACAGAAACCTTGCAGGCCAGAAGGGAGTGGCAAGAAATATTCAAAGTGATGAAAAACATGGAACTACAACCAAGATTGCTCTACCCAGCAAAGCTATCATTTAGAATTGAAGGTCAGATAAAGAGCTTCACAGATAAGGAAAAGCTAAAGGAGTTCATCACTACCAGACCAGCACTATAGGAAATGTTGAAGGATCTTCTTTAAGAAGAAGCTAATGAACAAAAGAATCTGATGAACTAAATAGATCCAGAGACACTGACGCATGCAACAGATGGTCATATTTCAGAGGAAAGAGGGAAGGGGGTTGGAGGGTGGGAAGAGATTAACCAAAGAAGTTATATGCAAATATGCACAGCCCATGGACACAGTCAATAATGGGGTGAAGGCCTGGGGAAGGGGTGGGAGCAAAGTGGAAGAGGTCAATTGAGGGGAAAAAATGGGACACCTGTAATACTCTCAACAATAAAGATAAATTAAAAAAAAAAATCCTGCACAAGGTTTCCAAGAGGTGAAAGACATCATAGGTCCTCTAAGTATTGGAGGCCATAGTGGTGCTAAGAAACAGTGCTCTCTGAATACTGAAGAGCACAGTGAGAGTGCCGGGGGTGTACACACGTTTTTGGGGGTGGGTTGGGGGATGGAGAGGGGTCAGGGTGGACTTCACACTGAAAATGAGATTTTAATTTGTCCCGATGTGGCAGCAGGGTTTAGATGAGGGAGAAGGGGCTGATGTTACTGGGGGATGAGAAGCTCAGATAGATGTAAGGAGCATGTTGACTGTTTTAGAGGGTGAAAGCCCAAAAGAGAGGTGCAGTGAAACAGACGAAGTAGTGGGCTCTTAGCCTCCAGACAATTTTCAGTGTTGTACGGACATGATGGCTTTTAAAAGCATTCTGTAAAGTGAAAGAAGCCAGACACTAAATGCTGCACATTGTATGATTCTATTTATATGACATTCTGAAAAAGGCAAAATTACAGGAACAGAACAGACCAGAGTCTGCCAGGCGCTGGAGTGCAGGTCGGGTTGACCAGAGGGCAGGTCACTGATGGGGTGACGCAAATGTCCTACATCCTGATTATGTGGTGGGTCATCTGTGCACATTGCTCATTAGTCTGTGTGTTGGAAAAGAGTGAGTTTTTTTTATTTTAATCCTCACTGGAGGATATTTTTTCCATTGCTTTTCAGAGAGAGTGGAAGGGAGAGAGAGGGAGAAAGAGAAACATGAATGTGAGAGAGACACATCGATTGGTTGCCTCCCACACTGGCCCTGACTGGGGCTGGGGATCAAACCTGCAACTGAGGCACATGCTCTTGGCTTGAATCGAACCTGGGACCCTTCAGTCCACAGGCTGACGTTCTAACCACTGAGCAAACCAGCTAGGGCAGGAGTGAATTTTTCTGTGTGTAAATTATATCTTAATAAACTTACCTTAACAAGAGGTGTGAGGAGAGGGTGGGGGTAGTAGCCAGATAGCAGCAGGTCTTGGCCCCTGTGTGGAAAGTTGCTGGGCCAGGTCCTTCCTCCTCTGAGAATTGAAGAGAAGATAAGGGAAGCCCCTTTCTAGACTGTTGTGGAGCACTGACTGGGGTGCTCAAAGACACTCTCCTCTCACCTTTCCAGACACTTTCCCGCCTCACCAGGGACAGGATGAGTGTGCCAGCTGCTCACGAGATTCCTGAGGCTGTGGTGTGTGCAGGAAACCTCTGAGAGTCAAACTGTGCTGGCCCAGGAAGGGCACAGGGGACTTGCAGCCTGGGTCTGGCCCCAGCGTTGCCCACAGTGTCGCCAGGACCTTTACCCGGAGCCTCTGGGTCCTCAGCAGCATGCTATGTCTTGTACGAGATGACATTGATGAGGTTCTTTCAAGGTGATTACAGGTTGGCCGTGAACAAAATGAGGATCACCTTGTTTTGGTTTCTCTGTAGTGGTTTCCACCTACTCAAGCTCATTCCTGTATGGGCTGAAAAACCTGGGAAAACTAAAAATAAATGAAAATGGGGTTCTCAGGTCAAGAGTAGAGGATCACCTCGTAGGGTCACAGGTGCTCGCAGGCTGCCAGCAGCCACCATCCTCTGCCAGAAATGGCTGTCCTGAACGAACAATCCACTTATTTCCCTCCTGCCCTGACCTGGACTTGAATTGAGGGAGGAAAGTGTCACATTCTATGACAGTGATTGCCAACGGCGAAATGCCAGGAGGAGAAAGGAGCCCCTGTAAGCAGCAACACAATTTTCTCGAAAAGAAGGCAGTTTGGGGAAATCTGGTGGAATTCTAAAGGAATGATTGGGAGTAAACACATAGTCTGCGGCCCGGGTCAGGGCATCTCTTATCCGCACCTTTGCGCTATCTCCCTGCAGCAACCAGGGAGTATAACTAGCCTCCTAACAAACATGTGTTTTTCAAAGTATTGTAAATCTTCAGTTAAATGCTGCATCTTATCCATTTAAATCTCAATTCAATTTTGCTGGTTACATTTGTAGGTGGCTTTTCCAAATATACAACCCTGTACAATTGCTTTCTTTTGCCTCTTAAGGTAATGGAAGCCTGTTTTGCTTTCTGTGGGGTTTGGGGCATGTTTTACTTTCTCTTTCTTTCTTTCTTTTCTTTCTTTCTTTCTTTCTTTCTTTCTTTCTTTCTTTCTTTCTTTCTTTCTTTCTTTCTTTCTTTCTTTCTTTCTTTCTTTCTTTCTTCCTTTCCTTTCTTTCTTTCTTTCTTTCTTTCTTTCTTTCTTTCTTTCTTTCTTTCTTTCTTTCTTTCTTTCTTTCTTTCTTTCTTTCTTTCTTTCTTTCCTTCCTTCCTTCCTTCCTTCCTTCCTTCCTTCCTTCCTTCCTTCCTTCCTTCCTTCCTTCCTTCCTTCCTTCCTTTCTTTCTCTCTCTCTCTCTCTCTCTCTCTCTCTCTCTCTCTCTCTCTCTCTCTCTCTCTCTTTCTTTCTTTCTTTCTTTCTTTCTTTCTTTCTTTCTTTCTTTCTTTCGTCTTTTAAGAAGGTGAAGGGGCCAAGATATTTACATTGGTGCACACGGACAATCCAAGATCACTGGTAGCTCTGCCCATTCGCTGTGATACACATTCGACAAAGATCCCTTTTTATGGATCAGAAAGCAGAGGGCTTCCTTCTCAGCAAGTGATTCTGGGAAACTTTTATCAGTGAAAGAGGTGCATTGATACAGGAGAGGGCAAATGTGTTCTTGCCACAAAGGAAAGGAAAAGACATCACAACAGAGCTCTGTTTTTAAAAGGGAGGAAGGAAGAAGGAAAGGAGAGAGAAAAGGAAAACCAAATTTTGAGGGAGGTTAGACCCAAACATCTGAGAAAGGCCCACGAGTAAATTTTTATTTGCAGTTACAGCTCTAGGAAGTAGCATTTTTCCTTTATCGTCTTTTATGATTGAGTACAAATCCATAAAAATTTCCCTCTGTGTGTGTGTGTGTTTATATATGTGTTGATTAAAAAAAAAGAAAAAGAAAGTCTCCCAATCTCTCATCTCCTCCTGGGACAGAGTAAAGGCCATGTAAGTTAGGACCCGCCGAGGTGCTAGTTCCTGCAGAGTAGAGAAATACGGACTTCATAGCTGGGACCAAAAATATTTTAAATTGAGAAGCTTAAAATGCAGCAGTGATTGAGCAGTGTGACAGCTAAAGAATTTGTGAAGACTAATGATTTGTTGGAAATAGAGAGATAAATAAAAATAAAAAGTTGTTTGCTTGCATTTTTCTCTTTTCATATTGACAATCGATAGAGTCATTGACAAATGATGAGTAACTTCAAAGAAACAGATACCTGCGTTTCCAGCTTAAGAGCCTGAGACGGCAAAACTCTCAAAGAAGATAAATCAGTGCTCTGTCCACTGGAGGAGGCATCTGATTCCAGGGCACTGAGGGTGCTACATTTTATAGAAATGTTGCAACTCATGTGAATGGCACTCAGAACAGACTCGTCTCATTTCAATTTATTTGTAGGACCTTCCCTGGAGGAAAAGTTGGGCATCACTTGAATTTCCTGCTCACTCTTATGTCATAAAAACCCTCCACATTTTAAATTTCAGCATATTCTTAATTTAGAAATTATAAGCTCAGTCCCTGTAATAAAAATATGAACTTGATCTAAAGTTGAGGCAAGGAAAGTTCTTACCCATGTGGCGCTGTTTTGAGTGTCACCGTCTACTACAAAGTCCAGCATGTATTATTGCTGACTCTCTCTCTCTCTCTCTCTCTTGGCTAGAGATTCTCCCTCCTTAACCCCTTTTCTGGGAACTGTCCTGTAAAGTCCCCTCGATGTGGGTGACTCATTCTCATGATGTGTCTTAAACTTTTGTGGCTCACCTGTAGCTTCCTAATACCCAGGCGTTGAACTTTGCCCCCCAGGAGGCCCCCTTAAACAGGACCTAGATGCCTCTGCTCCATGACTCACAGCTGCCAATGGGACTCGGCCCTCATGAGCGCTGGGAGTTCAGGCCTTTCCTCTGTAGCTGCCCCTTACCCCTCCTCCACCAGCCAAGCAGTCATCTTTTACCATCAAATTCTACAGGCCAGAGTCAGATGCCAGTGCCCTGTGACCCTCCCTGTAAGCTCTCTGGTGAAAGCTCACCGCCTTGCTTTCAGGTGAACAGGGAAGGAGGAAGCGTCCACCACGCCTGCCCACTGGGATGAGCTGGGATGGCTCCAAATAGAAAGCAGAAGCAGGCCTTGGTTGGCATCCCTCCTCCCTCAAACAGTGATCCTGTCCTCAAGGGAAAGACAAAGAGCAACTTCAGGGAATGAAGGCTGGCTAAATTCACTTCTTTAATGCAGCCTAAATTATTTGTTTTGTATGTTAGATCTTATTTCTTGAAAGTATTAACTGGGTGTGATTCTTTATTTTCAACTAAAATTATAAAATTTGAGTATCTATTTAGAAAGCTAAAGAGATTTTATCATTTATGTTTATGTGTTATCTCAGTTTAACAAATGACTGACATGGGCAAAAGGAATATAGGAAAACCCTAATTTATAATTATAAGAATTTTCTTTCCAGGTACAGATAACAGTTCTGAGTTTGATTTTTTGATTTGATATCTATATTTGGTCAAAATACCAAATTTATAATAACCACAAGCTTTATGACTAGCAGAACTGTTTTTATTTTAAAATAAATTGAATGAAAGACAACCCAGTGATATTTCTGCTAGTGAGTAATTGTTTATAGCCTATTAGAAATTACAAATATGAACTCATTAGTGGGCCAAGATAAAGTGGCTAATGTTTATATCAGGAAGAAATTAACAAAACAGCTCCAAATCATTGGCAATTTACTGTTGTTAATGTAAAACTAACAAACTCCTTTTTTTGTGGAAAAAATAATTACTGGGTTAGGAGCAAGAAAATACAGTTATGCTACTTTGTGGCCTGGAGAGGTAGCAGTGAGAAAGACCCATTCAAATGCTTAGCTTTGAATCCTGACTCTACTATCTAGCTGTGAGACCTTGGACAAGTAAATTAATCTCTCCACTTCCTCAGTTTTCCTGTCTGTAAGATGGCCATGCTAACAATAGTATGTCAGTCAGAGTTCAATCAGAGAAACAGAACCAATAGGATGAATATTTATTACATGGAATAATAAATGTGGGGGCTGGCTAAGCAATTCCAATATCCATATGCTATAGTTCAAAGTTGTGGAATTTCTTCCCCACCCCCTCCATGCTTGTGCACACACACACACAGTCATGAAGCCTTTGCTTTTAAGCCCATCCAGATTATTCAGGACATCAAGTGGCTATAAACTTTAATAAAATCTACAAAGTATCTTCAGAGCAACACCTAGGTTAGCATTTGATCGTATAAGGGGTGACTGTAGCCCAGCCAAGTCGGCACATCACAAGAACCTCTATCACAAGTCATTGTAAGGATACAGTGATGTCAGCAGTGAGTAGACTGTTCAGGTGTTAACTGAGTAGACTAACCTGGTTCCATGGCTGCCCCTGACTCCCAGGTGCCCTGGTCTGACACGGAGGGATTCTTGTCAGAAGTGGCAATAAAATCCCAACTCTTCTGCCTAGTAGACATATTGGGCAGTAGTCTCTGAGTAACTATGTGCTGGCCCAGGCACCTACTACGTGCCATGACACACCCAGGGGAAGCTGGCTCCAATTCCTCATTAGCAGGAAGCACTTCAGTAATCACCTTTATTCTGTCTCAGTGTCATCTCTACAAAAAAATGTTCTTTCCACTTAAGGGCCTCCAGGTTATATGCCATTCTGGGGGTCGGGGGACAGTTTAGGCAAGCACTCAGTGTTTCCACTCCCATCTAGAATTTCAAGAGTCAGTTTCTGACGTTTCCTCAGAAGAAAGGGTGGAAGCTGTCTGCTCCCTCGGAAAGCAGTAGCTAAAGCCAAGTTGAAACAGGAGAACCTGCCCATTTGTCCCCCTGAGGTGCTTGGCTGTAGTGATCTAAATCCACACCAAGGCCTCCGACCCAGGGAAGGTGAAACTAGAGGAGAGGCCATGGTGGGTGGCCTAGAGAAGGGGGGGCCTTGGGAACTCCTAGAGCAGTTCTGGCGAAGACAGTTCCATCCAGCAATGTACTTCACAGTCCTGTGAAATGACAAGCTGGGTCTTGCTCAACCCAGCTGATACAGTGTGCGTTTCTGGTATCTGGAATGTAGCCAGAAAGCTGTGGTCCCAGCAATCTGAAGATTTCTGGTTTCTGTCCCTGTTCTGTGGTGCTCCAGGTACCAGTGTCGGTTGTTTGGAATAGTTTTTCTCAGAGCATATGACCGGTTTATTAAGGTAAAATCTGGAAGTTCCACAAATTCTTGTTTCCATGTATTCCTTTTATCTGTCACCTTTATATTTGTTTCCACTTTATCATATAGTAGTGAGTTTTACAGTTTTACCTTTTATTAAAGGTGTTTATATTATTAGTAGTATTATTATCGTTGTTGTTTCAGATGGGGAAGCTAAGGTCTTTCATCTGAACTGAACTCTAAAATCCTTTAAACAAGACTATAAAGCATCATTCAGAACAACAGGCTTTATCTTCCTCTCTGCTGTTTTTGAGCACAGACTTTGGGCTTGAGCTTTCTTTGTCCAGCTGCCTGGATGGTCTCTGTGGAGTTGAGGCAGAAGTTCCGACAGTAACTTTCGCCATGGTTTCCAAGGCGTCTTACGTTGAGTTATCTTGTTTTTTATTTCCATTACACTGGGCAAGTTCAATGTTCCTGTGTTGCAAATTTAATGTAACCCATTTATCAATAATTCACATTTACATCACCCGTTACTTACACATTATAAAATATTGGATATTTTGTCTTTCTACTTACAATTTCAGAATTGTTACTGCAAATGAATTAATTGCATTTTCTCCTTTCGCAAGGCTGAGGTGAAAACTAATGACATAGATAAGAGCCATTTTCCCCCTTGGTAATTAGAAAGCCTTTAGCATTATTATTTAATCCCCAAGGACAGGGTAGGTGATTACTCTGTATGAGTGAGTTGCGGTCTACAGTTCCGTTTTAATTAAAATTTTTTTTCACAATATGAGAGATTTGTTAAGTAAATTTAACAACTTACGTGCTTCAGGACATAGAAATTGTTTTAAGGTTTCTATAAGATTATTACTGAATCACACTATGATTCTCAGGAAATTTACCTTTTATTAAATGGATTTATAAGGGAAACCTTGTATTTTCCCATAGCTAAATTTTGGTTATATTTATATTTTGACCTTTTTAAGTTCTGCAACTTTCTTAACTTTGTTAAGTTTCTTAACACATCATCAGATGTGTTAAGAAACTGCTTCTTTAAAAAGAAAAAGGAAAAGAAAAAGGCCCTAGCCAGTGTGGCTTGGTTGGTTGGGCGTCATCCTGTGCACGAGGATGTTGCCAGTTTGATTCTGGTCAAGGCCACACGCCCAGGTTGCTGGCTCTACCCCTGGTAGGGGGCACGCCGGAGGCAGTGGATCGATGTTTCTCTCTCTTTCCCTTCTTCTCTCTCTGAAAATCAATAAATTATTCTTTAAAACAAACAAACAAAAAACAAAAAAGAAACTATTTTTTGGCTGAAGAATTCCTTTTCTAGAAATTTATCACAAGGAGGGTAGCACCAAGAATTCTACGTTTCTAGGACACTTTGGGAAATTTCTGATGACTGATGAGTAAGCATGGAACTTCAGTTTTCCCCATGCTCGGCCCCGTTACATGTTGAGCTGTGATAACTCCTGAATGCACTGTAAAAAGTGATAAAATAGGGCTGGCACTGGTTTCCGTGAGGGATTTTAATCAAATGCAGGCCAGATTAAATCTGTTCTGCGAGAAACTGGGTGGCAATTTAACTGTTACCTGATTAATGAAACAAGACGATTCTTAAAGGTGGTGGAGGCTGCAGTCAGAAAGCAGTTAATTGGCTAACTGTCTATTAGCAGGACAAGCCAGATCTGTATTGATCATGAAGGGAAAATTCTGGCTTGATTAACAAACCTTATCAGGGTCGATAAACTAATGGTTGGTTGTAAAATGTAATCTTGCTTCTGTTCTTTAGCAACGGGCCAAATACAGCCCAGGGAGGGGCTGTGGAGAACATGAAGGTGTTTGTAAATCAGGAGCTTTTGCAGTTGTTGGGGAAACCTGGTAATGGGAAAGCAGCAGAATTTCTGTCTCAGGCAAAAAGTATCTCTGGTCCTTGAACGTCATATAGTACAATTCACACAGTTTAATACAGAAGCTACAGCATTGGACTTGTGGCTCCATGTTCTGCTCTGAAATGATTTCTGCTGGAGGCAAAAATGTCAAGAGAGGAAACCTTTTTGTATGAAGAAACCTCTTATCCCAAAGGGCTCTCGGAGGAGTCCTTCCACATGGGACCCCAACACACCTCCTCTGGGAAGCAGATGGGATCGGTATATTGGGATTTCTAGCTTTTTGAAACAAAAGACACCCAGGCCCATGTGCCTTCTTTTTTGAAGAGGGGGCACCTCACCACAGAATTCATAGAAAGCAGGTAACCTGCAAATTCCTTTCCTGTGCCCCTGGGTTAGAAATCATGAATACAGTTGACCTTCGAACAAAATGGGTTTGAACTTGTAAGTCCACATATATGCAGATTTTTCCAATAAATACATTCAGTACTGTAAATGTATTTTCTCTTCCCTATGATTTACTTAATAACATTTTCTTTTCTCAGCTTACTTTATTGTAAGAGTGCAGTATATAATACATATAACATACAAAATACATATTAATCTACTGTTTGTGTTATCAGCAAGGCTTCCGGTCAACAGTAGGCTATAAGTGGTTAAGTTTTGGGGGAGTCAAAAGTTATATATGGCTTTTCAACTGTGTGGGGGTTGACACCCCCAGCCCCTGCCTTGTTCAAGGGTCAAATGTACCCACTTTTTATGTTGTTACTAAAGGACAGGGAAAAACCTGCAGTTATTTGTCCCAAGAAAGTTAGAGAGTTCCAACTGCATGATGACCCAGGACCACAATTTGTGACCTGAGAAAACCAAGAAATGGTGTCTGAGTTCCTCCAAGTCTTGCCTTAGAACAGAGCCCTTCAGACCTGCAGCGAGCGGGCTAAAGATGGGGCATCCCCTCCGTATCTGCCCTCCCACGGCTGAAGCAGCAGCAGCCCCAGGCTGGCACTGACCAGATGGTGCAGATTCCCTCTCTGGGCAGAGAATGGAAGCAGCGTGGACAGGTGAATGGGACGACCCATGGCACTGACAAGGAATAAAGAGTTTGGGAAGCCCTTTGTTTCTGTCTCTTAGTGGCCTGTGACTTCTAGCTCATCACAGTTACATTAGAATCAGCTTGGCTTGGTCCAGAGGACAGATGCAGCTCCAAGGTCAATAAAACCTAAAATGATAACATTTTATCCTGATAGATTTGGGATGAAGATGGCAAAAATAAATAAATAAATAGGTAACTCTGTAGGAACTTGACTACGTTGTTTCTTGATGGGCTTAATGCTAAACACAACAAAACACAGAGCAAGTGTAACACTTGGTTCCACAAAGGACCCCCTTCATTGAATGCAGCTGGGAGAGAGGACCTATGAAAATCCTGGACCGAAAAGTTCTGAGTATTCAGGAGAATGAATCCACCATTACCACTTCCCTTCTGCACACACCACGGTGAGTCCCCAGTCCTTACTGACCTGTGATTCGATGGATTTGGCCCCACTCGGGGCGTCATACTCAGGTATTTCTTGCATATGAAGCTCTATCTACAATGTGTGGTTGCACAGCTGTGATCATGGACACATTTCTCCATGTGCACAGGTGACAGCAGCCATGTCCCTGCCTCTGTTTATTGCAGCCACTACCAAACTCACCACCGAAGTTCCAGAGAGGAGTGTAGCCATAGGAGGGTTAAGTGGTCACATCACAAACAGGGCTGTCTTTTCAACACCTTCCAACTTCCCTTGTCTTCAACAATAAGATACGCCCTCCAGGGCACTTCCACTAACCTCAGGGAGCTTGGACATTTGCTCCCGGACTCGCCCAAGTGTTCCTAGCATCTCACGAAGGAACCTCTGCCCTCTGTGAGTTTAGCCTTCACAGCACATGACAGACAGAGAGCACACTTAATGAGCGTGTCCCATCAGTGAGTGTGTTGGAGCAAGTGCCTTTTTTTTGGTTTGAATTGTTGCTATTTGCCTTTGGGCATACTCAGGATTCTCACAGAATGGGACAGAATTTCTGAGGAAGAAGTTGTGTAGAGGCAGGAAGATGCAAATTTTAAGTACACAGAGTGCTTTCATTCTAACTTCCAACAGCAGCATCCATTCTTCTCCTAGGTTAAGATTGGGGACTTCTCTGTTTATATAAACATTCCCCCACCTGGTAACAAGGACTCATATTTCTGCTGGCTGATGGCAGAAGGCAGTCAAGTGCGTTAATACCTCTGAGGTGGGCTGGTCGAGGCTGATGAGCTCTGTCACTCAGGAGATCCTGCATAAGGGGAAGTGATGGCTGATAGCGGCTGAGGGAAGCCATAGGCGGGATCCAGCCCTGTCGCCCACAGTGCTCAGGGTGGTCAGGCAGGAACACCCTACGGAAAGGCTAATACTTCCTGGAGGAGTGAGGAAGCCCACTGGGCTCAGGGCCGGAGTAAACCCGGTGCTCAGCAGGCCATCCAGTCAGGGCTCAGGATCAAAGGTATTGACCAGAAACCCCTTGGGAAGCTGGTTCTGGGTGTTGGATACATGGAACTATGTCATAAAGAGTCTAGAGAGGAAGAGAGGCAGCAAGGAGGGGCCTAGTGAGGATGTTGGGGCAGAGCTGGGCTGCTGTCAAGATGAGGCAAAGTTCAGGAGAATAGGAGCTGGGAGCAAATCACCTGCAGGAAGGAGGGGGCCTGGGAGCCTCATGTCAGTATGAACTTGGCCCAATAATTTCCGCTATTCAAGTGACTCCCCTGGTTCCACACAGCACTCCCACCCCGGTAGAAGAGAAGGCGGAGTCCAAGCCACACTTATCCTGGCTGAGGAGCAGTGCGTCCTGCCTGCAGCATCAGTGGCCAGCAGTGCCAGTGGCCGGACAGTTCAGGTGTTAGAAACACAAGGACTGACGGTAACACCTGTGGCCTTGTGCATCGCCAACAACCTGGGAAACTAAACTTACAAGATGAACCTACCTTTTCCAGGGTACGTTTGTGGGCAGGTGGCCTACAGTAAGTCTAAGTGGCGGCCCTCAGGACAGCGACCTTTCCTCTGCCCCCTACCATTCCCCTGGCGGGTGATGTCAGCAGCCTTTCAAAGAAATGTCCTTGAAGACTCCCTCTGGGGAGTTTTCATTTGGGGTGAAGGATGCTTTACTTTGCCTATAAGGAGGAGATGGTCTGCAGAGGAGGCTGGTCAAACTATTTTGGGGGTGGTAAGCTCTAGGTGCTTTCTTATAATTTTAACAGTGCAGGTAAAAGAGCCTTCTTAACTCTATAGAACCATGTCACTGAGGTGGAAAGAGCATTAGGCTTGGAGTTGGGAGACATTTGCTGACCTCAGGTCTGTGAGTTAGCTACTTAACATCTTTAAGCCTTTGAGGCTCAGTTCTTCCATCTATAAAATGGGCATAATAATGCTTAATCTTCCTCTCTTACAGGACTAATCAAATACTGATGAACATAATGATGTTGTTGTTAATGACAATGATGATAAATAACAGGTGTCACATAATACCATGTTCTAGGCACACAGCATCTATCGGTTCATTTAATCCTTCGATCATGACTGTAGGTAGGTGCCCATACAATCCTTATCTGACAGAAGACATAACAGGCTGTGACTCACTTGCCCAGAGCTGCACAGCTGGGCAGGAATAGCAGAGCAGAACTGAATCTGGGCAGCCTGGCCCAGAGGTGCTTGGCCTGACTGTACCCTGTGTCCTCTCCAAGACAACCTACGTGAACCGGACTTAACATCTGCCTCCAGAAAGCAGGCCTTCAGCATGTGCTTCATAAAGGAACGAATGAAAGATTTAATGGATACATGAAGTGCTAAGCACACATAAGCAGATATTGTCTTAATTATGACCAGAAATGGGGTAGTTCTGTGTTCTACAATCAAAGGACCAAGTCTGAATTCTGCACCAAAACTATCAGGTGATCCGGTGGGAGATGAGTGCTCGGCCCCAGCTGGCCCCAGGTAGGGCTGAGGGGTGTGTGTGTGTGTGTGTGTGTGTGTGTGTGTGTGTGTGTGTGTTTGGGGTGGGGGGTGAAGGGCTTGCAGCCCAGGCTCAGTGTGGGAGCCTGTTGGTAGCTGCCCAGAGCAGAGGGAGCACTCAGGCCTGAAACCCTTTTCCTCAGCTGGCTGGGAAGAGGAATTTTTCATTCCAGCAGCCCATTGTTTCTGATTGATGAAGAGAGTAGCCTCCACTAGGAGAAGCTGACAAAGGCAATTTACAAAGGGGCAGGAGAAGGAGGAATTGAGCCGTGTGTTGCCACGCAGATGCCGCCCAGCACTGCCCCGGGGGCCTGGGCACGCCTCACAGACGCGTCTCAGCGCACAGTGTAAACGCTGCGGCCACCGTTATTTTACTTTTCGGCAGGCCCGGGATCAATGGCAAGCTGCACAGAGGCCATCCATCACCCCAGGAGCAGGCTGTGAGTTATGAGGCCCCGATCTGACATGCCTCTGCTGAGAGCCTCCCTTGCAGAGCCGTTAATGGGCGTGCGGGCTGGTCGGTACTGGACCAGGGTCAAGTTCTCACTCAGGGGCCTTTCTCAGAGGAGCCAGGAGCTGCTGGTACCTCTCCTGAAGGTCAGGAAATGCTGCAGAGGAGCCACTTCACTCCTGCCAAGACGCCTCTGGGGAAGCCCTGTGGATCCAGGGACCCTCGATCCCCAAGTGGGTGTCTAACCCGTATTAGCCCACCTAAACTGATTAAAAACAGAAACAAAACAAAGCATCATTTATCCCATGTTCTCATCCAGTAGTGTCCATTTCTACCTCAGTGACTTGGACCTCCCAGTTGGGGTGGCCTAGAAACTGGGAGTCACTCCCAGCTGCTTCCCCCCCCTTAGTCCCCACATCCCATCCGACATCAAATGCAGTAGGTCTCACTCCTACATTGTTGGTTCCAAACCCTCCTCCTGACCCACAAGAAGTACATTTTAGATGGCAGCTCAGCATACCATAAAACATGTACACACACACACACACATACACACACACCCCGAAACACCCGTTTCAGGAAGCAATACTTGCCCTTCCTAAATGCAAAGTCCTCTGGTTGCTTTTTATTTAGTTCTATTTCAATAAAACAATTTAGTCATGACTCAGTCATTAAATTTATATTCTCTAATCAGTCATGACCCATAATTTGAAAAACACATTCTCTGAAGGTGTAGTGTGATCATGCTGTTTGGCCCCCCGCTGCTAAGCCTGACTCTTGTACTACGTCCCGGCCCCCGTGTCACATGCCTCCACTCACTGCTGTTTGTCTTTAGTCATTTCTCCCTCACTCTCTTCAAGATGGTCACACTGAACCTCCTTCAGGTCCTTGAACTTGCTGGGCTCTGTGTTAAGTCTGAGTCTTTGAGCAGTCACCGAGTCCTCTGTTTGGAACACTCCCTCCCCTTCCCTGCACTTAGTGCAGTGGTCTAGGTCTACAGTCAGCAAAGGTGAGATGTCAGAAATTCCTTCATGTGTAGAAGAAGGGTTCCAAAGACTTAGGAATATAGGAAGACATGCTGGGCATCCCAGGCTGTAGAAGGTATAGTTAGAAAAGATGAAATTAGCAATTGGCAGAATCTCTATATTGGCTTTTTGTCCTATGGAGCAAGGTTGATTTTTTTTTAGGCAGGGAAAATAGAAGCTCTTGGAATAGTCCCCATTGTACCAAAATAGAAAACCCAAAGCCTTGAATTCTCGAAGGCCAGCTAGTTTACATGTCATCTAATGTGCATGAGAACCCTGGAAGAATGCTATCATTAGCCCCCTTTATAGATGAAGACCTACAATGCAGAGAGGCTAAAGACTGTGTTCCTGGGAAAACCTCCTCTCCTGCTCTCCATTCCAGGCCTCTGTTAGCCTGCAGGTGTTGCCTGGTCCTCGGTGCCCCATTTTCACCTCCCCACATTATACACGTTCAAGCTCTGGGTCTGGAATTGGGGAGTGGTGGGGGGCTTCAGAGGAAATGCTGGCCACTTCTGCTCTTTCTGTCCCTGAGCCTGGACAAGGAATACAGTATTGCCTTGCAGTAGGACAGAAAAGCATATAATGCCATATTAGTCTTAGCCACTCTAGCTATCATCTTCTAATCTGGCTGAAGCAATTTCAGAAATTCCAGCAATGAGGTAGCCCCCAAGGGGAGCTACTTGCATATGGCAGGCTTCCTGCTATGGGCTGAATGGTGTCTCTCTCCCCACCCCCAAATACCTATGGAGCAGCCCTAACCTCCAAGGTGACTGTACTTGGAGAAAGGGGCAATAAGAAGATAATAAAGGTTAAGTGAGGTCATAAGGGTGGGGCTCTAATTCAGTAGAACTCATTCTTTAAAAGAGGGAAAGACACCAGAGCTCTCTCCACAGGCACACCGATTAAAGGCCGCGTGAGAACATAGAGAGAATGCAGCCATCTACAAGCCAGGAAGAGAGCTCTCACCAGAAACCAAAAGGACCAGAATCTTGATCTTGGACTTCTAACTTCCAGAACTGTGTGTAAGTAAGTTTCTGTTGTTTAACACCCCCAGTCTGTGGTTCTTTGTGAGGGCAGCCCTCCCACACGCAGACACCTGCCTTAGCCCAGCCGGGAGCTGACCTCCACAGGGCACGGTGTTTGGCCACAGAGGCTGGCTGTTTGTCAAGCACTTTATTCCTGATTAGATTTCTAGCAAGAGTGGTGCCAGGGACTCTTTTTAATAGATATTACTATTATCTTGAAAAATTATACTCTACCCTTGTGAACGTTCTGCTTGAAGACTGATTGTGGGGACTGCAACAAATTGTGGCATAATCTTCACTAATGCATAATTAATACACACTGATTCAATTAGTCAGAGCTCCCCCCTTTTCTTGTTAAAAAATTTACATTTATATTAGAAAAGCAAGGAATGTGAGAAAGGGAATAAAAATCCCCAGCACTCTCAGGCCCTCTTCACTTCTTTGTTTCATCAGATGTGTTTTCTCTCTGCTCCTGGTGTTTTTCAGCTCCGCAGTGCTGCAGGGAGCAGGGAAAGGTCTGCCTGCAGTGGCTTGAAAAGTGGACACCCTCTCCCAAATGAAAACCAGCCTGTCAACAGAGGTGCCCCTTCACACCCACACTCAAGCTATCCTCCCCTGCGCTTATTCATCTCCGCAGTTCTGACATTTCTCCTCCAGACCCACAGCCCTCTTCAGCTCGGTCCTGGACTTTACAAGACTTTTCAACCCCTTTCTAACTGCTGTTCCCTTCCTCCCATCCACTTTCTGCACCATTGTCCGCAACCATCATTCTAAAGTCCCTTTAGTAGTTCCTTATGGAGGAAATATTTGACTGGCTTTTTGCCTTTTAACAACACCTCCGACTCCCTTCCCTGCTTAAGGGGTGGGCGGGCACATGCCCCAGGTCTGCCCCAGGTTACTGCACCCCTGCTGACTGCGACTTTTGCTGGAGCTATGAGAAAGGCGGCATCCACTTCTCTCTGGAATCATTCATCTCTAATAATCCATCACCCAAGGACCGATGATCTGAGAATGACTGAGATCAAGGAAATCCCTTGATAGAGAGAGGAATGGGGAGGCATGGGCTGGAGGGGAAACAAAAGAGAGGAGAGAGTGATGACTTTGCTGTCACCTGGACCCAAACAGTACTGGGGAGCATTTCCTTATCCTGGAACACAGCCTCCTCTAGGAGAGGGCCCTCCCTTCTTTTCCCACCTCCTCTCATCTCTTCCTCTCCATCAGGTTCCCATACACAGTTCTGCCTGAAGTCTCCTGGGTATAATGTTGGATTTCAGGCCCTTATGTTCACTGGGCCAGGATCATGGTCTCCCGAGTCTCCTCCTGCTGACTCTTCTTCTTTCAGACCCAGCTCAAATGTCACCCACAGCTCCCTACTTCCCCGCAGCCACCATGATTAAACCCTCATCTGTGCTCCAACGCGACCACGGCTGGTTCTTTTATCACAGTTATTAAATTGTAATGGCATCCAGTGGGTTGAGGGCAGGAATGCTGTTAAATGTTCCACGATGTACAGGACAGACTCCACAACTAAGAATGATTAGGCCCTGACCCGAATGTCCACAGTGCTGAGGCTGAGAAACCCTGCAGTAAAGCAAGTCCCCTGGACCCCAAGGAAAAAGAATCACACCAGTGTCACATCTGAGTGTTTAGCACCAATGTTAAACGTGTCTTTAAAAGCTGTCTTCAGAGCCCTGAGGAAAAAGAAATTTATTCCAAGAATTTGGTGCTCAGCTGAACTATCAATCAAGTGTTTGTGTGTACGTTGGGGGCATTTCTTGAATCTGAAAGTACTTGTAAAGTTTACCACCCCCCATACATTCATTTCAAAAACTTATTTGAAGTGGTGTTCCAGAAAAACACAACTAAGGAGTCCAGAAGATTAATAGCATCAGAAACAAGAGACAGAGTTGAGTATCAGCCAGGGGATGCAAAAAAAAAGTAAGAGAAAGTAAATAAAAATGAATCCATTGGACTTTGAGGCACATAGAATCCTCACTCAGGAGGACAATATAAATTCAGGAGACACCGGCTCATAGATGTAAATATTTAAAGCCACATAAATATTGTTGAAAGTTATGATGGGAGGTCTCCTGAGGCATAAAACCACAAATGTATCATTGGGGGTTGGGGCTAGTGCCAGGCACAGAGAGCCTTTTATGCCTTACTCTCTGGATAGCCTTTTTAAAAAAATGTCAATGGTTAATGTATTATCTGTGTAATAAAAACAATCTAGTTTAATAATATCTATTAAAAAATAACATTCTGAATCCCCATTATTTCTGAATATGCAATGACTCTTTATAAGAGTTCCTCCTGTTTATCTCAAGGAAAGGAAAACAATCGTGTGCAACCTGCATGCCAACGAAAAGGGACTATTACGTAAGTCATGATATATCTACTCCATTATGTCGTTATTAGAATAATGGGATTATTGAAAACTAATGTAGAAATATTAAAAATATCAGGAAATAATGTCAAAAAATATGTACGTATACATTTTATGAAATTATGCACCTTTGAAAAAAGGCTGGGAGGCAACTGCCCCAATGATAGCAGGTCCTGTGTGAGACTAATGAGTTTATAGATAATACATAATACATATATTGTTCTTTTATCCATTTCCCCATGTTCTATCTATAATGTTACTTTTTTTAAAATTTTATTTTTGTTTAAAATATTACAGATGTCCCTTTTTCTCCCCAATGACCCGTTCCACCTCGTCCCATCCCCCACCCCAGTCCCTCTCCCCACCGTTGTCCATGTCCTTGGGTTGTGCATCTATGCATATAAATTCTTTGGTTATTCTCTCCCTTTCCACCCACCCGCCCTCCTCCATCCTTCTGACATTCGTCAGTCTGATCTATGCTTCCATGTCATTGAATCTATTCTGTTCATCAGTTTATTAAGGTCTTTAGATTCCACATATAAGCGAGATCATGTGATGTTTGTCTTTCTCTGCCTGGCTTATTTCACTTAGCATAATTTTCTCCAGGTCCATCCATACTGTTCCAAAGGGTACAAGATCCTTCCTCTTTACAGCTGCATAGTATTCCATGGTGTGTATGTCCCACACCTTTTTTATCCACTCATCTACTGATGGGCACTTGGGTTGTTTCCAGATCTTAGCTATTGTAAACTGTGCTGCTATGAACATAGGGGTGCATATATTCTTTCTGATTAGTGTTTCAGGATTCTTAGGATATATTCTTAGGAGTAGAATCCCTGAGTCAAAAGGCAGCTCCATTTTTAAATTTTTGAGGAACCTCCATACTGTTTTCCATAGTGGCTGCCCCAGTCTGCATTCCCACCAGCAGTGTACCAGGGTTCCCCTTTCTCCACACCCTCGCCAGCACTTGTCATTTGTTGATTTGTTGATGGAGCCATTCTGACAGATATGAAGTGATACCTCACTGTGGTTTTAATTTGCATCTCTCTGATGATTAACGACCTTGAGCATTTTCTCATGTGTCTCTTGGCCATCTGTATGTCCTCTTTGGAGAAGTGTCTATTCAGGTCCTTTGCCCATTTTTTAATTGGGTTGTTTGTCTTTCTCTTGCTGAGTAATATGAGTTCTTTGTACACTTTGGAAATTAGCCCCTTATCAGATACATCCTTGGCAAATATGTTTTCCCAGCCCGTGGGGTTCCTTTGTATTTTGAGGCTGTTTTCTTTTGCTGTACAAAAGCTTTTTAATTTGATGTAGTCCCATATGTTTATTTTTTCTTTTGTTTCTGTTGCCCTAGGAGATGTATCAGTGAAAATTCCACTATATGGGATGTCTGTGACTTTACTGCCTGTTTTCTTCCAGAATTTTTATGGTTTCGTAACTTACATTTAAGTCTTTTATCCATTTTGAGTTTATTTTTGTGTATGGTGAAACTTGGTGTGGTCTAGTTTCATTTTTTTGCATGTATCTGACCAATTTTCCCAGCACCACTTATTAAAGAGACTATCTTTACTCCACTGGATGCTCTTACCTCCTTTGTCAAATATTAGCTGACCGTAATGTCATGGGTCTATTTCTGGGGTCTCTGTTCTGTTCCATTGATCTATATGTCTGTTGTTGTACCAATACCAGGCTGTTTTGATTACAGTGGCTTTGTAATACACTTTGAAATCCGGTAATGTGATCCCTCCTACTCTGCTCTTTTTTCTCAAGATGGCTGCAGCTATTCGGGGTCTTTTTTGGTTCCATATAAAATTTCGAAATGTTTGTTCCAGGTCTGTGAAATATGCTGTTGGTATTTTAATAGGAATTGCATTGAATTTATAAATTGCTTTGGGTAGTATGGACATTTTAATGATATTAATTCTTCCAATCCATGAGCATGGTATATTGTTTCACTTGTTTAAATCTTCTTCTTCTATTTCTTTTTCAGTGTCCCATAGTTTTCTGAGTACAGGTCTTTTACATCCTTGGTTAAGTTTATTCCTAGGTATCTTATTTTTTTAGTTTCAATGGTAAATGGTATTGTTTGTTTAGTTTCTCTCTCTGAAAGTTTATTGTTGGTATATAAGAATGCCATTGATTTCTGGATGTTGATTTTGTATCCAGCTACCTTGCCAAATTTATCAAATTTAGTAGTACTTTGATAGAGTCTTTAGGGTTTTCTATGGACAATATCATGTCATCTGCAAATAATGACAGTTTTACTTCCTCTTTTCCAATTTGGATACCTTTTATGTTTTCTTCCTGTCTGATGGAAGGCTAGGACTTCCAGTACTATGTTGAATAAGAGTGGTGAAAGTGGGCATCCCTGTCTTGTTCTGGTTTTTAATGGAAATGGTTTTAGTTTTTGCCCTTTGAGTATGATGCTGGTTGTAGGTCTGTCGTATATGGCCTTTATTATGTTGAGGTATGATCTCTCTATTCCCACTTTGCTGAGAGTTTTTATCAGAAATGGGTGCTGGATTATGTCAAATGCTTTTTCTGTGTCTATTGATATGATCATATGATCTTTGGCCTTCATTCTGTTTATGTGATGTATCACATTTATTGATTTGTGGATGTTGTACCAGCCTTGCATTCTTGGAATAAATCCCACTTGGTCGTGGTGTATGATCTTTTTAATGTATTGCTGGATCCGGTTTGCTAGTATTTTAGTGAGGATTTTAGCATCTATGTTCATCAGGGATATTGGCCTGTAATTTTCTTTCTTTGTAGTGTCTTTATCTGGTTTTGGGATTAGGGTGATGCTGGCCTCATAAAGAGAGTTTGGGAGTTTTCCCTCCTCTTGAATTTTCTGGAATAGTTTGAATAGAATGGGTGTTAACTCTTCTTTGAATGTTTGGTAAAACTTGCCTGTAAATCCATCTGGTCCAGGACTTTTGTTTGCTGGGAGTTTTTTGATTACTTCTTCAATTTCATTAGTTTTTATCAGCCTACTCAGGTTTTCTGCCTCCTCTTGACTCAGCTTTGGAAGGTTGTATGCTTTTAGGAATTTGTCCATTTCTCCCATGTTGTCCAATTTGTTGGCATATAGTTGCTAATAGTATTTTCTTACAATCCTTTGTATTTGTGTTGGGTCAGTTGTTACATCACCTCTTTCATTTCTGATTTTATTTATTTGAGTTCTCTCTGTTTCTTAGTGAGTCTGGCTAACGGTGCATCAATATTATTTATCTTTTCAAAGAACCAGCTCTTGGTTTCATTGATTTTTTTGTATTTTTTTTTAGTCTCTATGTCATTCATTTCTGCTCTGATCTTTATTCTTTCATTCCTTCTCCTTCCTCGGGGCTTTTCTTGCTGTTCTCATTGTAATTCTCTTAGTTATTGTGTTAGATGGTTCATTAGAGCTTTTTCTTGTTTCTTGAGATAGGCCTGTAATGCTATGAATTTTCCTCTCAGGACTGCTTTCACCTTGTCCCATAGATTTTGGGTTGTTGTCTGTTCATTTTTATTTATTTCCATGAAGTGTTTGATTTCTTCCTTGATCTCACTGGTAACCCATTCATTGTTTAATAACATGCTATTTAGCCTCCATGTGTTTGAATACTTTTGAGTTGTTTTATAGTGGTTGATTTCTAGTTTCATGGCATTGTGATCTGAGAAGATGCTTGATATGATTTCAGTCTTCTTGTATTTGTAGAGACTTGCCTTGTGCCCTAACATGTGGTCTATTTTTGAGAATGTTCCATGTGCACTTGAGAAGAATGTGTATTCTGCTGCTTTGGGATGAAATGTTCTGTAAATATCAATTAAATCCATTAGGTGTAGTGAGTCATTTAAGGCTTGTGTTTCCCTGTTGATTTTTGTCTTGGTGATCTGTCCAATGCTGACAGTGGGGTGTTAAAGTCCCTCACTATGATTGTGTTGCTATCAATCTCCTCCTAAGTCCCCCAAGAAATTTTTTATATATTTAGGTGCTCCTATATTGGGTGAATAAATGTTTATAAGGGTTATTTCCTCCTGTTGGATTGATCCCTTTAATATTATGTAGTGACCGTCTTTGTCTCTTGTTATGGTCTTTATTTTGAAGTCTATTTTCTCAGAAATAAGTATTACTACTCCAGGTTTCTTTTCATTTCCATTTGCATGGGATATTTTATTCCATCCCTTCACTTTTAGCCTGTGTGAGTCTTTTGCTCTCAGGTGGGTCTCTTGTAGACAGCATATATTTGGGTCCTGTTTTCTTATCCATTCAGCTACCCTATGTCTTTTGATTGGACCATTTATTCTGTTTACATTTAAGGTTACTATTGATATAAACTTATTTAATGCCATTTTCCCCCTTTATGCTGATGTACCTTTCTCTCACTATTTCTTCTTTTTCTTAGAGCAGTCCTTTTAGCATTTCTTGCAATGCTGGTTTGGTGAACTCCTTTAGCCTTTTTTTGTCTAGGAAGCTTCTTATTTCACTTTCAATTTTAAATAATAGCCTTGCTGGATAAAGCAATCTTGGTTGCATGTTCTTGCTTTTCATTACTTTGGGAACTTCATGCCACTCCCTTCTGGCCTAAAGAGTTTCTGTTGAGAAATCCGCTGTCAGTCTTATGGGGGTTCCCCTGTAGGTCACTGCTTGTCTCTCTCTTGCAGCCCTTAATATTTTCTCTTTGTCCTTGAAATTTGCCATTTTAATTATGATGTGTCTTGGAGTGGGTCTCTTTTGGTCCCTCTTGTTTGGAACCCTCTGAGCTTCCTGAACCTGTGTGGTTTTCTCCCTCGACAGCCTAGGGAAGTTTTCTGTCATTATTTCCTCCACCAAGTTCTCTATCCCTTGCTCTCTTCCCCCCCCCCCCCCCCGGTACTCCTATAATGTGAATGTTGTTTCACTTCATTTTGTCCCAAAGCTCTCTTGGACTGTCCTCATGCTTTTTAAGTGTTTTTTCTTTTTGCTGCTCTGATTGAGTGATTTTTTTCTACCTTATCTTCTAAGTCACTTATTCTATCCTCTGCCTCATTGAGCCTGCTTTTAATTCCTTCCAGTGTATTCTTGATGTCAGATGCAGCATTCTTTATTTCTGTCTGGTTTTTGTTTATGTTATATATCTCTTTTTTCATGTTTTCCCTAAAGTCCTCGATCTTATTCTCTAATGCCTTGTTTTTCTCTTAAGTTCCTTGAATATCTTCATCATCAATACTCTGAACTCTGTTTCTGATAGCTTGCTTAACTCCATCTCATCAAAGACTTTTTCTGATGATGTTTCCTTTTCTTTAATTTGGGGGTTGTTTCTTTGTCTCCCTATTTTAGTAGGTCTTAGTGTTTGTATCTATATACTAGATATATTTGCTGTCTCCCAGTCTTGTGGGATGGGATTTTGTCTTGTGGATCCAGTGGAGCCCAGGGGTGTGTTTTCCTTATACTTCTGAGCTCTTTGCTCTAGGTGTGTCCCTTTTGTGGGTGTCCCTTTTGTGGTTTCTTTATGTTCTGTTGTGGTTGGGTCTAGATTGTTGTTGGCCAGTCCTTGGGAGGACTCTCCTCTCAGGTTGGCTAACTGTGTCTCAGCCCCAACCTCATCGTGTAAGCTGTTGTATGGGTGCTGGCAAGGCAGGACAATAAACAACTAAACTTCCAGGAAACAAAGGGTATCTTACAAAATATCTTGACAGTCACAATGAAAACAACTGAAGTGAAAATAGAACTGGGAGAGTGAAGGGAGAACACACACAAAAAAAAAGCTTAAAAAAAGAGAGAAAGAAAAGTAAGCTTACAGAGAGAGATGTATATTGTTGTTAATAGTGAAGAAAATTTAGAAATAATAAACTAAAATGTAAAAAATAGAGAAGCTACTGGGAGATAACAGAGGCAGAGAAAAGATTCTGAAAGAAGGGACAGCAAGAAATTAAGGGAGAGAATAGGAATAGCTATGATGAAAATGAGAAAATAAAAATACAATAAAGAGAATGAGAGAAACTAACAATAGAACAAAAACACTGGAAGATAGAATGGAGGAAAAAGAAAGAAAGAAAGAAAGAAAGAAAGAAAGAAAGAAAGAAAGAAAGAGAAAAAAAAAGTTATGCCAATGGATCGAGAGGAGAGAGAGAGATAAACCCTGGGCAGGGAGGGAGTCTGGTAAGAGATTTGGGGGAAACTATAGAGGAAAGCTGTAAACTTGGTTATAATGATAAAGTCCCAGTCATTAAGCAGGGATATCAAGAAAGTCTTGATAGTAGAAGCAAGGATAAAACAAAACAAAACAGGGAAACAAAACTAAAAACAAGCTAAGCAAAACAAAATTCTTTTATAAAAAAAAGGAAAAAAATTTAGTTAAAAATGTTTTTTAAAAAATTATTATAAAATTTAAAAAAGAAGAAAAAACAAATTTTTCCTCCCTTTCTCTTCTTCCTAAGGGAAAAAGGGGAAAAACAAACAAAGTCACAAACAAAAAAAAGACAACACCAAACCAAACCAAAATAAACAGAAGAATAAAAGACAGTCAATCAGGTGACTTTCTTCTGGGCAGCTTATGTTGTCTGAGGCTCACTGTTTTGTGTGCTGATTTCCGTTCTCCTGGGAGGTGCTTGTGTCTCAGCCAATGTGAGGAGCCGTCTAGGTTTGGCTCTGGTTCCCTTAGGTAGATGGTTGATCTGAGGCTCTCCGTGGGCCACCTCCTCTTGTCAGCTATTTTGCAACCTTATAGTTGCCTGGTCTTGTTCCAGAGTCTTCTGTAGAGTCTTTAGGGTGCAGGGTGGCTAGTGTAGCTCAGGGTGTCACTCCCCTTAGAGGTGTCACTGTCAGGCACTCACTGTGCGGGAGTTAGTCTCTGCTCCACCGCCAGCTCCTCAGTCCCTACCCTGTCCTCTGATTCTAGTTCCCCCGGCTCTGGCCTGCTGCAGCTTCAGATTGATTTCAGCCTGTTGCCTTTTCTGTATGGGCCGATTCAGCAGCCTGGGCTAGGTGGGTTTGATTAAAAAACATTCCGGTGAGCCCTTTGCCTGCCCAGCCCCCAGCAGGGGTTTTCAGCCTTTTCTCCAGTTCCCAAACAACAGTCCCTGAGAGTCCTATTCTTGTAAAGTCCTCCTGTGAGCTGCTCTCCTTCCCCCTCAGGACTGTGCCCTGCGGGGTGTCTGGGGCCTCAGTGAGCGGGACCCGCCCCTTTCCTGTTGGGGGCGGTGCTCCCGGCTGCAGGTGAGGCCGGCGGGCTCCGCCCCTCCCTGCTCAGCTCTGGTTGGCTGGTCGCTCCAGGCCCACCCCTCAGACCGTCTACTGTGCAGACCCGAACCCCAGCCTCCACTGGTCTGTCCGGGAAGTGCCCGGGGCGGCCGGGAAGGTGGCAGCCAGTTCCGAGATCAGAACTCACAAAGGCACAAAGCAACACACAGGCAGAGTCCGCCCCACAAGGTCCAGCCACCGGAGCGCCAAGGCCCCCAGCGGGAGGGGACCCAAAGTCAGCTCCACGCAGCTCCCCGCACCGCTGATGTCAGCAAAGCTGGGGCCGCTCCACGCACCACCACGGCGCCCCTCAGGGCTGGTCACAGATCCCAGCCTCTCGGCACCTGGAGCTCAGGGTGGGAGGGCTCCTCCCCTCCCCCGCGCCATGCAGACTCAGTGCTTTCCGAGGCTCAACACAATGCCTTATAGGGGGGCAGAGGGTCCCCATGTGCGGCTGCTCAGTTCCGACCTCTGGTCCCTTACTACTCGGATGCCACACGCTTTGGGACAGCCTTTCCTATGGTCGGCACCCTGAGCATGAGACGCCAGTCGTGGCTGTGACTAGAAGTTTTGTTTCCTAGGAAGGCGCTGTCCCCTCCTGGTGGACCCACCACTCCCCTGGGTCCCTCTGCCTTCTGGTGGGGCGCTCCTTCCCCTCTCCTGCACTGAGATCCCCACTTTTGGAGGCTAGTCCGCACCCCCGAGGGGAGGGAGCTTTGCAGCTTCCAAGGCTCAGAGCCCAGCACGGGCTTCAGGGGGGGCTCCCCCTTCCTATGCCCCCCCCCTCTTACCAGACTCTATGATGTCTCTTCAGTGCTCCCCACTCACACTCCGTCCACTCAGGTATGTTTCTCTTGTTTTTCCAAGCTGCCTACATAGGATTTTAGAAGTAATAGTCTGTGGCTGGGAGCGGGGGCCTCTGCTGCTTCTCACAGGGCCGCAGTCTTCCCTCCCCTATAATGTTACTTTTTATAGTTAAAAAGCTTTCTCCCTTGGAAAGACTAAGAGGTCACTGTTTTTAGGGAGCCCAGAGAGCCCAGGCACCAGCCCTGGTCATTCCTGTTTGGGAGGATACCCTCTGTCTCTTCTTAAACAGGAGGTTGGAAAACTACTACCTTCTGGTTGCAAAAGAAAGCCACAGGGGTTCTATCAACAAACAACATCTGTGGTTACGATTTCTTTCTGGATGAATAGAAAAATGAGAATTTGGGAACGTGTGTGTGTGTGTGTGTGTGTGTGTGTCTTGCTGCTGTGTGAGTCAAGGAGTTAGGAACGAGGATGCGAGCACTGTTGCATGATTAAGAAAGGCCAGTGGGTTTTGGTAGGAAATTCAAAGCTAGCCCCTGAGGGAAGTCTCAAGAGATTTTGATCCAAATTAATCTGAAGTTTTAGAGTCTGGTGGCAACCTCTGGGATGGATTTGAGCACAGAATGAGATTAAAGATAATTTAATGTGGTCATGTAAAAATAGGTGTGTGGAGGGCAATGGAACAGAGGCTGTGTGGCAGACACCGGTGGCTGTTCTCAAAGGTATCCATTCCTCTCCCTTCTATAAGAATAGAAACCCCCATTGTATAGCCAGGCATAAGATCCTCAGAATAAAAGACTATATTTTCCACCCTCTTGAAGCTGGCATGACCTCGAGACAAAGTTCTAGTCATTGAGATGAAAGCAGAATGGTGTATACCATTGCTGAGAAGCGTCTTTAGGGGAAGAGAACATGCCTTCAGCCTCGCTTTTCTTCCTTCTTTCTGACTACACGGCGAACTTGGCAGCTAGAGCTGGGACAGCCATCTGAGACCACAGGGTGGCCTTAGGGATGGGACTATGCGTAGCTGAGCAATGAGGTAGAGAGAGTGGGCCCTGCCCCACTGAGGCCTCCAGCAAGCTCTGGTCCACCTAATAAATTCCAAACTTATGTGTGGGAGACAAATAAACTTCTACCTTGTTTAAGCCACTGCATTTGCGGTGGCTTAAAACTATATTTTAATCCTACAGGGAGATGGTGGTGTGAGGTTGTTTAATAGGACTGCTTCAGTGACTGTGATCTGCCCGATGTCAGGGACCTTTCTCACCTGACACACTCAGGAGGTGGCTTTCAAAGCAAAACCCCAAACCTCACAAAAACAAAAACTAAATAGCAGCAGAGACTCTCATGACCACAGACAGGAGAAACAACACTGAGACTGTGTGTCGGGCCGAACCTCAGTCCCCACAGAGCTCTGAGGAATGCGTGGGAGATGCAAAGCCTCTCCAAAGTGAGCGCTAAGTGGACTCAAATGCATTTTGAGTCAGTATGCATTTTGCATTCTTGGGGACCTGATGCAAAAACATGCCATTCCAGGGCATTTGGGCTGGGACCAAAGCAGCAGGGATACACTGGGATGTGAAGAGCTTGGAGAGTGAGACTCACAGAAACTCTTCTCTGCCCAGGGCTCAGACTCTTACCTTTTCTGTAAAGAAGCTGGTGTTTATGTCAGCATGTCACTGTGTCATCACAAGTTGTGAGTGTGTGTGTGTGTGTGTGTGTGTATAAACATGTACAGCTCTTAGTCCCAAGCCTGGGTTGAGGCCATCTCCACCAATGCCTTTCATCCATCCACAAAGTCTCAGGTTTCCCTGTCTGACTATTGCAGGTGCTCAAGAGTCAAAACACACAAACAACTTTCCTTAGGAAATGCTACCTTTACAAGGAATGCTACTGATTATAAAAGCTCCGTAAAGTATTCTACTAAATCAAGGTGATCAGCCTCTTTTCAGTCCTAAGGGGGGAAAAAAAGCAGTGCTAGAATTAGTAATGATTGTCACATTGTCATTAGATAAAAAGCATCAACTTTCACATTTATTTGTTTCTTGATATCTTGAAGACTCCAAAGAGTTAGCTTGACACGAGCCTGGGAGAAGGGATGGCAAGCAATTGAAAAAGAACAGATTCTAGCAGTGCCTGCAAAAGGCTAATTCAATAGACTACAAATGCAAATAGTTTATGGAAACCTAATGACTCTTCATAGTACGTCCAGAGGATGATCTCTTCCCATCAGGCTGTAGATGGGGACTTTGGGGCCATCACTGAGTCAGTGGAGTGTCCTGCGGTTCAGTGCTGGCATGTGTTCAAAGACGGCAGGTGTTCTGCAGGCTCACAGTTCCACACCCTTCACTCTCTGAGGAGTTCACACACGGTCTCGTCGGTCAAAGAACCAATTCCCTAAGTCTTCCCCAGTTAATTACCAAGACCTAATTTTCTAAGTGCTCTCTCTTTACGTGGTCTTCATCTTTCTCTCTTCTGCAAAGTTTGTACAACCCAAGTAGGAGAAGCAGTTGAAATCATTGGTTCAAGCAAGAAGCTTGGATTATTTGTGCATTTCCTGAACCATGCTTGTCTCTTGGGAAGTGAGACCCTCTCCCCACTTGCTTATTTCTTCCTGTCAGTAGAGTTCACTGTCTCAGACTATGCGTCCTCGGGGTCTGCAGAGCAGATATTCAAAGTCATGTCTTGAGATGGAAGAGGCTTCCCAAGGTCTCAGAACGACTTTAGCCTCTGTGCCCCCCCCTTGGATCTCAGGCTTATTTCCAGCTCCGCCCACCAGCCCCCTCTCCTCCCTGGCTCTTCTGGTGGCTTTCACAGCCCTGTAAAGGAGTGCAAGTGAGTCTCCCTTTTCTGACAAAGTAAGTTGACTTTGGAAAGGAAAGGCTACAGGTCCCTGATGGTAGCATGAAGTGACATTTCACAGACGCACGAGCCTCCTGATGCCTGTCTGGGCTGAGATTATATTACCATTTCCCAAAGAGTCAAGAGGAGGACAATTTTCTATGGATGTTCTCGAGATTATCTTGGGTAAGAAAACCAGGTTAAGGCAACTCAACAATTCCAAAAGGGGGCTCAACAGCAGCTCTCCACCCCACGCAGTGGGTGTGGGAGAAATACATGAGAAGGTAGAGTAAGTGTGAGGCATTGCACATCCTGACCCCATGCTGCCAAAGGAGAAATTACCCAGAAAGCTAGGTGTGAGTCCATTCTTCTAGAATTAGCACAGTCTAATCAGTGAAGGGAAATCTAATAGTCTTGGGAAAGGTTAATGTCTACAGGGGGCAGTTAGAAAAGCTGGCTGAGAAGACTCAGCCCTTGTTTTCTGACCCCTGGAGGCCTCTGAAAGGTGAATGGTTTGACAAGGTAAGAAAGAGGGTGCCAGGTTGAGCTGAGCTGTTTCTTTTCTTGGGTTAAACAGACTCCTCCTTAGGTTTTGGCTGACACTGGATTGCCCACAGTGCCTCCTGAGCTCTGATATTTTGAGGTTCTGGGTGCCAATCCCTGAGACTGCGTGAGGCCTGAAGGACTGGGGCGACTTGGTTACGGGTACAAACGTGCCTCTGAGCTGCTGGAAGTCCCACATTGTCTTCCCAAGTCTGCATCTGTTTGATTGGTAAGGAAGGGTGTGGTTGGACCCCCAAATCTGGCCAGATCAATTTATACCCATGGTTTGGGGCCCAGGGCTCCAACCACCATTCTTGAAAGCTGCCCTGTAAAGGTGTCCCCTGAGGAAATTCTGTGACAGCTGCTGGGCTCTCAGGCATGCACTGCCGAAGGGGCTCAGTGGATTGCTGTGAGCAGCCCAGCCTGACAGGCCATGTGTCTCTCTACAGCCACAGGAGCCTCTGAGCACATGAATGTCAGGCCCTGTGTATTCCTGGAACATGTCAGTTGGCTTACAGGATGAGATTTTCCAAAGCCACCGAGTGAGGGTAAGATCTGAATGCACTGATGTTAGGTGAACACTTCCTGCAGCTGTTGGGAAGAATCCTGTTTCCTTCCCTCACTCTTTGACTGTTTACTTATATATGAAGCCAGGGCAGATGGTGGATGGCAGGGGACACATCAACTGGTTTCCTGAGGGCAGGCAGGTAGGGGAGCTCACTCTGGTAGGCTCCTGACCCTCATTGGTGGGCTTTGGGGGAAAAAAAATCTGTTGGCTGACTGGTCTCCTCTAAGGAATAAAGGGGCCTGAAAGAAATCTTCTCAAAAGATTCTGAGGCCATCAAGGGAGGCGTGACCCAGCTGCCAGCCACTTTTCTCCAATGAGACTTCTCAGGAGAGGGACAGGTCATCAGTGTCGGTGGAGTTGGGACCAGGGTCCAGGCTCTCTGCTCTTGTTAGGAACTAATTAGTGGCACAGCCAAGAGCGGAACCCAGGCTCTGTCCCCAGTTCAACATGCTTTCTCAAACACCAAAACTTTGTCCTAATGCCAGAGTAAACCCCCAAAACAAATGGCATGACATACAGGAAAGCCCTTTATAAATGGCAAAGCTCTAGCTAAAGCACAGGCGCTCTGATTTCTGACTCGCCACATCAGTGTCTGTGGTGGCACCATGCGCTTTCTCATGTGGAGGCAGATGTCCAGACTTTTGCTTCCCTCCTACTCCCATTTCTTCCAGGCCAAGTACAGTTTCTTGGGCACCAGGTTATTTCATCAGCGAGGAAACCATACTCAGCTCAAAGGCCGACTTGGAAGATTTGCTGATACAGAGCAATAATAATGATCTTCAAAGAAATTAATTTAGTCTCAAATTTTGAACCTGTGCTATATAAAAAACTTACATCTCAGCATTTCATAACTGATGGAGATTTCTAAAGAGGAAATATTGGATTCACAAATGAAATCTTCGAGAAGTGGCATTCTAGCCGGAGCAGCCTCTGGCTTCCCCCTGGGCAGGACTATAGGGACTGGACAGGGTTTGCTCCCCGGCTCACAATTGGATTCTGACGGGGATCATTCATTCCGAAAGGAGCCCAATGACATTAACCAGCTGACACCCTCAGCAAAGGCAGCCTGGTCTGACTCATCTTGAGATTGGTAGTTTTCCTCTGGGCTTTGTTCAGATTTATTCAGGAGACCCACATAAGACCTTGAGGCCAGAATTTAGCGGTAATTACACATGATTGATGGTCAAGTCAGAAAAGCTGGTGGCAGGACTGGGACCTGATAGAGAAAAGCATTTCCCAGCTGCTGTGTTTTCTCCCTAAGTGGCTGTGCAGAGCTCCGGGGGAGTCCTCAGGCAGAGTAGGAAGGGAGAAGAGGAGGCGGCAGGAAGCCTCGCTGGAAAAGCCAGCCGGGGTGGGAGCACAGTCGCAGAGAAACAGACTATGTTACATCTGGAAAGAAATTCAGATGGAAGGGAACTGGGGAGAAGGGCCCTAGAGTTACCATGGCTGCTAGATGCCAGAATTAGGCCCTGTGGTGGCATATTTTAGTGGAATAAAATAGTAAATATGGCTAGATGCTTCCCTCCCCCTGTATTTCCTCTTACACCTGCCCCTTCCCCCAGACCACGAGCTGCTGAACCTCTTGGGAGTCTTCTCCTCAGAGGAAGGTTATTACAGCAGAAAGGCAGAAAAGAAACTTCCAACTTTCAAAAACCTGGGCCCTGAAGGTAATCAAGGAATGTAAAAATATGTGGAAAGCAAGGACAAAGCTTCCCACCTCTGAGCCTGCATGGAGAGCGGGACCCAGAAAAGTAAGTGGTTGGTGGGTAGATGCTGGCGAGCAGGTGGGAGCCCTGCAGCTTTATCCCCGCACCCTCCAAGACCCAAGCTGACCGAAACCAGAAACCAGCGTAAAGCTGCATTTGTGAACACAAGACCTCTGGGCCCCAGAGCTGCTCTTGGGGTCAGGTGTGGCCCAGTGGACTAGCCGGCTGTGCAGGGGACAGACTAAGAGGGACACAGAAGCAGAGTATAGAGTGTCACTAGGCCTGTAGGCACCTTTTCCCACCGAAAGAGAGGAATATTACGGAATATTCTGCTAAGAAATCCTACATGAATGGACAGGTGTTCTGTGTGTATAGTTCAGAAGCCTCGATATTATTAAGACATTGATTCTCTTGACCATAGCCTTGGGTCCTTCCAGCTATCTCCCTCACTCACTCCTAATACATACGCACTTCAGCCTCATGTTGACCCTGGTTGGATATCCTTCCCGTGTATTAACTCTCATCTGGCTTTATTTTCTTCTCTTGTTCTGAGCTTCCTTCCAATGTGTCCTAATGGAGCCACAGGTATGTAGCAATACCAGTCCCCTCAGTTACCTGGGGCTGGAGCCCCCAGGTCAGTTGCTTCCAATTGCAAGCAGTCTCCCCTGGTCCCCACCCCACCCCCACGTGCCACCAGGTGCACAGGGTTAGGAAATACTGCCTAGATCTCATGGTCCTTCGCTTCTCTGACTTTTGCCCTAAACTCCCTTGGCTTCCCTCGTGCTTGCCCTGCTGCCTTCCATCCCTTTATCCACCTTCCAGTCTGAGGTCTCTGCTGCCGCCCCACACAGAGCACTGCTCGGTGCACCATGTTCATGGTCACCAACCCAGCTGGGCCCTTGAGTCTGGAACAGCCTTCTCTGGGTCTCAGCAAGCTACTGCTCACATTTTCCTCAGTTGCTTTTTCCATTCCCAACTGCCTTGGAAAAACCCCCATCCCCAACCATAGCACCCTTTCCTCTTCGGCAAAAAATCTTACTTGGTACTTGGCTGAAAAGAAAACCTGAGGCCGCCTGATTATAACTTTCTTAGCTCCTCCTCTGCCAGGCACACGCGTATCAGTGGTGGCATACATATTGGGAGACGATGCTCCAGGAATCTAGTTTCTGAACATCTAGCCATTAAGCCAATTTGCTTTGGACTATGTTTTCAAGAATGTTTGCAATAAGCAAGCAGCTTTGGAAAGATAGCAATGTCTCTTATGTTACAGATTAATCAGGATGGAGATGCCTCCCTCTCATCCCCAGAGATGATGTGCTTACATTTCAGGGTAACAAAGGATTCTCTCTGGAAAGGAGGAGGGGCAGGTTTTCTAGAAATTCTTATATGAAATGGGGACTTTCTAACCTCAGGGCACCTTTCCTAGAAGGCACCCCACTACATCTACAGGCAGCATTTGGTCCCAGTCATGCTCGGTGGGAATTGGGGTTTGGAGAACAGGTGCAAGATGTCACTCTGTCTACTACTATTGCTGTGAGCAATACACTTTTTTAATTGAGGTATAATTGACATCTAACATTATATTATTTTCAGGTATACAGCATAGTGATTTAATATTTGGATGTATTGCAAATGATCACAAGAAGTCTAGTTAATATTGACACTATACAGTTACAAATTTTTTTCTTGTGATGAAAACTTTTAAGAACTACTCTCTTAGCCACTTTAAAATATTCAATAGTATTATTAACTACATTTATTTATTTTATAACTAAAAGTTTGTACCTTTTGACCCCATTCACTCACTGCAACCAGCCCTCCTGACCCTGGCATCTGACAACCACTAATCTGTTTTGTTTTAGACTCCCTGTATAAGTGAGATCATACAGAACTTGTCTTTCTCTGACTTATTTGACTTAGCATAATGCACTCAAGGTCCATCCACGCTGCAAAATGCAAATGGCAAGATTTTATTCTTTTTATGGTTGAATGATATTCCTGTGTGTGTGTGACATTTTCTTATCCATTCATTCACTGATGGACATGTAGGTTGTTTCCATATCTTGTAAATAATGCTGTGTCAAATATGGGGGTGCATATATCTTTTCAAGTTAATGTCTTTGTTTTCTTTGAATAAATGCCCAAAAGTAGAAGTGTTGCATCATATGGTAATTTTATTAATAATATTTTAAGGAACCTCCTTACTGTTTTCCATAGTTGCTGCACCAATTTACACTCCTACCAACAGTGCATGAAGGTTCTCCTTTCTATATATCCTTGCCAACACTTGTTATGTCTTGTATTTTTGATAAATAGCCGTTCTAACAGATGTCAGGTAATATCTAATTGTGGTTTTGATTTCATTTTCCTGATGATTAGTGATGTTGACCATCTTTTCATGTGTCTGTTGGCCATCTGCATGTCTTCTTTGGAAAATGTTTATTTGGATCCACTGATCATTTTTAATTGGAGTTTATTTATTATTTATTTATTTATTTATTTATTTATTTATTTATTTATTTATTTTCTAATTGAGTTGTATGAGCTCTTTACACATTTTGGATATTAACCCCTTATCAGATATATGGTTTTCATGTATTTTCTCCCATTCTGTAGTTTGCCTGTTCATTTTTTGGTTTCCTTTGCTTTGTAGAAGTTTTTTAGTTAGATGTAGCCCTACTTGTTTGTTTTTGCTTTTCTTGCCATTACTTTTGGTGTCAAATACAAAAAAAAATCACCAACACTGATGTTAAGGAGATTAATGCCTGTGTTTTCTTCTAGGAGTTTCATGGTTTCAGGTCTTACATTCCAGTCTTTAATCCATTTTGAGTTATTTTTGTGTATGATTTAAGATAGTGATCCAGTTTCATTCTTTTGCATGTGGCTGAACAGCTTTTCTAATACCATTCACTAAAAAGAGTCTGTCCTTTCCCCATAGTGTATTATTGGCTGCTTTGTCATACACTAACTAATCAAATATATGTGTTTATTACTGGGCTTCTATACTGTTCCATTGATCTTTGTATCTGTTTTTATTATGATACCATACTGTTTTGATTACTATAGCTTTGAAATATAGTTTGAAATCAGGGGTGTGTGATGCCTCTCACTTTGTTCTTTTTTAAAAAATACGTCTTTATTGATTTCAGAGAGAGGAAGGGAGAGGGAGAGAGAGATAGAAACATCAATGATGAGTCATTGATCGGCTGCCTCCTGCACGTCCCCTGCTGGGGGATAGAGCCTCAACCCGGGCATGTGCCCTGCCTGGGAATCGAACTGCAATCTCCTGGATCGTAGGTAAATGCTCAACCATTGAGCCACTCCAGCTGGGCTCACTTTGTTCTTATTTCTCAAGATTGTTTTGTCTGTTCAGGGTCTTCTGTGGTTTCATACAAATTTGAGGATTTTTTGTTCTATTTCTGTCAAAAATGCCAATGGAATTTTGCTAGGGATTGCATTGAATCTCTATATTGCTTTGTATCGTATCAACACTTTAACAATATTTATTCTTTTAATCCATGAGCACAGAATGTCTTTCCATTTATTTGTGTCTTCTTCACTTTATTTCATCAGTGCCTTTAGTTTTCAGAGTTCAGGTCTTTCACCTTCTTGGTTAAATTTATTCCTGGGTATTTTTTGATGCCATTGTAAATGCGATTGTTTTCTTAATTTCTATTTCTAGTAGTTAGTTATTAGTGTATAAAAACACAACAGACTTATATATATTGATTTTATATCTTGCAAACTTACTGAATTCACTGATTATTTGTACAGCTTTTTTTATTTTTGGAGAATATTTACAGTTTTCTATATATAATATATCACTTGCAAACAGTGACTGTTTTACGTCTTCCTTCCCAATTTAGACGCTTCTTATTCTTTGTCTTGCCTAATTGCTGTGGTTAGGGCTTCAGTACTATGTTGAATAAAAGTGGCAAGAGTGGGCATCCTTGTCTTGTTCCTGATCTTGAAGGGAAAGTTTTCAGCTTTTTACCGTTTAGTGTGTTTGCTGTGGGCTGGTCATATATCGCCTTTGTGAAGTTGAGGTAAGTTCCTTCAATACCCAATTTGTTGAGAGTTTCATGACAAAGGATATTAAATTTTGCCAAGTGCTTTTTCTGCATCTGTTGATGATCAAATGACTGCTACCCTTCAGTTTGTTAATGTGATGTATCACATTGATTGACTTGTGTATATTGAACCATACTCGCAGTCCTGGAATAAATTCCAGTCGATCATGGTTTATAAGTATTTTATTATGTTGTTCAATTTGGTTTTCATATATTTTGTTGAGGGTTTTTACATCCATGTTCAATAGAGATATTGGCCTGTAATTCTCTTCTCTCGCCTGATTTTGGTCTCAGAGTGCTGCTGGCCTTGCAGTTGGCATTCTTAAAAAGAAGTACATGTGGGCTTCTAAACTGGCCCCAGTGGATGGGCTGTATTTGCTGATGACCATTTCACTGAGAGACTGTGTGCCCGAAATCACTCATTCTCACTTACTAATCATGCCTCCTTAATTATTTTTCTCGCTAGAGCCTCTAGACCCTAGAGGATGGCCCACCAGTCCTCTAATTATGCCCAGGTAGGCCTTCTTCCTCCAAGGACGCAGTTTAAAACTGGAGCTGATGCCCCAATCCTCCAGGAGATGTAACTGAGTCTTCAGCTGTGACCTTTGCCACATACAGATTAGGTAACTGAGATCTGGAGGAAGCTTACTTCTCATGTGCCAGGCCAGTCAATCTCTTTACCCGCTTTGATCCCCGGATTCCCACCTGCCAGCTTCACTGTGTCTTAGGAAGAGCCCACTGCCTTTATAATCAACTGAAAAAAGTGCCCAACGTGGCTGCCCTTGGGCTTACAGGATAATATAAAGGAAGCAGTTTATACTGAAATATTCCTGTATTTCAGCAGAGTCACATTTCTGGCTCAGAATTATATTGCTAGTACTTTTCCATATAGTTCATTTCTAATGAGCAATCATTTCTTGCAAGTATGCCCTATTAGATGTATGTTTCTGGAAGGCTACTCTTCTTTATCCTCAGTGCATTGCATGCATCGTAAATAACTCTCAATTTGTACAAGTTCAACATCACAAAGTTAATTTATTGCATCAAAAGGGCTCTGAATGAGACAATAGGAAAGGCAAAGTCCAGCAAGGTCCCTGTGTGTTAGAATTAGTGACTGTACCTCCCAGCATGCCTGGGATGGTCCTGCGGTCCCAGTGTAGTTATTAAGAGCATCCCCTTTCACTGTCAAGACTGTCCTGTAAATATGGCAGGTCTTTGAGTGTGTCCTGTGCTCCAATTGCTTTGGGGATGAATGAGGCAATAGGTAGGATAGGTTTTTGAAATTTAACTCAGGCTATAATGATGGGAGACATCTCAGTGGCTATTATTGTCATGACTGGCATAAAAGAGTTTAAAATATGTTCATAAGATGAACGTGTTCCCCCAAATTTCAACCGACTCCTTTCCATTAACACTTAACATTTAAACACGATTGAGGCTCCTCTCTCCTAAAATTTCAAAGCCTCAAAGCTAAAATCTAGAATTGAAGGTCAAATAAAGAGCTTCTCAGAGAACAAAAAGCTAAAGGAGTTCATCACCAAACCAGTACTACATGAAATGTCAAAGGGTCTTCTTTAAGGAGGAGAAGAAAAAATACGAACAATAAAATGGCAAAAACACATAGCTATCAACAATTGAATCTAACACTCAAAAGCAGCAGCAGAACAGAAGCAGACTCATAGATACAGAGAGCATTTTGACAATTGCCAGGTGGGAGGGAGGTCGGGGGGTGGGTGAAAAAGGTGAATGGATTGAGAAGTATACAAATTAGTACTTATAGTCATCATGGTGTAAAGTACAGCAGAGGGAATACAGTCAATAATATCCTAATAACTGCGTATGGTGTCAGATGGGTATGAGATTTTTCAGGATGATCACTTAATAAGTTTTATAGTGTCTAATCACTGGGATGTACACCTGAAACGAATATAATATTCTATACCAACTGTAATTGAAAAATAAAACATGATTTTAGAAAATTTTCAAAGCCTCCCACCGGGCCTTTCTTTTCACAGTCGGGCTTCCTACACTTGCCGGCCTCAGTTCCTTGCGTTTCATTCACCTCTCAACCCAGGTGCAGCCTGACCTGCCACCCCACGAGCTCTGCTCTTGTCCACATCACCCACGGCCTCCCTGTTAGGGACTCTGATGGACCCTTTCCGCCTCAAGCTCTCTTGGCCCTCGACCGCGTTGGTGTTGCCAACCTCCCGGGACTCCACTAGGATGGGGCAGAAGCTGGCAGGGGGAGGAGGCAGCTCCGTGAGATGTGGAGTGGGATTCCCAGAGCTGGGGTCTGCAGAGGACGTGGGGCCTAGGAGGACGTGAGGAGGCGGACACGGGCCACACATCACCCCTCGCCACCTGCCTACACTCTGCTGGATTTAGGAGCCGGCGCCCTGCGCTATCTACGGCAGCAAGGAGGAACCACGACTGTTTTTTTTCTTTCTCTTTCTCCTTAAAATTCATCCATTCTTAAGGATAAGATGAGAGTTTCCAGGCAACATGCAAAAATAAGGGCAGCATTCTTTGGAATCCCGGGAAGTTTATCAAGCATAATATGCTAAGCAAACATTGTTCTGTTAAACGACGGCACTGGGCAGGTTTGCGACCATGTGTTCCCCCCCTCGTATCTCCAGTCGCATGTGTCCCCCCCCCCCCCCCCCCCGCCAGCTTCCCAAGCTCCCACAGCAGCCACAGCTCGACCCACAGGCTCGCCCACGTCCTTGCCCGCGTGCTCGTCTCCGCAGGGACACCGCAGCCGTGACTCTAGCCAAGGAGCCCTCTGCGCCCACAATGGCACTCGCACACTTGTGCTCTTCATAGTTCGCTTCTTTTATTTCCTAGACGGAGCTTTGGCGTAGAGATATGTGAGGCCATAAACGCTTTCCTTCAGGGTCTCCCCCTCATTTCCTCCTAAGCTCTCAGGTAGTCATTCTGTGATTGTACCTTTTGCTGACCAATGTCTAACGCTGAGCAGTTCTCTCTGCTAGGAAGCCCTCCTGACGCACAGCGGTGCTTGCTAAGTGCTCTGTTTGAATCCCAAACCTCTCCTCACCCCCAACAACCTTCGTTTCTCTTTCCTGAGTCTGCCTGCTGGGGACAGCAAACACCTGTGTGTTCGGCTAGGGTTGTGTTTGCAGAATTGCGCGAAGACAGATGTCATGTCTTCACTGGGGCCGGCCACCTCTAAGCGCTCCCTCTTTGCTGTTATGGTACAAGAGCAAAATGTTCTCTGGTTAAACAAAAAAGTCCCAAAGACTTCCAAGGGCTTATACGGTGGCATTCCCATTATCACTGTGCAAACCTCCCTCTCTCACTGCTCTCCAGCCATTCTGCCCCCTGCTGTCCCTCAAACACCCCGGGCCCGCTGCCGGCACTGCTCCTCCTGCCCAGGCCCAGCGGGCTCCCCCTTCACCTCCACCAAATTTGCTCAACTGTCACCTGACCCCCAAGGCCTGCACACCTGCTGGAAGAATTCCCACTGCCCCAAATTATTGCTCTATTCCTTTGTTCATAGAAAGTGATATAATTTACTTATTTACTAAGCTTACTGAGTACTGTTCGTCTCCCCCACGCCTCGCCACGACAGCAGGGATCTCTGTCTCTCTGCATCTCCTCGCTGTGTGTTCCAGGTGCTGAGAAAATGTCGGGTGCACGGTAGGTACGCAATTTATTCGTTATTGTATGGATAAGCCAATGAGAGGGAGGTGGGTATGAAAAGGTAAAAATACATTCGTTATAAGCAAATTTCAACTGCTGGTCTTTTCCTGAGAAAATATTTTCAGCTCTAGTTAATCATGATACTTTTTCACAGCTCAGTGAAAATTGGCCGTTTGGAAACAGGATTAAAGAGGTTTAATTGCCAGAAACCATAATTTTGACACAGGATCTGTGGTGGGTGAGTTTTGAAAGCAGGCGTGGGCGGCAGCCCAGGTGAAGAGTGAGATGGGAGGGACACAGATTCGGGAGCCAGTGGCAAGGGGGAAGCAGCAGGACGGCAGGCAGGTCTGCCGGTGGCCGGGCCAAGGGAGCGGCCCGTTCCAGAAGAAGCCATGTGCTCTTGCCTGAAAGGCTCCTGGGCAGGAGTGTGCCACTGCTGCTGCTCCGTTTCCCCTGAGCTGTGAAGGACTTCAGTCACGCCGGCAGAGCCAGAGCGAGATGCCGGGAGACCTTGTAAACTGTCCAGGTCCAGAGAAGGCCCAACCTCAGGGAAGGGACGCCTTTCTAAAGAAAAACAGGAGCACGTTTGTGATTCTATCAAGGACACAGCGGTGCCTCCTGGAGGTGACCTTGCGTTAGAGCATCGATGGTGAACTCATCCAAGAGTTGTTCTCACCCCTTAGCACTCTCTGGGCTAGACCTCATTCTCAAATTGCCCAAACTGGGAAGAGGAGCTTTACTAAGGGGACTGAGCGGAGCATTGTGAAGCAGCTCTCAGCACCTGGCCTGCGCAGGGTCCTTCTCATCCAGGGAGAAGACGGGCGTGTATCTTCATTACCAGCACAACTGCCGTTCAAGACGTTGATACAAGGCCTTTAACCTGAGAGCCCAGAGATTGCTTCTCTTTGGAAGAATCGGGGAAGCGTTTATAGAGGAAGTGAAGGCCAGGCTGAAATAGGAGAGTAGGTGGGATGTCCGTGGGGCTTGGGAAGTTCATTCCCACCAGAGGGGGCCACATGGGAAAAGACATGGAGATGTTGGGAAGCAAAAATACAGTATATTTTCTATCCAATAAAATATATAGCACCCTTCAGGAGGAGTATCAGGACAGTGAAGAAAGTCGTGTTCAAACTGGGGAGGACATCGAAGTCCATTCTCAGAAATGAACTTTGTTCTGGCAGCAGTGACAGCCACTGGATGTTTCTAGTAAGTACTTCAGTGGGTCAGAGTGTAGTTTTTCCTTAGGTGCCGAGAACTGAAGACTAAACGGAAATCAGGTGGAAGGAGGCTGCACGGTTGTAAATCATTCTCAGGTCCAGCTCATGATAGACACTGGACATCAGAAGGCAAAATGAACTATTACAGATGCCCAGGGAGCTGCTCCCTTTGCCCCAAGCTCCAGTCACAATGTGCAGGCCCGAGAGATGAAGGCGTGTGTCCAGGCCCAGGAGAAACGGCAGTCATGTATCTGAAATGTATGCTCCCTGAATAGATTCTGCACCTCAAATTGTTTCTGCCAGCTTGCCAATTTCTTTTTCTGGTTTTACATTAAGTCAAAAAAAATTTTTAAATACAACCTTTAAAAGGAAACATAATGGACATACTGAGTGAAAAATAAGCAGAAGGGAGCTGTAAATCATATTTCTAAAAGTGGTGAGATGAAATAATCACATCCGTTTGAGAATCGTGGCCACAAAGGCATCATCTAATGTCTGATTAGATAACCCTCGTCAGGAAATAAATATAGATGTTGACAATTTTGTTGCTCTCCGTGTATGTCATCATGGGCCTGGCTTCTGCAGAGGTTACAGGGCACGCGGGGAAAAATTGCTTTAAAATAATCCTCTGTCATTTTTCAATTTCCAATCAAAATTGGTTACTTGGCTCAGAAAGGACTGCACAAGAGATGAATCATTTTTAAGAAACATTGAACTGCTATTTGATTTTTTTCTTTATGTGCTAGACATTCTCACTTTAAAAATAAACATATACTTTACAAATTAACGTGTATCAGGAGCATTTGTCCTACAGGAGTGGACAGGAAAACGTGTTTAAAGGACTGTGCCATCTGCTTCTGTGCCTTATGTGATATGTCCATGTTCCTTAGCATGTACCTACGTCTCAACATACGTCATGTATTAATAACAGACTGTGTGACAGATGCTCCCACTTCTGCTGCTCTTGGAAACTGTCACAGGTTGTATTTAGTTACTCCATGAGTGTATAGTCTCGTGTTGAACAGCCCTGGTAGACATACGCTGTTCTGTGAGTAGCCAAAGCGAAGCTCCAGCCGTGTGCTTTTTTATTACCCGAGGACACTGGCTGTGGAGCTGAACTGTGGCACCGTGGTTACCTTGGTCTGTTTGGGCTGCCGTAACAGAGTGCCATAGCCTGGGTGGCTTCTAAATAAGAGATTTATTTCTCACAGTTCTGGACACTGGGAAGTATGAGACCAGGGCGCTGGCAGATTGGGTGTCTGGTGAGGGCTGCTTCCTGGTGTAGACAGCTGTGGGGCCACTGTGTCCTCACATGGAGAAAGGGGAAGGGAGCTCTCGGGGGCTTCTTTTCTAAGGGCATTAATCCCATTTATGAGGAGTCCACTCTCATGACCTAATCACCTCCCAAAGGCCCCACCTCCAAATACCAGCACATTGGAAATTAGATTTCCACATACATATTTGGAGGGGGGACGTGGGGGAACACAACCTCTCAGCCTATAGTGAAGGTACAGCAGCCTTGTCCGGCCTCCTCAGACCGCTTTGTTCTTTCTTCTATAACAGGCAATGCTGGGCTTAAGAGGCATTTTAGTTTTTAAAATTTCTGTATATTTTTATGTGTGCAGAAACACTTCATTCTCAATTAAAAACAAGATACTGTGTGTGTGTGCACACATGCATGCTCACACACAGGCACACACACGGGGTGTTAAGACTGCATTTGTCCTAAAGCCCACGGCCCCGGCCCAGTACGGGAGGGAAACCCGTTTGAGTGCCTGCGATCAATCCCACATTTGCCTCAGCAACTCCGCTCAGTTCCACTCACACATATCTTTGTCTTTTCATAGCCCATCTCTCCGGTGTTTCTACTTAGTTAAAAAGCAATGCTAATAAGCTTTATTGTTTTAATAGAGTTACCAGATAGAAGTGCAGTGTGAGTCTGTTGGTGAAAATTTATAGGCCTGCTTTGACAGCTTGGTCCCTTACAGTGCGGAGATATTTTATCACCTGTTATTGAGAGCAGGCTTGTCCTTCAGCATGAATGCACTTATTAGCTCACATCCCGGGTTCTCTGCTCACATGCAATCATAGTTTTATTTTCCTTTTCGTATAAACACCTCTGATGAGCACACTGTATCCTGCAGGGAAGTGTGACAGTTCCCTGCGTCTCTCTCACCTTGTCTGACCTTCGGCACATTTGTGGGAGACCTTTCTGCCTCAGGGCTTGAAGGCCCTTCCCCCAGCACCATGAACGTAACCAAGTTGCGTCCTGGACAGGGCGGAAATGCTGCTGCTGCTGTTCCAGGAGGAACAGGGGGTTCAGGGAGCCAGAGGGGGGAGGAACCATGAGCGCGGGCCCTCCCGAGGTGAGAATGTCACTAGGAATATCACCCAAGTAACCTGTGCTGCAGTCCCGACCCAGCAGACGGCCCCGAGGGGACCACTTTTCAAGCACCTGAGCCATTCTGGGGGATGTCCAGAAACTCTGCCACATAAAGAATGGAGGGACTGCCGAGAGCCTTCTCTCCTCCCTCACCCCAGGCCCGAAAAGAAATGACTACGGGAAAAGGAGATGACTACGATCCTGGTCCTGTGCCATTCCTGAGAAGAGTTAGAGTCAACGTGGGGAGGTCCAAAGGGACTGATTTTGGCATTTTGATAAAGGGATAACATTGTACCAGGATCTGCCCCTAGTGGAATAAATGGCCTTGGTGACTTGGTGGCACTGCCCTGATGCTTCCATGGGAACCACAGATGTTCCTCTCTACTGGAACATGAGGTTGACCGGGATCCCTGGCTCCTGGAGCTGGCTGCACTTGAGAACCACTGGAAGAATTTCTTCAATCTGAAGATTCCTAGGCCCTACACCAGACTTACTAACCGGAATATCCAACGGGAGGGACACCCTAAATATATGTTCTTTTACAAAAATGGAACATGTAGCACATAACTCTAAGGTGCCATTTCATCAAACTTCCACTCAAATATCCACAGCAATTACTGCAGCAGTGGCAATGGTACGACCTTCGTCATTGATAACTGTGTCTCTTCCATGCCTGAGCTTTGCTTTCCTCAAACCTGGCTTTCCTTTCAGCCAGGATCTGTCCAAGGGCTGGTGAAGTGACAACTACACAGTCCCTGCCAAGTAATGCTCATTTGCCAGAATCTTATGTTTCCCATGAATAGAGGCATGAAACTAAGTGTCCTGTTAACCCACAGTTCTACAAGAGTTTATTTGCTTGGAGAAGGTGAACAGCCAGTCTCATTTCTCCTGAGAATAGCGCAAGACAAAAAAAGTCTGGTTTGGACACAAAGACAAGCACCTTGTCCCTGAAGGTCATCACATCTGGAATGTTATTAAGGGTACCTGCAAACAGTCCTTTCCAGGAACCTCTGGAAACGACGGGTTCCTGTGTAGCCAAGAGGACTGAGTCCTGTCTACAGGTCAGAGGTCTTGCCAGCCTAAATTCTGTATTAACTTTCAGTCCCCAAATGCATCTGTAATTCTGCTTTCTCAGTTCTAGCTTTGATTTCTCTCTGGGGGAGGGTGTGTCTGTACCTGGTGGCAGGGTTTATAGCAGTGGTGGTCACCCAGAGCCTGGCTTTCATTTTCACAAAGAAACTTTGTGTTCACTGTTTGTCTTTGAAACCAATGTACAGGCAGGTGATTAGTCATTTCATTAATTCATTTGTTTATCTGACTCCCCTCTCCAGAATGAGAGAATTAAATTAGATTGGTCCAAGGATGTACTCCCAAAGCCTAGAACTTTTATGGAATGAATGAATCAGGAAAATAATTGATTTGGAAGCTGGGAACAAAAGGGAGATTAGTGGGCCACTTGTGGGTGCTTCTTACTTTCTCTGTAGAGACTTCGCTTGTGGAGAGAGTGTAGCATCTGGTCCAGCTGACCAAACACAAGGTCCCTTCCCCTCTGGCCAGGGTGCCTCCAGAGTAATAAGCACCAAAGAGAGTTTGTGGTCTGCAAGCTGTGCTTGCTTGGGAAAGGTCATTTGGTTGAGGTTATGGGCCACAATAAACTAAATCATGGGACACTGAACACCTTCCTGCTGGGAAGCTCGAGAGTAGAAGGGAAGCTGGGTGGTGTGCCCGGTACACAGTAAAGAATGACTGGGGGCTCCACGTTGTGAGATGTGGGAGCTGAAGAGAGATGTTTACTGAGCTGGTGTCAGTGGGCGGTAATTTCCCAGGTCAACAAATCAGAGGCCCTTTCATCTCCTTTCACTTTCTCATTTACCTTTATTGTCTTCTTCTCTGGGCATGTCAATGTTGCAAATGGAAAATATTTTATTGCTTTTTCCTATAGAAATCCCAATTCATTGAACTCACCTTGGCCATTTCTAAGACTGTATTTGACAAAGAATACCCTGTGATCATAAAAATCTGTTGCAAAGTAATCAAGGTGGTAGCCTGAGAGCCAGGCAGGAGATGGTTTGGGGACACCATTCCACAGGCAACCTGTTGTCCCTGGAGCTGCCAGATGGCCCGGACTGTGCCAGCTCAAGTTATTTTTGGATCCAACATTCTACAATTCACACTTAAACCAGAGACAATGGAGTGACTGTCTTGAATTTTTTCCCCTAGAATTTCTTTGGCCACCCACCGTCTAAACATGACAGACACATTTTCTGAAGAGCTTTCAACACCCACAGCCTGGCAACTCAGTCCTCTGTGAAAAAAGCTCACACACAATATATACTTAAAATATTTTTAGTTTCTTCCATGAAGTGACATTTTATTTTACTCTTCCTAAAAACATTTGTCAGCAATGGTTCACGTCTGCTAAGTTCTGCGATTCCTATGAACAACTTGCTAAATTTTTCAAGACAACCAACAGCTTCATCCTAATTTGTTTGCCCAAGTCATCGCAGGCTCAGAGCAGCTTGGGGTGGTTGTGAAGCAATGGGCGTTTACTGAGAGAAGTGGTGGAATCTGCTCTCTAGAGCAAATAGAGTCCAAGTCCTAATCTAGAAGAGGGTACATTTAGAGCTACCTGACATGGTATATATGGGATGTATGAGTGCCCTTGGGGGAAAAATGTCACATCCAAACTGGGTAAGTTGAGGGGAGTTTTAAAAATGAACTTCTTACAATTATGTGGGAGGGATGTTGGGAACTAGTAAAGAAATCCTAGAAGGGAGGAGAGTCGCCACCTCTAGGCCTCAGATGAAAGGAAACTATAGAAATCCAGAAAGTCGCTGTATAAACAGAACTTCCTATCCAGACTGTGCTCTCTGCCCACCTTCTAGTCTTTGGCCAGCGAGTCCCATTAGCTGGACCTATCAGATGGCAAGAGAGCCCATTGATTTAGCCTCCTGGAGAGGAGAGCAGATGGAGAACGGTGAACAGTGGATTCCAGGGCAAATGGAAAATATGCAATAAATGGGGGGGGGGGTAGGGAGGCAGAGGTGATCAAATGAATGCTCTTCATTTCTTCGTCCATTCTGTCATTCATCAAACATGGACTTGTTAAGCACCTTCTATAAATGAAAGCACCTTGGAAAAAATAGGTGAGGAATGATAAGTGGTCCCTTCTCTCAAGGAGCTCTGAATAGAAGAAATGAGACACAACCACATGGAATGTCATAAGACAAAATCTTGCTGAGAGTAGTAGGGGGCAGAGGGTGTCAGAGGAGGTGGCAGCCGGTATGGGCTCTGAGGGAAGGGGGGTTCAGGGGGAAACATTAAGAGGACTTAACAGGCCTTTTGTCAGGGGGGCTGGGAAGGGGGTCTTGAAGCCTTCAGTCCTCTCTCTCAGCACCTCTGCAGAGTGATGGCCTGTCCTAGTTAATTCTATATAAATTGTTATTGAGGACTTACAATGTGTCAGGTATTTTACATATCATATCTCACTGAAGCCTTATGAGGACATTGCTGAGATCGGTATTATTTTCTACATTTTATGGATGAGAGTAAGTGAAACCCCAAGAGATGGAGTGTCTTATCTGAAGCCAGACATCAAGTAGCAAGGAAGCTGGACCCAAAGCCAGGTGTTCTCGACATCAAATTCTAAGATACTAACCTCTTTAAATAACAACAACAATGAAGGATTTAGCAATGGTAACTGCCTTGGGTTTAAACATTTCCCCTGGTAACAGCCCCGTGTGTTCTCAGATGGTTGGAAGCTGGCACCTTTCTCTTAAGCAGCTGCTTGACTTGTAAAATAGGTTATGTTTTCATATGAGCTGCTTGCACTTAGGTATAGCACGAGCAGCTGAGGGCTGGGGCTCCGACTTTGTATAATCCCTGTCTAAAGCCCTCTAATGACTTCTCTGTGCTTGGAATTAATCCCATGAACTATATGGACAAATGATCTGGCTCTCCTACTTTTGATTCGATTCTGCTCCAGCCACACTGGCTTTCTGGTCTTGGAGTAAGTCCCACTCTTCCTACCATGGTCTTTGCCCTGGGTGTTGCCTCCATTTGAATCCTCTCCCCACAAATCTTCACAAACTGGCTCCTTTTGTTTTTCAGTCTCAAAAGACATGTCAGAGTTCTTTTCTGATGACATCCCCCACTCAATCTCAACATCGCCTTTTCTTATACTCACTGTAACAACCACTCCGTAATCTTTCCTGTTGGTCTATGTGCTCTCTGCCCACGAGGGCTGGGAGCTTTCGGAATCTTGCACAGTGCCAGAGACAGCCCCGTGCCTTGGATAGCACCCCACTTCTTAAATGTCTGCTGAATGAGTGAATGAATCCATGGAGGTGAACCCTGGTTCAAAAAGCAGTAACAGCAGCATGGTGTACATATTTATTATTGAATAGTGATCTACCTTTTAGGTATTATTCCTACTTATATTCCAAGATGAGAAAGGTGAAGTTTCGAGACGCCCAAGGACATGCAAGCAACAGAGCAGAACCATAATGTGCACCTTCTGACTCCAGGTCTATTGAGCTTTCAAATCCACTACGGCTGCCTGTATGAGTTATGTCTGCAATTACGAGGCCCCACGCACAGCGGCTTAAGTAAGATAAACTGATTTTCCTCTTGTGTGTTAGCGCAGAAGAGTCTGCCAGGCGGAAGGTGCCGCTCCCCTCTCTGGCGCAGGCCGCCTGCTGCAGGGGTTGCCGCTTCCCAGCCAGCGGGAGGGGGAGGAGGGAGCGGGGGCCACGGCTCCCTGGGAAGACACGGTCACGCCTCACCTTTGCCAGAGCCACAGACACACTGGCAGATCTGATGGCTATTTTGGAGAATGTGTGTCCAATTAAAATGTGCTGAAGTCAATGACTAAAGAGAAGGCAAGACTAGATGTGGGGGACAATAAGGCGACTTTGAGGCCTTATAGCAGCCACATTCGGTGGAGAGTAGTATCATCTCCATTTGGAGAGTCTGGGGCTTGAAGAGGTTGACGATCACACCATTAGTCAGGGAAAGGGCAGAGCTCATGACAAGGTTTCACTGTAGTTCCCCATTTCATCATTTACGTCTGCCTGCCCTGCACCTCACACACGCGTGCACACACATGCACACACACGCACACACACAACTCAGTGTTTCGGGCTTGGATGGGATTTAGTCATCTCCGACCCAGGCACGTCTTTCAGTCTTGACCTCATAAAGAGAAGGCAACCACCAAGGACATGGAAGTAAGCTGAGGTTAGTGTCCTGAGGGCTAGGACCCTGTCTGACGCTCCTACAGCAGGGTGCAGGAGGCTCCTGGGGACCTGGGTCTCAGGTGGAGGGGTTGAGACGCAGGGTCCCTAACTCTGAGCAACAATGACAAGGCCATTAGCAGGGACAGTGGCCATGCATCTTCTTATACTGGGTTAATTCCTATTTACAGCTGTTGTCCCAGTGTGCTTATTAAAAGTGCCCCAGTCTGGGTGATAAACTATATGGTCACCCTACCAATAATACTAGTTTACCATTAGTCCTGAGTCTTAAAAATGTTGGGGCAAAAATCATGAGGATGTGGAACAGCTAACTAAGCAGGGGAGGTGCCTAAATATGAGTCCCTGAATTTGACTGCCATTGTAAAGTCCCTATAAGAAACTGATCAACAGTTCAAATTAACAGTAATTCCACTCTGCTGGATAAACCCAAACAATCTAATTATAAAGGTTAATTTTGTAATTCATTCTTAGATTACCAAACAGAATAAAAATGTCTTGGAGGGTGTTTTATGCTGTAGACTCATTAATGATTAAAATGTCTGGGAACAGAAGCATGCATAGTTACAAATTATTCAAACCACATAAGGCTTTATAAAAGTCTGTCTATGAGAGGCATTCAATAAATAACCCGGCATTCGTCTAGTTCATGTTCATGCCCTTTGGTTTCAATGACATTCTCATTTTTCAAAACAATATTGAGTTACACCGCACATGGACTTTCAGAAAAGTCCTTCCTAGTTAATCAAAATTTGCTCAATTTGCAGCACAACAATTTTATTCCCCTGAGGTCATCACTGACACTCCATATCTATGAACCTGACTCAAAAATCCTGCAGGGAGAGCTGCAAAATGACACTTCTCAAGGAACTTTGTGATTTGGAATAAGGAGGATGTAATTAAAGATCATATAAAAGAAGTTTCTCCTTCAAGTTGGAGTGAAATATAGTGCATATTCATCACCTAAGGATGCTGGAGAAAAGAAAACACAGTGATTTAAAGTGAGCTTATGTAAGATAGGGACCAAAGCTTTAGAGCAAATGATGAGAACCAAAAAGGCTCCACAGGATTGCATGGAGTTAAAAACTGGAGATTTTGGTGTAACTTTCCAATAAAACTGTACTCTAGCATATACCATATTCCATGTGATGCTTGATTTTCACAGCATGGCCATATAGAGGATTGTTTCACAGTGTGTGAGGGCCTCATGGGTTTCCCCGGGGGGTTCTATTAACCCTTTTCATGCCCAAATATTCTCTTTTGGGTGCTTAGCCAGTCAGCCTCCCAGCTGTCAATCCAACTCCACCTGGGCCTCATTTATCCAAGTCTTAGCACGTGTGGTTCTGAGCAGTTCTTTACCATCACTTCCGTCACCCTCTTAAAATCCTGCATCTTTCACAAGATTTTCATTTTCACTTTGAAATCAATGTGCATTGTATTAATTACGCATTGTTGAAGGTTCAAAACAGCCAATAACCCTGGAGTCCGAGTTACACGGATGTAAACGGTAGGAATCGACACTAACCGGGGTAGAATATTTGAATGGGGAATAACTTTATGATGGTTTGGTCCATTAGGTGACAGCTTCCTTTTGAGCTCCCCTCCCTCATGCCAACTCTATGCCTGCAGGGCCTTACATAACAAACTCCATGGTAGCCAGGACCTCCTTGTGCTTCAGGCTTGAATTCTAACTCCTTCACCGTATCCTATGGTTTTGTCAAGTCACTTTATCTCAGTGACCCTCCAAGCCCAAGAAACCCAGATTCTTTTTCTGGGACCCAAGTTTACGCATGTTTGTTTTAATGTGCATGTTCTCAGGGAGTGTGCTCATAAATTTCCTCAAATTCTCAGAAGAATCCAAACCACCAGTTGTGAAGAGTCTCCCATGGTCTCTAAAAGCTGCTTGCAGCACTCACATTGACTGATTTCTGACTCTCCCTGGGTTTGACCATCTGCGGGGAATGGGAGTGGAGGATTGGATTTGACCAGGGGGAAAATATCTAAACTGTTACCTGTAATTAGTGTTGAAATACAGGTAGGTAATCCATTTAGTCTAACAATCTACCTCCCAGCAACCCCTTGAAACTTGTTTTGAAAAACTAAATTAAACATTTTCAAGTCTGTTGTTTCAGGGGAAGCAGACTGCTACATAGATGCAATGACGCACCTGCAAGTCTTAGAGAAATAGGGGCACTCAACTGAGTCTGTATCTAAGGATTTGAAACATCATTAAATAACTACCATTCTGATTTGTAATTAATTATGACTAAAATCACAGCAAACATTGGAACTAGAAAGATAGAAAATGATACATAGCATCTGCTGTGGGCAGAGCAAGTAGATTTTCTGAAAACAGTAGTAGCTGGGCCTTTAACAGTGATTCCAAACCTTGATATGGTCATGGCTGTAACTTTATTAAATACTAAATGCTAAATTTACATTCTAAACTCCAAAGAGACCTCAATATGATAATGTAATAACAGCAAATTCAGGGGAAAGAAAGGAAAATTGCTTTGATGACATCAGTTCTACTTTGTAGGACTCAAAAAACCTGAGTCTCATTTATATTATCTATTCACTGGAAAAGGGACCGCGGGTCGGGAAGTCTGATTTGACACTCTTGTGTTAGTGTGGGCCTGAACTCATGAAATCTTGAATGACAGTACTCAGCAGTGCAGGGATGGAGGGCCAGGACTTTAGGAAAATAGTTTGTATTTTTTATTAGGCATTCATAGGCAAATAGAGCTTCCTCCTCTGTCAGTGTGGGGCTTGAGAAATAACTTGAAGCAGGTTATAGAGACCGAGTTCATGCCAATATAATCAGAGGCGAGGACATTGAAAGTGGTGAAAGTGACTTACTGATTTTTCTCAGCCATAGAAACTTTTGGACTTTCAAAGGGGTCTGGGAGACCAAATTTGTTGGACTCCTGATCAGTCTTTCTTAGAGATATGAAAAGCCCAAATGAACAGAATGATTGAACTTGTATGGAAAAACAGAGTACAGCTTACTAATTCAAGATATATGCCAGGATTTAGATACAAATTGAATGGAAATGTTGAGTAACTGACAATAGAAGGAATTATTTTCCATTGCTAAACTGCCAAGAAACTTATTAAAATCACAGATTTTCCAAAATTGCACCATAGTGAAAGTAGATTATTAGCTTTAGAAGAGATATGTAAGTTGTTATGACAATGTAGCAGAACTGCCTTCCCAGCATTCATTTCCCCTTCTTTCTTAGAGTTACCGCTATTTTTCATTGGGATCGACACCTTCCCCACTATCAGTTCATAGGTCTATGTGACATCATCCAAGGCTCCAGGAATGGGCCTTGTGTTCAAACGTGCGACTCAGGCCTGACCAATGACAGCTCCACTTCCTTTTGGTCACAGTGATTGGAAGAGTAATGGGTACAACCAAAGTGGTTAAAATAATATTGAATCTCTGGACTGTTGGGGAAGCTAACTGCACACAGACTTCAGAGGGCTCCTGGCTCATAAGTCTGACTCCCTTGGCACCTACCAAACATTCAATTAACACCACTCCTTCTCAAACTCTTCCAAAAAACAGAAGAAAAGTAAACATTTCTAAACTCATTTTACAAGGCCAGCATTACCCCGATACCAAAATCAGACAAGAACACCACAAAAAAAGGGGAAATTACAGGCCAATATTATTCATGAACATAGACGCAAAGATCCTCAACAAAGTATTAGCAAACCAAATTAAAAAATACAAAAAATATCTTACACTATGATCAAGGCATATATTCCAGGGATGCAAAAATGGTGCAACATTCATAAATCAATTAACTTGACACACCACATTAACAAAATGAAAGATAAAAATCATATGATCGTAGCAATAGATGCCAAAAAAACATTTGACAAAATCCAACGTTCATTTATGATAAGAACTCAACAACGTGGGTATAGAAGAAATGCACCTCAACATAATAAAAGCCACATATGAAAAGCCCACTAACGTCAACAGTAAAAAACTGACGTTTTTTCCTTTAAGATCAGCAACAAGACAAGGATGCCCACTCTTGCCACTTTAATTCAATATAGTACTGAAAGTCCTAACCAGAGCAATTAGGAAAGACAAAGAAATAAAAGGCATCCCAATTGGAAAAGAAGACAGACTGTCACTATTTGCAGATTACATGATATGATATACTGAATACCCTAAAGACTCCTTCAAAAAACTGTTAGAACTTTTCAGGATTCTTAGGATACATTCCTAGGAGTAGAATCACTGGGTCAAAAGGCAGCTCCATTTTTAATTTTTTGAGGAACCTCCACACTGTTTTCCATAGTGGCTGCCCCAGTCTGCATTCCCACCAGCAGTGTGCCAGGGCTCCCCTTTCTCCACACCCTCGCCAGCACTTGTCATTTGTTGATTTGTTGATGGAGCCATTCTGACAATGTGAAGTGATACCTCACTGTGGTTTTAATCTGCATCTCTCTGATGATTAGCGACGTTGAGCATTTTTTCATATGTCTCTTGGCCATCTGTATGTTCTCTTTGGGGAAGTGTCTATTCAGGTCCTTTGCCCACTTCTTAATTGGGTTGTTTGTCTTTCTCTTGCTGAGTAATATGAGTTCTTTGTACACTTTGGAAATTAGCCCCCTATCAGATACATCCTTGGCAAATATGTTCTCCCAAACCGTGGGATTCCTTTGTATTTTGAGGCAGATTTCTTTTGCTGTGCAGAAGTTTTTAGTTTGATATAGTCCCATATGTTTATTTTTTCTTTTGTTTCTGTTGCCCTAGGAGATATATCAGTGAAAATTCCACTACGTGGGATGTCTGTGACTTTACTGCCTATGTTTTCTTCCAGGATTTTTATGGTTTTGTGACTTACATTTAGGTCTTTTATCCTTTTTGAGTTTATTTTTGTGTATGGTGAAAGTTGGTGGTCTAGTTTCATTTTTTTTGCATTTATCTGTCCAATTTTCCCAGCACCACTTATTGAAGAGACTGTCCTTACTCCATTGGATGCTCTTGCCTCTTTTGTCAAATATTAACTCACCATAATGACGTGGGTCTATTTCTGGGGTCTCTGTTCTGTTCCATTGATCTCTATGCCTGTTGTTGTACCAATACCAGGCCATTTTGATTACAATGGCTTTGTAATACACTTTGAAATCTGGTAATGTGATCCCTCCCACTCTGTTCTTTCTCAAGTTGGTGGCAGCTATTCAGGGTCCCTTTTGGTTCCATATAAATTTTTGGAATATTTGTTCTAGCTCTGTGAAATATGCTGTTGGTATTTTAATAGGAATTGCATTGAAGCTATACACTGCTTTGGGTAGTATGGACATTTTAATGATATTAAGTCATCCAATCCATGAACATGGTGTATTCTTCCACTTGTTTAAATCTTCCTCTATTTCTTTTTCCAGTGTCCCGTAGTTTTCTATGGGAGTACACGTCTTTTACATCCTTGGTTAAGTTTATTCCTAGGTATCTTATTTTTTAGTTGCAATGGTAAATGATATTGTTTTTTCAGTTTCTCTCTCTGAAAGTTCATTGTTGTGTATAAAAATGCCATCGATTTCTAGATGTTAATTTTATACCCAGCTACCTTGCCGAATTCATTTATCAAATCTAATAGTACTCTGATAGAGTCTTTAGGGTTTTCTATGTACAATATCATGTCATCTGCAAATAATGACAGTTTTACTTCCTCCTTTCCAATCTGGATACCTTCTATGTTTTCTTCCTGTCTGATGGCTGTGGCTAGGACTTCCAGAACTATGTTGAGTAAGAGTGGTGAAAGTGGGCACCCGTCTTGTTCCTGTTTTTAATGGAAATGGATTTAGTTTTTGACCATTGAGTATGATGTTGTCTGTAGGTCTGTCATATATGGCCTTTATCATCTTGAGGTATGATCTCTCTGTTCCCACTTTGCTGAGAGCTTTTATTAGAAATGGGTGCCGGATTTTGTCGAATGCTTTTTCTGCTTTTATTAGAAATGGGTGCTGGATTTTGTCGAATGCTTTATTGATATGATCATATGACTTTTGTCCTTCATTTTGTTTATGTGATGTATCACATTTATTGATTTGTGGATGTTGTATCAGCCTTGCATCCCCGGAATAAATCCCACTTGGTCGTGTTGTATGATCTTTTTAATGTATTGCTGGATCCGGTTTGCTAGTATTTTAGTGAGGATTTTAGCATCAATGTTCATAAGGGATATTGGCCTGTAATTTTCTTTCTTTGTAGTATCTTTATCTGGTTTTGGGATTAGGGTGATGCTGGCCTCATAAAGAGAGTTTGGGAGTTTTCCCTCCTCTTGAATTTTCTGGAATAGTTTGAATAGAATGGGTGTTAATTCTTCTTTGAATGTTTGGTAAAACTTGCCTGTAAATCCATCTGGTCCAGGACTTTTGTTTGCTGGGAGTTTTTTGATTACTGCTTCAATTTCATTAGTTGTTATCAGCCTATTCAGGTTTTCTGCCTCTTCCTGATTCAGCTTTAGTAGATTGTATGTGTCTAGGAATTTGTCCATTTCAGCCATGTTGTCCAGTTATCCCAAGAATCCTGAAGCACTAATCAGAAAGAATATATGTACCCCTACGTTCATAGCAACAGAATTTACAATAGCTAAGATCTGGAAACAGCCCAAGTGTGCATCAGTAAATGAATGGATAAAAAAGCTGTGGGACATTTATACCATGGAATACTATGCAGCTGTAAAGAAGAAGGACCTCATACCCTTTGGGACAGTATGGAAGGGCCTGGAGAATATCATGCTAAGCAAAATAGACCAGGCAGAGGAAGACAAACATCACATGATCTCACTTATATGTGTAATCTAAAGAACATAATAAACTGATGAACAGAGTAGATTCAGTGACATGGAAGCATAGATCAGACTGATGAATCTCAGAGGGAAGGAGGGGGGGTGGGTGGGTAGAGGGGGAGAGATTAACCAAAGAACTTATATGCACATATGCATAACTCAAGGTCACGGACAATGGTGTGGAGAGGGACTGGGGAGGGGGGTGGGTGGGGTGGAACGGGTCAATGGGGAGAAAAAGAGACATCTGTAATATTTTGAACAATAAAAAAAAAGATGTTAACAACAACAAAAAACTGTTAGAAATAATCAACAAATTCAGTAAAGTTGCAGGACATAAAATCAATATGCAAAAACCTGTTACATTTCTGTACACTAATAATGAACTATCACAAAGAGAAATTAAGAAAAAAAACACCATTTGTAATTGCATCAAAAAATAAAATACCTAGAAATAAATTTATCCAAGGAGGAGAAACACCCGTACACTGAAAACTATAAATGAAGACACGAGTAAGTGGAAAGATATTCCATGTTCATGGGTTCGAAAGATTAATATTGCTAACATGTTCATATTACCCAAAGCAATATACAGATTCAATGCAATCCCTAGCAAAATTCCCATGGAGTTTTTGACAGGAATAGAACAGTCAATCCAGAAACCTGTAAGGAACCACAAAGACCCTGAATAACCACATCGATCTTGAGCAAAAACAAAGTAGCAAGTATCACGCTACCTGATTTCAAACTTATTACAAAGCTATAGTAATCAAAACAGCAAGGTACTGGCATCAAACAAACACACAGGTTAATGGACAGAATAGAGAGCCCAGAAATAAACCCACACATATATCGTCAATTAATTTACAACAAAGAAGTTAATACTATACAGTGGGGAAAGGACAGTCTCATCAATAAATTGTGTTGGGAAAACTGGATACATGTAGAAGAATGAAACTGCACCATTATTATGTACCTACAAAAAAATTAAAGTGAATTATAGACTTGCATGTAAGACTTGCAACCATAAAAGTCCTAGATGAAAACACAGGTAGTCGGCTCCTTGACTCAATCTTGGAGATTATTTTTTGGATCTGACTACTCCAAAAGCAAAGGCAAAAAAGTAAAAAATAAACAAGTGGGACTACACCAAACTAAAAAACCTCTGCACAGGAAAGGAAGCCATCAACAAAATGCTCAACATCACTAATCATCAGAGAAATGCAAATCAAAGCCACAAGGTATCAAATCACATCTATTTGATAGCTATTATAAAAAAGATAAGACATAAGTGTTCGTGAAGATGTGGAGAAAAGGGAACCCTCAGGCACTGTTGGTGGGATTATAAACTGGTGCAGACACAATGGAAAACAGTGTGGAGGTTCCTCAAAAAAGGAAAAAATAGAACTTCCATATGATCCAGCAATTTTACTTGTGGGTAAATTAATGAAAACATTAATTCAAAAAGACATGCGCATCCCATGTTCATTGCAGTGTTACTTACAATAGCTATGATATGGAAATAACCTAAATGCATATTGATGAATGAGTGAAGAAAGAAATTGCAGTAGAAAGATACAATGGAACACTATTCAGCCATAAAAACAAAATCTTGGGATTTGCAACAACATGAATAGACTTTGAGGGCATTATGCTAAATGAAATAAGACAGAGAAAGACAAATATTGTATGACTTCACTTATATGTGGAATTTAACAAACCACCACGCTCACAGATACAGAGGCAAGGGTGCAGGTGGAGGGAGACAAAATGGGTGAAGGTGGTGAGAAAGTCCAAACTTCCAGTTATGAAATAGATAAGGCATAAGGATGTAATGCACAGCATAGGGACTATTGTTATTAATACTGTATTATTACAGCGTGTGCAAGGCCCTAGGAAATATTTTTCTTGGGCCCTTGTCTATACAAACAATTTGCTTAAAAACTATATCATAAAACTCATGGGTACATGTGAGGTCTGGTGATTTATCAGTCAAAATTTAGAACAAATAATGAGCGAAGAAGACATACTTACATATTTGTTTATGGTCCCATCAGAGCATGTGAAGATTTTTCATACCGTCCAGGCACCATTTCTCCGGTCCAGGTCCAGGAACCATTTATTCATGTTCTTTATTGTTACATGCATTTTCTGGGCTGATTTCATGTCTCCCACAGTGAGAAAATGCAACAGTATCATTACTCAGGGTGCCATGGCCTTTCAGGACCTGTTTGTATTGAAACAATACAGGTCTCCTTGCCTCTGCAGTCTGGTAATTCCATTTATTTAATGCTGGTTACAGCATTACTCCTGACCAAATGTAATCCAAATTGGCACCCAAATTGTCAGCTGTGAATACCAGCTTCTGGTGATTCTATCAAAGGTTGCTATTGTGCTTCATTGGTGATGGTCACATATGCGAGTCTTACCCAGAGTATGCAGGAAAATGCGAACAAGAATTCTGAAAGGTTAATAGTCAGTGGTGAGCAGGCAGGCTAAATAGCCATCTCAGACGGTGAAAAATTAAATTTATTAGAAGGGGATGGGGCTATCCAAAGGGAAGGGCTACACAGCACTGAGTCAAAGGGTACTGGGTCCAAGATGGCAGCAAAAATACACTTGGGCCAGTGAAACAAGAACGAACATAGAAGAAATAACGAGAGTCTAGGCTGGGCTGCTCTGGCTCACTGAGAAGTCGGAGAGAGAGAGAAGGGGCCTTGGAGACAGGTTCAGGGGGTACGCCCGGGGTCAGCTGCCACTGCCCATTGCTCCCCTGGTTGCAAGTCTCCAGGGGTCCCCTTGGAGGGATGGAGATGGTGCCCTGGGTCCTCTGTCCTGTGTATTTCTTTCTTGCAGGCAGGAATTTAGGGGCGGTCTCAGGGGAGAATCTCAATAGAATATTCATCAGCTTTCCAGGTGCGCTCTTTCAGGTCCTGGTCTCCACTGAACGGTCGGTGCCAGGCAGGGGGTCATTAGTCAACGCAGCTGGTCCTGAGGCAGCCACTTGTCTGGTGTTGCTGCTTCTCTGGGCCTGGAGCTGAAACACAACCGAGGCCTAGATGTTGCCTTTAGGGAGGAAAGCTCAGGGGGTCTAAACTGCATGACCAGCAATATGCTGGGGGAGGACAGGTCACCCCGGGGACAAGGTTCTTGTCTTCCCAGTTTCGCCCCTTCGCTAGGCATCGGGGGCTTCCTGCCCTGGTGAGTTTCTGTACCTGGTCCATCTAACAAATTCATTTTCTAGGTATGTTAAATGTACTGTTCTAAATTTTGTAGCATAAGCGAAACAGCGTACCTTCCAGCTGCACCCTCTTGAAGGTGTTAGGCTGTAGTCACTGCACCCCTAGAATGTGATCTCTCACTACGGACCAAACCCCCGCTTTCCACGACCATCAGCAGGGAGGGGGGAACGGGCGGAGGAGGAAAACCAGTCCCCTTTGCACAAGAAATGCCATTTCTCATCCAGCGCAGTTTAAGACCAGCCTGTGGGAGCATCACATCACCATGTCTGGAGGCAGCAGGAGACACGGGTGGGAAGGCCTGCTGGTTGTGAAGCAACGAGCTCAAGTGTCCTTGGAGGAGAGAGGCACAGCCACCCTAGAGACTGCCAGCCGGGGGGAGGGGGGGGGAGGGGAGGGTAACTGCCCCAGGTGCTAGCTGTGGGGTGGAGAGGATAAGGACACCTGCTGGCTTCCACCTGGACTGCCACAGACCACTTGCTCGTTTCTGATGTGAGGGGCACTCCAATCAGTAATTCTGGGAGTCTGGTCTTGCTCACTCTTGCAAAAGAAAACCATGCCAGTCAGTGGGAGCGAGTTGCTGACCAAGCCACCCTCTTGGAACCATAGCCTGGCCATGGGGCCCCAGAAGAAGCCCTCGATATGGAATCCTTTCGGGACTCTCGTTGAGCCAACGTGCAGGGTATAGGGTGAGAGGGCGCCCCAAAGGCAGAAACAGGGTCTGGGCCCACACTGGTCTCCGCCCAGACATCACCACCTGTCCAGCCACTCCCAGGCCCTGGGGGGGGCGGCGCTGGGAGCAGTTTGAGGCAGGAGCTCCAAGGCAAGGACCCTGCTTGTGGGGGAGGGCCGGCAGGTCTACGGGCAGTGCTGCTGTTCTTAACAGTGAGCTCTGGGCTCACCTGCCTGTGCCTTTGTCACGACACCGGGCTGGAGCCGGCCTCCCAGGCGCGCCGCCCTTGGGAACGCAGAGGCAGCTGTCACTTCTGAGGGGAAGGGAAGCCGGGACAGCACGCCCGTTTACTCACCCCGGTTCCAACTGACGGGCCTCCCCAGCAAGCGAGGGGGCCACAGGCCGGCAGGGTCTCAGCTGCGCATTCCCACCTGGAGGGGAGCGTGGAGAGGGAGGTAGACGCGTTCCCACCTGAGCCTTACGAGCCCCAGAGGACCCTAAGTGCTCAGAGAAATACCACCTGCACCTGTTTCATAGCGGGGGCAACATGGAGGTCAAGCAAGCTGCCCAAGATTTCAAGGCTGGTACACTGTCGGATTTAGGATTTAAGCTCAGGCAAGCTGGCTGATGAAGAAAAGAAGTGAAGGAAGGAAGGAGAGCAGGGAGGGAAGAGACAAGAGTAAGGAAAGGCTAGTGCCTGGCACCTCAGGATCCAGGGTTTCCTTCCCCTTTAACTTAGAGTGTGTAAATAGTGCCCAAGATTCCCCTTTTCCAGGCTCAAGAAAGTCTGCAGAGAACCACCCCAAATTTGTATTTCCATTTGAAAGGAAAAAATATTCTCGTAGGGCGCAATGAAGCCTATCCTCACTTCTGTGGACATCTGACATTAGCAGGTCACCAGAATGCTGTTACTCAATTTACAAGACAAAATGTTCCCTTCGTTGCAGATTTTTTTTTTTTTTTACCCAGCAGGTTTTTTATTTTGGGACCATGAAGCAATCACCGGTTCCTAGGGATTATTAATCAATGTTGTCAGCTTTACAAAGCTCAAAATTTCATTCTGTACTTTCATTAATAAAGGGCTTGCTGCAAAGGAAGCTCTCAGAAATGCAAAGGCAGGTGAGACCCATTTAGAGGAGATGAAATGGGCCTAATCTCCAAGCCCGGAGCTCAGGAAACGCTGCTTCCCAGGAGGCCTTGCCCAGACTTTCCAGGGTGAACTACAGTGGCAAACAGGCCAGAGGGCAGACAGCAGGCGTTTCTGCAGAGTCCAGCCAGAGAAGGGCCAATTCTTTTAAGACACGAATTATGGGTTCAGAACAGTGTGACTCAATTTTTACAGTGATTACAACAATGTAATCTCTTAAAGCCTGCAGGGAAAGAAGCTTATTTAGCCACTGGGCTGAACAGCAGCTGTGACACATCCCACAGCAAAGAGTGTTGGGGGACCAGTGAGGGAGAGCTGTGAGCAGGACAGCTCCAGGCCCCAGCACCCAAGGTGGACATACATTCCCAATCGTCTCTTTCGGAGCCTGCCCTATTTCCTCCACCCAACTGATCTGAGTTGGCAGGTTAGGCAAAGCCTATGTCCAACCTTGACCGCAGGCGATCCATATGGTTTTAGGAGGGCCTCTGAGAACCCTCAGGGAGTCGAGGTTGAAATCAAAACAACTTCCCTAGGGAACAATGCACTTTTTTCAGGAAAAGAAACAACTATATATACACACATAAATATAAATATGTGCATTTTTTGTCAATATGGTAAAAATGTTAATTCTTAAATTATCAAATCCACTTCAGATAGATGAGAATATAGGGGTTTGTTATATGTTCTTTTAATTTCTCATGTATTTTTAAATGTTATTAAATTTTTAAAAAATATTGACATTTCCATTTTTAAATCTCTCGGAAGTTTAACATTTGTGCTCTGCAGGTGTGCCAAATACCTGCTGAAAGTTCAGTTGCCAGAAGCCAGAGAACTACTGACCTTTGCTTTTATTTTCCATTTCATTCCAGTTCTCTTGCTCTCCCACTCTGTTCTCCCCGCCTCCCCACCCCAAGCCTTTCCTAATTAAAACTGACCCCAAAACAAGAGCAGAAAAAACAGCAAATGTCTTCATCTGCTAATTTGTCATTTTTCCCACTTTGTCTGCTGGCAGTTCAGGACCTACGCACAAAGCAGGTCTGTAAATAAATACAAACCTATTTCTGATCTAAACTTAGCTGCTGCCCTGACTCACCAGAGGATTCCACAGAGGGAGAAAGCAGGAGCCTAGCTTCTGGCGTAGTGGGAAAACTGTGTCTACTGTAGTCAGAAGACCTGAATTCAAGTTCTAGCTCCAGCGTTTTCTGGCTGTGCGATCATGGGCTAGCCACTGCCGCCTCCTCACGTGAGGGAATATAGCAGTGACTTGTTAATTTTTCACTAAGTCTAAGTACAAAGCAGCCTATGAATAGACAAGCACCTCCTGCCAAGTTGCTTTGGCAGTGCTCTTCAGTCTCCTGTGGCATCTGTTACTGGAGATGAGGCCATGGGTATTCATTAACCAACAGGATTAGCTGTCTGGGCCAGAGACTAATCAGCACAGAACAAGCCCGTGTGCAGCAGATTCAGTGGAACGGTGGGACCTGACATTTACTCCTGTTCAATCACAACCTGCCTTCTACCCGAGCCTCACCAGTCTAGAAATTCAAGACCACATCCCTTTGACATCACTGTTCTTGCTTATTTGGAGATGTGGACAGTGGTCACTTGCACTGTGGGTACCACAGGGACTGACAAAGTGAAAAATGATGGAGACAGAATTCTCTCTGCAGTGAATTTGAAAGTAACATAAATGTCTGCATCTGCTGAGATCACTTTGTTCAGGTAGGAGAATAAATCATGGTTAGGCTGCTCTCCTTAGCCTCTTTGGGCTTATTGATTATTAATACAGATAACTACCAATTTCTGCAAAGTTTTTGGTCCAAATGTTTAGTGTTTTCATTTCCATTGAAACAATGTTGTAAAAGGCTACTGAACTTGCAGGTTAGTTGGCAAAAACTATTAGTACTGTAGCTGAAATTTACTTCACTTGTACTTACCTTGAATATCAACTCACCTGGGATCCCGACTCCCTTATTAGCTGTGTGACCCTTGGCAGCTACTTAACCTTTTGGAGAATAGAATAGTCTAGCTCTAAGAATTTTTGTTAGGATTAACTAAAATAATGCATATAAGACTACCCATTAAAGTTCCTGGCATATAGTATGCAGTCAATAAATGTTAGCTAATTTTCTGTCAATGTCTTACAGTTTTCTGCACCTCTTCTGTTCTTTATAACCAGTTTCCTTAACTAAAAGACTCAAATTCTCTGCAGTAAGGGCTATGTGTTATTATAAAGGGTGCCCATGTTTGGTGTGGGTGGCAGAGGGCGGTGGCCAGCAAGAAGAGCCGAGCTGTGGCTGCCTCTGTGTTCCTCTGTCCCACCAGCAGCGGGGCTCAGCTTCCTTCCCTCCACGTCAGCCGGCATCCTTTTCAATCTGCTCTTGCTTCCCTCTCCCACTCACAGTTCCTAGTTGCTCATTGTTGGCTTCATCACTTCATCATGACACGGCTACTCACCACTTTAATATTCCTCCCCATGCAATCCGTTTGCTTCAGCTCCCGTTTCCTACTGGGAATTTTGTATTTTCCAGCATAAAACAGCGAGAGAACCTGGCTGGCCTGCTTTACCTTTAGTGCTTGGTCACTGGCCAAGCTCCGAATAGATGGTCCTTGAGTCTGCTCACGGGCAGTCTCATCAGTTCTGGCTGGGAGTGGGGTCCTGTGCCCTGCAGTGTCCCATTCCTTCAGTAAGGGCTGTGGGTGTTGGGAGACAATTCATAGGCTTCTTGTGTTTCTCATGTCTTCTGGGCAAGAGGCAGTGACAGCTTTGTTCTGTGCTGTCCTTTCAAAGAGTTTGTATAGCAAAGTTTTAGAAGACAGATATATTACCCCCTCTTATTCGCAGGGCAGAGGACAAATTTGTTTCCTGACCAAGATGACAGATATGTCTTGCTCTGGGCAAAGGTTAGCAGGCTTGCCAGCATCCCTCTAAGGCTGGGGTTCCCTAAGCTCAAATTTCAGTAACAGTTATGCCTGCACTGTGCTGATGCCATCTAATGCAGCCCTCTATTCTCCTTCCTCTTATGAAGTTTCACCCACATATGGATGAAAAAGCTCTCAGGGGTTCTCCAGGCCCTTATTTTGGGGAGGAAAATGCATTATACAGCATTGGGAATGGGGAGACACAAGAACCCAAAGGACTGTGCGACATGTCTGCCCTCCCCGAGTGAGCCCTGGCACGCCAGATGTGGCACCTTTGTATGCCATGGTGTAGCTGCTAAGTCAGGCAGGGCTATCCTAACAGCTGCATCCGCAGAGCATTTACCACCCTGGCTGCAAACAGCTTGTTGTCACATGGGGTTCATTCAGCTGCTATGAGAATCACAATGTAGCAAATCTGACAATTTGATAGTGGCCTTTACTTCTGTTAGTGAGACAGTGTTCAGGGTATATAGCCCCGATCGACCAGCAGGTTACCCAAACGTTTACAATATTTTGCGCCTGAGACTACATACCCAGCATGAATGCAACATTTTGGAATTGCCTGCTTTATGTTCCATTTTCTGGGTGAAAACACACTGGATGCTTACATGTAAATGCCTTGGGGTTCAGGGAATAGAAGAGAAAGTTAATAGAAACGTAGCACAGGAATTAAGGTGAAACTTTTCAGTTTGCTCTGTCCATTCTTCTCAGCCCCATCTCTGGGAAACACTTTTTACAGTGACATCACAACCTTCTGAGGGCCAGCAGGCATGTAATCTCCTAAGAGATTAACCTATAAATAGAGCAACATAGCTATAGATCTGTGGGCTGGCAGTCAGTTAGCTTGGGGGGCTGAGCACTTGTTCCTTCCCCCTGCTTTGGTTGTTTTTATCTTGGATAACCACAGAATAGCTCCTAAGGCTCTGTGAGGCCCTGGCCAAGGTGAAACCCTTCCCATACAGTGAATCCACCTGCTGGGGGATGGGAAAGGGGGATGTAATGGTCTCCTCTCTACAATACACACTGAGGCAGGCCAAGGAGTTTGGCTATCTTGTCACAGTTGTGCCAGAGCAGGCACTTGATAGTTTGTTAAATAGACAGAAGGTCAGGATATGCAAAGAGTTAATTTGTTAGGTTTGATGAAGGCGTTTTTCTAGCAGTCAGGGAAGATGTCCCAATATATTATTTTCATGAGCTCTAATTTTTATTTAAAAAACTTATATTTTAGGTGCTATTTACTCATTTAGATGTGGGGTACAGCTGAGCTGTTCACTTGTGATTCACCATCACCCAATCTAGGCTAGAGCTTGTCTTCCAGACAAGGTTGACTTTGTAAGCTCCCCACCCCTATGCTCATCTGCCCTAAAAGCTAATTTAAACTAAAATAAAAACTCTGATCTTTTGTAATGGTACCAAACCTAGGGTACTGCAGTGCCAGGGCTGAAGGATCCTGGGTCCAGGCCAAGAGGAGGAATTGTCTGGTGGGGCTTCAAAGGCCAGTCAGTATGACGTTACGTAGTGAAGCCCCTTCTAACAGCTGCCTGTAATGTGTGGGTTCTTTTAACAGAAGTAGAGCACAGCTTCAATGAAAAGGAAGCCCTGTCAAAGTTCTATTCCTGCTGATGAAACAATGTGGGGGGAGGTCCTCTCCTCTTTGGAGTGGCTGATACTTTAGAAAAGGTTAGCAACTGTTGCTTACAGACAGGTGTCTGTGTGAGGTCAAGATGTCATACACCTATCAGGCCGCAGAGAGTATCTGCAAAATAATTTAAGGATTCCAAATCATCAGGCAAAAGTAGTTCTCATGCGATCTTAATGGTGACTAAGAAATTTCACTCCCCAGGTCGTTAGAACTTTGATCAGGGGTACATTACTTAAAGCAAACATGTCTCTTTATAGCAATTTAGCCAAACAAGGAGAAACGAACAAAACATTTTTTCAGAATTTTGAACAGACACTCCTTCCACTCCCCTCTCCCCATTTTAAAAGCTCAGACTGTATCTCAAAAAACTTAATAAATGAGAACTATTCTTATAATGCAAAAATACATCTTTTCAATGAATCTTATTAAGAAGACATACTGTGTTATAATCAAAGGATAAGAATGAGAACTTCGTGGAGAACTTCTCTTACAGTGAATGGTTAAGAGGTATTACCTTTCTGAAGAAAAAGACACAAAGACCTCCCCCTTCCACTTCCCACTATAAGAACTGTACACTCATTACAACCTAAGAATCCAAGATAAAATAAACTGCCACATCCAGGCATGTAGCCTTTTAGCAAAATTACTATTAATTAAATTGTATTTATTTGGATTTAATAAAGTTCCCCTGTCAAATTCTTTAAACTCCTGCGAAGGGACTAAGATGTTTTTTTAGTTTTCATCTGAAATGTTTATGAACCCTAAAGATAGTGCTAAAATCAATCAAGGGAGGAGGCAACCATATTTCCCCATGACTTTGCACATCAACAAAGAACACTTTTTTTAAAACTTTATCCAGGCGCAAAGAGTACTAAACCTGTAATTTAGATGTTACTTTACAGAGAAAACAGAAGTAGAGAAATTAAGTGACTTGTCAAGGTCATGTTACTTCAAATACTACATTTTTGAGGGGGAAAAGGTAGACTCCAAAAATAATAAAAGTGAGCTTGACACTGATCACATAAAATTCTAGGGCAGGTTAATAAACAGATGGTATGTGAGCACTTAGAAAAGGAGGCAGCATGGTTTCACTAAGAATGAGGCATTTCCCACTACATTTCCTTTCTTGATTTAATATACTAGCAGGAAAGGCTATTTCCATATAGTGTAATCTGCCTGTTGGACAAACAAGACAAAATTTCTTATAGTGTCCTTTTAGGAAAGATGAAGAAACATGAGCATGTCACTGGTAGTTGCTTCCACAACCATGTCCAAAGTACTGATTAATGGATCAAAGTCACGTAGAGGGCAGTCTATAGTGGCATTCTGAAGAGGGTCTGTATTTCACCCTGTTCTAGTCAATATTTATCAATAACTTGGACAATGCCACCAAATACAAAGGCATGCTTCATCAAAACTGGAACTGACACAGGCTAAGAGGAAGAATCAGAGGTCATAAGGGTCTTTACAAGTTAAACTTTGTCAGGATGAATTAGGTCATTATTAGGAGTGGACCTGAGTTACTAGCAATGCCTGTGAAGTTCAGTGAGAGACAACACTGTGATATGCTTGCCCAATAATGACAGTAATGATAATACCAAAACAGACCAGTCACAGGAGAATCAGTCTGAGCTGGCAGTAATGCTTCTGGACCCTCCTTTAGTCAGACCAGAGGAACCGTGTTTAGTTCTGAGCACCATATTTTAAGAGGGGGATTGAAAGAGCCAATGCCAGACTGGTCTGGAATAGGTATCACGCAAGATCTGAGAAAAGTGTGAAGTCTGACGGAAGATATAAAGAGATGGCAACACACACAAGACAGGACCTTTCTATGTAGTTTCACATGTGTGCTATTTATAAAAGCATTTGGGTGACAATTCTAACAATGAAATTCATCCCTTGTAGGGTTGCTGAGTGACACCAACTCTGGAAGCAGTGGCTTCATAAAAATCATATGACATAATTATAAATAGATTTTGGCACTAAAATGACGTGTACCATTGCTGTTTCTAGCTCTGGGACTGTATTTTTCTAACAAATGTTTATTCTATTATGGGAGAATCAGAATTATAGACTTTCCAAAGCTTCTCAACAAAATGATGACAGTTTTCTAATTTAATGCAGGCATACTTGTTCTCAGTTTACCCTTCTGAAATGGTGAGGTTTTTGAACCTTTTGGAAACCATGAGGAATCTTCCTAAACAGGTAGATTTGACAATATTGGCACACCTGATTTGGAGAAGCCACTGAAGTGAGGCGGGCATCCATCCCGGCACTGAGGGTTTCTGCAACTTGAGTTAGCGTGGAAGCCGGGCTCTGCTGAACACACAGGACTGCTATGGCGGTTGGGCAGGAGAGAGCAGACACTGCTCTTCCAGAGCCCTTCTAGAAGGAAGCCCACCAAGTGCTTCTATGCAGCTGAGCTCTTTGCCTGGGCCTTCTTAGAGCACAGTTCAAAGACTATAAAAGCATGTGCTCTGGAGCCAGTCCCAGACTTCTGCGACAAGTTGTATCCTTTGCCACTAATACTAAATCCTCCAGGGTTACGTTATAGAAGTGATACGGCTACACAATTAAATATTAGAAATGACCACTGAGTATATCCTGTTTATTGTTTATGATTTACACGGAAAATGATAGACTGGAGTTGTAGAACAATAAACCAATCATTACATTTAGACCAGGGCTTTGAAAAACTTGCATTCCATTTTAACAAACAGTTCATATATATTTAACAGCTTATATATAAATCCAGATCACAAATAATCTTTAAGAGTTAGTTAGCTTAGAGATAAACAATTAAGAAACACAAAAGAAAACCACATGGATCTACCTTTAAATATCAGCATTTATAAGAAAAAAGAAAATGTTTAAAAAAATAAAATTATTAGGTCAAGTCACTTAACATATAATAGAGAAGGAAAACAACATTTTTATTATTTATACTTATTTCTAATTTACCTTCATATAGTCTTAACTTTTTCAAAAGGATCCAAGATCTGATTCAACAATATTTTGGTGTCTGAACTTGTCAACCTCAGCTTTTATCAGCATGCTATAATGAAAATCCTAAAACCTCAATTTTCTTTTTAAAAATTTTTATAAGCCAACTCTTATTCAACTTTCCTCCTTCATAGCAGCTGTTTATAGATAATAGGGAGCCAAGAATGAAGGACAGAAACAGATGGAAAGCAAAAAGTACAACAGCTATCTTGAGTTCAGCTCTCAACACTGCTGGTAGAGTTTGGAACAAAACCTCATAACAACTGGCAGATAACAGCTAAATCTTAACAGGCAAAGAAGAAATATTTTCTTTGGGACAGCTGCTATCTAGGAGAAGAAAACCAAGGTCCCATAATACTGCCTAAATATAATGTGTGGATTATTACAGAAAAATCTGTAGTGATGTCAGTTTAACCAGTAAGTGTCACAACTGATCAATATTACTTAAAGGAAACAACAAAAAACACACTAGAGCCACAAATTTCTGGAAACAAAAAACCAAATAAAATTATACTAGCTACAAATTTTCACAATATACACATGAGAATTAATTTTAATCTGATTTGACTCCTTGACACTAACTGATCATCAATGAAATATGGTATGGAAAGTTCACAGAGTAGAAAACAAGCAAAGATTAGTTTATACAACAGAGACTATATACATCAGAAGGAAAACATGCTAGCTAATGCAACATTAAGGCCTGAATGTAAGCATTTCCAAAGTCACAGAAGCCCCAAAGAACCCCTAAATTACAAAGTCACCACATTACATGCATGCAATGTTCAGTTTACTCATAAAAGGATACACAGTATTTTGCTGTAAATACCAGACACATTTACAATATATGCAAAAATTAGAATGCAAGTGTTATGTTCCTTATATTTAAGCCTCAAATGCGACAACAGTGAAAATTCACTTAATTTTAAGAATGAAGAAAAGAGACGGAATATAAATACTCAGAGAAATTACACAAATGAATGTAATTTTGCATTTGGGAAGTCACATAAATATTCCTTTTATATGTCCAAACTAAATTATCAATGTACTACTCAAATGGATGTATACTATGTGCTTTACTATTTTACTTGCTCAAATGTGGTATTCTAACAGCCATTAATCATTCTCTGGTATTTGATATCGAATCATATCCCTAAGTTATATATTGTGTCCATGTTTATACATAATTGCCTACTGGGTGAGATCACCTAAACAGAAAGCTGTGCAGTCTTCGCTGGGGTTATGTAATTGCAAAGGTGTGGGCTTGTAGGTCAATTTCCCATAAAAAGAATACGGAAAGCTGACTTCCTTACTTTTGTAGAAGCTTTTGAACAGAAAACTCTTTTAGAGGGTAAATCTGAGGTCAGGATCTTCTTTTCTCCTTTAAACAAAGGAAAATAAGAAAGAAGCTGTGTTACATGTTAACTTCTGTTCACACAGTCACTAGGCAATCATATAATCTATTCCCTTTTCAGTCATGGCTTAATTTGGCTTAATTTGAAACTACCTATTTTTATTTTAGTTCCAGGTGACTAATTTTACCAAAATAAATTAGTGTAAAGAAACAAATACTGATAATGTAATATAAATAATCTTTTTTCAGGAATACTTTAAAGAAATAAATTATAGCACGGTAAAGTTTTAAATATGTTGTAAAAAGGTATGGCCAAATCTGTCCTATACCCATCAATTTTATGCTTTGCACAAGTCAGAAGAGTTAACACAGTATTTTAAGGATTCAGATTTTCCTTTAGGATACAACAGAATGAGTGTTAAAAACACTTTATGCATGTTTTCAGACTTTCCAAAATATTTCAGAACCAAAATTACCTTAAACTAACTATACCTAACAGTTATTAAACAAATGTGCCATGAGTGTTCTGGACCTTCAAGTACAATTTTAACCAAGTAGAAAGGTTTCTATAAGGCCATCTAATTCATCTCATTGAACCAAGTGCTGAGCACACTAGATTGTTCATATGCTGCTTTACTAACCTTACTTTAAGCACATCCAACATTAAAAAAAAAAATAATCTATTTCACTACCTAACCATTTCTAGGGGGTACATTGAAGATTTTGAAATTCTATGATGCTCTAGCTAGAATTTTAGCCTTTGTTTGACATTCTTAAAAAGTCCTAATTTTAAACCAAGATGGAAGACTGGACACCTTCCTAAAAAAAACACTACTATAAATCAAGAGGTTGTGATGTAGTAAAAGCAAAGGGACCAATGAAAGAGCATGCTTTAGAATTCTTTTTATTTCCAATGGAACCAAATTTTACTACTGTTGTGATTATAGTCTTCACATTTGATGCAAAAAGGAGAGCTAATCATAATCACTTAGTGGCAGTACTTCAGACAAAACCAGTAGCGCGTGCCACATAGACGATCATTTCTTCTGGAGAGAATTAAGTGACAAGCTTGACTTTCACAATTAATATCAACATCTTCAACTAAAAAAAATGGATGTACTGCTTCAACATTCAGCTTGAAAATGTTAGTACTTTCTGCAAACCTAAATTTAGTTTAGAAAGGTCAATATTCTTTCTAAACTATGGCATAGACTATATATATCATTTTAATATATTTATATATAATTATTTGCACATCAGGTTTAGAAGGAATTTGCAGATTTACTTTATAGAATGATCTCATTCAAGTGTTAAGGTTTAAGGAGCTTCTGCAGTACTGCCATTTGAAGATGGGGCATCGTGTCCAGGCTCAGAGGAAGCAGCTGCAGATGCTTCAATAACTGCAGGTGGGAAATGACGGCGGCACACAGGGCATGTTCCTGACTGGAGGGAGAAGAAAACAAGTTCATAGCCAATGACAAAGTCTTAACTGCCATACAAGCATCATAAGAAAGACAAAACAGCACCATTTCCCTAAAAACAAAACAAATAAATACCAAATAAACGTCAAACCTACAGAACACAGAGAGGCAGATTTTTGATGCCATTTCCTCCTTTTCATACCAATCACATACTGATTCATTTGAGGGTAAACAGTGTCTCTTAGTCATGTCTGCATCTTTTAGGCCACTCATCTTTCATTTAATGAGTATTCACTGAGAGTACACTACACTCCTTGGTTGGGACTGGTGCTGCTGTAGAGTGAGCAATGAATCACAGGGCATATCCTCACCTAAACTTTATTTTTATTATTATTATTAAATCTATGATACATATAATATTACAGAAACCACAGACTTAATTAATTCACATATCTATTATACGTAATCATCCCGCTAGAGCCTCACAGAAATACTAAAAGCTCACTTTGGTGTACACAGATCTGTCAAAGCAGATTGGTCTCAGACCTTCTTTACAGGCCATGTAATCTGTTTTCAAAAAGATGTGGAGAGTTAGGTGCTTTCTAAATGATAGGACAAATCAACCTCAGACCTGGCAGGGACGGTGGGAAAGGAAAGCAGTTATACTGGGAGCATAACATTTTAGGAACAAAAGATTCCAGAAGTATGTCATCTGGTGATAGATTATTCTTTTGTAAGACTGGTCTTTTTCCCAAAGCAAAATCCCTGATAGAAAGCAGGTTGAAGAAATCATGCTTTTAAAGGTGACAAAGACACATATTTTGGGAACCTTCTCCTTAGAGGAAAGGCTTCACACTAAGCTGTTTCCTGACAGGAAAGAGACTACCACATTACTGCCTTGGGTTAGAGACAAGCCAATGACAATTTATGGCTGTACAACATATATAATGTTTACAATTCAAGAACTGTGAGGAATAAATGGGACAATACACATGAATCATCTAGCAGTGCCTGACACACAAAACACTAGATCCTTACTAAGGCTTTGATACTACCATAGACGTTTAAAGAAAAGGTGGAATTTAAGCAGGACCATCTAATCTTGCAGGTATAGGGGAAGACCACACCAAGCTAAGCCAATATGGGCAAATGTACAGAAGTAAATCTCAAGAGACAGGCTGGGCGCTAGATCACAGAAGGCCTTAAAAGCCAAGACAGAAACTTTAAAATTTATAAAAGAATGGTGAAAATTTCTGCATTGGCTATTAGAGTTATGATGATGAAGTAGCAGTAGAAGGGGAGCAACAGCAAAGAAAAAGAAAGGAGAGCCCGGCCGGGCGTGGCTCAGCGGTTAAGCGTCGACCTAGGATCCAGGCGATCAGGGTTCGATTCCTGGTCAAGGCACATGCCCGGGTTGTGGGTTCGATCAATGACTCTCATCATTGATGTTTCTAGCTCTCTCTCTCCCTCTCCTTTCCTCTCTGAAGTCAATAAAGATATATTTAAAAAAAAAAGAAAGGAGAGAGGAAGGGGAGGAGAGGGAGAAAAAGAAGGTAAAGGGAGGAAGAGGCTGTAGGGAAGAGAGGGAGTTATATCTGTAAGTGAATAAGCTGGGAAAGTGATTTGGGAATTTCCACTGAACTGTAAATATCCTTTATGCAAAAATAAGAGTTAATAGAGATTTAAGTAAAACTCTAATTTTTTATTTAAGTATATTATTTAAATATACTTAAAATATTGGGATAAATATTTAAGGGCAGCATATAAAAATTTGAATAGGCAGTTGGTAGGTTATTAAACATTTCTCATATACATTTGCAGAGACACTGATACATATTAGCAGAATATCAGTATATTGCTACAGTACTCTGGGTAGTGCCAAAAACTCCTTTGCTTGAGATACTTCCGAAAACACCTAATTTCTGGGATGTGATTAAATATTTTTAGTAGTTCATGTTGTCTATATTGTTTTTTAGACAATGTTAATAAAGTAAAATAGTTTGATATTATCATTAATCTGTAGTTATTAAAAGGTAACCAATTTTAATTAAATTGAGTTAAACTGAACTCAAAGTTCTACAAGTATGTAGTTAAATAAACAGGATTAGAAGATACTACCATCATCATTAACTTGTAGGAGAAAACTATTAAAATATTAACTTAAAAGAAGTAAATCTAAAACTCACCTTCTGCAGCCAAATTGAGACACAAGGTTTGTGAAAGAAATGGTGGCAGGGTAACTCTGTCGCTATATCATCCTTAATATACTCACTGCAACAGATTGGACAGCACTGCTCCTGACCAATAGCTGAAACAACAAGCAATTAGATATATTAATCCAATAAAGTTCAATTTTAATAAAACTGAAAATCAACATATGAACTCATAGATGATACCTGTGAAAGACAAATGCTTTGATCAATAAATTGTGAAACACGTTTCTAATGCATGACAATTTGAAATTTAACAAATATTGTTTTTGTAGAAAGTTGACTAGGGCGTATTTGTCCCAACCTATCACCGAATAAATTAAAAATCTTCTTCCACTAGGTAAAAGTTTGTGGGAATAGAGAACCTAATGACAGTTCCGAATAGTGCTTTACCCTCCAGGTGCACTGATCACATACTTAAATATGCAATGTGCCCTTCAACATCAGGGATCGACTCTGCCCTTACCAGTGTGATCCTCAAGAACAAGTGTCTCTGGAAGACCATCAATGCTTTCCTTACTCGCTGGTGGATTGGCCACCTCCACATCTACTGCAAGAGACTCTAAATGTGCCAGGGCAGTCTGAAAAATAAAAGTCACAGTTCTTTGTTAAGAAACAATTTAAAACAGTAATAGAAAACTATTTTTAAGGCATCTTCCAAAATTATATCCATCATCAGTCTCATACTGTTAGTTTCTTTTGCTTCAGTCCCCTGCCCTTTTTGCCTCCTCTCAAAGGATCCATCCATCATCACCACCATCAAACCAAAACATCAAAAACATACCAAAACAAAAACCCCTATTTTTCACAAGTATAACAAAAATCTGTCTTGTCTCAATAACCATCTATCTGCCCATCCTATTTATATTTTCAGAAGAGTGGTTTACCTCATCCAACTTATGAGTTCCTGTATGGGATCAATACTATACAAAATGTAAACATTTTGAATAGGTTTGACTCATAAAAGATAAAATGTGGCCACAGTTAATAGATGTTCAAGGTATGGAACCAAATAATGCATTCCTGAACAGCACTATCACAGAGTTAGCACACCTACATCACTAGCTCACTAGTATTACTAGGTTATCTGGGTTGCAGACTTTATTTAGGGGTTCAAAAGTTTGTATAAAGTTACTATTCTAACAAGGAAGGAAAGAATATTAGATCATATGATCATCTAGTACAAGGCACCCTCATCCTTTTATGAACTGATTTACCTTTCTGGCTATAATCAGATTAGAACTTCAAGTAGGACTTATATACACAAGTCCCAAAAGGTGGAAACAACCCAAGTATCTATTGATAGATGAATAAATAAATAAATGTGGTTGGCAATGGAAAGTATACAGTAAAATTCAGAATAGTCTGATACTACAATATGATGGCATATAACCACTTTACTCAAGTATAAAGTTTAAGGACAAGAGTACTAAAATAACCAGACCTACAATAAGAATACACAACATAAAAATAGGTAAATTGTGATATCAAAAATATAAAAGGGGAAATAAAAGGGTAGAGATTTTGTATGCAATAGATGTTATCAGCATAACACAGACTGTTAAGTTTTAGGTAAGCTGTATAATAAGTACAAAGCAAAAATCTACATCAGAGACAGTAGAATGATGGTTGCCACAGGCTAGGGAGAGAAGGGAATGAGGAATTATCATTTATAATATACTTAATGCCACTTAACTACATACTTAATGGTAAATTTTATGGTATGTGTGCATTACCACAATACAAATATCCACAAACAGGTAGGAGAAGGATTCTGCATGATAGTACTATGTTCTCATAGACAATCTTTGGTATACTCAGGATCTAGCCTAGACATTTTAGCAATGACTCATGCCTTTCCAAAAAGTATTTGAGATGAGTTACAATAGAGGATAGGGCCAAGGCCAAAACAAAGTCAGGACTAAAAGAGGAGAAAGCAAAAAAGGTTCACCAATGAGAGTTAATAAATATAGTTAATAATACTAAACACCAAACTTGACTCTGGATTTGCAGAGATATTGCGATAAGAAAATTAGTGTGCAGGTAATCAAATTATTGCCTCTTAGTTCCAAATTCACCTTTCATTTCTGCTCTGCGAAAATAGATCTGGGCCTTCTAAAGATTTTTCCTTTGTCACGTAGCATGATCTTAGGCTTTGTCAGCAGAGGGTGCTAGAGAGACATCACAGAAAGAAAGGGCTTTGCTTTCTGGTTCTAGTGGGTGTGCTGGGCAGGCTCCCCCACAGTGGTACCTAGGCTTCCCTATTGTGGGTTTACAGCACAAATGGCTTTTCCAGCACCAGGCTCCTCCTCCAGCACCTGCCTCCAGAGGCACATGCAGTTTCTCCAGGGCCTGACAGTTGCAGTATAAGGTGGCTAGCAGCTTCCTGTGACGCCCATCTTAGGTGGTTTTGTAGCAGAGTGCTCCCAGTTAGTTACCTCCCTAAGAACAGTGTCTGCAGCACTCCAAAGGCAGATTTTTGCCATGTTCCAGAGGGCAGATTTCCACCAAGTTCTGCCAGCACAGCAGCACAAGCACTTCCCTCAGAGCCACCATGGCTGTGTCCTTCCCAACAGTCTGGATCTCAGCCCCAGGGGGTGGGGAGGTGGAGTGCTCGCTCAGTCTTAGGGGATTCCTTAAATCTGTTATTCCTATATTCTTTACAGTTTACTTTATTTCCCAGTAGCCAATCCCTTGTTACTCTAATCTCCTGTTATAGTTGAGAATTTTTTATATTAAGCTTACCCTGTTCAAATTACCTTTTCTCTCATGATTGAGCCCAGGCTGATACGGACTTGGTATCAGGCATGGTCCCATGAAGAAAGAATGGGATACAGGGATTAGTTTGGTTAGGCCTCTGGGCTTGAGCTCAGTGCTGAGCTCCTTGCCAATAGGAAAGGGATGCTATCAACCCATGGTCTGCAGTGGCATCGCAATTAATCAAACTATCACTATGGTTGACTGCAATGCAATGCCAACTACCCCATGTGTCTTGGGAGCCCAGGGGCTGGCTGCTATACTTGACCTTATAGAAGTAATGGCTATAAAAATAGTCATGTGAGATGGATCCTTGGAGTGCCCTTGCACACTTACAAAGAGAAAATGACACAAACGCAGGCCTATTAACTCTAAGAGGGAAGCACAGTATGAGAACCAGAGTGTGTTCATGACAGCCCTAATAAAATTCCTCATTTCTGAAAATTAGACCTATGATTTAATTAGTAAACTGCTGAACTAAAATGAGAACTTAATTCTCAGTCTTGTCAAGTTTTTCAAAATTGTTATCATTGATAGGTTAAAGGCCACAATTCTGAAACTCAGTAAGAATGGGGACATCTGGCTGTACTCAGATGAAACTGACTACAGTTGACACTTGAACAATGCAGGTGTTAACTACTAATAACCTACTGCTGACTGGAAGCCTCACTGGCAACAGAAACAGTCAATAAACACATATTTTGTATATGTATTACATACTGTATTCTTACAATAAAGCTAGAAAAAAGAAAATGTTATTCAGAAACCCATAAGGAAAAGTCATTTACAAGTACTGTACTATTATTGATACCGTAAGTTTATTTCATCTGTTTATAAGATAAAAAAATCCACATATAAGTTCAAACCCATGTTATTCGAGGGTCAACTGTATTTTGAAACCCCAAGTCACTGAGTCTCCTTTTACCAGTAGAAGTCTCTTACCCTCCACAGACTAGCCTTCCTCTACTTGAAAATTCTGTGATAATCTCACTTGAAGTGTATATCTCTTAGTACTTCTATGCCCCACGGTAAACTAATCAGAAGACTACAGCAGCCAAAAGGGGCAGGATAATTGAGGACACAGACTCTTCAGGAGTCTAGGTTTGAGTAACTTCAGGAAGTAAAGACTCCTAATCAGCTGAGATTCTTGCTGAAGGCAGGGAAAATGTAGAACAGGTTATGCCAGAAGAAAATCATAGCTATCAATTACAGCCTGTGACCAAACACAGAAACAAGTCATAGCTTTGCACATTTTCTGTTTGCTTGTTATATGTATTTGTATCTGCTATTTTCTTTAACTCTCTCCTTCCCATTTTTATTTCATATAGCAGTTAACTCTATAATTTGATCTTCATATACAAGAATATTTAGTATGGCCAAATGAATTTGTGAATTAATAATGTCAGCGATAAATACAATGACTCTTGGAACTGTTCATCTGTTCATTCTGGGGACAGGGTGCACACTCCATTTGTAAGAATAACTATACCTTGTTAGGTAGGAATATAGTAGCTCTGTTGTTGGATGGGAGTTCATATGTGTACAGAAAGGTATATATGGAATCCAAGTAGTGAAAGGGATGACTGTTTCAGTTACCCATTATTGTTCCTCAGATCCAAATTCACTATTTTTGTCAGCTCTGTGAAAATGGATGTGGGCCATTTAAATATCTTCCCCTCTGACACCTGTCATGTTGTTAAGCTTGTTCACAGAGGACACTGAGGAGACACTATAAGAGGAAAAGGGCTTTGATTCTGATCCCAGGGTGCTTGCTTGGCAGGCTTCTGTGGCAGGTATGGCTTCTTTAGCACCAGACTCCTGCAATGTGCACAGCTTCTCCGGCGTCTAGCTCTGGTGATGCATGCGGCCAGAAGCACCCAGGGGCAGATAGATTCCCCCAGCATCCCCTGGACAATTCTGTAGCAGAGTGCTTCCAGTTAGATATCTTCCTATGAATAGCTTTCCCTAGCACCCTACAGGGCTGATTTCCCTAAGTTCTGCCTGCACAGCACCAGTGACTTCTCTGCCATTCATTAAACCACAGCTGTGCCATCTGCATCAAGGTCGGATCCCAGCCCTGGAGTGAAGTGGTGACCCTTCCTTAGGTGATCTTTGCTCTACAGGTACTGGCTGCTCCTTATACATGGTTTTTCTATATTCTTTAGAATTATCTTTATTCCTTACTAATCAATCTCTTGTTACTCTAATCCTGTTATAGTTAATAATTCTTTATATTAAACTTTTCCATCAAGAGATAAAAAATGGAAAGGGCCTGTTAATTGTCCCTTCTTTCTCACATAACTACAAGTATGAAACTCCTCCAATTCCTTATGTACTTCTCAAGACAGACTCTGCAAGAACTCATCTGTGTTACACATGAGCAAAAAGAAGGAATACTCTTTATAGTAAGTTCCATTTTGGGAGGTCATTCCAGGCTAACTATGCTTTGATACATGTTTGTCTCAATGGGCTCATTATTCCTTTCTGATGATTATTTACACATTTGCAGTGCTAATAAATACCTGGAATTTCATATAGTAGAAATAATGTATTGCCTTGGTACTGACACATATTTACGGTAATCTGGGATCACTTATAAAAAACAAGAGCAAGAGAAAACATTTTATAGCCACTGCTATGGAAATCTATAAAGATGTAAAAATCTATCTACATCTGAGGAAGTATAAAATATTTTCAAAAGCTAGTCCTAGTGTTAGAAAAACTACATAGCTTAAACAGCCTAACTGGAATACATCTAGGATTAAAGCAATCCTTTATCAGCACAAAATTTAATTTCTAAAGAGTAAAACAATTTAGTTTTTAAAGAATGGAGATTTATAACAAATGATTTAATAATGACCACTAAATCCAGATATGCAAGATGAGTACCACCAGCTGGTTGACTATTGATTTGAATATATCTTTAAATACAGCCATTTACTGAGAATGTAGCCACTGCACCAGGTATTCTTGCTGAGTGCTTAAACACAATCTCACAATAACCCATGAAGTAAATTTTATTCCCATTTTGTAGACGAGGACCAGAAGCTAAAAAAGGTTAAGTGACCTGTCCAAGGTCACATAACCTAAATGAATCTAACTCAAAAGCCCATGCTCTTACCTCATGCATTACCTTCCTAAGGCCTACAACTCAATGTATATGAGGTGCTCTGTTAAATATGTAAAGACTTTCCAAGGGGTCCAAGGGCAAGCAGGGTCTTAAGAGACTCAATTTCAATGAACTTTCTTATGTAATCTCTCCTCAAACTGAGCTGCCTAAGAATGCATCTGCAGTTAAAGTAACGTGCTGATCTGTTCTATCATTCCTCTTTATACTAACTTTTCCCTCACTTTATAAATAAAAGCATACTTCTTACCCATCCAAAGGAGAAATCAGAAATACTTCGGTCAAACTGAACTCTAAGGATTGAATAACAAATCTCTATAGATGGTTTCTAATCCTCTGCTTTCAAAAAAATTGAAGGAGGATCTAAACAACTTGTCAAGTTGATGTAATTTTCACAAATATCTCAGAAAACTTGACTGAAAAGGCTATGATAAATTCCTTCCATCCCTATCAATTTACGCGAACAAAGTTTCTCAAGCTTACATTCATAAAAAAGAAAAAAAGAAAATTGAGGCTGAATAAATAAAATTTACTCATAAAATAATTAGGAAGAAAAAAAGCCTCCATTTCATTAAGATGCATTATACCAGTAAAATTTTACTTTATGTTTAATTATTTATCAAAATTAACATATGCAATATACAGATAACATATCATAGAATTGTATACTTGAAACCTATATAACCTTATTAACCAATAAATTTAATATAAAAAACAAATTTTAGATGAAAAAACATTTGTTTTTTATCAATACTACTAACAATTTTAACTCAATTTATTTTTTACATTTAAATTCCTGAACATATTTTTATTGCAAAGGGATATGACAGAGTGGACAATATTGCTTAGAATTTATGCTAAAAATTTTTAGATGTCAATATAAATGTGCAAAGTGACACTTTTCCCCCAAAGTTTGTTTGGAAGCAAATAATAAGCTTCAATATTGTTTCAAACAGTTAAAAATCTGAACTATTTTGTCCTACTCTGATTCAAATTTGAGACACAGCTATAAGGCAAATGTTTATTGCCACTATTTTCACAACAGCCACTACCTGAAAAGAAAGATCAGTCTAGTACTGAAAAAATAACAGAAATGAAAACTACTACCAAAAAGAGTTAGGGCTACCTGAGAAAAAAACAAATAAAAGCATGGCTTGTCACATTATTTGTTTTTGTTTCATTTAAAGAATGTTAGTGTTAAATCTAAAAGGAAAAAAATCATAAATTATACATGATTTTAGCTTCATTTTTCAAAATGATTAAATAAACATGGCAAGACAAACTTAAAAACCAAATGTGCAACATTTATTAAAGTGTGTATGTATGTGGGATGAGGGGGAGTAAATTTTCTAACTGCATTAAGCAGCAACATAGTATTTAGAATCCATGAGAACAAAAAATGGGAAGTGTTTTGTAATATATCCTCAGAGACCTTTAATTTAATTTCAAAACTATACCTGTGCATGTGTGTATAAAATTTTCAGATTCACAGACCCATATAATTCAATAGAGGAAAAGTGTATATTCTAAATGTAAGCAAAACATTTTCCATTCTGTAGTAAAAACTGGGAAACCAATTTTAGGGAAATTGGCAGGATGTTGAGTGTAATTTATATACACACACTGGTGGCAATCAGTATTCAGTAACTGTTATTAAATTGATGAGGAAATTATTCACCTTTTCTTAAGAGCAGTTAAAAAAAAACCTTTAATTTTTCTCATTTTGCACCCCACCAACTTAGACATGGGCATCAGAGTCACTGAAATACCTCCATAGCCTGGGCTAAGCGTTCTTCTAGTGCCATGTAGGTGAGGAACTGAGGATCCACATAAGAAATAGCTTCAGCAACTCCTAGTCCATCCGCAAAGCCATCAAACAGACTGGAAAAAAATATATGGCCATGATTTGGGAAATCTTTATGGTGAAGACATAATTATATTAACATACTGATAAACCAATAAACATACTATAAGCAGAAACTCTGAAAAGATTTTAACATAAATCTTGTGGGGTAAGGGGCATAAAGAACCCAATAAAAAAAGTTAAATGCTAAGTATAAGGAGCTAAGATACCACTACCTCTTCAATAGGCTGCCACACTCACTGCACAAAGTTCATAGAAAAATTATCTTTATGTTTCTAGTTCTAACTTTGGGGACTGCTTAAGGCTGGAATAAGGGTAGTACTTTTCCCTTCCTAGTTATTTCCCATATATTTCCCCTTTCGTTTATTTTAGTTTCCAATCTAAATTTAGGTGAGAACATAAAGAGAATTACTGAATTTTTAAAAATTCTATCATTAGTCAAAGTCTTTTTTCTTCTCTTAGCTTGTACTACTTAAATACTCTGGGCATAAAAATATTTGATTTTCTCAAGTCCTTCTCATTAATCTCTCTTCTTTTATGAACTAGGCCTCCTTCATTATTATTCAACTTGAAAAATATTTAGCTCTTAACTGCTTTTTTTCTCTCTCAAGAATTGAGCCTCTTGAAGAGAAATATATCTTCACCTGGTGCTAATCTCCTTCTATATCTAGACATACACAGATTCTTCCTTTTCCTCTAGTCTTAGAAATACTAAGTGTTTCAAAATTTGGAAATCATGAGTATGTCCTCAGTCATCTTCTTTCTAATCTTGCCCTGTTGCAAGTTACATTCAAGTCCTTTTTTTTTTTTAAAAGGGAAGCATTTAATCTTTTTTTTTTTTTTTTAATATATCTTTATTGATTTCAGAGAGAGGAGAAAGGAGAGGGTGAGAGATAGAAACATCAATGATGAGAGAGTCATTGATCGGCTGCCTCCTGCACGCCCCCGACTGGGGATTGAGCCTGCAACCCAGGCATGTGCCCTGACCGGGAATCAAACCCTGATCGCCTGGATCCTAGGTCAATGCTCAACTGCTGAGCCATGCCCGGCCGGGCTCAAGTCCATTTCTTTAATTATCCTCTCTGCAGGTAATTCATAAACTTCTACCTAATTCTAAACACCCTCTTGAGCTCTTGACCTACATTTTTAGTTTTATGTGGGGCATATTACTTCAATGAACCACACCACCTCAAATCCAAGATTTCCAAAACTGAGCTTATGTTGTCTACCTAAAGGCAAACTACTGTTGACGTCTGTGTTTCCATCAGGTATCATAGAAATATGCACTGTTACACAAGCTAGCTCAAAACATTTTTGATGTTGATCTTTGTGTCACCATTAAAATTATAAATCTATTGCCCAGAGACACTGAAGTATTCTTATGAAGAATATGTTATAGCTTAGTAGTATCTAGAAATCAGCAGGTATCATCTTGTACAAAAGAACAGACATTCTCGTACAATCACAGATTTTAGAATTAAAACTAAGAATTAGTGAATCCAACCTCCCTTGCAATACCAGACCTCCTTCATCTAGCAGAGAGATGTAGTGCAAAGAGGAAGAGTCCTACAGTCAGTCAGATAGGAATTTAACTTCACATTTAACTGAGTTATAGTTAAAATAATGTGAAAAACTTAACTGTTACTCTGTTTCTTCATCTACAAAACAAATTAAATGAGTAGATGCACTCAGGTGCCTACCACAGAGCTGGCACCAGAGCAGGCGGACAAGAACAGTAGAACCAGTCCCTCCACATGGAAAATACACTGCTTTTTAAGGTGGCACATGCCAGGGTGGGAAAGCCCTATTAAAAGTTTGAAACTTAATGTGAAGTAAGTGCTCTAGTTCTGCTTGCTGAAGCATCAAAAACTGTGTCCACTTCCCTTTTACAGAAAACTCCTTAAAATGATTAGTCAACTATCTCCCAATAATCATTTTCTTCTCCAGGCTAAACAAATCTAGACACTCAAAGCATGGTATCTGGTTGTAATTTGGTCACTGCAGAATCATCAGCTAAAATTAAAAATTCTAATATCATTCATTTGGCAATCACCACGGTAGTAACTGTTTCAGATAAGAATCGCTAATGATACTAAAACTAGTGGACAGAAGTTTGACAGTTTGAGAATATATAGTCTTGAAATATCTTCCCACACAATACCTATTAATTGTAAATGAAAAAAAATGGCAACTGTACCATGAAGCAATCTGAAAGACAGCACCTAAACACCTTAACCAAGTGATCAGAATTAACATCACCAGCAATGGGATAATTTGATATCATGTGCCCTCTGATATGAACTGTGAAGACAAAACATTACTTCTATGGTCTTCCTTCTAAAACTCTGTAACTCGAATTTAATCATACCATCAGACAAATCTAACTTAAAAAACATTTTACAAATTAAGTGGCCTGTACTTTTTAAAAATGTCAGGGTTATGAAAGACAAAGACAGACTGAAGAAATGTTCAAGATTAAAAGAGGCTAAAGAAACATGGTAAACAAATGCAATGAGTGGTCCTGGAATGAACTAGAAATAAATTTCTCTCTAATGGATTAGTGGGACAACTATAGATGTTTGAGTAAGCCCTATAGATTAGGTCAGTGACTTTCAACCATTGTGCCACAATAATTTTTAAAACATGCAATACCTGACTCTTTAGTTAGGGGCACTGACCACTTTCCCCTTAGGTTGTCAAATTAAAAAAAAGGACAACAGCCAACACAATAGCAATCTGGTGTTAATGAGTCAAAATTATACCTGCTTTTTTTGGTCAGATCGGCAAAAAAATATATATTTTTTGCTGTGCCGCAGGATTTTAGAAAATTGTTAGATTAGATAATAGTACTGTATCAGTGTTAATCTCCTGATTTTGACAATTTTACTACGTTATGTAAGAAAATCTTGATTATCAATGAAAATCAAGAAAATCAATGCTAAAATGCTTTCTATAGCAAAAAAACTCCAAAAACTACTACAATGCTCCCCCAATATTGGGACAATTAGCAACATCTGTAAAATCTTAACACAACAGCCATATTTAAAAAGACAGTCAATAAGAAAGAACCTAAAATAAAAGTTCTCAAATTTAAGTTTAAACTTTACCCAATAAAGACCTCAATTATTTCTTCGAATTTTTATGTGGAACAACGCTTTTTGAAAGATTTTTAGAAATATGTATCAAGATCTTAAAAAAATATCACAATTCTCAGTAATGTTACCCCTGTGAATCTGTCCTAAAGAAATGGCCTGAAGTCAGATCCAGTTTCATAGGGGAAGAGACAGGAATTTCACTGCATTATTTCAATGTGGAAATGATCAATTAAATTTTAGTGCATCTATAGAATGGAGAGTCTACATAATGGAGCTGTAAAAAATTACTTTTACAAAATTTAAAAAATGTGCAATAGAAAAAAATAAAACCATAACTGCCTCCCCAAAACACAGATGATCTAAATAGATAATTCTGTCATCTGCTAAATTCTTTGAGGAATGAATGACTTCGCACATGGAGAGAAAAGACATCAGAATAAATGTGTTCAGTAAGAAAGCAGATGGAGGAAGTGAAGGGAGCATCAAAATCAGCAAGAGTAGGACTAGGTAAAGCCTCTGATTTTCCATAATGTTTGGGAAGCCAGAAAATGGGTTCTGGATAGTGGGAATGTTTAAGATAGAATTACAGACTGTTTTTGTGGTTGTAATAAAACTCCACTTCTACGTCTACAAAAAGGTCAATAAAAATCTGCTCTGCAAGCCTGGCTGGGCGTGGCTCAGTGGTTGAACATTGACCTAGGATCCAGGAGATCACAGTTCGATTCCCGGTCAGGGCACATGCCCGGGTTGCGGGCTCGATCAATGACTCTCTCACATTGATGTTTCTATCTCTCTTTCTCTCCCTCTCCCTTCCTCTCTGAAATCAAAAGGATAAAAAAAAACAAAAAAATCTGCTCTGCAAATGTAATCTCACCACCACCACCAACCACCCCAGGAAGTGAGAACAGAAAACAGTAAGAAGAATTTCAAAAAAATGTTGAGTTTCATGTCTGGAACAATTTGGAGAAGCACAAAGAAGTAGCTACACACACAGAGAGGGAAACTGAAGGCATAAAGGAGACCTAAAAAACAAAAAAATATGTGGAGATATCAGGGAATATAAATGAGTTTTTCTTATCTTTATTTTTCTAAATTTTCTGTAATGACATTTTAACTGGAAAAACAAGACAAATTCTTAAAAATATTTCTGTGCAGACGTGGAAACATGGGTAGTACAAAGCCATATTTTTTCCAGAAAAATAACAAAAAGGGATCAACTGGAACAAACATCCTTTCTTCATCTCAGTAATTAGCTGCTTCCAAAGGGCTACCACACATTTGAAAGATATGTCTAACTTTATAAACAAAAACAGTTAAATTCTAACCATCATGAGACATAACACATAATCCACTTAATTTACATGTTACTTTTATTTGAAGCTGTTCTTTGTCAGCCTAACTTTAATACTTTCAACATATTTGGGAAGGTACAATTATATTTTCCATACAAAATATATAAAGAATGAAAACTATATTCTTATGATTCTGATTCAATCACAGGTTTTAAAATTCTTCAAATAGTGTTCGGGACCTTTTTTAAAATAAAGGTTTATACTAAGTGCTATATTTAGCATATAAGGATAAATTTAAAAGTTGGAAATATCAAATTGTGAGTGTATAACTCACTGGGATATAAGGTGAGCTTCAAGAGAGATAAATGTCAAAGGAGGAAGAGGTCACTACCTGGAGTAAGTAGGAAGGAGTCCCTGTAGGAAGTGACATCTGAAATGGGCTTTGAAGTAGAAGATGGGAAAATAAGAATACTTTTCAGCTATCAGGACTCAGTTTTCGAAATTTAGAACCATGAACAAATTCTATTCAATGAACAATTAAGCGTGGTGATAACACTGTGCTACATACCTCCAGTCTACATCTAAGTCTTCACTTACACTGGAGTCATCCTCAAGGTTATTGTTGCCATCCAACATGAAAGCTTCTGGCTGTGCAAATTCATTGGCCGGCTCATTTCCTTCATCACTGCTGCTTTCATTCACTTCATTGTACTGTAACCAAGGAATTTCTCCCTCTTCCAAGGACGTCTGTTCCCTAATACAAACATTTTAAGATAGAAAAAAATATTATTTTAAAACACTCATAAAATTGTTCTTTAAAGAGCTTTACTCAGTACAAGCAGAATCTTTATTCCTTGAGTCCTAAACTCTTGGTACTTATGATTTAAAAAAATCTTTTTCCTTTAAATGCAAAATTATTTAAAAGTGAAGTAAATTTGTTATAGGGTCACATGTACATAGAAATAGCTTCTAATTACATAAGAAACTATTTATTTGATATACAGATTATCTAATCTACTATATATCCTCTTTTTGCAGGAGAAAACCTAAGAAAAATTTATTTCAGACAATTTAAACTGTTAAGTACTGCTCTTGAATAGTTTCCCTTCAGTTAAAATAAAATCCAAATTCCTCCGCCTGGCCTACAAATCCCTGCATAATACATGCTTTCTCCTTGGCCCTCTTCTCCAACTGTTACCTCACTACTCTTCCCTCCACTCACTATATTCCTACTATTCACGCTACACATGGAGATATTTCCACCTTGGGGCCATTTCCTCTACGTAAAATGTTCTTTCACCAGATTTTTTTGCACAGCCACTTCTTCCTTGATATTCAGATCAGAGTAAATGTCACCTCCTCAGAGAGGCCTGTCTTTGACTACTCATTTTAAGTAACTCTCCAGTCACTGACTATCATGTCACTCAGCTTATTTTCATTATAGAATTTACTTTTACTTATCATTTTCTTATTTGTTTATTGTCAATCTTTATCCCACTAAAAATAAGCATACAGGGACAGAGACAGACAAATCAATGGTACAAAGGAAATAAGGAAGAGAAGGAGTTCAGAACAGCATGGAAAAGGATTATTCAATAAATGTTATTGGGACAACTGAGTATCCACCTGGAGGGAGGGGGTTTAAATCTCTAAATTATTATTTACCCTTAAATAAATTCCAGATCTACTTTTTAAAACTGCATGGGCACCCCCACCACCTCTAAAACAATGAAACTACTAAAAGAATCATGAGGAAAAGTTTTACAAAAAATCTGTCATTCTAAGTATGAGCAAAGCCTTGAAGCCACAGATTGTTAAATTTCACAATATGCACATTAAACACTCATGGAAAAGTCAAAACACCAAAAATATGGGCACAAAGATCAAATTGAGAAAAATTAATTATAATACACAAGAAACAAAAGGAATTTCATGGCTGCAATGAACTAAAAAAGGGTACTTTATGAATTTTTAATAAGATCATTATATGGTAGGATTTTCTTATTTTATTTAACAGAAAATATACCTTTTAGTATAACAAAAGGAGCATATTCTTGGCAAGGTTGAATTTTAGTTTGGGTTTTAAGATAAATGATGTTATATAACAATTTATATATTTAAACTTTATGAGCAGCTATAACTGGAGTTCTATACATTTTAATGTGCAAATTTAACTTTTGGGGTAAAAACATTTATGAAAGGAATGCAGACAATGTCCACATATAAAAATCAATGCATTTTATTTTATTTTTTTATTTTTAAATATATCTTTATTGATTACAGAGCGAGGAAAGGAGAGGGAGAGAGAGAGATAGAAACATCAATGATGAGAGAGTCATTGATCGAACCCGCAACCCGGGCATGTGCCCTGACCGGGAATCGAACCCCGATCGCCTGGATCCTAGGTTGACGCTCAACCACTGAGCCATGCCCAGCCAGGCAAAAATCAGTGCATTTTAAATGCATAGAAAACAGTATCTCTTTACATACCTAAACTCGTAGATGTTTCTTTAATTTCAGATCCTAAACTACACTTCAGAATGATAGATTTATAAGATTTAGTATCTAGTACAACCAGTCTAGTAAAATCAGAGAAATTAGCGTAACAAAATATACTTACTTTGTTAAAGGTTTAAGGTCAAATATATAAAGATAGTGAATGTTTTCCTTTTGTGCGTAATTAGGTCTAATGAAAAATATAACCCAAAATGGGCTTAAGATACAAAATCAAACTAAAAATTCCTAAGCAACAGATTTTTATTCACACCTTTATGAGAGCACTCACCACACTGTACTGTAACTTTTCTGGTGACTCACTTGTCTCCTCCTAGACTGGGAGTTTTTCAAGGACATATACAGTGTTGTCTCTTGTCATTTTATCTTCACCCCCTGTATGTAACAAGTGCTTGGTACATAACAGATACTCTATCTCTATATATGCTGCAAATGTAATAATAAATCCTTAAAAAAACAACCTATTAAGCCTGGAATAGACCCTGAAATTTCTGTTATTTCTAATGTATTCCTACAAAAAATACATTTCTTTCTCCTATTTTACAGACGTTGAGATGACTTAGTTACTCTACTTCAGATATATAATATAAAACTAGTTTTATATTGGTGAAAATGATTCAGTGTAAAAATATTAATGTATGGGTTTTTTAATTCAAAAAAGAAAACTAAAATAAGAAATCATCATAATGAGTCTAAACAATATAACATGTCATTTATACTCTTACTCTAAACCAATTCTCGGCTATATATTTTGCTTAAACATTTCATTCTGTCTTTAATAATTCATTACAGCAGTTGTAGAAATAGAAAATAAGTGGTACATGGCATATGCTTCCAACATGTTGTACAAAGTTTATATAAATTCCTACCATTTCACATAAATTTTCAAAGGCTTCAAGAGTAGCAATGTGCTGGACCAGAGTTATATTGATAGTATAACAAAAGGAATTTTGCTCTTAAAAAAAAAAGATTCTGAACAACTGGGCCAAAGTATCTTTCATTTTGTATAGCTAACAACAGAAACAAATATCCCCTAGGAACTGCAAGCATATAATGTAAAGTTAAATGCTTCAAAAACCTTGAAAATACTTCTGACATTATCTGTTTTCTTTCTCTCTCCATTATACATTCACACATGCACACACCCTATTTAACATATCCACAAAAATTTAGACCTTTAATGGTTTTTCTTCACTTTGGCAATATGAAAATCATGAAAATGCCATTATAATGTTATGTATTAATATATACTAAAAATATCTAATGATTAATATATCTAATGATTAATATATCTAATCATGTCTCCAAATGGCTCATTCTAAAAAAGCAATCCAGTATATATGGCAGATTGGAAGCCTGTGCCTACCATTACCACCACCACAGTAACAGGCATTTCAACTAGGAAGGGAGACCGCCAACTTGTCCTTCCCTTTTGAGGAGCTTTCAGCACAGCTTGGAGAAAATGAATGCTGCTACCATGACCGAAAGCTGAAAATGCCCCATCATGTATCCCCAGAACCTAATCCCAGTGAAAATCTTAGAAGTCCACCAGCATCATCTATTCTCCCATTTACAGTCCACACTGTTGCCTCAAAGCCTCAGATAGACTGCTGCTCCTTCCCTGAAAAGGATTAAAGACCCCTACTTCTTGGTAACAGACACTAAATTTGATAACATTTTATGAACAGAAATATTAAAATGATCAAAATTACTAATAAATAGTAAATATTTTAAAGACATTTTTATTACAAAGTTTTAAATTTGCTATCATATAATCAAGCATCATAGAATTCTCTGAGAAATGAAGAAAATGAAAGGCGGACAAATCAAATTAAACCCCTGAAAACACTAACCAATTCTGATTTACAAATCTGAGTAACTTCCTTTAGCTAATAAATCAGCAATTAGAGTATCCATTATTTGCAGCACAGAATTTCAAATGTTTGGGTCAATACCAACATTTTAAAGGGCCAGGGCTTTCACAAAATAAAGCTATCTTATAAGAAATTTATTTTATAAAATCCTGGAGAGCATATGTAACATTCCTAATTAACTGGCATTTAACTAACTGTCTTTCATTTTATAGCTCAAAACACATGTAAATAGTTGCGAAGCTTTAGGTATAAGCTCATTTTTAATAATGCTAATTGTACAGCAAACTTTTAAGAATTCAAATCCCTCTCTTGGAGGTAAAGTACAAAGGAAAGTAACTGAAATTTAAAAAAGGAGTAAAAAATCCTAAAAGGGAATTACAGCTACAAAATCAAGAGTACCCTGTTTCATCATCCAGTTGCAAAGACGGAATCCCACCACTTAATTTGAAGAATTACTTCTTTATTCTAACATATTTACTATTGATTAATAGAAAGGCAAAGTATTTATTAAAAATTTTAAAGAATATTTACATAAAGTTTGTAAAGTCACGAGAACAGCTATAAAAGCCTAAATGAAAACACACATGTGATGTTACTAATTTAGCTTTAAATTAAAAAACACAAATCTCTAATGGCACTCAATACTTATTGACCAGCAATTATTCAGTGTTTATCTAGTAACTTTGCGGCCCTGTTCTCTGAAAACCTATTTCCCACCTTTTCTTCTTTCCTTATATTTCACAACTTTCCTACCCTAACCAATTCTCAACATCCAGTAACAAATCACCTGAGAGACTCATCTTTCTTCCCACCAGCAAACCTACAGACTCACCTACACTTGTACCTACCTACTACCTTCCCACTAGTTACAATGGAAGTCTCTGCTCCTAAAGGCCCTTTCTTTGAAATCTGGAGCCCTTATCACCTTCTCCAGGACTTCACCTTATCTTTCCTATAGTTATCAGTTACTCTCTTCTGGAACGTTTTATAAGCAAACAATCGTGCTTGTTTTTTGCACAGTGGGGACAATGCTTTTCTAGGCTCAACATCCAACTGTGGTTCCTTTCCTTTTGTAAAGAACTGGGTACAGTGACAGTCTCCACTTGCTCACCTTCAATTCTCCTCATTTTACCCAGTGCAGAATATATATAACCTATTTAAGTTAGAAAGCATATTATATTGAATATCCATAAACCCAACACCCAAACCAGGAAACTACAATATTACCAATGACTAGCATACACCTTTTACTCTACACGTTGGCCCCAACCCCCTGAGAAAAGTACTATCTTGATGCTGCTGTTATTCCACTACCTTCTGAAAGAAGTTTTCACTACTTTGTATACTTAAACAAGGTATTTACTTCTGCTTGTTTTTAGGCTTTATAAAATAGGTTCCAGGAATGGTGTTTTCACTCAGCATTGTATCTCTGCATTCATCCATATTCTTGCATGTAACTGTGGCTCCTTCGTTCCCATTGTTATATAATACTCCATGTATGAGCACACCACTAATTTTTCTATTAATTAATATTTGGGTTATATCCAGTTTTATGGCTTTCATGAAAAGTACTGCAAAGAATATTCTTATATACAACTTCTGAGCCATATGGGGAAGTTTCTCCAGGGTATATACCTAAAAGTGGAATAGCTGGGTAGTCTACCATGCAAATGTTACAGTAATTACATAATTTCAGTGAATTTGACCTACTTTGTATCTCAAACAAGCAGTGTGTAAGAATTACTCATATCTTCCAAAACCCCTGACACTGTCAAATTTCCTGATTTTTGCTCATCTAAAAGGTTAGTAAAAAAATGATACCTCCATGTGATCTGACCATACACTCCCGAGTACTGATTATCTAAGCATCCTTTGATACATTAGTATCAAAAGCATCTTTTATTCACCATTAATATTTCCTATTCAGTGAATTATCTGCTCAAGGAGTTGATCATTTTGCAATCAGATTGTGAGGTGTTTTTGTTTTTTTAAATGATTTCTAGTTCTTTATACATTCTGCATATTAAGATTTTATGTTCTATAGTCTCCTAGTTATTTTCCTTTCCTTTTCATTTCCTCTTTTTTTTATATCTTTCTACCCTTTATTTTTCCAGCCTCTACCAACAATGGATATGGAAATGGTGCTGGTTGAGCACCTTGTCTTGTTCCTATTTTAAGTGGGGATTTTTAAACTCTTCCTTACTGAAAATGATTTCTATTTATTTATTTATTTAGCTAGATACTTTTTCTCAAGTCAAGGAAATTCTCTTCTAATCCTGGTTTCTCAGTCTTTATCATGATAAGGTGTCGAACATTATTAAATGATTTTTTCCCTCCATCTATAGAATCTATCATATGAATTTTCTTCTGTATTTTGCTAATGTGGTGAATGACATTTATACCTATTCTATGTAAAACTACCTTTGAATTTCTGGAATAAACCCAGATTCATAATTGAATTTTATCTTTTAAAAGAAGACATTTCCAAGTTCAAATTTCCAATAATTCTGTTAAAGATTTTAACATGTATTTTAATGGGAAAAAAACAAAACATCCATATAATTTTCTTCACATACTCTTGGTATTAGGCTTCTACTGGCCTTATTAGACTAATTTGGAGAAATAGGTCTTTTTTCCTATTCTTTTGAAGACTAGAGTGACATGATCCTTAAAAGTTTAGTTTAAGAGAATTCAGCTCTAAAACCATCTGGATCAGTTGTTTTTCTCCGTGGGAAGATTTTAAACCATTGATTACCAACCTATAGTAGTTACAGTATTATTCAGGTTTCGTATTTCTTCCTGAGTGTGCTTCGATGAATTCTATTTTTCTAGAAATTTGTAAATTTCTTCTAAGTTTTCAAATTTACAGCTAAAAAGTTTACAGTACTTTTTAATATTCAGTCTTTATTGTATTTGCCACTGTATCCACTTATTTATTTCAGTCTTATTTATTTATACCTTGTCTTTGATTTCTTGTTCACTACCCAAATGGATTGTCTTATCTTTCTTAATCTTTCAAAGTTTCAACTTCTGACTTCCTTTAATCCCTGCTTTTGTCTTTCCTAATTCTAATTCTTATCTCCTTTTCTTTGTTTATTATAACATTCCTTTTCTATTTTAAGTTAAATGCACAGCTCTGTTTTCAGCTTTTCTTACATAAGTATTTTTAAAATTTTCCTTTAAATACCAACTGCATTTCATCCTACAAATTTTGATTGGTGGTATTTTCATTATCATCGACTTGTGAACATTTAAAATTTCTATTTTTTCTTCTTTGTCCTACTGGTTCTTTAAAAGGATGGATAACTTAAAATGCATAGGGTTTTCAAAAATTATATTTTTTGTTATTTACTTCTAAGTTAACAGCATTGTGGTCAGAAAATAGTGTGCAGGATAATGATTCTTTGAAATGTGTTAATCTGTGCTTTGTAACCTAGTACACGTTCAGTTTTTGTATGTTTGTGTATTCCAAAGGATGCAGTGTTCATAAACCATGCTTAAATGAGTCGTTAAAATCTACTAAAGATAGAGGAATTTTTTATATCCATGAATTATTAGTAATTGAGAAACGTATTTAAAAATTTCCCAATATGACAGTAAATTTGTCAATATTCTTTAGTTTGGTCAAATTTTGATTTAGATATTTGAGTCTATTTTATTAGGTGCATTCAAATTTAAAACTGCTACATTTAATGATAAAGTGGACTTATTATATAATGACCTTCACTCTCCTCAATGATGTTTGTAGGCCTTAGATAATAGATAAGTAGCCTTGTCTGAAGCCTACTTTGCTAATGTTAATATAACTGTTCCATTTTCTTTTAGTATTTGCCTGAAATATCATTTTCTACCCTTTTATTTTCTTTCTTTTTGTTTACTTATGTTTTGTGTGTCTTCTGTAAGCAGCATTTAACTTCAAGAAATTCAACTGACCTGAAACTGTCCTTCATCAGCAAGATGAGGCAATTTATATTTATTACAGGACTTGTTCCTATATCCAACATTTTTCATCTCTATTTTTCTTCCATTTTTATGCCTTTTTCTTCCTTTCTTTACTTTTATTTGAATTGACTTTAAGTATTCTTTTTCCACATCTTGATTCTTTTTTCCTCCTCTACAGGCTTCCAGTACATATATTCTGTATTTACTCTTATAGTGGTTATCCTTGAAATTTTACCATATAAATTTAACTTATGTCAAAAGTTAACTTTCAACCCTCTTCCAAACAATACATTTCAACTCTGATCTTCCCCTTGTCAACTTAACTATTATTGCTATCCAGTGTTTTAGTTCTGTACTTCTCACCTCCCACTTTCATTTTTAAACAAATTAGTGGGTTTTATTATTGTAGGATATCAATGCAAGTAACTGATGACTTACAAATGTGTTTTTGTTTATACTCATATAATCTCTATATTTAACTACAATCCAGGACATTTTCCTTAAACTTGACAGTTAAGTATCCAGGTGTCTACATGCCATCTAAATGGCATGTCTGTCCAAACAGCACTTAAAATTTCTAAAGAGTTCCTACTTTGCCCAGCTGGTGTGGCTCAGTGGTTGAGCATCGACCTATGACCCAGGAGCTCTCGGTTCGATATCCAATCAGGGCACATGCCCAGGCTGTGGGCTCAACCCCCAGCAGGGGTCGTGCAGGAGGCAGTCTATCACTGACTTTCTCATTGATGTTTCTATCTCTCCCTTTCCCTTCCTCTGAAATCAATAAAAACATATTTAAATTAAAAAAAAAAAAAAAGAGTTCCTACTTCCCATTTCTCTTCCCAGGCTTCTCCATCTCAGTCACCCAATGCTCAAACCAAAACACCCAGGCGTAACTGACTGATTCCTTCTTCTCCTTCATCTTACACCTAGTTCATCCTTTTATAACTCGAAAATATTCTCTAACCTCTTTGCTTTTCTTAATCCTCACTATCATCCCCTAGTCCTAAACCAAACTCATCCCTTCCTTTTTAACTTTAATCCATTTCCAATTCAATCTCCATAAAACAGCTAGTGATCTTTTTAAAATGTGTGTCAGATCAATGACTTCATCAGTTAAAATCTCACTGATTTCTAAGTAAATTCCAGACACTGTATGTCCTGCACAGTCTGGTTCCTGCCCACTTCATCATCTTCACTTCAGCCCCACTACCATCATACATGCAAAGGCCTTTTCTTTTCTTTTTTTAAAATCCTCACCCGGAGATATTTTCTCTATTGCTTTCTGAGAAAGTGGAAGGGAGAGAGAGAGAAAACATCGATGTGAGAGAGACACATCGATTGGTTGTCTCCCACAACATGCCCCAGCACCTCAACCAGGGCTGGGATTGAGCCTGCAACAGAAGTACTTGCCCTTGGCCGGAATCCAACCTAGGGCCCTTTAGTCCGTGGGCCAACGCTCTAACCACTGAGCCAAACCGGCTAGGGCAGCCCTTTTCAATATCTCTGCTCTGACCTTTGCTTTTGCCTAGAAACCTCTTCCTCAACTGCTAATTCTCATCTTTCAGATCCCAGCTCAGAAGTCAATTCCTAAGAGAAATCCTCCCTGAATGCTCTAAAAAATGTAGGCCCCTATCAGTTACTTTCTATCAAATTAGTATTTTATTCCCTTCACAGTAATCATCACAGTTTGTCACTTAACATGTTTGTATCTTGTTTGTTATGTTTCTCCCACCATAATGTGAGCTTCACAAGGAAATCTTATTTGTCTTGTTGCCTGATATAATCCCAGGATCCAGCACAATACCTGGTACATATTAAATGCTCAATAAATATCTGCTCAATGAATAGATAATTACTACCACAAATTACATATGAAACAGTTAATAATATTTAGTAAACTAAGTAATGGTGATTAAAGATGATAGCATAAAATCACGAAGAGCAGAAAACTCCACCTCAACCTACCACTGTCAAACCAATTATATTTGTAAATTTCTTTCTTTACAGATTTTCTAGTATGTTTTATTCCCAGATTTTCTGACGGAATTAATCTCAAGATGGAAATTTATACCTTTTGCAAAATACAAATTTTAATATTAGTCCAAGCTGAAAGATTTTTCCTAAGAAAACATATGCACCAAAATAGGTCCCATGAGAGACTAAATATTAAAACCAACTAATTATAGTAGAAAAAATTTAAAATTATCACAAAGATACTCCATCACAAATACTAACAACATTTAAAGGAATAAATAGTGATTTAAACAAGAAACTATTTAAACAACTTTAAAGCAATAAATAAGTTATTTAAAGGAATAAAAAACCTATTTAAACACCAAAGGATTCAAAAAGAAAAATAGGAAACACAATCTTTTAGCAAAGCGAGTATCAAACTGTTATCAAGACGAAAAACTAGAGACAATTCACACAATGGGTCTCAATATTAAAATCCTATGTAAAATATTAGCAAACAGAATCCAGCAGCTCAGAATAAACCATGACTATGTGATCACGCTGAGTTTATTTCAAGAAGCAAGGGCAACTAAATTTTAAGTAATATTGTAAAAGAATTATTCCTCATGATCATTAGGTCAAAAGTGGAAAATCTTTCTGATAATTTCCACTGATACTAAAAAGACTTTAATTAGCAAACATTCTTGCTAGAAATCTAAAAAATAGTAACGGGGTTATTTCCTTAGTGCGATTAAAAAAAATGTGTGTTTGTGTGTGAAACCAACCTAAAAGCCAGAATCATTCTTATTGTGGAAATACTAGAGCAAGTGTTGGTAAACTATGGCTCATAGGTTATTTCTAGCCCGTCACTGGTTTATATAAATAAAATCTTGTTGCAAGAGAGCTACACCCATTCATTTACATATTGTCTATGGCTACTTTTACACTACAATGGTAGAGTTGAAAATATTTACTATCTGACCCTTCACAGTGCAAATTTGACAACCCCTGTAATAAAGCACTCCCATTAAAGTTAGAAAAACATAAAAATGTTTACCATCAAGCACTGATTTTTGGAGGTATCATCTAATGCAATCAGACATTCAACTAACGTTCAACTTTTGCAACTACCACCATTTCTATCACTGACTCCCTCTGAGACTGCCCCTTCTCCCTTGTCATTATATCCACCATATAGCAATGGCAGCTCTAATTCACTCAAACCTAACTCAACCAAAGTGATTTTTTAAATGACCAAGTTTTCTGTAATAAAGCAAAATGGAAACACATACTGTATTTTAATAGAAGATACTGAAATTACCTGTATTTTCAATTTGACTATTCTTTGTAACACATCAAAACCATAATGAAAAAATCAATAGGACCTACTAGTCCTACACAGGGCTTGTAAATGCAATTAACAGCATACCCAATATTTTAATGTGATGTACAGCACTCTTGTACAATGCACGTAGAAATAATAAATCTCACTGTTAAACATACCCTTCCTGAAGAGATAAATGGTTTTCTTCAGGACCACTGCTATCACTGTGTAGTTCAGGTTCATTTTCATCCTTTCCTGGTAGAGTCTCCCAGCTTTCATCACTTGAGGACTGATCTTTTTCTGTACCAGAAAATCGATGAGGCAAAGAAGCAGACCATTCTCCATCACTGCATTCTGAACTGCAAATTTAGAACAGAAATAAAATAAACTGTCATTATATGTGCATTTATTGTTTGGAGTGTTAACAGGCACATGGTATAGAATGGACTACTGATGCCACACATGCTTCATCAGGTGCCAATTTTTAAAATATTTTTTAAATGAATAAATAAATATATTCAGCAGAATGTAACTTTTTTTTTAATCCTCACCAGAGGAGACATAGACATCAATGTGAGAAAGAAACATTGACGAGGTGCCTTACAGATTGAACCTACAACCTACATATGACCTGGAATCAGACCAGCAACCTTTTGGTGCACAGGACAATGCTCTTAGATATAGGTTCTTCATATTTTAGACATGTTTCTAAGTAAAAATTTAAACATAACTTGGTAATTATAAATTTATTATTCACCTGGCCTGACTTAAAACAATTTTCTAATTACATAATTACAAACTGATGAAATATCTTCTATGAATAAATTCCTACTATTGCCATGTTTTAAAAGCTTAACTATTTTTTCCTTCCTTTTTCACAGACTTTAAAATGAAGATACATTCAAATTCGTATAAAGTAGCACTGACAAATCTTTAGTGAAGTTCTTTGGTAGGACTGTGAACACAAAATATATTTCAATTCAAGAGAATACTTAGGTAAGAAACCAAAACATATGATAAAGGGTTAATAAAGAACCTCAGAAAATTACTTTTTATTATATTTAACTTTGGTTAACTTGGTTACATTTAACTATTCTTAAAGCACCAGTCATACTACCAAGGCAAAAATATTACTTAAACAATGTTAATAATAAATCTTAAATGCCCCTTCTGACCATCTCAACCATTCTGGTCAAGAATCCCTTAAAGATTTCCTTTTTGTGTACTGAATTTTGAGAAGCCAAAAAAAATAACAAATTTTAGTTTATGTTTTTGAAAGGAAGTGATAATTAGTAAGAAATTGTCTTTTATGATGACAACATATTATTAATATCTAAACTAGTTAGTGAGTTCTTCCTTCTATAGGTAGATGCACCCAAGAGATCAAAATTCTAACAAAGAGCAGCACTAAGCTGAGCTCTGAGAAACTAGAAGTAAAAAAGTAAAATGAACATCCAATTTTCAATAAACGATGGGCAGCAGGGCACAGGCATCCTGGAGAAGGAATGCAATGGAGCTCTGGGATAGCAAATAAAAGACAATAAAATGCCTATAAAATTTTCTGTGACCCAAAGAATCATCTAAGATCAAGTAAGTCATCTCTAGGCTTGCATCAGTGTCAAAATCTACCAAGAAATAGATTTATAAGGAGCTTACTGGGCTGTTAAGGATCCTTGAGTATGAAGCTTCTCAAATTCAAAGCTAAATTACCACCTCCAAATCTGAGAATTTTAGGTAAGATTTCTAAATTAATTTGTGGCAATTTTTTACATACTAAAGAAAACCTCATGTTTTAGACATTTCACTCAGAGTATGATACTGTTCAGAAAGTAAACACATGAAACTTCTGAACTTTCCTAGATTAACTTTTCTATTAATTAATAAAGTAATTCATATACTATCTACAAATTTTAATACAAAAAGAATGTCTGTCATCAACATATTTAAGAAGCCTATGTGAAGGATTGGCAAACCACAGCTTTTGGGCCAAATCTGGCTTTGCTGCCTGTTAAAAAATGGTCTGTGAGCTAAAAATGGTTTTTTACATGTATATCTTTGATTTTTGTCTCTTAATCAACAAACCCTAAAATATTTACTATTTGGCCTTCAAGAAAAAGTCTGTGGACCCTTAGCCTGTATCATTATACTCATTATACACAACCCTTCCCTCTAAGTAGATAATTTTAAAACATCTATCCCCAGCCCTGACCACCATACTAAGCTTTCATAATCACTAACTGCCCTCTAATCAATTTAGATTTCACACTTCTTTTTCAAGTTATGTTTTAAAAACAAAATCCATCTGCCAGATAAGTCCCTTTCTTCATTTTCTAAATGCTAATGGTATTACTCTGCTTTTATGCTAGAAAACACTTATTTTGGACTCTTAACAAACTCCCCATGTTTAACTTTCCATTCTTTCTAACTTTCCATTCTTTCTGTACAATGGCTCTTATATCCTAGCTCCTTTCCCCCCATTTCTCAAAACAAACAAACAAACAAACAAAAACAAAACCCCTAAAAACCAAAAAACCTTGTTCAAGTGCTTTTCTCTAAACCTAGTCAATTATTAATTTATGTCCCTAAATTTAATCCACTCTCAACTCACTTAAAAAAATGCAACCTAAATATCACTGTCACTTCCATTTATATCAAATAGTAAATTTATAATTACTCCAAAAACCTTTAAGAGTTTTTTCCTAAAGCAGTATTTCACAAATTAAGCCATTTGCCTCACATTTTTTGCTACAGTTGTACATTAATACTGTCTTAAGATACAGTACTAGTTGGGAACATAGGTTCTGAGGTCAACTTGTCTGGATTTGAATCCACCACTTATTAGCTATGAAAAAGTTACTTAACCTCTCTGTGCCTCTATCACTTCACATATCAGGTAAGTCTAATAGCTCAATGAGTTCATGTGAGGAGTAAATGAGTTAATATATACAAAACATTCTAATAGTGTTTGGTAAATAATAAGCCATCAAAAACAGTTAGCAAATCATTTTTTAAGAACATTTTTTTACTCAAATACATTTAGTTACCTCCTAAGCAATATCCATAAAATTTCAAATTTTATGAGTTAGCTATATTTTTTATTCCCATTAAGACAAATATAATGATAAAAATTAGTAATACTTATCTGTGTACCACTTAATATATTTGACTCACTTTGGAAAATTATGGCCTATAGAAAAAAAGTTTAAACTTTGAATGGCATGATTTACTACACTCTGATCCCAGTTACTAGTACATTCTTACATCCAACTCTTTTGTTACATGAATGCTCTTTATTTCAAATACTGTTCCGGAAGTGTGAACTTTCGCCATAACCATTTCTCCCACCAACAAGAATGTCTTCACAATCACTTCACTTTTTTTCTCTTTCAGGCTCAGATCATTCCTTCAAGACCCTCTCCTATAGAATTGTTTCTTTTGTTTTTCAGTTAATTAATTGAAATCTTGTTTAGTCAGTCAAACTCACTAAAGCACAGGTGCCTCTTTAACAATGCATTTAAAGGTACTTTTCATAAGTATCAAATCACAGTTTCTTTAATAATGACCAGAAAAGTGTCTGAGGAGATCAGCCTGAATAGTGGAGTACTTGTAAAAGCTCTTTGAAATTAATTAAGACTGTGCAATTGCCTGGTTTTAAATAGGGAACTTTTGGTGTTATTAGTTTATTTGAAAAGGGCCAAAAATTAATCCTCTTTAAAGTATGTTCCAGAAATTAATACATATTTGTGATATAGTGACAGAAAGTAATATATGAACAATTTCCTATTAATATTTCATTCTGAACATTATTTATCTATGACAAGTTTCAAACTTAATGTCTATTACTGATTTAAAAGTCCAAACTGGCTCAGAGGGCTAGTCAGAGGACACTATATGCAACTATGATTAAGATTTTTTACTATAAAAAACCCCCAGAAAACAAAGAACCTACCACAGGCAATTTCCTTACTGAAGAAACAAGATACTGTATTTATATATTTTACATCAGGTGAAAGTTCCATTGATGACAGCCTCTTTTTCACCCCTGGCAGTGGAATGCCACATTGCTAAGAGTAAGCTTTGAAGTCAGACAGATCTGGGTTAGGAACATGGCTTGGTATTTACTAGCAATGCAAGCCCAGGCATTTAACTTCCCTAAACTCACTTTTCCTCATATGTAAAATGAGAATATTACTATTTACTTTTCAGGGCTATAGTAATATTTAAATGAATGCTGCAGATAAAATGTTTAGCACAATTTTTGGAAAAGGGTAAACAATTAATAAAGGTGGCAGTTACTTCATTATATAAGCTGTCTGCTTAGAGCTGTCATTTCGATTTCCTACCAGCACACCACCATTATCCTCTTTAATCTACCAAAGAAAATCTACATCCTCTGGTTTGTTTTACTAAATGGCAATATCAGCCACCTGGTTATCCAATTATCTTTAGTTTTACTCTCTTTACACCAGAGGTCAGTAAATTCTGCCCTGGCCCATGAGCGAAATCTAGCCACCTGTCCATTTTTTTATGAGCTGGAAGCTAAGAAATATGGTTTTTTGCATTTTAAAATTGTTATATAAGTGCCTACACAAGATCCTCGCTTTTATCTTTTGGTCCACAAAGCCTAAAATATTTACTATCTGGTCACCTTTTTAAAAAGTATGTCAACCCTGGGGGGTCTGGAGGAGACATAGGTCAATGGAAGAGAAACTGAGGAGCAGGAAAGGGTGAGCAAACAGCTCAGTAGCAGCACTGTAGTCAAAGAAAATGAATAGTGAGAAAAGTCACCTGGCTGTGGAAGTTAGGAGGTCATTGTTAACGTGAAAGAATAGACAAATAATACTGAGAATTATATTTGGAGGTGTTTAAGAAGAGTGGATAGAAGGAAGAGAAGCTGTGGGTATGGAACATTTATTCTGAAAATTCCGCAATGAAAGAGAAAACAAACAGGCAAGTAGATAATAGAAGGAACAAGATCAAGTGAAGGTTTCCACCAGACTGTGAAAAATTGGAGAATGCGAGGTAGAGGGGAGCAACCTGGGAATAAGGATAATAGATAAGGTGTCAGATGTGACTGTAGGCACAGAATGAGAAAAGTTACCTCTCTTCACTGAAAAAACTGAAAATAAATACTGAGATACTCTAACATGGAGAAGAGAAAAACAAGAAAGTTCACGTTTAACTACTTCAGTATCTCCAGGAAAGCAGGAGTGCAAGTCATCTACTAAGAGTGACAGAAGTGTATGAAATTAAAAGCAAAAAGAGAAAGAATTTAAAAATAAGTTTTCAAGGACAGTAAGCAACAGAACAAATAAGATACAACATAATTGTGGATTAGGGGACCATTTGTTCTTGACTAGAAAAGCACATGAGGTAAATATTTTAAATTCTCAAAGTAAAAAATAAATTAGGTACCACTTTAATTTTCATATGCTCTATTATTGTCTCCCATTAGCATTTAGAGCTATATTCAAAAGGAGACAACTATAACTTATTAGAATGCTACATTCTTTACACATTCAATTGTGAACCAAAAATACTTTTTTCACATATGTAATGAAATTATGTGTGATTTCTAGACAAATAATTTATGTACAAATCCTAACTAGAAATAAGATCGAGAAGTAAAATCAGCCAAAAAAGCAACCCTCTTCTTTACTAAATCCCTCAAGGAACTGGTTGGTTTGTCTTTTCTAGCATTCATCACATGCATAAATAATCAACTACAAAGGAGACTAGGGAAAAGTGAAAGATTAGATAATTTTGTCACCTGACTAGAAGATCAAAAAAAGTTTTTATTTTTATTGAAAATACTCTGGATGGCCTGGCCGGGCGTGGCTCAGCGGTTGAGCGTCGACCTGGGATCCAGGCGATCCGGGTTCGATTCCCAGTCAGGGCACATGCCCAGGTTGTGGGCTCGATCAATGACTCTCTCATCATTGATGTTTCTATCTCTCTCTCTCCCTCTCCTTTCCTCTCTCTGAAATCAATAAAGACATATTTTTTAAAAAAAAAGACAATACTCTGGATGGAAATTGTGTTAAAACATATAATTATTTTCATTTTCAAAGACAGTATATGGAACACAGTCTAAGCAGCCTAGGATATTTCACCACTGTTCACATTTAACTATGTTGTAATACAGTGATACAAAGGGAACTTATTGAAATATACAAGCCTGCTTAATTTAGAAAATAAGGCCCAGATGGTGTCCTTTTAAAATTGTACCTGCTTTTTACAACTTTCTGTTTCTTTTCCTTAATATCTAAGTATTATAATCTGTAACTTGCTAGCATGCCTGAAGAACAAAGCTGTTTATCCCTAATTTACTCCTAAACTTCTATGAACTTGGAAACAAGATAAAAAGGTGTGCTAAAATGTTAGAGCATGTGCTTTAAGATCTTTTTCTTGGCTGCTTAGAGATGTTTTATTTGTCAAGATACAGGAAGATCAGAGGAACTCTTTCTTCATGACCTTCACCTAACATATATAGAAGAGGAAAGGAGCTTAATTTAGTCTCATGATAATTATCTGTACGTCCTGTCTTCCTCATAAGGTTGGTGAACACCAAGAAACAGGGACCATTATTATATGCATTTAGAGTACCCAGAACAAAGTCTGACACTTAGGAGGATTTCAAGAAATCTTTTTTGAATAAATCAAATAGAAATCAACTAAATGGCTAATACTCTTTTAATTCTCCCAATATCAACAACAAAAAAAGCTGTCCCAACATTTTATCTTAGGTATGTTTTTTTTTACCTTTTAAGCAAGTTTAAGGCCTAGAGAGAAAAATTGTGAAAGAAACCTCAAGTGCTATAAGGAATGGTTAGGAGACGGCATGCCTCTCTTCAGAACAGTTAGGCCCAGGGTTAAATAAAATGTGCTGGCATGGCTGAAAGGTCCTTTTAAACTCAAGATCTTGTCCTCAACAGTTATTAAAGTTCTCAGAGTGTATTTCAAAAGAGCAGGATATTAACCTTAGCTCTTTGGTCTAATTCCAAGTCTGGTAATTATATGCTGCCTATTAAAATTCCCCTTGCAGCTCTAATTTAATAAGGTGGTGCTCAGTTCCTGTCAAACAGCTTAGAGCAATGCTACCAACCACAATGCTTTTCCCATAGAGTGTAATGTTTCAGATGTGATTAAGTGATCATTTAGAATTTTTCAGCAAAGAAAAGGATCATGCATTCATTAAAATACTTTTCCATTTATAAAGTATATATATACACTATACATTTCTAAAGTGCCCCAAATTCCTGTATCTACATATGTCACAGTAAAGTTTAGTTAAGTTCTTGATAAGGGAGTTCAATTTGTAACTATTATAATACAAACATAACAAAATATTTTTCAAGTACATCATCTTTAAGTTTTACAAAGCAGTGAAAACTCAACAAAAAAATCTTATAGATTCAAAGCAGAAGCTATTTGTACTTTCCTTCTCAAAATACTTATGGTAGAGCCATTGTGTTTCCCCATTTCTCCAACCTACTAATATTTATTGAGCAGGACTACAGTAAAACATCAGATAGATGAACAACTGGCAAAATGAAACTAAACAGGAGTTACAACTATTAAATTTCAACCTTGATCTGCCACCATATTAAAAGGCATATGGCAACTGTGATCCTTTGCAGGGAGTAAGAGCAGATGAACTGGAAACAGTAAGACAGAAACAGAATTTTACTCCTTAAAATTGTAGTGACTATTGAAATGAGATCCTAAAACATATCTTAAGACTTACAGATGCAAATATAAGTGGAATCCTAGGTAGAAACGCTTTCCTTGAGAATTTATTCTGTGATGAGTCTTGAAAAAAAATCCTAAGTGTTTCTGGCATTTCAACGTGTTTTTAAAAATGCCCCAAAATTACTCTGATCTTTCAAAGCACACCCAACTACAGGTTCTGTAAATAAATATATTACCAAAAAGTTGAAAAAAATAAGTTTCTATTAATTATAAGTACTTTTCTCATCTGTATATTCTGTTTGTAAAAAATCTATCACTGTTCAGAATGACATTTCACTTAAGGAAAAAAATTATAAATAAGTATGCTAACACAACACCCTATAACCATTTAAAAAATCCAGTTATTCTAAGCAAAGAAAACACTTCTATTCACAAAAAGAATCAATTTAAAAACCAAGAGTCAAGAAAACTACCTTTTCTCTTTAGGTTGGCAAACAGTATAAAAATTTCAACTTCATTAGATGACATTAGGCCTGATTATTAAAAGCAAACAAGAGGTTTTTATTTTTGATTAGTGTGTCTACAATGGAGATAGCAGAGCCAAATTAAATGATAAGGCTGTAAGTTGATTTATTTTTTAATAGTAACTTAGGGGTAAATAGAATTAACAATCCAATACAAAAATCTTAGGGATAAGTATGTTTTGGAATTTAGATTTTTTCCCCCCTGAGATTTAGAAACATTACCTAACAATTCCCAGTGGGGTCTAAGCCAGCACCCAGTAATCAAGCACTCATATTACTGCAACAAAATTTATAAATGCTTGAAAAAAAGGCCTCATCTTAGTTCAGACACAGATCTGCCACCAAGTAAGTTAACATCAAGTCAGGTTTTGCTGCCAATATCCATTTTTAGAAGTTTGTGGGTTTTGGGTAAAAGATTGTGGACCTAAACTGGAAAAATAGAAATAAGTCAGGCAAAAGTTCTTAACTACGTTTACCCTTACCTTAAAAAACAGTAGGTTTCAAAAATATTATCTGCTAATACTTAAAGTTTACAAACTTCCATGACAGTAGAGGAATTATATCTCAATTACTTCTACAAGTTAGTTAATTCATATATCCAAAGAAAATAACATATATTTTATTAATTTTATAATATGAAATAAAATACATAAAATGCATTCATATTCTAAAGGATATATGTCTTCCTTTGTAGCACTTTCTAGTTAAAAAAATATTATTTCCATAAATTGTATTGTAATTGAGCATAGTTGGATTTACAGCTAACTTAAAAGGACACTTGGACTCTGGAATAATAAAACGTAAGCAGTTAGACAAAGAAATTCTCCATTTCTCTCCTCTTTCTATTGTCTTACAGTTTGGGGATAAAGAAAACTATGCAGCAGGGATCAGAATGCTTATTATAAGAAAAGTTATGTGTTCTCCTGAAAACAGTAAATTGTAGTGGTGAAGAACCAAGTCTGGAGTTAGGCAGTAAGTAGATACTAAAATTCCAGCTCTACCGCTTACTAGCTTTGTGACCTTAGGAAGTTAATTCTCTTGTGCCTTAGTTTCCTCATTCACAAATGGGGGAAATAATAGTATGAACCACATAGACTTGTTAATGAAAATTAAATGCTAAATAAAAGTAGGAAATAAACTTAGTGATAGGAAGAACAAAGAAATGGGTGTATTAATAAATATTGGCAAAGTTAACGCAATATTATCAATCAAAATTTCCTGTGGTTTTAATTACCTTTAAAACCCAGACTGGCTTGGCATAGAATTTTTTAAAATACAATAAATGTTTACCTTGCATTTCATTAACTGAAATACAAAGAATTAAAATAATTAGTATCTATTCTTTTGTAATCATTATCATCACATGGTTATAATTTCTATACACTCCTGAAACACCTCACAAAGAAAGTTTCTGTAAAAAATTAACCACTAATTTGCATGTATGGTTAGCACTTGGTAAATGAGAATATTTGATAAATTAAAATATCCAATACTCTGACTACGTCAGAGAGCCCAGCCATCAAACATCATGGTACTATACACTCTGCTCACTACATAATATGGCAAAGTATTGAATAAAACCTTACCTATCTTCATCTTTGTCATACAGTTGGTAATAATCGCCACAGCCATTCCAGAACGTGTTATTCACAACTTCTTGCCTTCTTGCTATGGCTCCACTTTCTGATGTTATTTGGTTATTTTCTGTTTCACTCTGTGTAACTCTTGCGAAAGGTAGATCCAAGAACATACAGTCATGTCCTCCATCGTAGTCATCACATTTTATCAAGAGGTCATCTGAGCCATTTTCCTCAACTTCTAAAGCCTCCCTCCACCTCTGAACACTTCTTTGTTTAGCCTCATGCCTACTAAGACCTGATTCTTGGTTCACCTGGCTTGAACTTATCAGTTTTCTAACTTTGGGCCTCACTACCTGTTCAGGAGAACTTCCCTGCCTGCTGTCCCTATCCCTGGTATTTTGTTCACTGCAAATATGCCCCAGAGCACAGGCTGAATCTTCAGGTGAATTTTCTCTCTGTCTCTCCTGGCTAGTATTATTTTGTTCTTTCTTTCTAATAACTTCCTCTTTAGAAGAGGACCTCTGAAATTCCTGATTGGTCTGACTGACAAACTCAGTATCACCAGTAGAACTTTTCACTAAAGGCGCTGAATCAAACTCTTCAAACTCATCTCGTATTTCACAGTTAAAAGAGGGAACTGGCGGTGAAAGACCAGTATATGCCTCTACCTCTCCATTTTCCAATTCAAATATTGTATTGCCCAATGCTTCCTGATATCTACCAATTTCCACAACTTCCGCAGAAAGCTGAAGATGGTCATTATCCTCCTCTCTATGTCTGCCATCTGGATCATAAGAGTCAGTATGAATCAATGCAATTCCATTTTGGACACTTGAGGCATTACAAGCTCCCGAAGTATATTCTCCCTCAGAGTGATTATGAAGATTTGTACTGCTTCCTAAGGTCTCCCTGCCTTCCCCACTATGAAGTACTGTAGCAAAGGATGGACTGCTCTCAATGGTCTGATTCAGTGCTGTGTCACAAATGGGAATTTCTGCTTCACTTTTTCCAAATAAAGGATTGTTGGGTAAAGACGACTGTACTTGATCCAATGCACTGGAACCTTCGTACAGAACGAGAGAAAACATTTGGAGGGATTAATTTAGATAAAATTTGATTTAATCATGGCTATTTAAGTAGAAATCATATCATTACCTACTTGAGATTATAAAATAATTTCTCTGACAGGTGCTTCTATGTGCCCTTACTTAACTGGGAGGGCAGAAAGGTTATCCTATGAGTTCATTTATGCCACTGTACTGTGCAGTCACTCAATATCATTTTACTTGTATGTCTTTTGCAGGTTTTTCACCTAAATTCTAACACCTAAAACATTCTGTAAAAGACATTAAAAAGAGGCTAATGAAAGAACAAACAATAAACGGCATAAGTGAAGTCACTGCCCTCCCAGCTGTCAGGGTGTACAATTCAAACTTAACTTCTTTTATTACATACAGGTTAAAAAAAACCCAAAACCTTCAAAAGTACTTATGATAGATATAAGATCAGATTACACATCTAACAGAAATGAGACTCTACTGTGTTTGATGTCATTTCAGAAGATTATAACTCAGTCTCTAGATATATAATATTAGATTTCTACCCCAAAAGTGGACTGTTGTAATATAGCTATAATCAATTAACTTTAGATATGTTACAGCTATGAATGAAAAACAGCGAAAAGTCAATGCTGATCCTCTTTGCCACAGTTTGTCAGAATCTTAACACAAGAGTAAAATCATATCTAATCTATAAATTACTTTAGCATGAGCATCTTTTATCACTACTAATGTAATAATAAAAATGAAGACATGTGAAATTTGTTGGAACAAAAATTTATAAATTATAAATAACTGAAGATTGGTCTTGTCATATGACAAAAAGGCTTCTTTAACAGAATGACCTTAGCTAAGAATTCAGATTCTTATATATAAATGGCAGTAGAAAAAATCAAGAATTATCAAGTTTCTTCAGGACAAGAGGAAGATGACATTCTAGTCCAAAATCATGTATTATAATTCATGTATATCTGCAAAATACTTTTCAAATCACTGAATAATTAAGAAATTTTAATTGACTAAGAGTTACTTGACATTTACATTTTATAAAATGATTTTTTTTAAATCAAATGAGCCAAGCTAAGTTACTTTGAGAGACAAATTTTAAAAAACAAGAACTATTTAAACATAATATGCAGGGAAAAATATACTCAGTTCACACTGAAAAAATGTTTTTTGATTAAAACATGAAGATTTCCTCTGGTTGAAGGATGTGAAAATGTAATCACTGACATGCCAGTGTAGTTATATTTTAATAACTGGCCATATTCTGTTTTCTTCTATATTTAAATATTAATATTAATTCAATAAAAATTTAAATTAAAAATTTCAGAATAAAATTTTTTAAAAAAAAATATAGCTTTATTGATTTCAGAGAGGAAAGGAGAGGGAGAAACAGATAGAAACATCAATGATGAGAGAGTAGTCATTGATTGGCTGCCTCCTGCATGCCCCCGACTGGGGATCGAGCCTGCAACCCGGGCATGTGCCCTGACCGGGAATCGAACCCCGATCACCTGGATCCTAGGTCGATGCCCAACCACTGAGCCACGCCCGGCCGGGCAGAATAGAATTTCTTGATAGAAATGTACAGCATTTTTACGCATAAACACATATAAAAGCCATTCACAATTTCAAATATTACAAGATCAATTTCTACATGCTTATTAATAGTTCTTAAACAATTCCGTGTTCCATACCTAGGGAATTTTCCTTTGGAGCATCATCTAGTTCCAACACTTCATAGTCATCACCAGCTCGACCTAAACTTCTTTCATGCCTTGTCATACAAGGTTTAAAACTGACATACGCATGTCTTCTTCCATATCTCCTGCCTGTGATTGTCTGATATCCTCCTGCTGGTTTGGGCCAGGCAGCCTTGTTGGATTCTTGATCCATTGCTGAAACATAGAGTTAAAAATAAAAGTCGCAGCAATGACCTTCATTTTGGCAACTAGTGGGGGTATTGTTTCAACATATATGCTATTTGCCAAATCATATGCTACTGAACATTAAGTGTACCTCAGTAGTACTATAAAATACTATGTTATCAGAGTTATGTGGCTTCTTTACCCACAGACATATCTTTTAAAGTTTGGTTCCTTTAAGGTATTTTTTTAATAATGTAACCCACCAAAAAATTTTTCATATGCCAAGCTACTATACTGCAAAAGCTCATTAAGGATTGGAAAATGATCCTCCAAATTATCTAAGTAAAGTACCTTACATATAAGTGCTCAATACATATTTGTTGACTGAATTATTAGCACATGATATCATGATGGTTTCAATTACATTAAGAGTGAATACGTTCCTGTGAAAGGTAACAGGTAACTTCTTTAAATGGTATTTATACTACCATAAAAAACCAACTAGACCACAGTAAATGAATCCCAAAGTTAGGGTCAGATAAAATTTTCTAAAAGAAAACAATGATGAGCCAAGTCAAACACATGCTACCCAACTTTTCAGAATTACCAATGGTATACATTATGGTAAGAAAAGCCATCAACAGCTGCATAACTTGAATACTAAGTTCTGATGACTGAGAAACATGTAGTAAACAGTAGCATTTTTTACTAAATAAGACATTATTTTATATATATAAAGTATAAGCTTACTTAGTCAATTTGATTTTACATATACAATGCAGGACCTAAACAAAATTACTATCTCACAGTATATGAAATAGTGAATAAATATGATGGTTGCATATTTTTATTGCATTAAAATAAAAAATATAATTGCTTCCAAGCATAAAAGAAAAACAAACATGTACTTATAAAATACAATAACAAGTATTATGTTACTTAATCCCCTCAACAACCTAATGAGGTAAATACTGTAGTTTATTTTAAAGACCAAGAAGTTAAGGTTAAAATTAAGTACTTAGGTAAGTATGCCCCACAATCCAATAGTATGACTCCAGAACCAGTGCCCTTAACAACAACTCCAAAGAAATAGTCTCCAAAGTGGAAAGCACAATAGAAACCAAGGGGGTGTGAAAAGAAAATATAAAAATTTCTATTTGCACTTATTTTCATATAAAAAATTAGAAATTAAACTTTACAAATATTTAATATATGGATAAAAAATGGCCTTAAGTAAGACTATAATCACGTCATGTATGGTACTGAGATATCTGAAAAGAAAAATATAAAGTCCTCAATGCACAGAAATTGACAGAGACACCTTGCTTACCTGCTGGCTCTTTTTCAGTAAACTGTGACATATATGGAAGTTTTTGTGTGCCTAGTTCAATGGAATTTTGGATGTGACTTAGTTTTTACTCACACAATTAATAAGTTGAAGATTCCTACAAAAAAACCATGGATTAAACAAAGCATTAATACAAGCACAAAACAAAAAAGGCAAAACTAATACTTCTCCTCCTTCTCGTGAAACCTTTGTTAGCTCTATAACAACAAAACCAATCTGATCAGACAAGTTAATCGAAAAACCTCATAACTATGAGAAGGCCAATCTGAAAACAGTTTTACATCTCCTCTTGAAAAATCTTGAAGTATATTTCATCATTAAGATTGACAATAACAACACACATACAATTTATAAGTAAATAAGCAAATATATTTGGAGAAGTGCTGATTGGGGTATGTGATCAAATTATTTGGGACCCTAGTACACTCTGCTATCTTTGTTTCTCCATCAAGTACTATATTGTTCCTTTAGCCCTGGCTTGTTAAAAAAGTTAAACCTAAGAATACAAACTTGGGCTTATCATGATTAATATATAATGCATACAATGTATAATGTATAATGGCTTATGACAATTAAAAATTAATGTGTGTAAATAATGATATACTTATGCTTTACAGTAGTCAATTGATCATTCAGATTATTTTAATCTTATTCTAAATTAGAAAAATCAAAATTTACCATGTAACAAATATAAAAAGACCTGCAATTTTGAAATTAATATACTTATTTACTATTTCAAAAGTTGTCATATTTGCTCTTCTCAAAGTTCAATAAGGAATTAATTTTTAATTTAAACACCTTATTTAAACATTTGAGCTATTGCTAACTGCCTATCATCAACTCAAATTTATTAGATGATAGTTCTACAAATGAATTTAACTATATGCTATCTGTCTAGTCATGGATAGCTATTAACATACCTAAGAGTATACACACATATTTTCCCCATATAAATTAAAAATTTAGCAACAGGTTGCAATCCTCTCTCTGAATTGAGTCATATTGCTAGCAATAGCTAAAGAGTAAAAATATATTTTAAAAATCATACTGGCAAAAATAAAAGCTCATATATATATATATATATATATATATATATATATATATATATATATATATATATATATATATAATATATCTTTATTGATTTCAGAGATAGGAAAGGAGAGGGAAAGACAGAAACATCAATGATGAGAGAGTCATTGATCGAGCCCACAACCCGGGCATGTGCCCTGACCAGGAATCAAACCCTGATCGCCTGGATCCCAGGTCGATGCTCAACCGCTGAGCCACACCCGGCCAGGCTCTAATATTGTTTTAATAAGAAAAATATCTGAAGTAACTTAAATCATCACAGATTCACAGTACATATGTACATGGCAAACTTAAAGGATAACCATGGATTTAAGTTCATGAGTATTTTATCTAAACTCTTTTCTTTGGAATAGGCTTTATCCTGATACATTCCAGGGCACTATTTGCAGTGCAGAGCATACAACAATGAACAAAATGGACAAATATTCCTGCCACCCGAAAGCACTCTATTAGAATGTAGTGATTTTTAAATATGTCCACAAATTCTTTAATACTTCACCCTTCAAAAAAGCAGAGCCTAATTTGCTCCCCTTAAGCGTGAGCTATACTTGTTTCTAATGAAGATAATGTGATAGAATGACAGTGTGTGATCTACAAAATCAGGGCATAAAATGCATTGTGGCTTCCTCCTTGTTTTCTCTCTTGGCTCTCTTTTTCTCAGAGAAGGCAGCTGCTACATCACGAGGTCACTCAATAGTCCTATGGAAAGGTTCATGTGATAAGTAACTGGCAGTTCTTGACGAACTGAGGTCCTCGGACAATAGCCATGTTAATGAACCATCTACGAAGCAGTTTCTTCAGCCACAATCCAGTCAGTCTTCAGATGATTGTACCCAGCCTAAATTTTGAGAGAAACCTTATGAAAGACCTTGAGCCAAAACTACCCAGCCAGGTTGCTCCTGAATTTCTGACCCACCCTAACAATGAGGTTATAAATGTTCTGAGCCGTTAAGTCTATTGCAGCTTAACAAAATATCCTGCACCAGATAACAAATACATATAATGAAAATTACATGTTCTTAGATGCTGGATTTTCATATAGTTCCACCTATTACTAAAACAAAGATTTTCTAATACCATCTCATGAAAGTGTATTTTCTCCCTTTAAAAGCTCTACTTCTGCTCAGCACGCAACCACATCATGTTGTGGTTGACAGTAGCAAAAGGTATTTGACTGGTTTTTTGCTTGTTGGCAATGTCATAACTGCTGCTTAGCACCTATACTCCACCTGTCACCTAGTAGGAACTCATTAAGTAACTACCGAATCAGGGCACTTACTTTTAGAATTTAAATTTAACTGATTCAAATGAAGCTTTACACATATGGAGAGAGAAATGAGTTGAACTTCCAGAAGAAGAGTTTCAACGGAAAGCATGGTTCTATACTCCAGTGACCCATCTGCTGGGAGCCAGAACTCACTTTTTAAAATAAAAAAATGAGGGATAATTGACATATAACATTAGTTTCATGTACATCCATATGATGATTCAGTACTTGCATATGTTGCAAAACAATCACAAATAAATCTAGTTAATATGGTGGTACACAGTTACAAATTATTTTTCCTGTGATAAGAATTTTTAAGACCTATTCTCTCAGCAACTTTCAAATAGGCAATAAAGTATTATTGACTCTAGTCACCATGCTGTACATTATATCTCTATGACTTATTTTATAACTGAAAGTTAGTGCTTTTGACCCTTTTGCCCATTTTGCCTCCCTCTTCTTCCCCACCTCTAGCAACAACCAGTCTGTTCTCTGTATCTATGAGCTTTGTTTTGGATTCCACATACAAGTGAGATCATATGGTATTTGTCTTTGTCTAATTTATTTCACTTAGCATAATGCCCTCAAGGTCCATCCAGGTTGTTGCAGAATATTCTATTATACACACACACACACATATATGGTGTCCCAAAAAAATGTATATATACTTTTTTTCTGATAGTTCAATTGATGTTTCTTTCTTTTCAGATTTAATCCATTGGAATTAATAATTATTCAAAGTGTGTATACATTTTTGGGGACATGATATATATATACATGACCACATTTTTCCCCAGGAAGATCATATTTTGGGGAGGTGGCTTAAAATAATTTCTCTCCTAGTTCTGGAGGCTAAAAGTGAAAAATCAAGGTGTCAGTAGGGCCATGTGCCCCCCAAAGGCTCTAGGGAAGAATCCCTCTGTACTTCTGGTTGGATGCAGGAACCCTTGGCATTCCTTGACTTTATACCACATCTTCTTTATCCATTTATCCATCGATGGACACCACTTAGGCTGTTTCCATGGGGTGGAGTGCACATCTCTTCAAGTTAGTGTTTTCATTTTCTCCAGATAAATACCCCAAAATGGAATTGCTGGGTCATATGGTAATTCTCTTCCTAATTTTCTGAGGAACCTCCATGTTTCCTATAGTGGCTGCACCAAGGGTTCTCTTTTCTCCCACATCTTCTCCAACACTTGTTATTTCTGGACTATTTCATAAAAGCCATTCTAACTGGTGTGAGTTGATATCTCACTGCATTTTCATTTGCATTTCCCTGATGACTAGTAATGTCGAGCATTTTTTCATGTACCTGTTGGCCATCTGTAAGTCTTCTTTGGAAAAATGTCTAGTCATATCCTCTGCCCATTTTCTAATTAGATTTTTTGCTATTGGGTTGTAAAATTCTTTATATGTTTTGGATACTAACCCCTTATCACATACTATATGATTTGCAAAAATTTTTCCAATTCAATAGTAGGTTGCCAAGAAATAACTCACCTTTAAGTGTCCTTTCTAGAATCATATGAATGCATATTTTTAAAAAATTTTATTGAATTTATTGGGGTGACATTGGTTAATAAAAGTGTATCAGTTTCAGGTACCCAAACAAAAAAACATTTTAAAGGGTCTTTTCTAGAAATGGATAAGTTAGTTGAAAAACAATACAATTTGATCCAAATATTTAGAGGGGGAAGTCTTGATTACTCTCCCAAGCCCACTGTAATATTTATTTTATATTCTCCCATATTTAGCTTTACATGTTTCCAAATACCCTAAAAATGTTTCTCAAAATTCCTTTTAAAACAAACTTCTATTATTATTTAGCCTGCATTTCCTTTTAGTAAAAAAATTCTTTTGTCATACAAAATTTTGGTAATTATTATACTGCAGCTATAAACTCAGAAACATAAACTTCATGACAAAATGAGTTTGTGACAATGACAAATGCTATTAGAAAGCTGTTTTGTACATACTGGAACCAATTATACTTTAACTTAACTTATAAATAGTACTTTGTCTTTCTATTTTCAGCTGCTAAGGCTAAGCAAATATTCCAAGAGATTAATATAGTATCTATTTTGAACAACTTAAGCTTGCACTTCAATTATTCTCACTTTTACATATTCTCTTTAATCTACCTCTAGATTTTTCTTATCTTCTATCCACAAGCACAAATGGTTGCTTATACATATACACAACTGCAAAATATTCAAGTAGATCTAACTAGCAGATGTACAATAAATAAGGGCTGAGGTGGTAATATTTCTATACATCACTATAAACATCTGGACACATTACTAAAACTAACTGCAGGAAATCAAGTATTCTACTCAACGACTAGATTTTGAAGTTATAGGCTGCCACACAAAATTTGTGACTACCAAGTTCTGCAGATAAACAATTGTAGAAATGATAATACCTAAATCAGAGGGAAAATTTTAAAGTACAAACACTAAACTTCTGAGAAGAAATGGGTTTGCTATCCCTGGTAACACCTAGAGGTATTCCGATAAAAAGCTAACCTTGCTTAAATACTATTCTTCTCTGAAAACTTTCTGTAAACTATTGTAAAAGAGAAACAATAAGCTCAGCATTGATATAGTGAAACTACATTAAAAACATATGTGAAACATAAAATATATGTAATCAGAAACATTTTTAGATAATACCCAAATTTTATATTTAAATAGTCAAAAAATGTATTTCCCACTTGTTACGGTAAAACCTTTATCTCACCAAATGTTTATAAGATGTTATGCTGTTTTAAAAGTATTATAAATAATTGTTTTTAAAAATCTATCTATAGAGAGAAACTGTGAAGAAAGAATTGAATGAGCATATACCCAACACACTGGAACAATAAAATTTTTCTATGGTTTAATGGAGGTAATATTGGCTAAGAAAGAAAAAAATATTAAAGGGGAGTCTAAAACAAATTGAGATGAAAGAATAAAATACCAGTCCATTAAAAAAACAAGATGATGAATATGCCTCAAATTTATCTCTCATTTAGATAGTAAAATCTCTGATTCACATGTGGCCCACCCTCCTTTGAGATACACAAGTCAAATCAGTTCATAATAAAGAAGCAGTAGAGATTTATTTCCACATCAAAGCTAGAAAAGCAAAAAAACAAGGGTACAGGAAAATAGAAAATTTAATGTTATGTACATAAAAACGTTGCAAATGATATTTGATGATAAAAGTCACAAAATGTGCTCAGAATTAATATAGCTGATGTTTAGACACTTAATTGCGTGCTAACTACAAAAAAAAAGCACATTATGAGTGGAGGAGCGGGTTGGGGAGATAAAAAGCAAGCATGGCATAATGTTGAAACAAGATGATGTGTAGATGGGGTTTCTTGTACTCTATAGAAATTTGTCTGCAAATTTTCATGGTAAAACTTTTAAAGTATTTCCTTTTCTTTGCAATCATTTGTTGAAGAATTGTTTACAATAATAAAGCACAAAACTCTTAAGCACACATTGCAGTTCAATGAATTTTTACACGGGTATACATCTGAATAAATACCACCTAGTTCAAGACATTAAACACTAACTTCAGAAGGTTTTCACTTGCCCCTTCCAAGTCATTAACTCCTCCCAACCCACAGGCAACCACTTTTCCTGACTTCTATTACCCCACATTAGATTTTCCTATTTTATACTTCATACAAGTGGTATCATACAGTATTCTACTTTTGCTCAACAAAGTATTTCTGAGATTCATTCATGTTGTTATAGACATCTTTGTACATGGTTTTTATGTTTTGTTTTACCTTTCTTGGGTACATATGACCTGGAATCACAGTATAGGGTTATGTTTAGCTATAACAGGTACTGCTAGTTTTCCAAAGTGGCTGAAACAATTTACATTCCCACCAGCAATATAGAAGAGCATCAGTTGTTTCACATCCTTGGCAACACTTGTATTGTCAGTCTCTAATTTCGGCCATTCTGGTAGGGGTGTGATGGTTCTGCATTGTGACATTTCCCTGATAAGTAATAATGTAGAGCACCTTTACCTATGTGTATTGGCCTCTTGGGTATCTTCCTTTGTGAAGAATCTGCTCACTTTTTTGCATATTTTAAAAATTGGGTTGCTTGTGCCTTTTCCCTTTTGATTTGTAAGTTACTTGTATTTTCTGGATACAAGACCTTCATCAGATTTATTATGAATGTATTCTTGCAGTATGTGGCTTGCTTTTTCCCTTTCTGAATGACGTCTTGATGAATAGAAATTCTTAATATTATGTATTCTAACATCAATTTTATATTCTAAGAAATTTTTGCCTACCACAAGGTAAATATATTCTCCTAGGTTTTCTTCTAGAAGCTTGGTAATTTTAGCTTTTATATCTAGATCTATTATCCAACTCAAGTGAACTTTTAAATATAGTATGTTCTTTTTTTCAGATATAGATACCCAGTTTACCTAACAGTTTATTAAAAATAAATGCTTTCCCTTAACATCAGTAGAGCTTTTGTCATAAACCAAGAAACCACATATGTGAAGGTGTATAGTTTCTAGACACTCTATTCTTCCTAGGTCTTTTTGTCTCTCTTGTTCTAATACAGCCATTTTCAACCTTTTTAATCTCATGGCACACATAAGCTAATTACTAAAATTCTGCAGCACACCAAAAAATGTATTTTTGCCAATTTGACAAAAAAAAGGGCATAATTTTGATTCGTTCACACCAGATGGCTATTGTTGTGTTGGCTGCTGTAATTTTTTAATTTGACAATCTAAAGGGAAAAAAGAGAGGTCAGTGCCTCTAACTAACTAGTCAGTTACTGCATGTTTTAAAAATTCTTGCAGCACATCAGTATGCCACTGCACACCACCTGAAAACTGTTTTAATACAAACTGTCTTAATATTACTTCATAAAAAGTCTTGACAGCTGAGACATTTACATTTTTATATAAATTTTGGAATCTCTTTGACCAAAATAATAAATTCTGGGATTTTTACTGACACTATAGTTCAACTTGGGGAAAACTGATATTTTAATAATACTGAGTTTCCTACTACATAAATATGGAATAATTCTCCATTTGTTTAAGTATTTTAAAATGTTTCTTAGCACTGTTTTATAATTTTCAGTGTAAAAGTTTTGCCCAAGTTTTATTAGATTTATTCTTAGGTATCTTACATATTTTCATGCTATTCTAAATGTACTTTTCTAATTTTATTTCATATTCTTTTGGTTGTATTATAATCAAAAACAAAGACCAGACTTGAATATCCCCTGAACAGAAAAAGCCAGTCTGAGTCATATGAGCAAACATTAATTTAGCTTGTTTTGCAAGGCTAAATGGACCTGGGTAATTTTCTGCTTATGATGATCCCTGACTTATAACAGTCTGACGTACAATTTATTGACTTTATGATGGGGTGAACACAATATGCATTCAGTAGAAACCTTACTTTGAATTTTGATCCTTTCCCTGGCTAGCAGTATGATACTCTTGTGATGCTGGGCAGCAGCAGCAGTGAGCTGCAGCTCCCAGTCAGGCACAGGATCACAAGGGCAAACAACCAATACTTTACAGTGTACTCCGTTGCATTTTTTTTGGATACTGCAGTCAATAAATGACATGAGATATTTAACATTTAATTATAAAATAGGCTGTTAGAAGATTTTGCCCAACTGTAGGTTAATGTAAGTGCATTTAATATAGGCTAGGCTAAGTAGGTGTATTAAATGCATTTTTGACTTACAATATTTTCAATTTACAGTGGGTTTATCAGGACACAACCTAATCATAAGTCAAGGAGCATCTATATTGTAACCAATAACTTTCTCACTAAATAAGCTGCTTTATAACAATATGCCCCTGAGCCTAATTCCATGTTTTGATTTGAGTGCTCCTGGTTTACAAATTTCTTCTTGGTGTGTACACAATAACTTTTACTAATTACTACTACTTCAGTGATTTATTAATTTTACTTCTGTTATTTCTGAACTTTTGACAGTTCATGGCATCAGATGTGGGACCCAAAGGTCTCCAGTGACTCCAAGATATCAAATGGGCAAACACGTGCTGGCACCCACAGATCCCACTGAGCTCACTGCTTTCTCATCAATCCTGGACTTGGAGACTAAGTCTCTCTTGGGTCCAAGTCTACTGTCTAGGTTTTGAGCTCTCTGGCTTTACTGTGCATACCTGTATTTTGTTTGTGGAAGCTTCTTGGTAAGTCACCCTATTCTGTTCAAAAGGAGGAAAACATGATTCCCTGTGTTTTAGGCCAGTTGTTGGAAAACAGGGCCCCTCATAATTAAGACATCTTCAGAAATCAAAAGACAAAGATGAGTTCTACCTGTCAATGGACCAACATCTTGTGCCTTTTGGAAAATGGGTTATTTTTGGAACTGTAGAGGCCACTCTGGATAACATTTAACTTAGACAAGTCCACCTTAAGGGGCACCCTTAAAAGAGAAATTCTGAACCACTATGAAACAATGAAATGCATTCTTTGAACAGAAGCTTCTGAAAGACAAAATGACTCCAAAAACATCTCTGAAAGGATCCTTTTACAGCGTGCAGATAAAAAATCTACTAAAGCACTGGCCATCTGAGCAAGTAACCTTAACTTAGTTCATTTGCCAGAAACACAATTTGTATCCAATTACTTTTGAGTTTTACACATGAGACATGGATAAACATTTCAAAACAAAAGCAGTAAGATCTGTTTATGTCTTTCTGAATGTTTTGTCTGTGTTATACATTTTTCCGTCTCCAAATGGTATTGCCAAAATGAATTTGTAAAAAGCTCTATTTGTCTTTAAAAAAGTGTTTTATAAAGCAAGTATACTCTCAGAATTATAGAAATTAATCCAAATGTTTTTTAAGTTCACATGATCTAAGATAACTTTAAGATCATAACACTGAACTGAAGGTAAAACATTTTTAAACTTTAATGGAAAACTGATTTGATTCATTAAGCTATTAACCCAAGGTGAAGCAAAACAAGAATTACATTAACACTAAATAAAATAATAAAGATGGTTATAATTTCTATGACTTCATTTAAAATATTGCTAGTTCTTTAACATCTTGTTTCCAGATTTAAAGGGCTCCCTTTTCCTCTATTTTATACCATCTATACAACTTACAGCAATTTGATAAAGTGTACCTTTGTTAACAAAAGTTGAAAAACTTACCTTTTTCTCCCTACCTGATCCCTCCAGAATTCAGAAACTCTTATTAAATATTCCTATTTTTTACAATATATGTATTTGCATAAATTCAATAAAAATCTGTTCTCGTAACAGGACACAACTGAACAAGTCCTCAGCTTGGCTTTCTAGCCCTGAGAAGCTTTTGAAAGTTCAATCTGAAATTCTTTATGAAAAGTTGCAGCAAAGCAGACTTAGAAGAGCCTAATATGGTCAGCCACTATTCCTTTGTCACTTAGGTAAATAATCAAGCCAAATTTATTAAAACTAGACTTCATTTTGGACACAAGTTAGTCTCATTATGGTCATCTTTTATAGAAATGGGAATGATTATAAAAAGAAAAATTATATTTCAGTAATATACCTTTGTGGACATCAGATTCTGTACTGTTGTCTTTGAGGTTGTTTTCTACCTGTAAACTGGAATGGATCCTGAATTCTTCCAGTTTCCTCCAATATTTGGCTAGAACTTTCACTCACTATGATATTAGCTGTGGATTTTTTGTTGATAGTCTTAAAAAATTAAGGATGTTTCCTTTGATTCCTAATTTGAGAAGGATTTTTAACACAAACAAATGTTGAATTTTGTCAAATGATTTCTCTGTATCTACAGTGATGATCTTATGGTTCTTCTACATTGTTCTGTTAAAGTAGATTACATTGAATATTTTAAAAACATTAAACCAATCTTGCATTCCTGGTATAAGTCTGTGATATAGTACCCTTTTTACATATCACTGAATTATTTCTGTAGGTATGGTCATGAAAAATACTAGCATACAATTTCTTTTCTTTGTCATGTTCTTGTCAGGTTTTCCTATCAGCATTATCCTAAAATCATAAAATATCCTGGAAAATGTTTTTTCTCCCCCCCTTTTCTATTTTCAGAACAGTCTGCGTAAAACTGACATCATAACTTAGTTAAATGTTTAGAAGATTTACCAGTGAAGCCATCTGGGCCTGGGATTTTCTTTGTGGAAAAGTTCTATGATTAATTCAAATTGTTTAACAGACATTGGACAACTCAGATTTTCAATTTTTTCATGTCTGTTTTGATAAATTGTGTTTTTTAAGGATTATGATCTTTCATTTAAATTATCAAATGTATTAATATAAAGTTGTTCGTAATTTCCTTTTATTAACAATATCTATAGAATCTGTAGTGATGCCCCCCTTTTCATTCCTGGTATTGGTAATTTGTGTCTTCTCCCATTTTTTTTGTTCATCAGTTCGTTATAAATTTATTATTTTTAAAAAGTCCTCTCAACAAACTGACAATAAAATTTTTCTATTTCATTGATTTCTATTTTTACATTTACTATTTCTTTCTCTTTCATTGAGTTTGATTTGTTTCTCCCTTTCAGTTTCGAGTATATACTACCAACTTTCAACCTTTCGTCTTTACTAATACATGCGTATAAAACTATAAAAACCTTAAGGTTTTTATGTATTGATGAACTGACCCACTTATTCTATTTTCCTCTTCATCACTTAAATACTTCTTTTGCCTTGTCTATCTTGTACAATGTTAATAGAACCACATAAACTTTCTTTTGATGAGTGTTTGCAGACAATATTTATTCCATCTTTTTACTTTCATCCTATCTGAGCCTTTACATTTAAAGTATTTTTTTTTCTATAAAGAGAATATAGTTGGATCTCACTTATTTTTAAAGCCCAATAATATTTGTATTTTCACTGAAGCATTTAATCCATTTAAATTGAACATAATTACCAATGTACATGGGTTTAAGTATCATCTTATTTTCATTTTTCTTATCGGTTCTTTGTTCCTTTATTCTTCCTTTCTTGATTTCTTTGGTACAATTCCATTTTATCTACTAGCTTATTTGATATACCTTTTAGCGTCATTCTTTTAATAGTTCCCATAGAAATTACAAAGTGTATCCTTCCTGAATGCTGGATGTGATTTTCTAGAGGCTCTGGATAATTTACTTCCCTCTAAAGAGTGTTTAAGTGTCCTTCTGTCAGGTAATTATATTGCAGGTAAAGATGAAGAGTATAGAATCTCTGAGAATTGCAGAAACATACAGGCTCTTGTCCACAGATCTCTACTGGGTGCTGAAAAGATTAGAAACAGGTTGGGAGACTAAAGAAGCCATTTTTCAGTGGCAGAAGTAAGAGAGTGACTGCAAATGTAGGAAACGAATGAAACCCTATCTAAATCATAACCCCTACTTAAAAAAAAAAAAAAAAAGGCACTGATCCACTGGGAGGAGGGCAGCAATCACTTTCCTCCATTGTGACTAGGGGCTAGCTAAAAGAAAAAGGGCCTTTACTCCTAGGGTAGGGTTAAGAAACAGATCAAAGATTTCAAGAATGAAAACAAAATTGTAAGAAATAAAGAACGCATTAACATAGATGGAGATTGTATTTTATAGGCTCATAAAAAGACCAGTCAAGGAAAGTATAAATGAGCTTCAAGACAGGTCATGAGAAATTACCCAAACTGAATTACAAAGTAATTTTTAAGAAATCTGTGTGTGAGAAACAACCGAACAAAGCCTCCAAGAATTGTGGAAATGTAGCAAATGAAGTACCACCTGTGTAACTGGAATCCCACAAGAAAAGAGTAAGTGGTACATAAGATCTATTAGATGAAAAATGCTGAGAATTTTCTAAATGTGAATAAAAGATCAAACCATAAATCTAAGAAACTCAGTGGTGAACCACAAAAATCAGGATAAATACAAAACACACACACACACACACACACACACACACACACACGACAAATCATATTCAACCTACTATAAAAACCCAACAATAAAGGCAACATTTTGATGCAGAAAGAGGAATAAAGAATTACAACTTCTTGTCAGAAACAACGTAAGCCAAAGAGTATATAATGGCATCCTTAAAGTGATAACGTGTGAGAAAAACACTGTAAACAAGAATTCTGTATCCAGCAAAATATCTTTCAAAAGAAAAGGTAAAATAAAGTATTGTAAGCCAATCCAAGAAACTTTGTTACCAGTAGATCTGAACTGCAAAGTTCTTCAGGCAGAAAGAACAAATACTTGATTCTACAAAAAAGTGAAGAACTCTAAAGATAATTAAAGTGAAGGTAAATGTAAATTTTTTTTTCTTATTTTTAGTCATTTCAAACCAGAACTATGTAAAGTAGCACTGTCTGACAGAATTTTGTGAGACAGAAATATTCTACATCTTAGTTTTAGTTAAAACTAAAAGCTACATGTAGCTAAAACTTGAAAAATGGCTACCACAATAGAGATAGTCACACTGACTAGTGACTAAGATACTAGACAGTGCAGGTCTAAAGCAAACGTAACAGCAAGGTATTATATATTTATGGCATGGCACAAGTAAAAGCAAAATGTATGACAATAATAGTGCCAAAGATTACAGTAAAGATAAATTGAAAATATGCTGCTGTAGGGCTCTGACGCTATAAAAAATGGTATTACATTGCTTGAATATAGACTGGAATTAAAGATGCATAATGTGAACCATACAGAAACAAAATAATCAAAATAAGTAGCGAAGGTAAAATAAAGATGAAATGGTCACAAAACATAGAGCAAATGGGTTAAATAGAAAACTAGTAAGATGGTAGATTTAAATCCAATCACATCAATAATTACACTAAACATAAATGGTTTAAAAAACCGAATTAAAAAGCCAGATTGTCAGGATGGATTAAAAAAGTGAGCTGTCTACAGCAAACCCACTTTAAATATAAAGGCATAAATTCAAAATAAAAAGATACATCATGTAAAAGCTAACTGAAAGACAGGTGTTGTGGAAATATTAATATCAGATAAAGTAGACTGCAGAAGAAGAAATACTCCCTAAGATAAAGAGGAATATTATATAATGACAAATGAGTCAATTCACCAAGGAGATACACAATCTTAAATATATATGCACCTAACAACAGAGGTTCAAAATACATGACGCAAAACCTGTTAAAACAAAAAGGAGAAATAAATATGCCATTATACTTGGAGACTTAAACTCCTCCTGTGGTGATCAACAAAACAAGTAGAAAGAATCTCAGTAAGGAAGCAGACAACCTAATAAGCACCATCAATCAACCTGACATGACAATTAGAGCATATTTAATATAAAATATTGAAATTAATCTTTAATATGGAATACAGAAGTTATAGGATACTCCACCCAAAAGCAAAATACACATTATTTGGAAGTGCACACAGAACATTGACCAAGTCTAACCATATTCTAGGCCATAAAAAAACCTTCGAAGAGCTTAAGAGAAATTATATAATCGATATTATCCATTTTCAACAAAATTAAACATAGAAATCAATTACAGAAATTAGGTAAAATCATCAAATATTTGGAAATTAAATAACATACTTGTAAATAACACATAAGTCAAAGTGAAAGTCACATAAGAACTTAGAAAATATTAAAATAACAAAATTGGTGAGAAGTGCTAAGAAGGAAAAGCAAGTCTCAAATCAATGGCCTAAACTTACACCTTAAGGAATTACAATAGAGTAGATTTAAGCCCAAAGCATACAAAAAGAAATAGTAAAGAGCAGAAATCAATGAAATTAAAAACGTAAAAAGCAATAAAAAAAAACACTGGATCTTTGGAAAAACTAATTAAAAATTTTTGATAAACCTGAAAACACATTAATAAAGACAAAAGAGACGACACATTGTCAGTATCAGTAACGGAAGAAAGGATATCACTACAAGTGCCACAGACATTACAAGGATAATAAAGAAACAACTTTATGGCAATGAATAGATGAAATAGATATATTCTTTGAAAGGCAAACTGTTAAAGCTCACCCTAATGAGTAAAGGCAACTCATATAGTCAAAGACTGAAAGCTTTCAAAAAAAGGTAACCCTAATCATCCTATACCCATTAAAAGAAATTAAATTTATCCTTTAAAACCAAGGAGATGGCAATTCAATTCCCAGTCAGGGCACATGCCCAGGTTGTGGGCTCAATCCTCAGTCGGGGGCGTGGTAGGAGGCAGCCGATCAATGACAACTCTCTCATCATTGATGTTTCTATCTCTCTCCCCCCCTTTCCCTTCCTCTCTCTGAAATCAAGAAAGATATATTTAAAGTAAATAAATAAAACCTTCCGACAAAGAAAACTCTAGGCCCATATGGGTTAGTTTTGCAAATTCTAATGAATATTTATGAAACAAATATTAAGCCTATCTAAAATTTTTCAGAAAATACAAGAAGAAACACTTTCCAACTCTATGAGGCCAGCATTATCCTGATACAAAAATATATAAAAAAGCATCTTTCATGAACAGATATAAAAAAGTATTCAACAAAATATTAGCAAATGGAATCCACTAATATATGAAAATGACAATACATCATGCCCAAGGGTGGTATACCTAGAAAATGCAAGTTAACATTTGAAAACAAATCAATGTATTTCAACTTATTAGCTGATCAAAGAAGATAATCCACATGATCACTTCAACAAACACAGCAAGAAAATCTGAGCAAACTCAATGTCCACTCATAATAAAAACTCTCAGCAATCTAGGAACAGAATGGGAACATCCTTACCTTGATAAAAGGCCTATTACACTTAATGTAACACTATACGTAATAACTTCACAAAAGGCCCTTTATACTTAAAGACTGAAAGCTTTCCTCTCAAGATCAGGAATAAGACAAAAATATCTTGCTCTCACCACTCCTGTTTAATACCAGGCTGGAGATCCTAGCCAAAAAAATAAGGGGGGGGGAGGAGGGAGGGTGAAATATATATACACACAAAGTGAAAATGAAATAAAACTGTACTTTATTTGCAAATGACATCATTATTTACATAGGAAAATGCCAAAGAAACTATGAAAAAAAAAAAACACCTTACTAGATTAAGTGAATTTAGCAAGGTTGCCAGATTCAAGGTATACAAAAACAATTGTATGTCTGCATACTATCTATCAATGAACAACTGATACTAAATTTTAAGGAAATTATCATTTACACTGGTATCACAAGTGATAAAATACCTGGATATAAATCTAACAAAAATGAGATTTTTTCAGCATACACCTATATGCTGAAACTACAAAATGCTGATGAAAGAAATCAAAGAAGATTTAAATAAATAGAGATATCTCCTGTGGTCATTAATTGGAAGACTCAATATTAAGATATCAATTCTTTCCAAACTGATCAATGCTTTCAATACAATCTAAATGAAAATCCCCTCAGTACTTTTTGTAGAAATCAAATCACTTCTAAAAAATTTATGGAACAGCAAAAGAGCTAAAATAGCCAAAATGATTCTGAAAAAGAATAAAGTTGGAGGACTCACATTACCTTATTTCAATACTTACTAGAAAGCAACAATGACTATGACAGTGTGGTACTGGCAAAGTGATAGGTACAAAGATCAAAGGAATACTCCAGAAACAGACTCACGTATATGGTCAATTCAGTTTTGACTAAGTTAATTCAGTGAGTAAAGGAAAGTGTTTCCAACAAATGATGCTAGAACTCGGAAAGTGAGCCTTGACCTCTATCTCACACCATATAAAAAAATGAACTCAAATGGATGATACACCTTGACAGTAAAGCAAGAACTGTAAAATTTGTAGAAGAAAACGTAAGAGGAAATCTGCACAACTTTTCACTGTGGAAACTTAACATAGAAACACAAACAATAAAAGAAAAAACTGACCATTTAAATGTCATCAAAATGAAAAGTTCTTCTATTTTACAAAGTTAGGAAAATACAAAAGTAAGCTTTAGATTGCAATGTGTGTATATGTGTCTGTGTGGGATAAAGCACCTGTATAATAAATGTACAAAGAATTCTTACAACTCAGTAAGACAAACACACCAATCTTTAAAAACGGTGAAATATTTGAACAGATACTTCACAAAGGGAGACATACAAATGACCCATAAACTTCTGAGTAAATTCTTGGTGTTATTTATCAGATAAATGCAAATTACAGTTACAGTGTGACACTACCACATACCCATTAGGGGGGCAAAAATTAAGAAGACTGAAAGACAAGTGTTGATGATACAGAGCAACTGGAACTGTAAAATGGGAAACAGTTTGGCAGGTTCTTATATTTAAACATTCACTTACCATACAATCCAACAAACCTATTTCTAGGTATTTACCAAGAGAAATGAAAACATATGTTTACACAAAAACTCATGAATAAATATTCATAGCAGCTTTATTTATTAATAACAGCATCAAACTGGAAATAATCCAAATATCCATAAATAAGTGAAATGGTCAACAAACTGTAATAAATTAATATACCATTGACTCCGCAGTAAAAAGTTGTGAACCCGTTAAGCACAAATCATGGATGTTCCTCAAAAACATCAAGCTGAGAGAAAAAAGGTAAGATGCAAAAGAGTACGTATTACTATTACATTACTCCATTTATATGAAATGCTAGACAAATGAAACCAATTTATAGTGAGAAAAAGAGGACAAATGGTTTCCTGGGGCCTAGGGTGCAAATGTGACTTAATGCAAAAGAGAAGGAAACCTTTGGGGATAACAGAACTATTCTAGATCTTGAATACTGTAATGGAAATATTTTACTACTGACTGTGGTGGTGATGATACAGTTGTAAACATTTGTCAAAACACACTGAGCTGTACATTTTAAATATACACTTTTACATATATTCAATACATAAATTATTCTCAATATAGTTGATTCTTTATAAAGGGGATCTCTTGGGAAAATATTAACCAGGGAACGTTAGTGAATGCCCTTAGGTAACTACTCAAAAGACGTCAAAAACATCAGTAAAATTCAATGCCCATTTATGATTTGTAAAAATGTCATCAGAAATGAACTACAATAACATCATCTTGGAAAGCCAAGAATAGAAGAAAATATTTTAATGTAATATTCTCTAAGCAAACATCATAATTGATGCTAAAACATCAGAAGCATTTCCCTTAAAGTCAGACACAAAACCAAGTTTTTAGCTATCACTGCTATTAATCAACATTACATAGGCCATAAAATAGGCAGAGTAGTGAGTTATAAAAATTGAATAGAACGCCACAAAGCTGTGAATATTTTCAGAAGATCAACTCAAAAAAGTGATCTGATACATGATAAACAAAACAAAAAATTCAAAAGCTTACCTATAACCATAAAAAAATAAAATGTTACTGAAAATTCCATGCACCAGAGCAATCAAATCAAAAAACAGTTGGAACTATAGGAAGGAATGTAATAAATACGGAAAAAAGAAAACTATATAAAACTTTCCCTAAGAATATAAAGATGATGTGAATAAAATAGAATGATACCATACATACATACATACATTTCTGAGGGAAGAAGACTCGATATTATAAAGGTCAGTTCACTCCAAATTAATCTAAAATTTCAATATAACCTTATTCAAAATACTTAAAGATTTTTATTTAATTTACAAGTTTAGTCTAAAGTTCATCTGGAGAAGAAATGCATAAAAAACAGTAATGAGTAACTTTGAAAAGAATAGTGGTTATTAAATGGAAGAAAAGGTTATTAAAATTTAAAGTATGCCTACCCTTTAACCCGGCAATTTCATTTCTAGGAACCATGCTCCAGAAATAATCAGATACAGACAGAGGAAGTTACCTGAACAGTTGACTGAAAGTACAACTAGAGGAAGTGGGAGGAGAACCTTATATTCTCCCATACTGTGTGTGTTTTTAAAATTTAGAAAGATTAAAGTTTGTAATTAAAAACATCAATAAATTTAAGTTAGCTTTAAAGAAAGCATTATTTGTGCTATCAAAAAAACCTAATTAATTTAAATGTCTTTCAGTAAGGGTCATGGTTAAATAAATCCTAGTCCAATCAAACTAATGAAATATTACTTTGCCTTTTTAAAAAAAGTATTAGGGAGACCTATATGTAACAAGATACCCAAGATATATAATTAAGTAAAGAAAGCAAGTGATGTATCAATGTGTCTGGTATACCATCTTCCCCAACAACTTTACATGTATGTATATGTGTTTAAAAGTGCAATTAGAAAGACGCACATAAACAGTTAATTCTCCACATTGAAATGGGACTGGGGAATTAAAAGAAATGTTCACAGTTCACCTAATCATTCTTTTTCTATATTGCTGAATTTTACATCAAGCTTACATGTCTGCAGTTAATTTTGAAAAAACAAAGGCATTGCATATAAAAAAAGGCATGAATTTCATAAGGCAATTTAAAAATTGAAAAAATAGCTCAAACGTTTATTTCTGTTCATGTTTACATACTCTTCAAATGATCTGGTCTTCAGCAGAGGTGACTGCCATTTTAAAAATGTTAACTGATCAAATAGTTCATGATAAAAACAACCTATGAGGCCTTTTTAAAAAATCGTAAACTTCACAGCATCAGCAGATTGACAGCAGTGCTTATGAGTATGTACTAATAATAATTCCTGGAGAGGGGCATCTCCTAAATAGATTCTTCTTCCTCCCTGCAAAAAGGCTATCTCCTCCCCTGTTCTTTAACTTGGACTGAGAGGCTTTACGCTCACCATTTTGAATGTGCGCAAAATGATTAAAAGCTGTAATCTTAGGGAGGCCTCCAGTGAAGGTGCCTCTGCCAGAGGCGTGTTCTGACCTGACATCTTTCGTGGGGAGAAGCATTGATGAAATGGTGCTAATATCGGGACAAGAACGACTGCGGGCCCGAGCCTCGGTGATAACCGGGGAAAATGCAAATACGGCAGCAGAGCGACGGCAACGGACGGTTTTTCGGGAGAGGGGGCAGCAGGCCTATGGCGCAGGATGGGTCAGCTCTGCGCTGGGTGACTGGAAATGGGCAGAGAAGGTGGGTGGGGGTGTTAGTGACAGGAAACTCATACAGTGCAGAGTGGGGGGCGAAGGCGGCGGGTCCTTGGCCACGGCACCAAGGACAGCAGAAGAGGCAGCAGAAAAAGCGGACGGCGGAGACCCCCGATATCGATCGATGTCATCCGCCGGGACGCGAGCGCGGCGCCGGGACCCAGCTGGACAGGGCCCAGGCGGCGAAGCAGGCCTCTCACCAGCTATCAACCCCACCCACCATGGCCGGCGCAGCGGACCCGAGACAGGCCCCGCTCCCTCTAGAGGGAAATTACGAGAGGGAGGAGGTAAAGGCAGCAATTTCCTCGCCCGACCCTCACATACCCGACATCAGAACAAGCCAGATTTAAAAAAAAAAAAAAAAAAAAAGCCCCTCACCGAAGTGTGCAGCGGCTCCGGAGCGAGAACAGCGCTCGATCCTCCACCCGCCACCACCGCCTTCTTCTCCGCCTCCGACTCCTCCCCCGACCAACGCGCAGCGGCAGGTGGCGGCGCCCGGGGCGGCGGCGACGGCGGCGGAAGCAGAGGCGGCGGCGGCGGGTCCCGCCCCTTGCGCCGCGATAGAGGCAAAGGGGGGGAGGGCACGCAAACCCCGCCCCCAAGGCAGCACTGACCAGTAGGCTTACAGGGCTTCTGTGGGGGGGAAAATCCACATATCCAATCGCAACCTGAGGAGTGGGCTCACGTCAATGGTTGGGACGTGGCAGAAAAAGGGAAAAAGTACTGAGACCGTCTCCGCACCGGGTCCTCCCTGCTCGGTCAGGGGCGATTCTGAGATTGGCCGGAGACAGGAAGGACGACGCTGCTCCGCGGCCGCCCCGCCCCGCCGGGCCCGCCCCCGCTCGCTGCAGCACGGCGACGCTCGGGGCGGGGCGCGGCGCGGCGGGGCGCGGGGCTGAGCCGCACTGCCTTTTGTGGGTACGGCTGGGAGAAGAGGGCGGGGTCTCGGGGAGGGGAAGGGGTGTGCAGAGCGCAGGGCAGGCCTGGCGCAGCTAGGTTTTCGGAAATTAGCACAGCGACAACCAAAATGGATGCATTAGAAGTCAATCCTGGTTCGGCTGGAAACCTGACTGACAAGGTTGAGGTCTCCTGGCCTGACGTTCGCTCCGGTGCGGTTCAGATACGAGGGGTACGGGGCACAAGAAAAAACTAGACGGAGGAAGGGCGCGTTCGCCCGGCCTGAGTCTGCGCCCTACACCGTTCCTTCTCCCCCCACCCCCACCCCATAGTCAGACGCCCCACGTTTCTGACTCTATTGGGGCGGGTGACAGGGGAGGCCTGCGGCCCCTCTTCCGAGCCTTGGCCCCACCAGAGCCTTCCAGTTTGAGGGGGGATCGGTTGTCAGGCTGCGAAGTAACAGCTCCCATCACGTGCAACTAAAATAAATACTACAGCTGTAGTCCCTGAACACTTTGCTTAATTTAAACTCGGCTAACAGTTCAGTTAGTCGTGTCAGTGATGCTACGTTGTGTCTTCCTTCCGCGCTCGCCCTGATTTTACATCCTGAACGTGTCCCCTTCTCTCATTCCAGCCCCGCTGTCCTGCCGTCCTATTCCCAACCCCCTCCACCTGCCTCCCCACGCGAGCCCAGAGCCCAGGGTACATTTATTGCAACCCCGCCCCCCCCCCCCCCACCACCAAGAATTAAGAACCCTACTACTTGTGCTGTTCCTGGCAACTGCAAAATCTCTTGCCAGTGAACGAAACTAATTTTTTTGGTGTTGGTGAGAACAATTTATCCAAAATTTACTATAGGAATTTAAGTTAGAATTTGCTGGACCTACTGTGAAATCAAATCTAAGTCTCAACTAACCCTGTAGTACATTTCTTACCAAGGAACCATTTCCCACTTGATATCTATCTGCTTTACATATGTTGCGCCAGAAATTGTGGCTCTTTTTCAATTCCCCCTTTAAAAGAGAATTCATACTTTAATCACATTTCCCTAACCTCCCTTTGGGATGTTGCATGTTGACCCAATTGAATACACTAACCTGTTTGTTGGGGCTGGGTTTCCCAAATTTCAGTCTTTTTCATACCATACCTATGTATACTACTTGCAGTATTATTTATTATTTTCTTGAAATAAATGCATTTTCTTCCATTTCTCTAAGATGGAAACTTTATAAAAGTACTATAAATGAAAAACCTCCATCAATTACCCTAAGTTCAAAGCAGCTGTAAGTGAAGAGAAAACCATGTTTTTAAACTCTGGCTAGAAACTATTGTCTACTCCCTATTAAAAGGGTAGGTTACCAAACATTAAGCATATATTAAAGACCAAGCATGCAAATGGCATTTTTAGCATGATATAATCAAAGAACAGAACAATAGAACCAAAATAGGAACCACTTTTCTCACCATGTGAGTCATTGTTCTTAATTTTGCATGCATGTCCCAACTAAAGTCATCTAAGGCATCTGAACTGATCTTTAGGAAGCACCAGCACCGCTGTGGAAGCATAAAGCATGTATTCTAGATTCAAACAGACCATATTTTTATACTAGCTCTTGCATTTAGAGCTCTGTGTCTCTGGGCAATCTACTCACCTCTCTGGGTTCAATTTCCAATTTAAATATTGAGAAAGTAATAATACCTATCAATGAGTCATTGTATAGATTAAAATAACCTAATAAATGTAAATCATCATACCTTGCATGTAGTAAGTACTAAATGCATATTAGTTTATATATTGTGTTATGTGTATAGATAATATGTATTATTGACTTATATGTATTATTATTGATTCCGAGGAGAGAAGAACTCCCTAAGGCAATGGGGTGGAAGATACTACATGATGTAATGCAGTGGTTCTTAAAGAGTGATCTCCCAGACCCACAGCATCAGCATTACCTGGAAACTTTTTAAAAATGCAAAATCTCATTTATGTTCAACCTCAAGCCTAAATTGGAAACTCTAGGTGTGGGGCCCACCAATCTGAAGTTTACCAAGCCTTCCAGGTAATTCTAATGCACCTAAAGTTGTATGTGCATTATATTACACGGAGGATTGGTCAAGGAGTGAGAAGAGCTGAGTACTAATCATCGCTTTAGAGCAACATCAGCAAAAATGAAGGCATAAGTACCTCTGAAAATTATTTTCTTCACAAAAACAATGAGAAAACTGGCAAAGTTGTCAGAATCAACTTTTTCAGAACTCTGGATATTAACCAAAGACTTACAGTAGTCCAGAAAGCATTTATGCAAGAAAAGAGCTGAATCACAGAAAGATCAGTGAGTTTTGGTAAGTTTTGACTTGCTCTAATCCAGTTCCCTGTTCTCCGGTTCTGCTCTAGCACTGAAAAACAATAGCCCACAATTACAGTGAAAACCAGCAGCCTGGAAGCAACCAGATGAGGCAGAATGAGATTGGGCCTCTTTCAAAGCCCAATTCCAAGATAATAGTAATTATTTCACCTATCTGGTGGTTCCCTAAAAGATCTCACTTGCCAGATTGTCTTCACTTGATTTGATTCAGAGCCAACCCCAGTGCAAAATGCTTTTTCCCTAGAAGCATTCGTCAAAAGCAGTAAGAGACAATTGATTAACTTTGCTGCTGCCTTCGACAAGGGAAACAGTTGGGGCAACAATAGGTTAACCCAAAAGCTGGAGGATGTCTGTAGGAACTTTGTAAAGCTCCAACATATTCATGGGAATCCAGAAACCCACAAACATTACCAGGGCTGTGCTAAACTGTGCATAAGCTCAGGAAAGACCTGAGAAGGCCCTAAACGTTCACCTTAGGCTGACCTTGCAGCTTTTTATAAGCAAGAAGTGAAGGCTAAGGGAAAGTTGGCAATTGCCTGGCCTAGTGTTGAAGCCGTGTCCCAACACACATATACACACCTCCTCAACAAACACTGAATGACATATTGGTTCCTGGAATTTAAGGAAATTTCTGTCTAATCATTAGCTGAGCACTAAGTAACCAAGCAGAATCTTCCATGACCACACATGAAGAAAACAGACTTTATAGAAGTCAGAAAAGTCACTGAACAAATAAAAAAACAACTGTTATAATAAACAGCAATAACAAAATCCCTGGGCAGGAGGGAGAATCCAAGTTCCAGGATTTTTACATCACATTTTTTAAATGTCTGATTCTCAACAAAACCAAAAGTTGGTTCTTCAAAAAGATCAACAAAATTGACAAATTTTTAGCGAGACTAAAGGTAAAAAAGAGAAGACTCAAATTCCTAAAATCAGGAATGAAAGACATTACTACTACTAACCTTACAGAAATAAATAAAAAGTTATATGGGAAAACTGAGAACATTTGTATCTTAACAGGTTAGAAAACCTAAACAAAATGAATGAATTTCTAGAAAGACACAAACCACAAAAACTGATTCAAGAAATAGAAAATCTAATCTTAACCTTGTCATTTATGAACTGAATGACCTTAGGTGGTCATTTAACTTTCTGGAATCTTAGTTTCTTGAAGCAGAAAACAGAAATAATAAAATATTACCTTTGTCAAAACATTTCAGTGAGATGATAAATATAGAGATAAATAGTTAAGCTACTGTAACAAATAAAACCCTCAAGTTTCAGTAGCACAATATAAGATTATTTATTATTAAAAGCCCATTCAGCAGGATGGGTGGGAAGGTCTGCTCCACCTTCAGGGACCTGTACCTCCAATACATGACTTTCACTATAAATCTGAGCACCAACATCCAACCAGTAGAATGGAGGAAGCTTGGAGTAAAAGAATGTGAAAGATTTCTGAGGTTTTTAGTGACCTAGCATGGAAGTGGCCTAGTGATTAATGAACACATGATCTGGAGCAGATCACCTTGAAGTTAGTATGTATTATGGAGGCTTGCTTTTAGGCTATGTTGGGACTTGTCTATTTCAGTTTTGTCCTTACTATTAGGATGTAGCTCTTATTCCTAGGGTGTAGTTCTGACTCTCAGAGTGTCAAGCTTCTGGGGTATCAACTGAAAGCCAAGATATTTATCAAGCTCTCTCTCTCTCATGGCAGTAGTTAAATTTCTATCTTTGACATCCAGACTAACCATATGCCTGCTGAAATCTCTGCTCAGCTCTTCATAATCTCAGTTGCTGTCTTCTGCTGGGTTTCTTGTTCTTTTCATGCATCATTTAAGAGCCAGCCAACAACTAATATGAAGGTTTTGAGGTTGTTTCTTTGCAGTTCTCTCCTCTTGGAGATTTTTCCACTTGAGTTCAGCCATTTAGGGGAACTTTGTACTCTGACCCCCTTGTCTCTGGGTACCATGTTCTGCTTGAACTCTAGTCCTTGGCACCACAATTTTTATAAATGTTTGCAGGAAAAAAGTCAGGATAATGTAAAGTTCACCTTGTGTTTCACTTCTCTCAAGAATCGTAGGCTCTCAAGGCCTACTTGCATTGCTAACTTTTCAATGCCTTCCAACATTTGTTTTATATAGCTTGTCAGTTTTTATAGTTGCTTTTAGTGGGAAGGTTAGTCAACAGAAGTTAATATGTTCTTGTTGCAACCAGAAGTCCACCAGATGGATGCTTTAAAGTTTGAAGAGGGATATGCAGTTTTAGTTTAGACTCATGGTTCTTTATCAATAGAATTCCTTCCTAAGAATGATAAACTTCTAATAATTTTTTTTTCCTGGCAGTTGTATGATTCATTAGCCATATCCAGAATTCTTTCCCAGATTTAATTCTCAAGTCTGGTTTAATTCTTTGCTTCCTAACCTCCATGCCTCTCTCTCTTAATTTAATGGTGGCTACTTTAAGGCCATCAGTCTCCAGTAGGAAAGCCATAGTTGTAAAGGCTAAATTTTTTCATGCAGATTAGTCTTAATTAATGTGTTGATCAAAATCTTTCTCAGTCTGTTCTCTCACAGTTTACTGCATAGCATAGATCTCCATCTTCCTAGCATCTGATATCAGTTGCTTTACCACCCACTGACCAACTGCTAAGCCAATGCTATGTATTTACAATATTTTGTCATAAGAAATCTTGTATTAATTAAGCCACACTAGATAATGTGACAAGTAAAGCCTAAAATATTATGGAGTAATTTGATTGAAGTGTATTTCCTGAAGACACAAGGTCAACCTAGTGATGGAGGAGAGAGGTCATGGGAGAGAGGTACTTTTTTTTACACCATAATTCAGTGACTTATGCTGGCAGAGGCTGAGCCATCTTCAAGCACATTTTCCAAGTTTGTTCTGAGACTCCCCACCAAATAGTTAAAGAACTTCGACCAAATGAGTCCTGGTTGAGGGTTCTCAAACTGTTGAACCTGCAAAATCAGCAATAGCATCACCTAGGAATTTGTTGTAAATGTAGGAACTTGTAAATGGAAATTTTCAGGCTGTGTCCCAGACTTGCTGAATCAGAAACACTGGGGGTGGGGCCCTGCACTCAGTTTAATGAGTCCTTCAGGTCATTTAATGCAGGCTAGGACTTGAGAACCACTGCGTTTCAGGACATCAGCACTGAATTGAGAAGTGGGTGTGGTGGCAAGACTTTGGTTCTCTGCTTTCCTGTGAAAGTTAAAGTATGAAAAGTAGAGAGTGTGTTGGCTGAACTATCACAGGTGATACTGACTGGCTTCTTCAGCCTTCCTTTCAACCTTCTACCATATCTTCCCACGCTTAAAAAAACGGAAAGTTAAGAACTGCACTTCTTAGATTCTATTGCTGCTAGGGTTCCAGATGTGATTTAGGTTCTGCCAGTCACATGTACCCACATGAGATTTGTAAGATCAAAGTGATTGTCATAAGTCAAAGCTACCCTTGTACTGATTTGGTTATTTGTGCTGCAAGCCCTGGTTGGAGAGTCTGATCTTGAGTTCCATGGCTGTCCAAAGTTAGGGGGTGAGATATGCTTTTTGTTGATGTGGATTTTGGTGGAGATGATATAGTTCTGGAACTGGGAACTGCAGTGATGGTTTCATTGAATTGCCAAATAGCTCTTGATACTCTGTTCTTCTTCTCATGGCCAAGGCAGAAGTTCTCTTGGTGGCCCAGCTTTACAGTGTGACTTTGGGATAGTTCTTCGACGCCCAAATTACAGCTCATTTCATCAGCGCCCTCCCAGTCATTTTATATCATATAATAAACTTTTTTTGTTTGTTTTTTTTTCTCTCAAACTTACTGGAGAGGATTAAGTTTTCTGAAACTGATTCTAAATGATACAGTAGGTGAACTGTTTTTTTCTTTCTTCTTTTTTTCTCTATGGAAGTTTTTAGTACATTTCCCTTATCTTTTGTGATCTAAAATTTTACAACAATTTGTTCTAATTGTGGGTCTATTTTGATTCATGTACTTGGTGTTGGGTAAATAATTTCTGTATAAAAACTTAAAACTTTGAGCCCAAGGAAATTATTATTACATTGATAATGTCCTCCCCTCTCTTTTCTTTGCTCTCTAGATATCTTCCAATTCTTCCCTCATTCTTTCATACTCTTAATTTCTCTCCAACTTCTAACAATTCTTAAACTTTATCTTTAATTCCTTTTATTGAATTATTTTTTCAGCCATCACATTTTCAATTTCTAAGATTTCTTCCTTTCTAGGCCATACTGCTCCTATTTTTTGCATATAATCTTTTCTTGACTCTTTCCAAAGATTCTTTCCCCATCACAGCTTTATTGAAGTATTATTGACAAATTAAAATTATATATATTTAAGGTACTTAATGTGATATTTTGACATATATATACACTGTGAAGTGATTACCACAATCAAGCTAGTTAACATATTCATCACATCATATAGTTACCTTTTCTTTTTTGGTGAGAACACATGAGATACACTTTCTTAGTAAATTTCAAGTATACAATACATTATTATTAACTATAGTCACCATCATGTACATTAGCTCTCCAGAGCTTATTCATATCATAACTGAAAATTTGTACTGTATGACCAACATCTTCCCTGTTCTGCCACTCTGGTAACCACCATGCTACTCTCTGTTACTGTGAGTTGACTTTCTGAGATTCAAACTGTAAGTGAAATCATGCACTATTTGTCTTTCTGTGTCTAGCATGTTTCACTTAGAATAATGTCCTCCAGGTTTATCCATGTTATAAAAATGCCAGGATTTCCGTCTTCTTTAAGGCAGAACAATATTCCATTTGTGTGTGTGTGTGTGTGTACATACATGTATATATGCACACACCACATTTTCATGGGCATGCAGTCACTGTGCTCTCACTTCCCCTGTGGGAGAAGTTGTGGGTGAAAGAGGCCTCCCTTGGCACTCAGCTGTGCTGTCTTGAGAGAGAGGTGTCATGGGTAAAGTGAAACTGCTCTTCTTACCCTTTTCATTGCGTCTGTTCTCAGAGGTTTTTGATCCAACACCGTGCTGGACTTCTCCACTGGGATCCTAGACCTCCCACAAAGGTGCTCTTATCCTTGGAGGGCTGTCAAAATCTACGGTCTGTGGGGGCATGAGGATGGAAAACCCCTACTCTGCCATCTTGTTGCCCCCAAAGATTCTAATGAAAGCCAATTGTAATTATTTTATATAGCTCCTTTCCACCCTTTGAAGTATCTGCTTCTTTTAGTGTTATTTACAGTATTTTTCAACCTTAGTATTCCTCTTTCTTATTGAAAGCTTTCTTCACATATATGATATGATTTGCATTCTGATTTGAAGGTAATAAGTAAATTGCAAGTTCTGTGGGTATAATTAGGGTTGTGGACAAAAACCTCACTTGACAAGGAGCTAGCTCTTTTGCTGAGAGAATCAAAACTACCAAAATTTTGCTCCAGGGTCATTCCATTTCTTCAGGGGAGATAAAAGAGATTTAATTTTTCTATCTTAGAGATAGACATTTTATCGTTTTATATTTCTGAATGGAATTTCATATTACGTTGTCCAATATAGTAGCCATTAGCCACATGCAGCTACTGAACACTTGAAATGGAGCTATTCTGAATTAAGATGCATGGAAGTGTAAAACACACACCCAACTGTAGACTTAGTACAAAAAGAGAAGAAAATATTGCATTAATAATTTTACATTGATTACATGTTGAAATATTAATATTTTATATATGTTGGGTTAATTAAAATATATAAAAATTAATTTCACTGTGTTTTTTTACTTTGGCTACTATAACATTTAAAATTATATATGTGGCTCGTGTACATTTCTATTGCTCAGTACTTATATATAGCTTTCAATGACCTTTTTCCAGTTTTATATCATACTTCTACTTTTCATAGTACTAATACCTAGCTTTCTGAAATACTAACTATATATTTTAAAATATTTTTTAAATTGATTTTTAGGGAGAAACGAAGGGAGAGGGAGAGAGAGAGAAGCATCAATGTGAAAGTGAAATATGGATTGGCTACCTTCCACACTCCCCCAACCTAAGTATGTGCCCTGACCAGGAATCAAAACAGTGACTTTTCAGTGCAAGGGATAATACTCAACCAACTGAGCCACAGCGACCAGGGCTGAAATGTCAGCTATCTCTGGGATTCTTTATGTTTACTAGGTTCCCACTTTAGCTATAATTCCTTCCAAGTATTCTTGAGTGGTTAGCTTTTTTCTGCCTGGCTCCATCAATTATATTCCTCCATTTGATTTCTGTTTTTTTTTTAAATTTGTTGAAAGCTCTCATGTGCTGATGTTCTTCCTCCTATTATCTTTATATTTTAGGGTTTATACTCTTAAATTTCTTTAATATTATTTTCAAGAAGAAGAGGAGATGACATGGAAGATTCCGGAAGAAGTGGAGATAACATGTTGTTTTGATCATACCCCTTAACATAATAGACTATTCAAACTTAGAGGGCATTCTCTGGATCATATACAGGGTATGTCTTCAGCATAAAGCACTAAAAATAGTAGTGATTCATTTAATTTCTAATGAATCTCATACTTGTAAGATAAAAAGACTACACGGTTAAACTGAAAGTGATGAATTCTGTTTCCTTATCGTAAATGTATGAGTTAGGGTTCTAATTAACCAAAACTAGTTAATTAAAGGGAAAAAGGAAATTACTGAAAAGATATTGGGTACAGAAGTGTGGAGAAGACTGGAGAAGCAACCTTGGAAAACTGGCAGCAACAAATGGAGGCTGAGCATGCACAACCATAGCTTAAGGCGTGCCATATAACCAGGCTGGGGAGGACCCTGCTGCCCCGGGGACAGTGGAAGACACAGCCTGCACCCTCACAGGATGGTGCTCCTGACAACCCTGCCACTCAATATTGGCTGCTGTTGCTGCCAGATAAATTCTCCCTTGACCATGCTTCTGTACATCACTGGCTCCCACATCAAAGTCCCTGGAGGGGGCATCTGATTACCAGGGCCTAAATCATGTATCAGTAGAGGGTAGGAAAGTAGGTACTGGCATTTTCTGCTACTATAACAGGAAGCTCTGCCCCCCGCTACAGATTTGTATAGTAGGGAATTCCTCAAATAGGAAAAAGTTTAGATTCCAAGCAGCCAAAAGAAACGACAAATGTCCACTTCAGAGCACATAGCCATTTTTCAGAACCAACATTCAGCATAAATTTCAGAAATGTAAATGTTTACACACTTTTTAAAAATATATTCTTCTCATTATAGTAATTACAAAATATAAATAGACTGTGAGATCCACAACACTTTATCAGGTGATTAGTGAAAAGATAAAACAAATATGAAGAAAGAGTTGATACCAATAGGTCCAGCTCTTTCCTCAATGCAGAAATCTTATCTCAAAATTCATTTCAACATTTACAATATTTGGGGAGTTCATTGAAGTAGGGTTTCACTCCAACTCTGAATTGTTAGAAGTTGAATGTTAGAAACTTCCTCCTTATACAAGATGACATTTTCCTTCTTAAAAATATCCACCTACGAGTCCCAGATCTGATGGCTCTAAGTATCGAGAATAGAGCAGAGTACAGTGGACCCCCTTATCTGTGGTTTCGCATTTTGTGTTTTCAGTTACCCACGGTCAACTGCAGTTAGAAAATATTAAATGGAAAATTCAAGAATAAACAATTTACGTGTGTTGTTCTGAGCAGTGTGATGAAATCAAGCACCATCCAACTTCCCTGCGGGCACATGAATCATCCCTTTGTCCATTGTATTTGCTCCCCACCCTTTAGTCATTCAGTAGCTATCTGGGTTACCAGATTGATTTTCATGGTATAGCAGAGGTTCTTTATAAATAAACCTTATTGTACTTAATAATGGCCCCAAAGCTGGCAATTCAGATATGCCAAAGAGAAGTCATAAAGTACTTTCTTTAAATGGAAAGGCATGTCTGTATAGAAAAAAACATGTATATATATATAGGGTTTGGTACTATCTGTAGTTTCAGGAATCCACTGGAGGTCTTGGAACGTATTTTCCACGGATAAGGGGAGACTAGTGTAGTTAGATGTTTTATTTTAACTAGTGGAGTCAGACCAACATTTGATCCCTGGCTTTGTTTCTTACTGGCTGGGTTACCTCTTTAACTCTGGTTTTCTACAACCAGAACATGAGGATTATACCCTAGAGACTTATTGTGAGGCACAGGAGATAATTACGTGCTATGTCAGTAACCAGCACATATGAGCATGCAGTAAACATCAGTGATGATAATGATTGATGATGATGATGATGATGATGATGGCAGCATTTCTGAAACTGAAAGTCAGCTGCTATGGAAATGCAGAATGATATTAGAGAAAGAACACTGGACTGACGTGAGATTTCCATTGTAATCTTGATTCTACCTAACTAATCCATAATCTAAAAGAAGTTACCAATTTATTCTTTTTGCAAATTGAAATATGTGGACTAAATGATCTTAATAAGACTCCTTTCAGCTCTAATCTTCTGAGATTCTATATACACCTATGTCAACTGTTTTTCAACTCTGCCTGATACAACTGACTAACAGACTCGTCATAGCCTCTGTCACCTTTCATCAGCAATGTTTGTCAGTACTCAGGCTATTTTATTAGTAATCTTGTTTATTCAGGTAACTGAAATTCTTATCCATATTTTTAAAATTGGAATTAAAATATAAAGCCATGTGTACAAAATACAACAATATGAAGCTATGAACTGTATGGCTTGCATTAACTTGCTATGAAAAGAAAGTAATCTTACACAAGCAAAAATTGATTATGTGTTTTACAGTGTCTTATATATAGGTCTCATATTCCTTGAAATATAATCTACATATAGTCTATATGTTTGGTCTTTAATCTAGGAGACAAAATATGTCTATTACTCACCACTGTATCCTGGTGTTACAGAGTATACTTGCACTTGCGCGCGCGCACACACACACACACACACACACACACACACACACACACACAGACCTGCAAACCTTCAGCATTTGGACAATCCTAATTCTACCTCTAAGCCAGGGTTGGGGAACATCCACCTCTCAGGTTGTATAAGGCCAGTAAAATCATTTGGTCCGGCCCTGCCAAGGCAACTGCTGGTGGTGGGTCTCGAAATTCAATAAATCTAGGAGCTCTCTTCATAGCTAATTTTTAAGTTAATAATTTTGTATGGCCTGAGAATGATGTTATAAATATTCAAATGGCCCTTGGCAGAAAAAAGGTTCCCCACCCCTGCTCTAAGCAAAGGATGGCATTACCTCTTCAAGCACTGACCTTGTTTGTGAGGAGCTGTGTTAGTTATTTAAAATTTTGAATGGCACTTCAAAAAATATGTGGTGCTATAAATTGTGCTAAATTAATTTAATTCAGTCTTTTCAGCCATTGCCAACCCTTTGCAAGTTCAGTGTCACCTGAAGTTTGCCAAAAGTTTGGAAATGTTGACTTAGAGATGAGAATAAATATTGAGAAATTGCTTTTGTAGAATACCCCCTAATTTTGCTTTGGAAAGAGCCTAAGCGTAGACGAGGCCACTGAGAAGGGGAGATATTTTGGACTGTAGAGCCATCATTATATAGATAACATTCAGCTTTATTCAGCCATACATCTCTTTTTCCTCCAGCCCAGATGGTAAAATGACTCATCTATTCCACTGGCCAGAAAAACAAGGGAGACAGAAGAGGAGCTGTTATAATCCAGATAAAAATGGACGATATTTCAGAAGCAAGAGGAAAATATTTCTAGGCGTGATGATGGTACATTGATAGTACTTGTTATTACTTTACATTCCTTTTCAGATTCACAGCTTGAGCTTCACATTGTTTCTAGGATTTCTGAGGAGTAGCTCTGACCAGGAATTCTTTTTATCTTTATCATGTGTGTAAGTTGAAAAAACATTTTTGACCTTCAATTAACTTACTTTAGTAATTGAGTTGTGGAGCTTAAACATTAGCATTTAAATGTGTGATTTAAAAAAAAATTACTTTCCTTGAAAATTACCTAGCAATTTTATGTGGAGCATATTCTAGTTAAGAATGTAGCTAGGATGAATGTGTAATTCCTTTACTAAATAACTGGAAAAAATGGCTACTGGATAGGAAGAACAATGAGATAGATAATTATGGGGCCTGATAGACAAAAATGAAGAGAGTAGGATAAAGAAGTTATTGTGTATGCTCACGTCTGTGGTTTTCATTGTGGGAGGTTATGCTGAGTCTGTGTGTGGGTGTTTCTAGTTCTGTCATCACAGGAAAACTTGAATCGTGTCTCCTTCCCCAAAGATCTGGAGAAATCATTGCTTTCTAGGAAATCAGACTAATTTTTCACTAACTAGAAGTTCAGTCTCTTACACAGGAGTGTGTTAAAAGAACGAGCTAAGATTTATTCGTAGCTATTAGTGGCCTAACTGTTCTCTGTATCTAACTTCCTATTTCATTTTCTACCAAAGCCATTAACCTGAGCATCCTTAACGACAGTTCCAATCACATTATTTTTCATTCCTCAAAATCTGATAGCTGCATATTCCCTGTGACACTGGTAAGATCTTCCACCTGTGCACTCAGGGACAGGGATACACAGCTGAGCCTATTTTCCTGTTGTTACCTGTGAGGCCCATTTAATGTTCCATGCTACCCCAGCTAAACTTATTCATAAAATAAACAGTTTATTTTGATTCAACACAAACTAGCAGACTCTGCTATTATGACTCAAAATACCTCTCCCTTGTTTTGCTTGCCTAACAAACATTTCTCCTTATTCTGGTAATAATATCTGGATTTTCCCTTGGGGAAGAGCCTCCCCTCACTACATACAACCTTGATGGGTCCCTCAATCGAGGTGTTCATCCCATCTCTGGCTCAGGAGTAGATACGTTACTTAAGGCAAGCCAGTCAGCTTCTATCTCTCCCTAGGATTTAAATCTTGAGCAGTGTAAGAATAAAACATAGCTGGAGCTGATACATGAAGATAGTCGTGTCTATTAAAATGACCGTCAATTATCTCCTACTTTCTATATATCCAGAACCGCTCTGTTTCACATCCTTTTTAACACAAAATTACCCAGCTGTTCTGTAATTCTATGAGATAAACCTGTATCCACCCAATAAATTCCCTATCTGCTTACATTAGAGACAATTTCAATTGTTTGTAAACAAAGAATACTGATGTACCCTCTGGTGTAATGGCTCCCCAAAAAAAGTCCACATTCTAATCCCCTGTGAATATTATTATGATATATGGCAAGAAGGAATTAAGGTTGCAAATGAAATTTAAATGGCTAGTCAGCTGACTTTAGATAAAGAGATTATCCAAGGTGGGCCTCAGTAATCACATGGTACGTAAATGGGGAATGGGGAAGCAGAAGAGTCAAAATGAGAGAAAAGACATGGTCCCCTCTTGCTGGCTTTAAAGACGGAAAGGGACCATGAGCCAATGAATGTGGGCAGCCTCCAGAAGCTGGAAAAGGTAAGAAAATAGAGGTTCCCCTAGAGCCTCCAGAAAAACACAGCCCTGCCAACATCTTCATATTAGCCCAGTGAGACCTATTTCAGACTTCTGACCTTCAATACTGTAAGATAATCTGTGTTGTTTCAAACCATGAGTTTTGTGGTAATTTATTACAGCAACAATAGGAAACTAATACAAACTGATAAAATATAATCACATAAATCCTATAGATCCTTCAAGGCAAATGTCACCTTCTTGAAGGCTGTTGTTTTAAATTATTTTTTAGTTGTAAAATATTTCAAACATGTATAAAAATTTAAATAAACTTATGGTGAATATTTATGTTCACCATCTAGCTTTTAAAATAATTTTATTATTTATATATAAACAACATAAACTTTTCTTGTTCACCTTTCACACTTATATAAACCTACATAAATCATTCAGCAACTCACTTCTTTTCACTGAGAATTGTGTTTTACTTTTATCCATGATGAAATATATAAACCTAATTAATTTCTTTTGGTATCTGGTAAAACATAAGCTAAAAAAGAGCAGTTAAAAAAAACCCTTCAAGATGTGGAGAAAAGGGAGCCCTCTCACACTGCTGGTGTGAATATAAATTGGTGTAGTCACAATGGGAAAAAGTATGGAGGTTCCTCAAAAAATTAAGAATAGAGCTACCCTATGGCCTACTAAGCCTTCTTCTGGGCATCACAAACGTTTGAAAACACTTACTTATAAAGACATATGTACCGCTATGTTCAGTGCAGCATTATTCACAGTAGCCAAGGCATGGAAACAACCTATGTGTCCTTTGACAGATGATTGGATACAGAAGATGTCACACACACACACACACACACAGGATACTACTCAACTATAAAAAGATGAAATACTGCCATTGGACAACATGGATGGATCTTGAGAGTATTGTGCTAAGTGAAACAAGTCAGACAGAAAAGGAGAAAACCCATCTGGTTTCACTCATAGGCAGGATATAAATCAAAAAGCAATAAACAAACAAACAAAACAAACAAATGAACGCACAGGTAACGACAACAGAGTGGTGGTTACCAAAGAGGAAGAGGGTGGGGTGAGGAGGCAGAGGGTAAAGGGGTTCAGATATATGGCGATGGAAGGAGGCTAGACTTTGGGTGGTGGGTGCACCATCTCATATTATATCAATGTCAGATACAAATGTCATATTATAAAGTTGTGCACCAGAAATTTATACAAGGTTGTTAACCAACGTTGCGCCAATACATTTAATTTAAATATTTAAAAAATTCAAAACCCTCAAAAGAGAGCAGCTTAAAATTACATAAAAGTGTATTTCTTTCCTACATAATAGTCCAGGTGGTGCACGGCTGTTCTGTTATCCTCAACATGTGGTTTCCATCTGTGGGTTAAGATGGTTCTGGCCTAGCTCTTCCCATTTCCCAAAGAAGGAAAGATTAAAGAAAAGGTAGTTCCATTGTTTTTTGATATAATGGAGGAAGTGGCATAAACCTGAATCCTATCAACCAATTGAATATAGTTGACATTTATAAAGCATTCTACCCAACAACAGGATACGTATTGTTTTGAAGTACATATTTACCAAGATAGGTCATATTATGGATCATTAAACAACTTTAACAACTATAAAAGAATTACAGCCATACAAAACATATTCTCTAATCACAATGAGATTAAACTAGAAATCAATAGAGAGAAATGACAGTAAAATATTTAAACACCTGGAATTTAAAATACATTTCTAAAGCTATCAGTCAAGGAATAATTCTAAAGGGGAATAAAAAAATATTAGACTAAATAAAAATGAAAGTACAATTTAGCAAAATCTGTGAGATGCCATTATAGCAGTGCTTAGAGAGAAATTTATAGTATCAAATAATTACATAAGAACAGAAGTTTCAAATAAATAATCAAAGCCTCCACTTCAAGAAACTGTAAAAAGAAAAACAAAATAACCCAAAGTAAGTATGAGGAAATAAATAATAAAGTTAAACCAGAAATTACTGGAATTGGAAGCATAAAAGCAACAGAGAAAATTCAATTACAATAAAAGCTGTTTCTTTGAAAAGTTTAATAAAATTGATAAATCTCTAGCAAGACTGACAAAGGAAAACAGAGAAGATGCCGATTACCAGTATCAGTAGTTTAAGGGAGGATATTTACAGGCCCTGCAGAAATTAAGAGAGCAATAAAATATCACTACCAAAAAACCTCTACACACATAAATTCAATAATTTGGACAAAATGGACAAATTCCATAAACAAAAAGATGAAATATATAATGAATAGTCATATAAATACCAAAGAAATTGAATTAGCAGTTTAAGATCTTCCAAAAAAGAAATCTCCATGCCCAGATGGTTTCAATGGTCAAAGCTGGAACAATTTGAGCAACAAAATAAAGTAGTATTGGATTATAGCCCAGAGTATAAAGTAATGATCCATGAGTCCATACTGATATAAATAAATGATTAAATAAAGTAATAAATGAGAGAGAAGAGATAAATCTGCAAAAGAGTTCCAAATAATTTATTTGGATACTCCTCCCTCAGGGCAGGTACAGGCTGTGCATAGTGACTTCCTTCTGAACAGTATACTTTATAAAAGGGGGGGAAAGAGTAACCTTATAATAAAGAATCCTGACAAACACCACCTCAGCCAGATAATCAAGGTCAACATCAATATTCATAAATCATTTGCTAATAGTATATAACCTTGATATGATATGATGAAAATGACAATTTACTCTTTGTGGTCTTCCTCCCCCAACCCATAACTCCAGTCTTATTATGGGTAAACTGTAAGAAAAGTTCCAATAGTGGGGCAACCTACAAAATACCTGACCAGTACCCTCCCAAATGATCAAGGTCATCCAAAAGCAAGCAAAGTTTGAGAAGCTGCACAACCCAAAGGAACCTAAGGAGATAGACAACTAAATGTTGTGTTCTAGCCTGAATGGTGATCCTAGAACAGAAGGACATTAGGTAAAAACTAAGGAAATCTGAATAAGCTATGGGCTTTAGTTAATAATACTCAGTCAATATTGACTCATTGATTGTAAGAAATGTACCATACTAATTAATGTAAGATGTTAATAATTGGGAAAACTGGGTATGGGGTATATGTGACTCTCTATACTATCTCAAGTTGTCTGTAAATCTAAAAGTGGTCTAAAACATAAAATCTACTTAAAATGAGATAAAATTAGAGGGGAAGAAGTTAAAAATCATTATAAAAATGGGGGGAAGACAGAAACAGACAACTCACAGAAGATATAAAAATTGCCCTTAAATATGTGAAAAGCTGTTCAATTTCACTCATATTTAGAGAAATATAAATTAAAACATTTCTTATTTTGTCTGTCTAGAACATCTTTTCTCTTTTGGAGACTGTACCCCTTTTGTTAAAAAGTGCTCTTCCACCCACTCCATCCCTGCGATTCTAGTTAAAACTGTCAGTCATAACCACTTCATACATACTAAACACTCAGTAACCGTTAGCTGATAAATTGTAATCTGGCTTGTGGCAAACTCACACTTGAGAAAATTTCTATTCATGGATGCCTTGAAATTGAAACATAGGCCTCCTCCTGGGTCTGGAAGATTGGAAAGAGGGTAATAGTCACTATAATGGGCATACTGGAGGTAGCAATTCAAGCAGGGGAGTTACAAATATATCAGGACATACTTTATTATACATTTATTAGGATATTCTGTTGAGTTAGGCCCAGGATACATGATATGTAACAGGGTATGGGATATATGTAACTCTCTGTACTACAGGGAGGTACCCTGATTGCCCTCCCTTCCTTACTTGTGTGATCAATAGCTATCATATTGGTCACCACAGTCAACAGTTTGGGCTGGTATTAGTTTGATTTCTAGGCCAGCCATCAGGAAAATCTATTTAGAGAGTTCCTCCCCCCCCACTCTCTAACATACAAATACACACACACACACACACACACACATTGCCCACTATAAAATTAAGGGAAATGCAAGGAAGAATATCTCACTTCAAAGCTGCTTGAGCCACACTTACCTCTGTCCTTGGCTCTGATATGTTTATTTGTAGGTTTCAGATGACTGTACCATCTTCACAGTGGTAGGTGTTGAAATCCAGATTGTGATATCAGTCATCCTCAATTCTTTTTTTCTTAGTAAGCTGTGGTTTCTCACTTTGTTTGCAGACTTTTTCCCCCTAATATTGTAGACATAGTGACTTAGCTTAGAATCCCAGTATACAAATTCCCAGTTAGAACAGCATTTGCAAGTGGGCTCAGGGAGAGACCACTGCTAATGGTCAATTTTTAGGATCCTATGACACTGATGAAACCTAAATTGTCCAGAAGACTTCAGAATGTGAATTTATTCGCTGAAAATGAAAACTGCCATAGGAAGTAGAAGACCCACAGTCAGAATGAAGAGCTTATTCTCATTCTGTAATCAGGTACTTGTGATTAAAACGTTATCTGGAGAACATAGAAATTTAAACAACAGCCACTACAAAAGTCAAGTATCTGTTACAGTCTGGGCTGATATGTCCATATCTCCATGGACATAGTCTTACCACAGGGACCAGTGTCCTTAAATATGATGCTTAAGACTCCCTCTCATCAAGAACCTGTTGAGATGGACACCACCAACATTATCTTCTATAGCTCCCCTTTGTGTGTGCTGGGAAGGATACCAAACTGCCCTCTTTGACTCTCCTTTTCTGGGTTTCCTTGACTGACCTGCCTGGTGCATATGTAAACATCATCTTTATACTATAGTTCTGAAGGCCTACAATATTGTCTCTTTTGCAGGAAAACTTGCCCACCAAAAAAACGGTAATTATGCTTATTTCTTTGTTGAAGTCTCAAAAATCAATCTATTTCCTTCATTTCTGAGTTCTTGAGGGCCACCTCTGTATGTAGCTCTCAATACACTCCACACCTAGCTTCTGACAAGCACAACACTTTCAATTTGGTTCCATGTGGAGAAAAACATGTAACCAACTGATGGATAATAGCCTTAGAAATGTATCTTTATATTGTGAAAATGCAATAGATGCAAAAAATGTTGAGTTGCAACGTTAATTAATTATAAAAAATACGTCCATAAAATAATCAAAGCAGGAATTTGTTCTTAGCCTAGACAGCATGCAGTACTTCCGGATCATTCATCATGTTTTCTGTGACTTAATTGATTTTTAATATTTGACGTGTTTTTATCTTAACTCTGTGGTAGCGATCAGCATCAGATGGGGATGAATTTGTTTCTAGAATGAGTGAATAATGGCCTGAAACATTTTTGTGAAGATAATAGTCTATATTTGAGTGAAAGATCCAAAATGTTAACGATACCAAAGGAATTATGTTATCAGCTAAAAACCGTTCAGATGCCGAAGTCTGCACATTATTTCTCTTTTCTTAATTTTTTTATGTAAGAGGTAGTGATGAATCTCAATTATTTTTTAATTAAGCAAAGATTAAAATTATGAAATATCATCAACTCATTTGTAATTTTATGTTTTGACTATTTGCCAATTTAATTTCATTTCTCACATGGCACTTATTTTAGAGCATTTTTTAAAAGCTCACAGTATGTTAGTTGTAGGAAATAGCTTGTCTACTGGAAGGATTCTTAAAAGGGAGACATCCTTCTGTCTTGTTTTTGGTTCATGTAGATGAGTATTCTGACTCTGGAGGATGGAGTAAAACTATCCTTTTGGGTCCAATAAGGCAATTGGCTCTGTATTGACGTCAGTAACTCGTGGTCATTGGGGGTGGGGAAGGAGTGATTTAATTGATGCAACAAAATATCTAAAGCTTTTATATAGCAATCCAGTGCAGTGAGGAAACAGGCCATGTGACCTAGATGCCTTCACCTATCATCGGTCGTGTGAAACTTTGGGAAGTCAACAACTCAAGGAAGGAAGGTCTAGGGTCCCTATTTGGCTGGCGAGGATATTGTTGGAGGAAAGCCCCAAAGGTCTGAACTCAGGATCCATTTCTAAGAACTGACATGTAGCCTTATTCAAATTCATAAGAACTCTCATAGGAGAAACTTACATGCACGGGCAATGCAACTGCTCCCAGTGGTGGCCGGCCAGGAAGATTCCACACCCCCCAGGACAGGGTCTCTTTTTAAAGGGGGTTAATAGTCACCAGAAAGAACAATGCATTCCCAAGGTGACAGATAACATCAGGCAGTTATTTATACATCCATTAACCTCCTTCCTGGGGGCATGATGTTTATCTTTGGGTGGCATTCCATTTTTCTGGGTAGTCAGCCAAGCTTGAGGCTATGAATTCAACGTTTCCCAGACCTCTTTGCTGCTGGAGCCATATCGCCTCTCAGTGAGTTCCCCTACAGATATTAACTAAGATATACACTTTTGGGGGTGGCAGTGGTTCCATGGTTGCGTTAATGGACCTGGACTGGCCTTGGTACCAGCATCATTTGAGCTCTTAGCACCAGTGCAAACAAAGCCCCCAGCATTGGTGGTAATTTCTGTAGATCATGCTTGTCAGAAGCTTGGCCCCAAGCATGCTTCTCCAGCCTTTACAAAAGTTCTGTGGCCTACAAAGTAGTCTTTTAATCAACTCCCTTTCTGTTTAATCCTCAGAGTCTTTGGTTATAAGTAAAATTCTGACTGTCATATAAAAATGGTAGATATAAACCTGGAAATTCATTGGGCTCTGACGTGAAGATAGCTTGTTTGAAATGCAGTCAGCATAGAAGGAAGGATGGGTGAGAGATCAAAAATTAGAGAAAGATAGAGTTGATGAGTACCTGGATCCAGCCTTGCCAGAAACTAATAAAAAAGAACTTATTTATTGGCTTACATATCTAATACATATGCTATGTAAGCCAATAAAATTCTTTTTCCCCCTCCACAAATCATTTTGGGTTGGATTATTTGTCATTGCAATTGAAGGCATTCTGATTAGTATAGATGCTTGATTAATATCTATCTATATGTATATTTATAGCAGGACTGTCAAAGAATTTGTGGGTGTTTTAAAACCAGCACAGTCATACAGCTGGTCAGTGGCAGAGTGGGGATACAAACCCAAGCAGTCTGAATCTAAAGGGATTTGTGAATCAGAATATGATATATGTGTGTGTGTGTGGGGGGGGGTGTTGCTGAAAATTACAGACATTAAAAATTACACAGAGCAGTGATTTTCAACTTTTCTTTTTCACACAAGAAACTTTTAAACAGATGAATAAAAAGAACATAAAATATATTTTTTGAAAACCTCTTATTGATAAAGGTGAGATCTAGGCTGGAGGGGGAGAGATGGAACTCGGTCCACTCAGCCACACTCCAAGCCCTGAACATCTCTTGGGCATCCAGAGCAAGCTCTAGGTCTTGTCAGAGTGCCGGTTTGAAACTGTTTATACATAAAAGTCCAGGGATATGTGAAGGTGTTCAACATATAGTGTTGGGGACAAAAGCAAGTCAAAAGGCAATATGTGCACTGTGGCCCTATTTTTGTTTAAAAAAACCAACCACTTACTCATATATAAGAAAAAGAATGTAAGGTAACACACGAAAATATTAATGGACCGGTGGGCTTGCAGATGATTTAAATGTTTTTAATTTTAATTTTTTATCTGAATTTACTGAGATTACCTTTGTATAGAGAAAATCAAGGCTTTTTTAAGTTTAACCTTCCTGTGAGATGACGTCCCCTGTACTGACACCCCAATCTCACTACCTTAAAATAATATGTTGACAAAGCCGTGCTGAATCAAACTAATTTTTTGAAGTTATGAGTAAATTGAGAGACATGTCAATGATGTGTGGAAGTTAGTTATGCGTTTAGCATATTTTTAGCAGCATGCTGACACTTGGGGGCATTTATATCCTGAACTAAACTTAGAACTCTTGGTTCTTGCCCCTTAGTCTATTGAACAGAACCCCCAAATTGCCTCATATCCTTTAAACTAGCCAAGCAATATTTGCCCCTTTCAAAAACATGGCATTTGAATAGGCATCTTGGCTTTTAGATGCAAATAGATGATTTATTTGATAGAGAAACCTCATCTCCTCTCTCATCAAAGCCCTTTGCAATCTCACTGAGACAGAAGTTCAAGCGTAGCCATTGGATCTGTTCTGGTTCAGTGGTGAACAAAATTAGCCTATATGCAGATAGCATCCTTCCGCATTTACATGAAGATGCGGCAACGTCATCAGGCCTTTATTAGCACCACCAACGATTTTGCCTTTCCGATGAAAAACTGGAGTTCTTTTAAGTCACTGAAACAGGCTGAGGAACTGAAATGATTTTGCTCTCCCCTCGGTGAAATGACAGCAGGATTCGAATATTTAAAGAAAACCGTGGTGTGTGGAGTTTCAAGGGGTCTTAGAGATCAGAGAGGCTTGTTTTCCTGGTGAAGAACAGGCACTGCCAAGGCGGTGACTTGCCGGGGTTACCCGGCACCCAGCGGGATAACCGGGCTGGGGTCCCGCTCGCCTCGCCTCCCTTTGGGGCAGTTCTTGTCCGATCCTGCCACATGACCTGTTACGGGAAAGCTTCCTGAAAACTTCCTAACGGGCCTAGACCTTTGGCATTTCCATGTAGTGATTTTTTCCTTATGGGAATACGGAATTATTAGGTCATGACCGTTGCTCTTCAGCCAAGTGTGTCATCTTTTCTGAAAAAGATGCCGTGTGTCTATAGTGGGGGTATGCGAGTCACGTCTGTGCACCTCCTGCAACAAAGCTGTAACTGAATTTCTCACTGAGCTCACAGTTTTGCCTGGTGAAAAATAATAAAAAGAGTCAGAATATACCCTTGTTTGTGCAGGGGTCCCCTATAGAGACTTGGATATAGAACTACAGGAAAACATTTTCTGTCATCTACTCCCCAGTTGCCAACTAAGAGGCCTCAGTTGCAGGGCTCAGCACAGCTCAGATGGATGAAGATTCTCACCTTTAGGCAGACGACTAGAAGCTCCCTAGCTACTGATTGGGAATTTATGGGGAATGAAGGGAGTTGGAAATCTGTTGGTACCCAGCTCATTCTTTCTGGTTGCAATAAAAAGAAATTTAACCCAAACAGGAGGTAACACCAAGTTTAGGAGATCCCTACAACTGCAAGACAGCATTGCAGGATTTAAAGAGCAATTTTATTCTATACAATTCTCGTATTGGTTCTGCGATGTGAGCACAGATGAGGACAATGAGTTCCAGAGACATGAAGCCACAGGGCCCGATCACAGCCCTGGCTCTGCATGAGGAACTGCTCCTCGGGCTCCTAGTCTGTCGTTGATGCAGCTGTAGGAATCTTACAGGCATGGAAACCATCAGTCCAGAAGAATATAAAGATTAAACAACAGAAAGCCTTTGGTTAAGAGCAAAGAATCCTGTGACCTAGATATCAAAACACCGTCTTCACAACATCAGCTACATACACCAAGAGTTGGTTTTTCTCATTCTGGCTTTTGGACATGAACTTGTGACTTTGGGAGACTAGTCTTTCTCTCAGCTGGCATCCAGCAATGAAAATGTTATTTTAAAAATTATACCCAAAAAGGGAAAAAATGCTTTTCATACCATTTAATGTGTCATTGGGGTGTTACATTAGAAAGCAACCGGGTGTTGACATGCCTTTGTTATGGCTGATAGACATAAAAAGCAGTATGACTGGAAATGAAGGTCTTCCTGTGGTGAAGTGAACTTTAAAGTTCTGCTGCGAATCCCTTATAGCATCTGGAGACAGTTCACAGTTTGCCAATCTGCAAAGCTGTCCTGACAACATTTCCACACACCACGGTGACCTAAAGCAGTGTGCTATGTTGGCAATAAGCAGCAGATTGGGACACGAGGTTACCAGTTAGGGCATCGGATAGTTTCCACTTCTATTTCTCCTTCAAATTATTCATAGGCCCAGTTCTTTTAGGTTTAGCTTAATCTCATTCAGTTTCTATAATTTGCATGGCTGATTTAGCAAAACAATATTTTTTTCTGGTAAACATTCCTTTGATATTAATTTTTTCACTCAATATTCACGAGAGATATTTATTATATTAGACATTGAGCTGATCACCCAGTGTGTAAATCTTGTCCCTCTTTTATCTATTAGCGTCTTCCTACAATATACTTTTCCTCCAGGTAGAAATCTTACCCCCTTTCTTTTCTACATAACTCCTCCTTATCCTGCAAACTCACCTCTTCTGAAAAGACTTTCCTGACCCACAAAGTACTTCAATGCCAATACCTTAATTTATGCCCCAGTGGAAATAGATGAGCTCACTCAGGAAGAACACACCATGTGAAACAGAAGAATTGGTTTGTGAGGGGCATACAGAGGAAGCAATGTTTGCAGGGGAGATGGAGAAGGAATGGCTGGAGAGGTAGGAAAACTAGGGGAGAAGCCAAGGGATGACTGTTTCCAGGTGTTGAGCAAAGTGAGCTCTGTTTACGGTTGCAGGGAAGACTAATGAGCCAAGAAGTAAAAACCATCATTGGTATATATTTGTATCTGTTCGTATGCACAGAGTAACACTGGAATGATTCATAAAAATCTAAGAACAGTGTCTATCCACAGAAGAGAGTAGGCCCTGGGCAGATGAGAAATATGCATAGAAGGTTGCTTTTATATTTTGCATACCTTCTAAAGTTTCTGAGTTTTAAATTATGTGAATATCATATATTTAATAAATTGAATTAATATTAATTAGACTAATTGTAACTACTATTAATGTTCATATCAAATTAGCAAAATATATACAAACTTCCAAAATTTTGTATGTAAATTAAAATGGAATTTTATGGGTCAAATGATCTAATCAACTCTTGCATGAAATTTGTGTAATAAATCCTTGGTAAAAATCATTATTGCATTTTTTAATCATACTGCATTGGAAAACAGGATGCTTTCCAATCCATTTGGACTGGAAATAAAAATGTTCTGAAATCATATAAAGCATTTTCTTGATGCCACGAAGCTCCTGGAATCCTTTTAGTTTATTTTTAAGTGGGTGAAGTAATCAAAAAATACAAGATTTACATGTACCTAATTAGGGATCAAATCTTTATGTTTATCATGGCGTTATCTAAGAATTAAGAATGTTAAAAAAGACATCTTTTTATTTGGGGAAATGAAGTATTAAAGAAAATGATAGAATTGTTTTGTTTTCCAAGGAATATTTGTCAGTGTTAGTGTCGAAACGATCCCATGATAGGCTAAAGATTTTTTTCTTGTTTTAAACGTGGTATATTCTATCATTAAGGTTCTTAGTGCTGCCTGTAGAAATACTTTTTAAAATGTATTGGTTACATATGGTAATTTCTATATATCAAAGCTTTCAAAATGTTTCTATCCCATTTGTTGTAATTTTTATTTCTTTCTGTAACAAAATTCCCTTGTGGGGTCTTGGGATGACACTCAACCTGTCTGATCCTCCTTCCTGGGTTTTTTTGTAGTGAAACAAGAAATTATTTTTCACCAATTTTAGCTGAGCAGACTGGAATAAATCCTAATTTATATTTATAATTTTGTAAAATCCAGAGTTAGGAAATTCCTCGAAGTTCAGAAAAAGTAATAGTAACTATTCTTTTGAAGAAGTATATAAAATGTTATTTTTATATACCAACATTTTTTCTCTCTCTCTCTAAAATGTTCAAAAGAATTTTCTAAGGGCTTAACAGTTTTTAACATCGTAAGAATAAGACTTTTTTCCAATGGTTAACTTTCACACTTTTACCTCAGAGAAATCTTTAGAACATGTAAATGAGTGTGTATTATATTTTAATTTAGTAATTCAAAAGAGTGATAAGGCGACATACTCCATCTTTAGAGCAGTTTTGTGAAGCCTAGTAGGGAAATGTGAGTCCTTAGGAAAAAAGTATGTCAAAAGCCCAACACTTGATTCATTCTCTATTTTAAGCATAATTACATTATAATCTACACTTTATTAACTATAAAGAAAATAAACTGGTTTTTATAATTTTGTTTTTCTTTATAAGATAAATTCCCAAGCAAGTCAGTTTTTCCACTATTTATATTGAAAATTGTTCCCCCGATGGAGTTAGGACAGGCTACGTTATTCTACAGTAACAAAGTAATCCTGAAATCTCTATGATTTCAAACAACAAAAGTGTATTTCTTGATCATAAAAGTTCTAATGCAAGAATGACACTGTCTGCTATGTAGTGACTCAGGGATTCAGGCAACTTCCATCTGTGGCTCTTCCATCTCAATGGGTGGCTTGATTGCTGTGGCCAAGGCACCTTTAACTCCACTTACAGGCCATTGGCCAGAATTAGTTGCATGGCCACTAACTATAAGGGAAGTTGTGAGATGCTATTCTTTTCTTGTGTTTAGGAAGAGAAAAAGAAAAACAGGACTAGGTGAACACAAAGCATTCCCTTTGCCATGGTTTTAAGTCTAAGCCCTTTGAAAGTACTTTTTCTAGGACCAAATGTCCTTGGAAAAGGGGACCCTCTATAATCAAAACTGATTAGAGCTGTGACTCATCTATGATTCCTTCTGTTCACGATGGAAAATGTTTCAGCAAGCCACATCCAATCATGGAATTTGTGAACATCCCTGGCTTATTAATGCCTTCAAGATTTTATGTCATAATTTGTTTTGTTTTGATTGGATATTGCAAATGAGAGGCTGGAGATGCAAGAATGTATCAGTTTATAGTATTGCCAAGCAGAGAGAGAGTCTCCTACCATGACTTTAGTTTAGCTTTTAAAAATATTGCCATCAAAACTGATTTGCATGGCTCTGTTAATAAATATGGTCTTAAAACTTTTACTGCATTAAGCATTTAATGAAGTTGAGAACCTACATCAACAAAAATGAAATTATATCTAATAAAAATACTCTATAAATGTCATAGAGATAAATGAGGTATTTTCATAACTTAAAATTCTCTTTCTTCTGGGAGCGTTTTTAACCTAAAATAAGAACCAAAAATGTCCCCAAATTCTACAGTTTCAGGCCATTTTGAACTCTACCATAATGATATTTTTTAGACAAAAGTTTTCCTTCTAAACTTTAAAGTATAGTCACAGAAGGTTGAAATATTTTGCTCTTGGTTTGCTTTATTAATGTGAAGACATCCTGGGTACAGAAGAGAATCAATGGCTATGTATCTAACATACCTAGACATTTTCTTGGCACATAAGACACTTGAAACGAACCATATAGCTGTCATTTGAGGTCTGTGGGTTAACCTACTGGGTACAACATAAGGGTTATATATGGGAGCTGGCCTGGCAGGTCTGAGCATTGGTACAATATTTATGAGTTCCAGCTTTGTTCCTGGACTCTTTACAGTCTCAAATAAGTAACAGGTGAAGTCCTGAGAACAGTAACTTTACTGTTGGAAGTGATACAAAGTCTTTCTTTAGCCAAAATAATAAGTAAATGAACAAACAGACAAAGAAGCAAGAAAAATAAAGCTTTTTAAAAAATTCCACAAAGAGATTTATCTCACATTGCTATTAACAACATTGATGGCAAAAGCTAAGAATGAATAAAAAAAACATAGTAAAACACACATTTTGATCTCTTAGCCCTCTTTGACTCAGAAACAGTGATCTGAAAAGATAAGGACTTTTGCTAATTCCTGCAGTCTTTTGTTGCAAAGTCATAACTGTGGACCAGGGTGCCAAGAGAAATTTTTTCATGAAAGCAGAAAAGAACTCAGAAAAAGTAACTCTCTTCTGTAAATTATTTTTTCTAGTCTCAAAACATGGACAGAAGACACATATCTTTGCAATATCCTGAAACATAAGCCACAGGAATCATTACACTGAATGGTCAGAGAAGCCAAGATTGATCTAGCCATGGAACACTGTGTGGCCAATACTATTCATGCAACCAAATTGGTCTAAGGCTTCCAGGGGCCGGCATAGCCATTAGAGTCGAGCTGCGCAGCATGATAAGAGATATGGGAATAGTCTGGAAGTGTCTTTAAACTTAAGGTTTAAAGAACTAGTCATGGACGTTCTAACTGGTGGTCCAAGTTGTGGACCTTGATTTGAAGATCAGGCACCTGTATGAGACATACCAGTTGCTTTTTTTTTTTTTTAATGTATATAGGTGTGTGTGTGTATATATATATATATACACACTCTACATATAACTCCCAGGTAAAGTGAAATTAATAGTTAATAAGACTGTATTTATAGTAGACATTCATACTAGTTATTTTCATAAACACCCTAGGGAACACGATAATATTATCCTGATAATATTCCATAGTCAGCGATTGTTCAATAGGGATTGACTGACACCCTTAGAGAGGTAGGCTCCTCAGTGGCTTCTGAGCAGAGGTTAGGCCTGGCTTTGACACTGGCCTCTGCAGAGTGTTGCACCTGTAAAGAATGCTTTGGCTGAACAATAATGTGGTCAGTTGGCTAACTGCCACCAGAGAAGACCTCTTGGAAGGAATGTGCTTACCCGTCCACTCATCTTTTTATCCATTCAAGAATATCTCCTGAATGCCTACATAGAACAGGCATTTGTATGAGCAAGATCTACTCCTTGCCTTTCAGATGTCGCCACTCAGAAGGAAAATAAATGATCGATGTAAGGCAAATGTGCAAGTAATTTGAAGAAATGACAGATTCGGTTGTCAAGGAAACCACGCATGTTTTGACAATTCAGGCAACCAAGACGGGGAACTGGGAAGGGCTGTATAATCAAAGAACTCTCAGAAAGAGCGGCAAGGGCTTATCTACCAAGACTCCGTCAGTGAGCTTTTAGACCCCAGCAGAACCGATCACCCCAACTTTATCCTGTAGTATTCTATGAACAGCTTTCTGTAAAAATACCTTTAATTCCGTTGCTTTATTTTGTTTTTCCCCCTCAAAACTCTGTCTTATCCATCTTTGTATCGCCATCACCTAGTGTAGTACCTGTTTCTAACAGGGATTTATATCGCAGGTCATTGTATCTGCCCCCTGGTTGGTATCGGACCAGCGGTTATCTGGACTTGGAGAGTGTGTTGGCTGTGAAAGCAGCTGGAAAAATTAGGTCGGCTTACAGATTAATGATTACTGGGATACATTTTTCATTTTACCCATAGTACTTTGCACAATTCTCTGCAAGAATACAGTTCTTGCTCAATAAATACACAATTACTTGCTATTTAGACAAGCTAAGCCCAATGCTGATGCTTGCTTTACTTGACAGCTAATGATGGCTCTTTAAAGCGGATGAAAAGGATGCGTGTGAAAACAGAGCAGCAGGAAATATACCATAGGCTCTTAAGTATACAGAAAAATGCTCAATCTCTTTCATAATAAAAGAAGTGTAAATTAAAACCACCCTGAGATATCATTGTCACCTATCAACTGGTAAAGATCAAGTAACTTATAAATGATATTTTAAAGAACATTCAAGTGTAAAACTTGCACAAACTAGAATATTAGTGTCTGGAAGGCAATTTGACAATCTCTATTAAAACTGCAAGTGTATCTACTCTTTGACTCAGGAATTACATTTCTGAAGATGTTAGGATCCATAGTCTCATATGTGGAAAGTGATGAGTCAGCAAAGTTATTCAATGCAGCATTATTTGTAAGAGCAAAATATTGGAAACGACCTAAATATATAGTCAGTATGTTTCTGTTTCAGTAAATAATGGCACAAGGTTCTGTCGGATACTATGCAGCCATAGCAGAACAGGGATGCTTTTTTTTTTTGGATTGAAATAATCACTAAGATATGCTAAGGAAAGACAAGAAAGGTGCAGAACAATGTTATCATTATGCTATCTGTTGTGTAAAAAAAAGAAAAAAAGAATATGTCTGTGTATACTTGTGTATGCAGAAGATATCTTTAGAAGAAGACAGAAGAAACTAGTAACAATGATTTGCCCTTGAGGAGGGGAACTGGGTATTTGAGACATGGGAATGGGCAGAAGAGTTTTCACTGAGTACCCTTTTGTATTTTTGAAATGTAAAACCTATGACTAAATGGCCAATGCAAAAATAAATTTAAAAAAGTAAACACACTACAGCAGATGCTGTGGTTCCTGCCAGGGAGTGGCTGGCTATTGCCATGGGCACCTGCTGCAACTGTTATAGTGGTGTGGTCACCTACAGTGACATCTGCTGCTGCTTCCCAACAGTTCTTTTATTTGTTTGTTTGTTTGTTTGTTTATTTATTTATTTATTTATTTAATATATCTTTATTGATTTCAGAGAGAGGAAAGGAGAGGGAGAGAGAGAGATAGAAACATCAATGATGAGAGAGTCACTGATCTGCTGCAGCCCGCAACCCGGGCATGTGCCCTGGCTGGGAATTGAACCCCGATTGCCTGGATCCTAGGTTGACGCTCAACTGCTGAGCCACGCCCGGCTGGGCACCCAACAGTTCTTTTAGTTCAGTGTTTATTAAACTGTTAATTTGCAATAAAGATAAATAAAAAAGAAAGTGGGTCACAATTTAGCATTCAAAAAAAAAAAGGAGTATAAAACTTCAGAGGATATAACCTATACTGAAGGTAAGTCCCATTGTGCGTGAACTTTTGTTTTTTAAAAATATATATATGTGTTATGACATAACATAGCTTCCTTACTATGCTCAAATAAAAAGCTACCATCCTCAGTGGCGACCTTTCTCAGCCAATCTAGACTTGCACAGTTCTCTGAGCTACCAATATATTAATAAGAAAGTCTTGAAGTTCCCATTCTGGTTAGGCCAGGATCTTCAGATCATGGATGTGGGGTTCTCACCTTTTCAGGCTCCTCCCTCTGCTTATGTCTCCATGACCACTGTACATAGAGTCTCTATTCATGCCTGCTCCAGCTGTGTGTCTCTTCACATGAAAGCACATCCATTCTCCTTAGAAGAGAACATCCCACCCCAGGGGCTGTTTGGAGTCTAGATGGGGTCACTGGACCAAGGTCCAACCTGTGGTCTTTCAAGTATCCTGAGCTTCAGTGACCCTGTAGCAATTTCCCTTCTCATGTTGACCTCAATACCTTGGATCATGAGGCTGCATCATCGGCAATGCCCTTCTGCCTATCTCTGCTTACTCCAGTCTATCTTCCTTCAAGATCCTGCCCAGCACTACTTCTTTCATGGAATCTTCCCTAATTCCTTCAACTTAAAGTGATTTCTCAAGTAGTTGTCATGCTTTCTTGAAGTCAACAGAATGAAACTCAACTTAAATTGGGCTTAAACAAAGGGGAATTAGCTCCACTAATTGAGAAATTCGAGGACAGATTGGATCCAGAGGCTAAAGATACTACCAGTCCTCTGCTTCCCTCCCCCCCCCCCGCCCCACCTCTCTCTCCTCCTCTGTCTCTGTGTTAGCTTAGTGTTTGAATATATTCTTCTTTCATGGTGGCATAATGTCTTCTGGAATCTCAATGATTATATCCAACAAATTGAATTCCAACAGAAAGACAAGCCTCATTTTTTAAATAACCCTACCAAAGTTTCCAAGAAATGGGACATACTGGACTAACTTGGGTCATGTGTCCAGTACTAAATCAATCATTGTAGTCATGAGGCTAGAATCCACTAATTGGCCAGTCTCAGAGAACATATTACCCCTGGAGATTAGCCAGCTCAGTTGTAGAGAACAGCTGCATGAAATGTGGAAAAGAAATAGTTCCTAAAATATACATTAAAGGTGCTATCACCTGAAGGAGCGGAATGACAAAACATGCAAGAGCAACAAATGTTCTTGTCAAGTTGTAATCTGTACAGTGAAAATGCCAACATACCTAAGTATGTTTTCTTGTGTCAGTACCTTACCTCTGTGAGAATGAATCATTCAAGATAAAAATGTCACGCAGGCAAGTGAGAGTAACATTTCGGTTCTTAATGAATAGAATTCATTATTCAGTTGTTCTACATATTTCAGGCTTCTCCATGATGTGCTTTCCCTTGGGATTCTATTTAGATCTCCCACTAACCAATACTTATGGGGAACTGTGTAAATTATCAGTTCATAAAATTTAAATCTATTATAAAATCATTGAATTCATTGTTTTCTAAGCCAATGATTTTGGTCAAATATTTTAATCATGATAGAAATTTAAACTGTATGAAAGAAGACTAAAGTACACTTTGAAGAGCATATCTTTCACTTGTGCTTTTGCTCCATTTTTCTCAGGGAATAAAAATGTTTTTAAAGCAAAACATCTTAACACATCTGGTGTGATTTTCTAGTTATCCAGTTTAAGCCAAAAAAAAAAAAAAAAAAAAGAAAAAGAAAGAAAGAAAAGAAAAATGGGAGGGATCATCTGTTTTTCTTTTTTATGTTTTGAAACATGAGTCTCTGAAAGCTATTTCTTAACATATGTCAATGCAACATCTGCCAGCTCCTAACTGATAGCCAGAAACAGCCAGGTTGGCAGCCCCTGCGTATTTCCCATTAGAACTGTCTTCACTTTGGAGCTGTCAGTACTGTTTTTCTCTAGGGGTAGCCTATTTCCCTAACTTGAAGTAGACATGCAAATTGGAAGCACAGAGCAGGAAGAATAGCAGGATGATGTATATACAGTTATGCGCATGTGGAGCAGAGAAAGGCTTCCAAAAGAAGTACAGTTGACCCTCAAACAACATGGGGTTTGAACTGCATAGGTCCACTTACACGTGGATTTTTTTCAATAAATACTGTAAATGTATTTTTTCTTCCTTATGATTTTTAAATACCTTTCTTTTCTCAAGCTTACTTTATTGTAAGAATACAGTATATAACACATGTATCATATACAATATGTGTTAACAATGTGTTATTGGTAAGGTCAACAGTAGGCTATTAGTAGTTAAGTTTTGGGGGAGTCAAAAGTTACATGTGAATTTTTGACTGGGTAGGGGTTGGCACCCTTAACCTCTACTCTGTTCAAAGGTCAATTGTGTTAGATAACAATGGCCATGTCATAGGTCACAGATTAAACTGCTTCTCCTGGCAAAGTATGCTTCACTATACATCTTAATTTCCCTTTGTTTTTCAATATCAACAGTATTTTCAAACAGAATTGAGATGTCTTAACCATATCTAAGGGTACCCAGCCATGTCCAAATCTTCTCTTACATTTCTTCTCCTTTTTAATCCTTCAATGGAATTTAAAGTGCATCAGTGACCTTCAATTTGTGCCTGAGAATTCATAACAGATTTCTATTTTGACATTTAGTTTGAAAAAGGGAGCCTAAGTGTTGATCTTGAGAGAGATCAATATTTTTACTGTCCAAAATAATCTAGTTTGAATTTAGCAGTTCCACAAATTTTCAGACTTAGCAATTTGGGGGCCTCCAAATGATTAGTGTCATTTGTTCCCTTCAATATATTCCCCCCACTTGAATAACATTATAACATTATTGCCTTTTGTTTCACTGGACTTAAAAGAAGTATCACTGTGGGCTTCTCAAGGTCAAGGCTAATGCTATATCCTCAGTGTGAAACCCAGTGCTTGACACACAATCAGTGTGGAATGCATGAATCAATCTGTCCTGAATTCCTGAGATACAATATTTGCTCTCAGAGTCCTCAAATTTGGGTATCTTGACTAGTCTTACATAAATTATAAAGCCATCAAAATTGACTTTGATGAAAAAAGAAGAAATAAGTTCTAGAGCTTGAACTTCCACAAGAGAACTTTAAAAGTAGTTCTCTCTAAATAAATTTGGAAACTCACATGTACTCTACACCAAATATCATTTATGGCAATGGCCCTTCAGTGACTTTTCAGTGAAGACAGTGGTTTTGAACGTAAGTATAGGGCTTATGGAAAGAGAGGAGCTTTGGAGAGTGATATTATGAAGTTGAAATCCTGGATCCTAACGAAGTTACTTAACCTCTACTTTCCTGTCTTCAAAAAGGCTTAAGAATACTACCCTGCAGGGCTATCGTAATAAATTGAGTCTAATAATAAAACAAAGCTTATCAAAATCCCTGGTACTTGTGGTCACTCACCAAGTGGTAGTTATGATCCTTATTGTAACCGCTCCTGGTATTAGCTGTTCTGATAGTATATAGCACAGAGAACAGGCTCAGTTACATATAACTCAAACCCTTTCAAGCTTTATAAGTTAAGGCCAAACTCTACCCAGCGCTGTGTTAGTTACTATAGCAGAATGGCAAATGGGGCTCTTTTTCCCTGTTATATCTTCAGCAGCAGGACTTAACAAGACCTAGGCTTTTGGCAAGGCTATTAGGAAGTGGCCCTAATAAAAGTCATGCCATGAGGCCTGTGAGGCAAACCCAGATAGTCTTAATGACAGTGAGAAATGAGACATGCTTAGTATTTCAAACCAGGTTCTCCCTATTGGAATTACATCTTCCCAATCTATGAGATATTATCCTACAGGTAGAAGTACATATCTGCACTTTGTACGTCATAGTCAGAGACTGAACAGAAAAGTCTCAGGTTAATTCTTAATGTGATGCAAAGGCAGGTTTCTAAGCGAGCCCTCCCTGCTTCCCTCCATTTCTCCTTTCTCTCCTAAGGTGTGCCAGGCACTGTGTATACAGAGAATAGTTACAGTTGACGGGACAGCAGATGAAAGGGATTCCAATATTTTTTCTATTTTGACCTATTCTGAAAAAGGTGAAAGCTATTCCATGAAAAGTTAAGTGCTATAAAAATACATTGACCCTTGGTTCACTAGAGAGATGCTGTGAGATATGTCCTTAAAATTTTTTGACACATGAAAAGATTAAATATAAATAATTCCAATTTCAACTTTAGAGTCTATTCGTTGAAGTCTTTTAAAAAAATAATAGTTGCCATAATAATCCTTAACACAGTGAATAGAGAACAAAATGCAAATCTTCCATGCCGAATGGGTTGATGGAAGTCATTCCTTGGAAATTACTTGACAGTATGAGCTGTAAGGGTGAGAGTTATAGTTCTACCCAAATATTTAGCTTCATGTTATTCCAGCAATAGTTTTTCTTCAGAGTTATTGATTAAAGTGACAAGTTACTTACAAGTTCTCCTACTTTTAGAGAAAAAAAGAGGCTTACCATTTCCATATGGCTAAAAGTAGAGCATTTAAAGTGTGGTGCCAACACGCACACACTCACACACTCACACACACACACATATCTACATATATACATATCAATTATTTAGAATGTGTATCGATTTCTCTGAACTATAACAATTTTTTCTTGAAATTCATTTTTTGGGATCATACATTCTCATAAAAATGACCTCTGCAGGACACTGTTTAGATGCATAAAATCTGTAGGGCCCCTCACAACTACCAGAGACAAAGAGAAAGTTAAAGTAATTTTGAATGTTGCTATTTCATGAATTTTTAGATAATTCGCTTCCTGGAAATAAATGAAGACCAGTATTGATCTGATTCATTATTTGCACAATTCATCTCTTATAAAAGTTAATTATACTATCCAAATTATTTAATAATGATCTATTATTATTTTCTTAAAAGGTGCCTCTTCCTGTCATATACATTTTTAAATAAACTTGCAGTTCACCGTAAATTTTATTGGTTTTATAGAGGTAGATATGATACCATAGCTAATCAACAAAACTAAATCCAAATCATACTTTTCACTGGTCCCCAGCAATACCCTTCATACATCCAAGTTTTCCCACTCCATTCCTATCAAATGTTTTATCTTCACCCCTTTTCTTTGTTTTTCCTCTTGGAAAATGTTTTATCTTCTTGTTTATCTAGGCTTGAAACATTAAATTTGTTTTTCTTTTCTGCCTTTCTCCTCTTTCCAGGGAGCTATTGCTGCATAGCAAACTGCCCTAAAACTTGTTAGCTTAAAACAACAATCATTTACTAGTATTTTATTAATTGCTCACAAATCTTCAATCTGGGTAGAGCCCAGAAGGGACAGCTTTACTCTGCTCCACATGGTGTCATCTGGTATAGATCAAGACGGTTCATTTACATCTGGCAAGATAGTGCTGGCTAGAGGCTGGGAGCCTAGCTGGGCTGTCTAGTTGGGGGCCTCTGTTCCCCTCCATATGGACCTCTCCACAGGGTTTCTTGGGTTTCTTCACAGCACAGGAGCTGAGTAACAAGCAAGAGTGTTCCAAGAGGCCTCGGAAGAAGCTGCAAGACTTCTTAGGTCATAGCCTCAGGAGTCTCAACATGCTACCTTTGCCACACTGATCAAGCAAGTCACTAAGACCACTGAGAAGTAGTCTGTGGATGAGAGAAGTAGCAAAGAAGTTGGAAATGTTTTCAGTGTCTCAAGTTCTGCTGAATCTACAGTCACAACATCTCTCAAATCCATTCCTCAAACTTTCATCCACTCATTCATTTCTTGGGCAGAGCAGGCAAAAACAAACAAACAAACAAACAAAAAACAACAAAAAAATCTGCATTGGGCAGTGCCAACAGACCAGGATAAGAGATGATGTAAGACCTTGTAGCAATGTGTTTTGAATGAGTTGAGGTGCTGGGAGAGTTTAAAGGGAACATACAGTTTCAACGTGGTCTGCACCATAGCCATTATCATCTTTGTTCTTATAATCATCTTTAAAATTTTTCACTAAATACTCTGTGGAGTGATTTTGAATGACTGCATATGGATATTTATAAAGAGAAAAAATAGAAGACAAGTTTGTGGATTCCTTGGATTTTAAAAAACATCTGGGTCAACAAAAACAAGTTACACTCCCCTTGAAATTCTAAAGAGGCACAGAAAATTAATGCTGATTGAATTTATTAAATTATTTTATGGTCAATGTATTATACAGTGAGTTAGGCAAGTTAGCTGGAAAGAGCTGCAGTTTCTTTGTTTTGATGTCCCTGATTAGGGCTGTGGCCCTCAGTTAAGACATTAGTCCTAAGGGGGAAAGTGATCTGTGTTACCACAGATCCCTATATGATATGGTTTCCAGGAGTGTATTGTGGACACACACAAGGAATACCTGTACCATTCCAGGAAGTGGAAAGTATGCAAACCAGGTTTGAGTGACCACAGAAATGTGCCTTGCAACCAACCACTGAACAGGTACAAGACAAATAATGATTCTAATGGAACTTGGGGAAGACACTAAGTGGAACTTAATATATTGTTCCCCAATTTTTGTTTATGACTCTACAGGGGTTTAATTGTTTTGATCAATCCTGTAACAAAAAGAATTGGAAGGACAGGAAGAGCAAGAACAACTTGGCTCTCAGTGAATTTTCAATAAGTGATTGTTGAACAGCATTGATACTTTTAAACTGAATACATATTATTTAGACAAATGATTTTTGAGAAGTATTTTCAAGCCTGAATTGGGTAGATAATTTCTTAGACTGTTCAACTTATATACAACTATACCAATAAAATATGACTGGATCACACTTATCTATTTTATTTAAAATTTTATTTCCAGTTGAGTCCATTTTCAAACCTGCAAACTTTATAAGTTTTAAACATTTACTTTTATTTAATATGCTGTGCTTACAAAGCAACGCTAAGTGAAAACATTACAACTAAACTATATTTTCCAAATTTTCTGTAATAACTAGAAAAAGATTGTAAACAATTAATTTCATGGGCAACTTTTAGCGTATTCCAATTGGCAATTTTTTTTTTTAATCCTAACTGGAGGGTATGCTTAGAGAGAGGAAGGGGGAGAGAAAGAGAGAGATCGAGAGAGATCAATCGGTTGCCTTTCATATGTGCTCCAACCAGGGATCGAACCCACAGCCCATATTTAAAATATATAATAAATACCCATGTGCTTGCTACTCAACTTTATCAAATCTCAATATTTTCCATATTTTTTTAGATTTATTATTTTATAAAAGAAATTAAACAGTTGAAGTTTCCTGTGTCTCCCATTCCAACCTCTCCAGAGATAACATAATCATGAACTTGATACTTACCATTTCCAAGAACATCTTTATAATTTGATAAATAAAATCTATAAGTAACTTGTCATGTTTTTAAGCTTTATATAAATGGTAAAATAATTTAACACTATGAAAACCACACTTATTTATCCATTACCTATTAATAGAACATTTATGTTGTTTCCAAATTTTTGCTGTTACAAAAGATATTGCTTCTATAATATATATCTAGAAGTGGATTTGCTGGTTTGTTAGAATATGAGCATCTTGAACCTTACTTGATGACAGGTTGCCCTACAGAATAGTGAGCTATTTACATTCTACCAGCAGTGTACAGGAAGGAGTCCCATATTCTACACATTATCACAAAACTTAGAGATAACAGATTTTAAACTTACACCAGTGGGACAGATGATTTTCTGTAGTTTTAGATTGTATTCCCTTAATAATAGTGAACTTAAACATCTTTTCCTATGTTTATTTGTCATTTTGGCTCCCTATTCTATAAATTGTTCATTTTTATATTGGTTATTTAAATAAATTTTATCTGTATCCAAGTACACATATGTTTTTATAAATGTTGCAAATATCTCTGTCCAGGGCTTGTCTTTTCTCCTTATTTCTGTTATCTTTTCATGTACATAAGTTAATATGGGAAAACTTGTCACTTTTCTTTTTATTTTGTGCTTTTGGTGTCTTATATAAGAAATTGTTCCCTATCCTGAGAAGAATAATAGCACTACATTTCCTTCTTACAGTTTAAAGATATGGTTGAAAATATCTAGTTTCTTAGTTGTCCTGGAATGTTTTTTGTTCCTGTCACATAAACATTTAATTTTATTTAGATTAATATTAATATTTTCCACATGAATAACCAATTCTCTCTTTTCTCTGATTTTTGGGATACCAAGATGGATTTTTTCTTGGATATATATTTCATTTTGTTGATCAAATAAAGCAAGTTACCACTATGTTGTTCTTCTTCAAATTGAACAGACTATTTTAAGTCATGTGCTACTATATATGAATTTAGTATCAGTTTGTTATCAGCTTGTTAACTTACACAAACAATTGTATTGGTATTTTGATTGGAAGTGTATCTAAAATGTAGATTAATTTGAAGAAACTGACATCTTTATATTATTTAGCCCTCCCATTCATGAACATTGTATATCTATTATTTTTACGACTTTTTAATGCTGTTTAATAATACTTGACAATTTTCTGTATAAAGGCCTTAACATCTTTTTTTTAGTTATTCCTGAGTGCTTTATACTTTTTGTACTATTGTGAATGGGGTATTCTTATATGTTCTCCAATTGGTTATTGTAAGTACCTATATTGTAGTGGTATTAATTTTTGTATGCTTATCTTGAGAAGAAAGCCTTTAATGTCAACTTGCAATATTTACTAACAAATTTTTATTAAGGAAATAAATTTCACATTCATTCTAATTTTGCTAAAGTCATGGTTGTCTAGAGATGAGTTAAAATTACCTGCATAGGAATGCTGACTAAAACATTACAGGTCTTTTGCTTTATGATCATCATATTATATTAGATCCAATTTGGTAAAGACTTAATGACCCCATCTAGTGGCAATGTGAAGTTCTAAGTGAATTGGAAAATGTACTTCCAGGTTTTATTGGATAGCTGTTTGTGTTTAAAAAAACGTGATAGCAATCAATATTCTTGTTGGAAGTGTCAAGAAACATCAAGGATTAATTTGACACATCAAAATTAATTATGCTTGTAGTCTTAAGTGTTTCTGATTTCAAGATTAGAATGAGGTATGCTTACAGAGAAAATTATGTATAACCTCTCATGCCACAGCCAAATTGTGTATGTGGAGGTTTAATTTTCAGGATTGTTATTCAGGGAGTTATCATAGGTCATGTTCACATAATGTTTTAAAAATAACTTTCAACAGCTGGCCAGAGTCAATCCATACAACCTTTGTAATAACATAATCCTCAGCGTCTATCCCATGAGGACTACTTTATAGTTAAGGATGCTTTAAAATGAGGCCTAGTTTTATACTTTACTAATTAAAATTTTTCTTTGTGTAGGAAATAAAATTTTATGCATAACTGTACTCAGTTTCAAAAACATGGTGACAAGTTGATAACCACTTGCAAGAAGTACATTTAACTCTAAAATAAATTCAAGATATATTTAAATGTATATGTATACAACAGGTTTTTAAAGTGTAAGGTTAAAATACGTATGAAAACTTATTTAATTTGGAAGTGTGTAAGACCTCTCTTTCTAAAAATTTTTTTATATGTTTATTGATTTGAGATAGAGAGAGAGAGAGAGAGAGAGAGAAACATCTCTACAGGGGACTGAGCCCACAGCCTAGGCATGTGCCATGACTGGGAATAGAACCTGCAAACTTTTGGTGCATGGGATGACCCTCCAACTAACTGATCCATACCAACCAGGGTGGGAAGAACTTTCTAATGATAGACAGAACTTCTAAGAGTAAAGGCTGATTATAAACTTCTATAGAACAATAAAAATTTAAATTAAAACAAATATCATATGTTTGGTAAGAATTTTAAAATGATGATGTCCTGCGTTAATATAGATTAAGGGTAAAGGCATCAAGAACAGGCTTTCTTATATTACTCGTTGAGAATATATTTGGAATAAATTTTCTCAAGGGGAATTAAGCAATGCTATCAAAAGCCTTAAAATATGCATAGCCTTTTCCCCAGAAATTCCACTCCTCAGAATAATTATGGGCATACAACAAAAATATGATTATAGGAATATTCTTTATAGGCCATGAGGGCAAACTCTCATGATGGGATTAATGCCTTTATAAAAAGAGACACCAGAAAGCTTGGTCTCTCTTTCTCCCCACCATGTGAAGTCTCACCAGGAACCAAACTTGCCTACACCTTGATCTTGGACTTCTAGCCTCCAGAACTGTGAGAAGATAAATTTGTGTTGTTTAAGCCATCCAGTCTGTGGTATTTTGTTATGGCAGCCTGAGGAGACTAATACACATGAGGTGCTAAGATTTCTTTTTTCTTTTTTAACTTATCTATATTTCTAAATGTTTTCCAAAAATATATTATGTTTGTAATTTTAAAAGATATTATAAAATATATCAAATAATATTATAGAAAATTTCCAGTGAACACAGATGATTCAGTGAGAAACTCATTATTAGTAAAATCAGTTATTCAGCCCAGGTTTGTGATCACATTGACATATCTTCATTAATTCTCTCCATACACTTAATTATTTAGCCTACAACTATATTTCACAAAAACAGACTGAGTCCTTCTTGACTATAAAGGCCAAATATTGATAAGGTTTCTAAATATATAAGTGAAGAGCAGGTTCATTTTCTTCCCATCTAACTATTCTACAAGTTATTATTTGGAAACATTGACCATTTTAATAATTATATTTCCAATTAGAGTGAGTAATTAGCATTCTGCCTTAGGATAGCATGCCTAATAATAGTGAAATTATATATTTTCTTGCATTACTAGACATTTTTAAATTATCTTACCCATCCGTCTTATTTCCCTTTTATGCTATCAAATTTCTAAGAAAAAATTTACTCCTTTTACCTTTGTTACAATTATGTCTAACCATAAAGCAGAGGTGGGATCATGAGTTCCTCCATGGCAACATGTGATGTCTAGTACATCTACACACACACACACACATACACACATAAATATTTTTATCAGTTTTATTTTCATCATCTCAATGTTCTATGCTAACACCGGGTATGCTGGTGAGGGGAAGGATAGAGGGAGCAGTGATATGTATTTTATAAATGGCACATTTTCTTTATGGCAGCAAAGGTTTTGAACATTCTTGGGTTCTGAGGAATGGGGAGTACATCTGTGGAGAGCTGAGAATTACTGGGCAGGAGGAAATTTCTCCTCAGGGACAAAACCCCACAATCAGTGTATACAGAACATTCAGAAGGACTAACCCTGTGATGTACACTCATCATCTGAGCTACCCTACATCTTTGAGAACTATTCTTACATTGTGATAATTTCCTGCACTATCTCACACTTTCACAAAGAGGAAGCCAGAAAACTTGCCATGCCACACTCCCTGCATTAGGGGGGCAGGCATGCCACCTAGCTTCCTCTTATCAAACTATTCTTGGGGAAAAGATCTGGAGGGAGCAGGTGAGGAGGCAGGTGCACCTAGGAATATTGATCTTTCAACAGGCCAGGTGGGTGGAAGGACCCAGTTCTTGGGGGGCAGGGAGTGGCAGTGCTTCTGAAGTCCAGTCCCTAGCATCACAAGTGCTAAGTGCTTCTGTCAGCAGTATTTCTGCTAGAAAAGGAGAAGTTGGCTATTGCTCAAGAATGTTCATATTTCTCGTCATATCCTCTGGCTCTACCAGATAGTCTGTGAACTGTCTAATATCCTTTCATTAATTCCTCTTCTGGTTACATTTGCAAAAGTGGATTCTGTAGATTGCAAGTAAGCATTCTGCCCAATATATCATTCCAATCAAAACACTCCCTCCTTCCTCAGAGTAAAACAAAACAAAAAGCCCAACCCTAGTATAACTTCATTGTTCATTGTTTAATTACTACCAAGACAAACTATAGTTATAGATATTAATAAGATATTTTAAAATGTAAATCAGTGCTATTGATTTATTTACAGAGCTTTGGTAACTAAAAAAAATAAAAAAATAAAAAAAAAGAACTTCCTGGGCAAAACTCCTCCTGTCTGCAGTCATCAGCAGAATTCATTCTTCCTGCTTCCTTGGTTTCAGAACTAATCCAAGAATTCAAACAGAACTTTCGAAGTTGACAACTTCCTCATCAACACATGTTTGATGTCTGCAAGGCCTCTGTTCATTTACTGGGTGCTTACCCACTGACTTTCCAGTTATGTAAACACCCTTAAATTGTACTTCATATAGCATGCAATGCTGACTGTCACAGGAAAACCTAGGGATCAGCCTATGAGTATCTTCAAAGTAAACATAAAAGCCAGCACGTGAATATTTTTATTAAGAGCAATGTGTAGCCAGGATGGACAAAAGGAAAGGACACAAGGGAATCAGCTGAAATACGTTCCCCTGTGAAAGGGCTGTAATTAGAGAGGTCACTGCTCTCAGGAATGAGAGATGAACATCAGACTCCAGTGGCTGAAATTGAAATGTTTTTCCAGCTTTATTGAGAGATATTTGACATAAAACATAGTGCAAGTTTAAGGTGTGCAACATGATGATTTGATGTACATTTATATTGTGAAGCTGGAATTTAAAGAGATTGTGGGTGCATAATAAACATTCCATCATATGTTAAAGTGGTTAGTCTCAAAAATAACTTTTATTTTCCCCTTGGAATACTATACCACATAAACATTTATATTTTATGAAGGTTGTTTTCAGCTAAAATTTATTGGACGTCTAGTATAGGCCAGCATTAAGACTTTTCATCCTGTAACTCATTTATTAATCCTGGCAGGATGAGGCAGATATCATTAACCCAATTTTGGAGACAAAGTGATTCCCAGAGAGGATAATTAATTATCCAAGATAACACAAGTACTAAATGACAGGGGCGGGGCCTGCCCCCAGGCCTATTAGATACCAAAACTCGCTCTGCTGAATTATGAAGGTTATGCAGAAACACTGAAATATTGCTTATGGTTGCATGTTAAATGCTAAAAGTAAAAAAATTGTATGCACACTATGATGCAACTCTGTGAAACTTTTTACACTTATAGACAGGGGCTTGGAAGGGAGCACAAGTCATGTGCTGCTGGCTTTTGTGTCCAAAAAAGATTGAGTGTGTGAGTGTGTGTGTCTGGGGCAGGGACAAGGACAGGTAGTTAGGAAACTTGAACTCCTTTACTAAACACATAGAATATATAGATTTAAAACTCACAGACTGCTTTTTATGCAGTTGCATACTGGATTATTGCAGTTTCGTTTTTCCAGTATTTTTCCCCCAAATGTTCCTAAAAGTTGCTACGTTGTTTTTATAATAAAAAGAGGTAAAAATAAACCATACATAGAAGCAGAAAAGTTCAGGATTTCAGCCCCTGAGAAGCGCTGAGCTAGTCAAGGCTGAGGAAACAGAGGTCAGTCCAACCTCTTTGCCTCCAGGGCACCTGCTAGGCTCAGCCACAGCCTCAGCCGCAGCCAAGTTTGAATTGAGTCCATAAGGTCACTGAGCAAACGGCTCTATAAGGTTATGCTGTCTCATTGACAATCAGGACCTGCAGGAAGGTACACATCCCTTCATTCCAAGAAGAGAAACATGTTATCCTACAACCCTAGAGATGAGCCTTTCTTATGACCTCTGAGAAATTGGGTTTTTTCTAAATCAGTGATTTGGCAATCCCTTCTCAGGTGGGGTCCTCACCACGCCTCACCATCTAACAGGGTGGCTCCCAGTACTACCCTTTACACAGTTCTGTCATGTGAGCAGCCTCCTGTGCTCTCTTGCTCTCTAACGGGTAAACAATGGAAAGCGAGGATTACAGAGAAAATGTAAACACAACTCCAAAGGACAGGGAGTCATGAAGGATCAGAGGAGGCTCCCTGAAGGTGTCACTGAAGTTAGGCCTCAGAAAGAATCTGAATACTCAGTGGGAGGGGGGTGGGGTTGAAAAGCTATTCTGAATGAACAGAGCGCAAAGACCCAGAGGAAAGACAGTTCAAGGCAAGCATTTCTCTGAACTTCATTTATTAATGATAATTGCAAATATTTTTAATGTTTCAAAAATAAGGATGACCTGCTTGATGCTAGAGCTAATGCTCTTCAATCAACTTTCAGATTTACCTGGAAGAGCAAACAGATAAAAGCCTTAAGAATTTATATTATGTGTAATAGGGTAGATGTTTTGGCTTGTGCTTTGAGAAAGAAAAACTTCAGCATCATTCAATAGTTTACAATAGTTTAGCTTGGAAGGGACAGAAAAATGGAGACAAACTGGATCATAGTCATTAACAGGCTAAGCATGCCCAGAAATGGCCAGGGTTGAAGAACTGTATCCATAAGGGGGTGTGGTAGCCAGCCTCCCAGGGGGGCCCAAGGCCCTGCATCCTGCTATTCCCACCTTTCCACATTGTAAAGGGGTTAGTCTGTATGACCGATAGAATAACGCAGAAGCAACGCTATGCCACTTCCGAGATTAGTTTATAGAAGACACTGCAGCTTCTGCCTCAGTCTCTCACTTCCTTGGATTACCTCTTCAGGGGGAAAGCAGCTCACATAGCCTGAGAAGTCCCACGAAGAGACCCACATGGTGAGGAACTGAGATCTCCTGCCAACAGCCACATGAGTGAACATGGAAAAAATCCTGTGGCCTTTACCAACAGCTTGACTTTGCAGAGATCTCATGGGAGACCTTGAGCCAGGAGCACACAGCTAAGCTACTCCTGGACTCCTGGCCCTCAGAAACTGTGTGATAATAATTACTGGTTGTTTTAACGTGCTAAGTTTTAAGATAATTTGTTATGTAGTAATGCTTAACTAATACCAAGGGAATGGTGGACACAGTGGGACACAGAGTACATTCAGGGAAATCATCTAAGACAGAGGAACAAGCAAAGACATGACTTAGGGAGTCAGTAAGAGCAGGGAGGAAGCAGTGGGCCTGGGAAATCTGATTGTCTAGCCTCAATAATGCGTGTTAAATAGGTGAGTTTATGTGCCCTAACCTCCCTCGTGAACCCCTTAACAAAAGACCTACTCTGGATCTTCTACGAGATTTTAAAGAGTGTCAGTTTTCCGTTGTTTTGGATTCTTGACGACAAACTGGAAGTCCTGTGACCACAGAGGCTCACGCCCTTGAGTACCTGGACTGTGTGTCGCGCTCCAGGAGGGGCTGCGCTCTGAAGTGAATCCCGACTGCTTCATCTGAATGCCATGGGCTTCGACAAACCCAGAGCTCCTCCCTGCGGTTCTGGAGTCCCCATGGGGACTCGGACCTCCTCTTCATGCCTAATGTTTAGGGTACCTAATGTTTTAAGTGGCTGTGCTACTGACCTTGTGCTCAACATTTCATATGTCTTTTGCTATTTAACCTTTACGACGTTCTTCTTACATAGATATTATAGTAACTTTCATTTTAGAAATGAAGAAACTGAGGCAAAAAATGGTCACACATTGTCCAGGGCGACGCAGAGTTAAGGCATGGACCCGTTAGCTTGACTGCGATGCCCATGCTCTAAACCATCAGCTCCAAATGCCTAGGAGAGAATTTTGCGGCCTGTAGACTTGCCACTTCTAGACACTTAGCCCATTTGGGGGGACGCTTGACCCTTCACACTGAACCTCTCATCCTTGCTGATTGAGCTGCAATATTCCAGCTGAGTATCCGAAAACTCAGCTTTACCAGACCCAAAGCTCAAAGCATTCACTAAACGAGAATGGTAAGGGCTTCATTTTTCAAAACACAAGTGGAGAGAAAAACAACTCTCTTATCAATGACCAAGTTTCTCACACCTCATCTAAAACTACACACTTTGCTGCACCTCTTCACGCCCTTTCCGGCTGCTGTTGGCTTTCCGATGAAATGCTTTCATTTGCTCCGAGTATAATATCCTTACACCACCGTTTTCTGTAATTTATACCACACGCTGCCCACTTTTTTGTACTATTTTATTTGGTAAAGCACTTTGGACATCAGTTTATAGGAAAGATGTTATTTGAAATGAAGTTGTACTGCAAGCTACATTATTTTAATTTCCTTCTCACTCTGGTCCTACTCCATCCTACACAATCGCCTGATGTTTGATGCGGTGCTGAAATTCAAATGGAAAAAGGTTTGAAATTGATGCTCGTGTATTACTTATTTAATCTGTTGCCAGAGTGATCCACTAGCGAGCGCTCGGCTTTCAGTACCTTCCAAGGCCTGCTTGGACATCCCTCTTACTTGTTTCATGGAGAAAATCTGCACTATGTACATGGTTACAGGCTAAGGATAAGTGGGCAAGTTGTTCTGGCTTTGGGGCAATGTCACAGAGCACAACTTAATAACACTGAACAATCGTGGACTGTAGAAAAGCCCGTCGGACCTCAATTATTCAGGGATAATTGCCTTGTTCCTTTGCTCCTGTTCTTTTTCCATCTGTCCTTTTGCCTTTTATTCATGCCAATGTTTGGCTTTAGAAGTCCGACAGAGAAGAAGAAAAATTTAAACTGGTCACTTGAGTGAATTTTGGCAGATATTGATACAGACGCAACAAAGCAGAAGAAAAATATTACATTGAAGACACGGGTGAAGCTGGTGTCTAAAATCTGCATGCTCTCTGGATGGGTGGTGCTCATGAGGTAACATGTAACATGAGGTTACATGTTAATCATATTTCAGGTACTGCCTAACTCTCTTTTTCTAGGAGGGCTACAATGGCAGCGAATAATAATAAAGATGACAATAATACTATTATTATCATTTAGGAGAAAACACATCCTAGTGTCTTTTTGGTAGAGAAGAACTATGCTAATGAGGAAGACGGTATACAAGACTCTTCTGGGCCAGCATTCTTCGGTTCCCTTGCTCTGAGTGTCTCTGAGTGTTTAAACCCATCCTATGGTTTAAGCCTTACAGCCACCTCCCTGCTCTGACTCCCAGAGCACTTTGTCTGTGGAGCTTTTCTGCCAATGGATGTGTATATATTGTGGCCCAAACCAGAGCACACACTCTTTAAGGGTAGAGAGTGGTTTCGGTTCATGTTTGTTCTTCTCAGCATACTTGTAGAAAGGAGGTGTCAGGAAGCACTTTTTAACTAGATTTTTATTTTATGTTTTATTCCAAATATTATACAATTTACCAGTAAAATACTGCTGACATGTAAGTAACAATAGATTTTCCCAGTCAGTCTTTGAAGTCAGGAGAGAGAGAATTGAAAGAGATATTAGAAAGCATCTAACCCTATTCCAGATTTCATGGTAGGGTGGTGGTTTAGAGGTTTTGAGAGGAGACCTGGATCGAACGTTGTCAGCATGATCTTGAGCAAGCCACTTACCAACTCTGAATTTAAATTCATTCTATTAAAAATATAGGAACATTTACCTTATACAGTTGCTGTGAACATTAAATGACATGTTAGTTCAGTAACCTGGTGCTTAGAGAAGTTAAGGAACTATTCCAGGGCATAGTTTTCAGTGGGTAATAGAGCCAGATTTCTTTAGATGGTTTAAAGTAATCAAATAAAAACTGAATTTTGAGTCAGAAGGTAGGTACATTTCAAGCAGATCATAGTTTAGCTTGGAACGTACCCAGAATATCTTTGCCACTTAGGTTAGTGCTAATTTGAAATATAACAAAGTTGAGAGTTTTGAAAAGTAAAATGACTTCAAAGTACTCCTAACCTGAGCTCATTCGTGCTGTGCAGGATGGAGACACTGAGATCAGCTCTACCTGGCATATACAGGGCACTGGGTCTGTCCGGGGAGGGAATGCCTGTGAAAGCACTTTGGTAAACAGTACGGAGCTATGTAAATGTCATTATTGTTGTCTCCTGCTTCCTCCATGTAACTTTATACTGCCTTTCTTCCATCAGGAAGAAGAAAAATAATTCTTATGGAATTTTCACATTAAATCACTGGATTAACTTAGTATAAAAATTTGGGGGAAATAACACTGATCCCGCCCCCCCCCCCAGCATGATGTGCCCATTGAATCTTCCTTTCATGATACCCATTTTGTTTTTCAAATATTCTTTATCTTATCTCTTATTTTTCTCCCTAAGACTATTACTATATATTTGGGGTGTTTTTGTTTGTTTGTTTGTTTGGTCTTGGCCTGTCTCCTGCTATTAATCAAATCTATTATTTGTTTGTTTGTTTTCTGTCATTAATCTTTACCATATACTCTTTTTTTATTTGACCACCTGAGAAACGCGTTCCTTCTCTTTTACCCATCAACCTTACGTAGGCTTACAAATATGTGCTCCAAGTTGAAACAAAATCTTCCAGGAATTTTTCAGTTGCCCATTTGGGAAAATGGCTGAGATCTGAAATTTGTGTTTCTCTTTAAAAGAATTACTACAAAAGAAAAATCTACTGAATCACAACTCTTACTCCTCCCTAATTTATGGAGCTCCCTCTGCATAAGGAAAGACTCCATACAGAAAGAATCACAAATAAACACCTAATAAAAGAAATTCAGCCCACATTAAAATACTGAGAGACCAGATGGTGGAGTTTAAGTATTATTTAACTACTGTTTATCCTACCCAGCACTCATTTTAAATCCAATGGTTTTGAGAATTATTCATAGAGCCATCGTTGTATTTCATGCAGATAACAAGCTTAGTTTGGAGTGAATTACCAGAATGCACCCATAATTTCCATACTTCCTTGGTTATTGTTAATTTGGATTGCAACTATTAGTTAAAGTTGAGAGGCTTTTGCAAGCAAATCGACATCAAGCTATCGTGGACATAATTTGTTCAGCAATCAGCGGGGAGGGCAAATCATTAAATTTTACAGGGTGGAGGAACTCACCAAAGAATGCGATGTTCCATCTGCCAAAGCTGAAAAACAACTGTTTGATGAGTGTGTTTCTTCCGCTGTAGCAGCCTGCCCACAGAGCAGGCAATTATTCTTGCTTTTATCTAATGGCTGCGGCGTAACTTTTAAGTGAATGTAAAATGCAATTTCATCTTCCAACACCTCTCCATGTGAGTGGATAAAAGATCAACAGAGCTGTTTCTAACACAACACAGTTCCCTTATGTAGTCACAGGGCCCTTTGAATTGATCACTAGGACTCGCATTATGGCAAATGTAGATTACTGAACTCCTCTCCACTCCGGTTCTCACCACACATTTGTATTTTATTCACATCACGTTAGGGAAAATGACAAGCTTTCCTGCTCCAAGTCATTAAAAAAAATATTAGGAGACCTTTCAAAAGAACAACATCCATTCCGATGCTAAAAGCTAATGCTTTGACAGTTTGAGGAGTTTTTACCATGTTTTAAATTAATCTTTGAACAAAAAAAGTTAAATTCAATATGACAGGTCCCCAATGACTGAAAAAGCTTTTACATGGAAAAACAGGGCTTTTTTTCTGATTTTATCACTGAATTTCCCAAATTGTGAGAGCAGCAGAAGTTAAAGGGACTTTACAACAATCCTCCTCCTAGCCATCCTTATTGGTCTTTATTGCTATGTGCCAGAATACTGTGCTGGGATCTTTAAAGCCGTGATCTCATTTAATTCCTACAATGATCCTTCAAGGTATTTCCATTTCACAGATGAAGAAACTGAACATCAGAGAGGTTAGTAAGTACAGAGCCGAAATTCCAACTTGATGCTGTCTCATTTCAGGGCATGCGTTGTTTCTACAATGGCATACTTCCTACTTGAGCATAGGAGGTGTTAAAAGTATTTGTGAAAGTTAATGTTAGCATCTTTACACCCAAATTACTCCTGTACAGTTTGTAAACTCACCCAGGTGCACTTTCCCACACTTTATGGGGAGCATGTAAACACTAAAACACTCCCATGAGAAAGCACATACTTTATGTCTTCATTGAATGGTTCCTTAAGTTCTCTCTAAGCTTAAAGTTCCTCATATGTAAGAGGAATAATTATAGTACCTACATCATGTCGGAAGATAATTTTCCATGAGTGTCTCACATTTCTGTGTGTCCTGTAAGCAGACACACTGACTGCCTTTGTTCTGGCCTATTTGTTCAAGGCTGTCTGCACAGTAAACGGCCTTGGACGGAAGTGATGGTGTATCCCTCTGGAACGAAGAGTGGCATGCTTACTGTTTTTTTTTAAATGTTCCGGTTCCCTGAATTCAGGGCCCCTCCCTTGTAATGCAACCACTGTTTTGTGCGTGTGTCACTTGACCTTCTTCCTGTTGTCCTGGGGAACTGAAGCTGGGAAAACTGGCCCAAGAAAATGCTGATACTTTGGTTACTGTTATTTCTGTGGGTAATAAAGTCCTTTGTGTCTGACCCAAGGGTCTCATGTCTTCTGCTGGCATCCATAAAACTGTAGCAGGCTGTCTTGTTAGCTTGCAAATGGAGTAAAAGAGCTCAAACCCTTCACGATTCTTGACACCTCATCTAGCTGTGAGAATTAAATGAGATAATCTGTGTAAAGAACTTAGTGACTAGCATAGCAGCAATTGCTAAATATACATTGGACACTGATGTTATTACTGTCTCAGAAAAAATACATAATTGGGTCATTAACAATATAGGTATTTTGATATTTTACATGAATTAATTCCAAATTGCTTTTTTTCATGTGGTAAACTATCTAATATGACATTCCTTTGTATATGTTACAGTTCACTCAATTGGTTCTCTTGGAGGGTTAAGTCCACGAAGTTAGGGTTCATGAATTTTTTTTGCCTCTTACGGTAGGGCAGTTGGTATAGAAATGACTCTGAAGGCATATTATACAGTGTAACTTGAATATGGATCTTGCAGTGTTATAATTGAGTGTTAAGAGAAATTTAATAAGCCAATCATACAAGTGGCATTCAATAGTCTGCCAAAATTTTATGACTCAAAAACACCAAAGCCTATGGTTCTTTATGTACTTGATCTGAGGAACACTGGAAATATGTTTTTTAAGCCATCTGTGAACCATGTAATTTACTGATGCAAAAATGAGTTAAGAAATACAAATGATAATGTAGCTCTGATAACTATGGAATCCGTCTGGAATTCCTTCTGTCTTTCTTCACAATTTATCACTTTATTTCAGCTCTGCCCTTGAATTTGAAAAGAGACTTTTTTTTTTGGTACTAATGGGAAGTTGTTTGACTCCTTATGCCCTTTTGAGAGAGCTTTTGGTTTCATGTTCTGTGCTTTTAGCAATTTGAACATTTTCGACTTTCGGATTCTCATAACAACCATCAATTACTCTGCTTTCGGTGTCACTGGTAGAATGCTCTTGTCCATGGATTATGTTGGACTTTTCTTCAAAAGTGAGTTGTTTAATGGGTGAATTTAAGGAGAAATAGGACATCTGAATAATTGTAAAGTATTTCTTATTATAAGTAAATAAATACTATTAATTACAAAGGGAGGTTTACAGCGGGGAAATCCGACAGACACAGGCTTAAACAAGATTAACATCACCAATAATAAGACATATTCACATGATGTACTCCCTGACATGATACAGTGATGATGGGAAAGGCACTTTCATGATATTCTTTCTAATAACACATAGTCTCAGTCTAAGCATGAGAAAACACAGAGAAAACCCAAATTGAGGGACATTCTACAAAATTAAAAAGGGGCATAGGACAACAAATGTTGGCAAGGAGGTGGAGAAAAGGGAACCCTGGTGCACTGTTGATGGGATTGCAGATTGGTGTAGCCACTGTGGAAAACAGTATGGAGTTACCTCAAAAAATTAAAAATAGAACTGCCTTAATGACCCAGCAATTCCACTTCTGGGTATTTATGTAAAGAAATCCAAAATACCAATTTGAAAAGATATATGCATCCCCGTGTTCATTGCAGTGTTATTTATAAGATATGAAAGCAGCATTATTTAAAGATATATGTGCCCATCAATAGGTAAATGGATAAAGAAGTGGTACATATATACAATGGAATATTACTGAGCCATAAAAAAGAATAAAATCTTGCAATTTATGACAACATGCTGCACCTAGAGGGCATTATGTTAAATGAAATAACTCAGACAAAGAAAGACAACAACTACGTGATTTCACTTATCTGTGGAATCTAAAAAACAAAATTGAACAAATAAAACATAAACGAACTCATAGATACAGAGAACAAACTGATGGTCACCAGATGGGAGGGGGATTGTAAGAATGGGCAAAAAAGATGAAAGGGATTAATAAGTACAAATTGCCAGTTATAAAAATAGTCATGGGAATGTGAAGTACAGCATAGGGAATATAATCAATAATACTGTAATAACTCTGCATGGTATCAGATGGGTACTAGACTTATCAGAGTGATTACATCATAGGATACATAAATATATAAATGTCTAATCACTATGTTGTACACCTGAAAATAGTATAATATTGTATGCCAACTATAATTGAAAAATAAATTTTTTATAAGCCTCAAGGTAATGAAAAAAACAAAAGACTGAGGAACTGTCAAAGACTGGACAGACTAAGGATGCATGACAAACCAAATGCAACGTGGATCCTGAATTAGATCCTGGAACATTAAAAAAGAACATTAGTAGAAAAAGTGGTGTAATCTGAAAGAAGTCTATAGTTTAATAGCACAGTACCAATGGCAATTTCTTAGTTTAGAGATAAGTACTCTTATCTCTTTGGTTATGTAAGGCGTTAACATTAAAGGAAGTTGAATGAAGTGTACACAGGAATTCCCTGTGCTATTTTCAGCTCTTCTATAAGCCCCAAATTATCTTAAAATAAAAAGGTTAAAAAAATAAAAAGTGAGTTATTTATTAATCGTTGTGATAAAACCCTAGCTTTACTTTTCACACTGGGAAATAAAGGTGAAAGAGTACAACAGATTATTCCTCCTGAGCAAGGAGAATTACTTAATGTCATAAAGGCACTAGGTGAACTGCGGTGTCTTAAGAAAGACATTCAGCAAAATGGCATCCACTTTGCTTTGTTCCCTTTTAATGTGCAGGTGGGTGGATAGGCTTAGTTATCTCCCAAAGTAAGTCTTAAGATCATCTACCTTTTATTTTTCCAGTGTCTAGTTCATATTTTGTACATATTAAATGTTCGAAGGGTGTTTGTGTTGGTTGTGGAGAATGGATAACCAAGGGCTCTCTGCTGGCTCAGATCTCATGTACTGTTTTTCTACGGGGTGCTGAATATCTGCTCTACAAGCTTTTCAATTGCATAGTCAATATAAGGTCTGAGCAAGGAATTTTTAATGTACGCTCAGGAAAAAAATGTTCTTTAACTTCTAATTCACAATTTCTTTCAGCATTACCAGAACACATAGTCAAAAAGGATTGCATGACATGCTTTCCTCACCTAGTGACAAGAAAAATGTCTCATTTCCACTAGTACTCAATTATGTTGAGGGTTCATATTAATAAATTAGGGTTGAAAGAGATAGGCGAGGTTTTATGTTTATTGTGATATTTTTGAGAGGCTGGGTGAAAGATGCAAATTATATTGATATTCAGTCAAAGGAATTCTTATTCTGCAACCATCTCCTTCAGCTGTATTTTCTCCTTGAAACCTTGATACAATTTTTCGTCATTCTCTTCAGAAGATCTTTATTTATTGATTGATTTTAGAGAGAGAGGGAAGGGGGGAAGAGAGAGAGAGAGAGAAATGTCAATTTATTGTTTCAGTTATTTTTTTAAAATATGTTTTTATTGATTTCAGAAAGGAAGGGAGAGGGAGAGAGAAATAGAAACATCAATGATGAGAATCACCGATTGGCTGCCTCTTGCATTCCCCCTACTAGGGATCGAGCCAGGCATGTGCCCCAGCTGGGAATCGAACTGTGATTTCCTGGTTCATGAATCGGCGCTCAGCCACTGGGCCACGCCAGCCAGGAGGTTGCACTTAGTAGGTTACGCATTCATTGGTCGATTCTTATATGTGTCCTGTCTGGGGATGGAATCTTGGCATATAGGGAGGATGCTCCAACCAACTGAACTAATCAGCCAAGGCCCAGGAGGGATTTTTAAAGCATGTTCTGTCACTATCACTACAACAGAGATGGACAAAGACTTGGGGCCTCTGATTTCAGCATCTTCCAGAATGGAGACTATTAGGGCCCCTGCCTCCTCTTCTGACACTATAATTGTGAAGTATGTCCTGTCAGTCATACCTAAAATTTCACCATCGAAATTTCATTCCATGGTTGCTTCCTATTCAAATGCCGCCAAAACTTAAAAAGGTAATATGCACAGTGAACCATAGTTTTAAATTCTTTCTAACATGGAAGCTGACTGAAAGTCAATTTCAATAGGGAGAGCTCAGAAAAGAGGGAATACCAAGAAGCAGAGAGACAACGAGGAGGTCACACGAACAGGGATTTTAGAATTCCTGAGACCCAAGGTTATATTTTGGCTTTTCCACTTATTAACAGGTTAACTTTGGATGTGTTACTCTCTTTTAGCTCAGCTCTCTCATTTGTTAAAGTGAAAACGGTTAGCTCACCTCCCGAGAATGCTGTCAGATTTAAATGAGCTGAGAAATGTGAAAACACCTAGCATGGCACCTGAACTGGAGTAGGTGTTGAAGGATCTCTATTTTTTTAAAAAAACTAAAGACACAAATTTTACTAATTCAGAGACCTCAACACTATCGATGGAGGTTTTAACATGGTACAAGAGGCATCCTTCAATCACATCTCTTCACAAGTTTGCACCTTAGAGACCGAGCTGAGCACACGCCTGCAGCCTGCCATCACTCTGTCTGTGCAGAAGGCAAGAAAAACAGCCACTCTCTCCTTTTCACCAAGGCGCGAGCCTGGTTTCTTCCCCAGCACCCCAGGCTAGCTTGAGCTGCGAGGCAGTCAAGTTGGATGAAGGGAAGAAGTCACCAAGGACAGGAGGAAGGCTCTGTGTAACTCAGTGCTGAGGGAGAAGCCCCGAGTAAATCACCAACCATGACCTCAGTTGGAGAGGCCAGGCAAGGTGATACTCCGGGGCTTTCTGGACGCTGAACAGATCATGCTGGGTGAAGCCTTATTTCCAGTGTATGGGAGATAATTGACCTTCTACACGGACCTGATGTAGGCCATCTGTAATAGCTGTTTCTGACCTCTAACCACCTCTTTCCTGACCTGGAAAGGTGTAAGTCAGGCTCTGTTTGTCCTGCCTCAGTGCAAACACCATGAACAGACATCTCAGTGTTGAGGACAATGTCTGAAGAGCAGCTGAAGGAAACTTGAGTTGCAAGCCACTTTTACAATCCAGTTGTGCTCGTTTTTAGTAAAGGACAATTAAAAACACCAAAAAGCAATGCTTACTTTCCCCCGAGGCTTTTCACTGAGGTTTACTTTATTCCTCTATGTTTATATATCTACTTCAGTTTTGTCTCATGTAAAGCAACACTGAACACAATGCACTTTTGTCATCTTCTGCACGTTCTATTCTTTTGGGATTTTTTTGAATGAATATCACCTTTGAATAAACTGGAAAATAACCACCAATTTGAAGAAGCCACCGGAGGTAACACGTAAGCCCACACATATTTTATTTGTCTTCTATGGTAGCTGTTCTCTACGCTTATCGTGCTTCCAAGACTGTTGGCAATGTACACAATCGGTGTTATCACTTTCTAGTCATACTGTTTTGACTCAAACATTATCACTCAGTTTGACCATTGACCTTATTTATCAGGTACTAATACAAAATCACCTTTTCTTGATGTTTTGGGGAATACAAAAGATAAATTTTTAGGAAGTAGTCTCCAAGCTCAAAGTGTTTTTAACCTATGGATGGAAGTAGGATATCTAGTGAGGAATTTCTCTGTTTCCAAAAATCAGGTTTTGTCAGTTTTGACAGTATTCAAAAGTATGAAAAGTGGGCTGCTGCTGAAAGAGTCATTTGCAAAAAAATTTGGTAATAACAAGAGTTTTAAAAACACATGAATCCTCTTCTTTTCAGAAATTCTACCTCTAGGAATTAGAGTAACTTCTAGGAATTGAAATGCTCCCTACAGTGAAATAAGTAGAGGTGTAAAAATGTTATGTACAAGTTATTCATTACAGTGTTATTTATAAAAACAAACCAGGGAAAACATTAGATACACCTGGTGATAAATTATTGTACATCTGTGAAACACTATGAAGTCATTAATAGTGACAATAATATTTAATAAGGGGAAATATTTATAACATATCAATTGAAAAATTCAGATCACAAATTGTGCAGTGTATTTTCAAATTTGTAAAAAGTATATATGTATAAGTAGGTAAATAAAAAAAAAACACTGGAGTATATAGCCAGCCTCTTTTATGGTTATATCTAAGTGGTGAGATTAACATTGATTCTGTTTGTGTTCCTGTTTTTCTCAAAGTTTTCAGTAAAAAGCATGTATATTTTGTAATTCAAAAAACAGTCATAGACTTTTAATAGTGATTTGCATTTTGAAGGTGATTACAGCAGAGGAATTTCAAAAATGTTTTGGCCATGTTTGGGTTATTACGTAGAAAGCTCCAGTTGATGATTACTTGGGACTATCTCTATGCCTTGTCAGTTTCCAAACCGGCTATTCTACAAAAATGTATTTTACATATTTGTTTAAATATAGGGAACATTTTCCCAAAGAACATAGCAATCCAGATAATCTATAAAGAAGCATCTGGCTGCTTACGTTTTACAAAGCTCTCTGCCACAAACTGAAGGATACGAAATGAATGAGAAACAGTTGGGCTGTCAGGGTCTGTGACATAGCAGACCTGTCCAAGGTTACCATCTATGTACAGGCAGAGCCAGGAGTTAACAAATAGGAAACATCTGGAGGCCAAAGATCTTCAAGTTCCATCAATGACTCTTGTGCTTTGCTATGTGCCTCTGCTCACCACGCAGACACTGACCTCCTCTCTTCCATGTGTCACTGGCCTTGGAGACATGTAGAGGTGCAGGGATGTTTACCAACCCAGATCTCTTTCCCCTCTACCTTCACTGGTCACTGAGGCCTGTCACTGCTTCTATACTTGCCTCACCCTCCTATTCCTTTCAGTTTTTATCTTATTTTATTATTATTTTTAATAAGTTTAATCTTCACTGTTGAAGTATTACAGATGTCCTCCATTTGTCTCCTCAGTGTTTATTTTTATTAAGGTTAATCAGATACAATATCTAAAGACTCTAAGAGTTTACAAGGTCTGCTATGAAGCACAGCATTGCTCCAGCCCCCCTCAACCTTTCCTCCTCCCAAGCATGAATCACTTTCATCTTTTTCACTTGATGGTGTTGTCGCTGAGATTCATGCCCCTAAGTGGCATTCTTCCTTGCTACTTGCTGATTTTTAAGTTTCTGACATTGTCAGCTGACTTCACCCTGAGAGTATGTATGTCTCTTTTCTCCCCTCTACTCCCTCCACATATACATAGTTTTCTCATTCCCTTTCCTCCAGTAGAGTTACATTGCAATTTTGGTTAAATTAATATTACATATTAATACATTATTATGACTTTGTAATTCTATTTTTAGCTGAGACATGTAATAAGCCATGAGCATCATTTCTTTCCTGCACACATTTTGTTTTCCCTGGAGTTATGTTTTCATTTGCTTCATTTTTTTATGTGTTTAATCACTATTCAACCTCACTCTTCAACAATTGTCTAAATCTCTCAAGAGTCTTCTTGAAAACTCACCTATTGAGTTTTCATTTTTAACTATAATATTTTTCATCTGTAAAAGCTCTTCTTTGTAATATGAATGAATTGAATCTTTATTACAGTATCCTGTTCTTGGTTTTGGTTGCATAATCTCTCAGCTCTGCAGATATTAATGCTGCCTTGTTTTTATTTTTTAGGTTTTCTTTTTCCTACATACTCTGTTATCTCCAAGTTGCTTTAAATATATTTGTTTCGGCCTCGCTGGTGTTGCTCAGTGGTTAGAGAGTCGGCCCATGAACCGAAGGGTCGCATGTTTGATTTCCAGTCAAGGGCATGTACCTGGGTTGCAGGTTCGATCCCTGGTCCCGGTCGGGGTGCATGCGGGAGGCAACCAATTGATGTGTCTCTTTCGCATCAATGTTTTTCTCTCTCTCCCTATCTCCCTCCCTCCCTCCCCTTTTACTCTCCCTAAAAGCAATGGAAAAATATCCTTGGGTAAGTGTTAACACAATAATAATTAAATAAATAAATAAATAAGTAAATTTGTTTATGTCTCTATCTTTTGAATTATATGCTGGCTTCCAATGTCTGACAACCCTTGATTGTCTTCTCATATTTTACAGTATTGTTCTCTCATATTTTATAAATCATTATATATATATACATTATTGACTTCTCATATTTGACATACATGGTCTTTTCATATTTGCTAGTTTTTAAATATCTCACTGGCCACTTTGAATGCATTAGTGTGCCTTATAGATTGTGAATTTCATTGTAGTGTGGTCAGGCTGAGCATTTACTTGAGAAATTTCTGATGTCAGCATCCTTATATCTTCCTGTTGAGCTAATGATTTTCCAGAGACCTTTTTATCCTTCTTTGGATGGTGAAGAACTGGTTACCAGCATATGAGGAGCTGAGTAGGCAAAGATGGTTACATCTACTTAATTCTCCAATTTTAATACAGTATTCACATCTGCAGTTTTGTCTCTTTGCTCCCACACCAGAGACCCTTTGTCTTACAGACTTCAGAAGATAAACCTCCATTTCTCAGTAAATATAATTGAGTTCTATTCAGAAATCTTATAGAAGACCAGAACCTGCCCAAGCACGTCTGTCACATTTTGGGGAAAAGTGTGCTTTAGAATTCCTAAGAGCAGATACTAGTTTAATAAAAATAACATAAAAATATGGAGCATCAAACATACACATGAATTGTAATGGCTTATATTCCAAACATATAATATGTGTGCAGCTGACTTTACATTAGATGGACATCATGATGGGAATTAAAGTCTCACTTTTCTCAGGACTCGACCCAAGCATTCTGTCCTTTCAC